>NC_141394.1:66981352-67606352 GCF_034619465.1 Leptosomus discolor | reverse complement strand
TCTGTCTGCTCTACCCACCATATCCTGCACAGTGAAGTTTTTTACACTGTACTAATGAAGGCCTAGATCTCAGCGCAAGCAGGGATCCATGAAGTATCCCAGTCTGTCCTCCTGCATAGTTTAGGTCATTGGCTGCCTCTCTTATTACTTCTACATCACATCCACACTGAGGCTTCAAGTCTCACAAGAGGTGGTTATGAGATGTCGAAAAACGCAGTACCTCAAAGAGCCAGTAACATCTCCCTCCACTGCTCCCACGTTGCCTTTCAAGTGCCAGTATATCTTGCTGCCAACCCGAAGCAAATACACAAACTAAACAATAAAACGTTATTGTTGGTGATGCTTTCTTTTTTTTCTAAGACGGTCTTTTTAATAATCTTCACATAAGCTGTTTCCGATGTGGGAAAACTGGTCTGTCCTGATCTAGACTGCGTCTCTAGAAAGCAGCAAAAGAAGAATTTCCACCACGCTGAGGCTACAGAGAAACAAGGGACCTGTGATTATAAGGGGATTTGCATTAATAATAATCAATATTGTGCTATCTTCTTTGGAGGTAGATACCCACCGGGTGTCACACCACCTCAGCAGGGATCCTGCATAGGGCCCACGAAGTGGCCACGCTAGCCAGGTGCCTGGTGAGATGTCCAAGCTGGACAAACCACCCTTCAAAGTCTGTTTTAACCCCTAACTTGGGGTGGCAGTAGATGCCTTGTCCTGTTCAAGAGCCTCAGACATGAAACCTACCTTGGAATTAAAAGCCTAAGCTAAACAGTGAATGAGACAGTGGTACACGTATGCCCCTAACATCCATTTCCTCAATATGCTATGGAGTAGAACAGTCATCGGAACGCAGTCCCTAGCTCCTCCTTCAGCAAGTAGGACATGTCATGGGACGTGAAGTATCTTAACAGGAAAGAAAGTAGTATCCACCTTCGGATACCCTGCAGTCTTGCTTTCCTGAGATATGTGGGTTCAAGTACCCCCATGCTCTAACCACAGCATAAAAAAGCACCTTCTTTCTTTGCGTCTTTGGAAGAAAAGCCAACAAAGGTCCATTCTTGGTGAAACCTAAGTAGAGGGTAGATGACTTCCAGCACTACATGCTTGTCCTCGAGGAGCTAATCCTAGATGTTTCCTAGAGACCAGTGCTGTCAGCTTCCAGGACAGCTTGCTCAGCTTTGTGGATCACGTCTGAGGATCTAAGTCTCCTCATACAGTAAGCTTTGATGCTTCATTTGCTTTCCTAACTTCTTCAGGGAGCCAGCCAGCTCGAATGCAGGTATTTCAACATTAGATCCAGTTTAACCTTTGAGCACAACCCCAACCTTTACATCAGTTTTAGAAATGGGGCTTCAGTTACTAAAGAACTCTGAAAAATCTTGTCCCATGTCAGAATTTAAAGCACCCCACTAGGGGAGAACCCATCACACTCCTGCAAGTCATTTCACTGTTAACCTACCTGCACTGCCAAGAAGTGACACAGCATATGATAGCCTGAATTTGTCTGGCTTCGGCTTTCAAAAACTGCATGTTCTTTTCTTGGTACATGGTATAACAGCAAGGATGCCTGACTAGTTGGATAATGCATGCTTCTGGCAAGAAGCCTCCTTGCTTTGTCACCGGGAAAAGATAAACCCCACAAATTAGTTCACTGTCCATTTATACACCGATTCCTCGATACAGAGGTATCATAAATGCATGTGAGAGCTAATGGTGCACCCGGATGACTGACCTAAGTGTACCCAAATCCATGGTACAATGGAAGGGTGATTCCACATCCCCTCTCTGCCACATGGCCATCTTTGTGCAGGCAGCAGTGTCTGCACAGCCCCATCGACAGCTGGTTTAGTAAAGTGACCACATTAAAAGCTAATCTGCAGTTTTGTTTTGTAGAGGAAACTTCAGGCTTCCTGGTCCAGCAGCCTGTGACTGTACAACTCAATGCTGGCACGGAGGAAGGCACTGGCCATGGGGCAGAAGAAGAGGGAAGGTGAAAGGTGCCTTGCAGTCGCAGGCTGACCATGAAACCCCACCCTAGGCTAATTAATTGCACAGTCAGTGCCAAAAATATATTCCTGCCCTACTAAGTTACGGCCGTTTCAAACCATATTTTTCTTCCCTGGTTGTTTGGCAAGAGTGTTATGTTCCTAGCTTTAAATACAGCTATCTAGGGACTCCCAGAGAGACATTTATTTTTATTATGTTTTTCTTTTGGACTTTATTCACAAAGCCAGCAAGGATAAGAGCTAAAAAGCTGAGATTTGAAAGAGGAAGGGAGTTTAAATCAGAAATAGCCTTCCAAGGAATTTTGGTGAAACATCAGAATCTGGAAACAAAGACTAGAACGTAGATAGAATTTCCTTGGTGTTTAAACTTTCATATTTTAGTAGAAAAACACCCTGCTTGAAACAGACTCAGGATTTCTGAGAAGCTGATGGAAGTAATGGAGTGTGACGTACATAGCTGGGACAAGGAATCTACTGGAAGAAGCAAGCACAGTATCTTTAAGAGTTTGCCAAAACCTGCAGAAGGCTGACATGGGCAATTTCCTCTGAACTGAAGCTACAAGCAAATGAAATAGATGGAAGGCCACAGAAGTCGTGAAGATGAGTCTTCTGAGCCAGTATACGAAATGACCGAGCAGGTAACGTTGAGAATACTTACGTTATGAAGACCTTGGAGTAAGTGTATGCTATAGGAACGTGCAGTCACCTTTGTTAAGATGTTCACGCTAAAACTGAAAACATTTCACATGGAATGCCTTTAATGGAAGGGACATTAAACAGTGCTTTGGAAGGACATGTAGAAGTCACTCAGCGTATCCCAGCTTCAGGGCAACAGTTCTCTTCAGACCAGTCACTCTCAGTATCACAGAGATCCCACTATCTCTTCCAAAAGCAAGGAGTGACAAGAGTTTGTGGTGGCAAATTATCTTTTCCCAATGCAGAACTTGATACAGGTATCAGACTTTGACCACTTCTACTGTTGACAGCTAAGCCTGTAGTGGACTTGCATCATAGTGGACATCTGTTGATAGTCACTACAACCAGGAGCAGTTGCTGCTCTTGGTTGCCAAGTTTTACGGGACAAATTTTTGCCAAGTTTCTGGGTAGATGAAGGCAGCTGAGGAGAGCATATAGCCTCTGAGGGATCAGGGTCTGAGGTTGTCCTGTACACATGCTGCTCTCAGAATATAGGCTGAGAGAAGAAACAGTGGACATGTGTATTTGGGATGTATGTCACAGACTAAAAAAGAACCAAGCAAGCAAGAAGTAGATGTGTTACTAGAGAAGCTGTTGGAATAGAAAATTGAGGCATTTCAAGATCTGCCAGCATCAGCAAAAACTCTGCCCCAGCTGCAGAGTATACCTACTGACTTTGGAACAGGTTCTAGAGGAAAGTTTCAGCAGTTTTAAGTCACAAGCTTGCCAAACGCCTTCAACAATTGAAAACTGCAATTGGGCTTTTACTCATGACCCTTTAGCTGGTTCAAAAAAACACACCCCCGCAAAAAACCAAACAAAATCCATTTGAGTGATTTAAAATCTATGTAGTTGTAAGGGGTTTGCGTGGCAAGGTTTTGGTAGTGGAGGGGTTACAGGGGTGGCTTCTGTGAGAAGCTGCTAGAAGTTTCCCCTATGTCAGATATAGCCAATGCCAGCCGGCTTTAAGACGGACCTGCTGCTGGCCAAGGCCGAGACAATTGGTGATGGTGATTGCGCCTCTGTGATAATGTGTTTAGGAGAGGAACAAAAATAGTAGATAACCCCATAGCATTTTACATTGAAGACAGTAAAGAGATGTAAATAACCTTTAAGTAGAATGCACTAGAAAATATGAAGAGTTACTCATAACTAGCCAACAGTCAGCTGGTTAACACAGGCAGCCGAGGTATGGCAAGCAGGACTCAAGCTCTTCTGTAAAACTCAGCGGGGGGACTTGAACTCCCATCTTCCACCAAGATGTCTCTGCTTCACTCAGTCTTTTAAAATTCAGAGAAATTAAGCAGTTCCAAGAGAAAGAACTGGAAGAAAAAACAGCCACAATAACATAAAAAAATAGCCAAGTGGTTTAGAAATTTATTTGGGTTGCAGGGTAGCTGTGTTCTTGCTGTAAAGGTGGCAACAAAATGCCTCGAACAAATCTCTCCATAAAACACACCTAGGACATTCTGTTCCATCACAGTGCAGAACAGCATTTTTTCCCTGAACTCTAAATTTGCAGTAGGCAAGTGCAGCTGCTTCATATGTATGTCAAGGTTCAAGCTGTACTACAAGCCTAACTTCTGAACAATACGGATGTGAGTCCTGCTGCCCCCTCAGGAAAACTGATTCCTCTGCCCTCTCCTTCTTTGTGCTCAGGAAGCGCTGTGGGAGACAAAGAGCATGTACAAAACACTTTGAAACTGTGAACATTCTATGCCCAAGTTACGCTTAAACACAGCAGACCACTACGGTACCTGTAAAATATAATAGTAATTTAGATGACAGGCACTTGAAACTACGAAGAAAAGAAAGAAAAAATTCCAAACATAGATCAACAGTGATGTGGCCTGGCAGAAATGTCCATTTTGTTGAAATGGAGCAAGAAGATGCTATTCTCATACCATCATGCAGTGAGCGAAGGGTGCACAAGTTAAAACAGTTTGTGGAACAGGCACTCCCCGCGCCCTCCCCAGCCTTTCTGCAGAAGTTGCTCTCTCAGGGGAAGCTACTTCTTTAATGCCTTCATGTTATGGAACAATGTAATGAATGATCAAAGATACATTCCACAGACTAGAGGATTTTCCTAAATGTTATCCATGGCTAAGGGGAAGGACAGTAGAAGACCTTCTAGGAACGTTAACTCTGAGAAACTGTCATTGATCTTCAGGATTGTATTTCTCTACTGAGATTGGACAGGCAAGAGGATCTGACACAAGCAGGAGCTTTGCCAGTCATTATAATCCATCAGAAGAGATGTGTCTGTGAAATACGCAAACACAGACTGTACTGTGGCAGCAGAGGTACTACCAGCAGAGAGAATAAATGATAACAACGTACAGTGTGGTGGGCTCCTTAAGAGCCTCCTGAGCAATCTCACTACTGAACTCAAGTCAGGGGTAGGGAAACAAAACAAGAACAGATGCAGGGAAGGACTCCAAACATGATCAAAAGTCTAGAAAGCACCAACTGAAAAATGAACAGTTCAGCTTGTTTAGCCTTACAGAAGAAATCTACAATTTTGATCTATGCATACTGCAGGCAGCAAAGGCAAGAACAAAAGAAAAACAGGGGAAGATTCAACTTACCCTACAACAGCATATGAAGAAGAGCATAAACACTAGTGTTAGTAACTTATAGGCATACATCAGCAGCATGTTAGCCAGGTATGTGTTAGTACGGCAGCAGAGTTAAGGCAAAAATCAGGAGGAGTTAATTTTCAGAGCAAAGAGGTTTTCTTTTTTTAGAGTCACGTTTGCTTTGGAAAAAAATAAATTATGTGTGCACCTGCTTTTATAGTGTACTAAGCCTGGTAAATGATCAGGTCTATGTACTATAACTGTTTATATACCTAAAATACAAGGACCTGTAAACATTTAAAGACACTAATCAGGTAAAGCTTATAGATATGGCTCCAATCAAATACATTTGTAAAGACAAGTTCCACAGCGATACAATTAAAGGACAAAAAAATACGGCAACTCAGATTTTTGGCAAACATTTTATAATTTTTTATATAAAAATTTCAGTAAGAAACCAAGCAGAATATCTGACAGAAACATCTGCCTTACAACAAGTTCAAAAAAACTTCACAAAAGAAAAAGAGAAAAAAAAAAGGAAAAAAGAAAAAAAGTAAAATTCCACACCCCACCCCCCCCAATCCTTTTTAATTATAAACCAGAATATCAACAAAACACTTAAAATAATCTCAGATTGTTTGGCAACTCATCACATCATAACAAGAGACACATTTGATCATAAGAAAAGTTTAACTTGTATATACAACTTCACTTGAACATTTGCTCTTACGAGAGTTAATATACATTAAAAAAAGATTCTGGCAATAATACCAGGTTCTATTTTTAATACCTGTGTATAAAATGTAACATAAAATGCTGAAGCTCTATAGTTTGGAGAAGTGACATTTGATTTCAATGGGTCCCTCTTTGTTGAAAAAGACAAATACTGAAAGAATAGGTGTTTAGTTGCAAAATAAAACTGTTTCATTTCAGGGTAGTGTTGGCTGACTGTGAATAAACCTAACCTAATACTATTTATTTCTTGAGGTTGGTAGTAAATTCATAAGTGAAAATATAATCTAGTAAGATTATATTTGAAATTTTATACTTTGTCACAAATGTGAACAGAAAGGAGCCAAGTCCATTTCACTATGCTAAACTACTTTAATGCATGCGAGAAAAATACCAACTGTCTGAGCATATTTTAAAGAACTTCAGGTTTTAGACAGCCCTCGGGGAGCAGAGGGGAAGTTTCCTACTGACATCTGCATAGAATGTAAAATATATAATTAAAAAAACCTAAGGTATATACTAAAGTTTACAGACCAATGCTTTCCATATAATAAATAAAATGTCCATCATTGATTAGATTCATACACAGAGTAAAATACAACCTATTTTTACAAGTTTATATACAAAGTGTATTAGTAGGCCCAGGGGTGCCTCATGGGTTGGAAGCATCTGCATTAGCATGTCACATTGGGAAATCCCAACTTTCCAAGTCAGTGATAAAATATATAACTACTTTGTTTTTCATTCAGATACAAAGTAAACTTATTTTTCATTTGAAATAAATGTACATAATATTCTGTATAAACAATAGTTTATAAAGCTGTTTAAAATGTAACTTAAAAGTACTGCATTGATTAACTTAGAGCTCTGAAACAAGCACGTGCAAATCCCTTTGCTTTAAAAAAAAAATAGAAGCACAGATTTTTAAATTTTTTTTTTCTTTTCTTTTCCATGAACAGTACTAGCTGGTAAAGATTATCGTTTTGCTTTCTTTACTGGCATCTCCTCTGTTTTCTGCTGGCCTTTTCTCCGTACCACCGTTGGGCTGTCTTCCCTTTTACGCTTGGTAGACTGCACCTTTAACCTGAAAAGGCATTATTAATAATTATTTTAACAATGGTAGGACCTGTAAAACAAAAAGGGTGGCCAGGCAAAATCCTGTGTAGAGGACAGAACTTAATTGTCAATCTCTGATGAATTACCAGGACGTATTACTTCAAAGCTGACTACTAAAACATTACATACCAGCACAGACCACAGGGAGACCTTGCACTCTCCCATCACACCTCAGCAGGGTACTACATGCTAATTCTGTATGTTGGGGCACGCTCTGGATGTAGAATTTGGGGCTAGAGCTCTCCTCCTTCCTCCTCTTTCTTTTGGAAAGACTTGTGGATTATAACAGAATATAATGAACTACATTACCTTGTACCCTGTCTCGCAAAGACAGAAGAATAGCAATAGGGGCTTAAGTCTCACATATACAAGAGGAAGTAAAGGGCAGACATCACGTACCCTTATCTCTAAGCATCCATATACAAACTCACCACATCTCAGCTGCAACAAGTTTTAAGTGTGGCTTAAACTCTTGGCCATTCATAAGCAGGTGAAGTAATTAACATGAGGTGAACTGTCACAGCCCATCAGCGCATGATACACGTGCTCCTGAGGTTCAGTTTAAAGATAGTGCCACATTTCAGAGTGGATGACAACTAAGTGTATTTGGCATATAACCCATTTTACAGGTAAACTACAAGACGAATAGCAACTGTACATCATATTTGTTAGCCCTTTGGGATTTTAGACCGTGATCTCAACTTTAAAAATTAAAAAATGTATCAGGGAAGGAGGGAAAGGGAAATATTTTCAAAACTTGATATAAAGACTCTCAGAGTTTCTTCCCTTATCAGCTGATCTTAGAAAGAATTTTGAAGCATTAGAATCATGTCATCATATGTTGCTTTAACCTGAACTACAGCTGCTCTTCCCTCCATTCAGGAAAGAATCACATCTCAAGCCAAAATACTGCATAACAGCATTTTCAGCTTCTCCCAAGAGCTTTCTGAGGACAGAAAGGAAAAAATTCTAGTCTTCCAATTGTTAAAGAAAGGAAGAAAAATGAAAAAAGTAAACCGAAGAAAATTCTTTAAAAGCAAGAGAACAGAACAGGGTGAAGCTAGACTGCTCTTCAGATTTCGAAGCAGTATATTATATATAAGGTAAGGAACAATGTAATGACTTCCAAAACAAATAATGGAAGTGGATTCAACTTTAATACTTACTGTGTCAATGGAGGAGATTTATTAATTTTTGTATCACTTGGAGATCTTTTTTTTGCTGCTAGATTCTGTCGTTTTCTAGGAGAAACTGAACTTGGACTGCTGCCTTTAGAAGTTGCACGTGTGGTTGGCTTGCTGGGCTGCTTTCTGTAATACAAAAGAACGATGAATGTATATATAATAAAATACTTTTACCAAGTCACTTTCTTCTTGCGTTCCAAGTACAGCAAATTAAGACTACACAGTATTTGCAACAAGTAAATCAAAGTTGCCAAAAGAAAGAGTGAAAAAAACCATTTGTGTGCTCCAAGACACAAACTGCAATGCCAAGCTGTGTGTTGTCATATCAAATGTAGAATCAAAAAGCTACTTTACTGACAATATTTAGTATTTAACTAAATAAAAATCCTAGATCCAAATGTGCAATAATACTGGTACGTAAGTGTCCACGTTTAAAAAAAAATAGCTTGTAGGACCAGCAGAAAAACAAAAGCAGCAAAGGCAAACAGGCTGCAGAAGAAAAGAGAATTTGATTATCCCGTGTAAAGAACGAACTTGTATTAGCTTCAGTATCCACCACTTCAGAAACACAAAAAACCAGTTACTGGCAATCAACTTCAAAGTCAGAAAAAACAATAATGTAACAATGCTGAAGATGAAGCAGCAGCCCCTTCCACAGAATTACTCACAGACTGTTTGCAGCACCTTAAGATAGAGATGCTTTGTTACAGTCAGAGCTAGAAAGATAGCACTGGAAATTTGAGATAACACAAACACACACATCTATAAATAAAAAAGCAGATGTTTTCACAAGCATTCAGAATTAAAATACTAGTATCTAAACTTTCAGTACAATTTCAGTACAGGAGACTAAAGGAAGTCCCTTTGCCTTTACCAAAACAAAGCTGCTGTTGCAAAGCAGTAGTGGTAAGCCTTCACAGTTTTTCTTTAAACAAAGACTACACATAACTACTTTCTGACTCAGCATTGAAATTATGAATTCAAAAGCATAACGTGAACAGTGCTTCAAATAAGCCCCAAAAGCTAACATAGAATATTTTATCCTGAGGAATGAAGTAAATCCAGTGAATTTACAGAAATCTCACCATGAACATAAAAACAAAGCCCGGACTCCAATACTGTTCTGGAAGGCAGCAACATAAATTAAAGCTTCCCAAAGCCGGTATCTTTCTTTGTTTCCACAACAAAGTCAAGAGGATGAGCTCTGCTATAATTCCATTTGCACCTGTGCTAAGGGAGATGAAGAACGGCTTCTTGGAAACCGAACTCTTGCTACTACACTAGGCCTTGGCACCAAGACTGCTTTCTGAGCTTGCAAATCACTGTATCAGAAATGAAATCCTCTGCTGCTCCAGATTAATGTATTTAACTTGGATAATATTTGGAAAAAGAAACGGACATGGAAAATTACATTTTCACCTTGCTCCAACTCCAAATATCAAACGATGGATTGCACAGTCAAGTCAGAGGTCCCTTTTTACTTATCAGAACTAAGTGCCCTTAGACCCAACTTCTGAGACATCACTAGGATGAAGACTGTCACCAGGATCAGTTCTTACCTTCTGACACATGTACTTGAGTGTGTCAGAAAGAACAGTTTCCCCGCCTCCCCTTTTGTCTCGTGATCCCTAGAAGAGTGGTACTAGAATTGCAACCAAAAATATTTGGGAAGCTCTCATCAATTTAAAAGTAAATGAAAAAAACAAAACCAAAACCAAAAAAACCCCTACAACAACTGAGAACAATGTAGAAAAAACACGTGCTATTGGTGTCTCCACACACAGTTACCTTTGAGCCTCTAATCTTGTGGCTGATCTAGTTGTGGCCCCGGAATGTGCTTCATCATCATCTTCCTCACCATCTTCTTCCTCACCTTCCTCCTGCTCTTTTAGTTCATCTTCAGAAGACGTTAATTTCCGACGTTTTCTTTCTGGCTCCAGTGTTTCTGTCCATGTAAAATTTTATACATGTGCTATAATTTTCCAAAAGCCCTCCAAAAGGATATGAACACTTAGTTTAGAAAAGGTATTCTATTCACAAATCCCATTTTAAGTAAGTAATTTTCCATTTCCTTTATGCTTCAACATTTTTAATTCACACTTGTTTGACTTAATCTTGCTAACATATTCACCATAGTTTACTTATGCAGCTCATAGCCAGAATTCATAGAAAATTCATGAGGCTTTATAGAAGCATCTGGGATGTAGCAATTCTGACATGAGATTACAGCAATTTACACATATTTACATAATATTTACACTAGCTGTAACTCAATGATTTTTCCTCAAGAAAGGAAAATTGAATAAAGCTTATCTTGTTGCTATTAGCAAACAGAAAGGCACAGTAGTATCTTCTCATTCTGTTAGGAGTAGCACAGTTTCATGTTTTTACCAGTTTCCTCTGACTGAACCAGAGAACGCCTGGGCTTTCTTCCCCTTTTACGCACAATCATTTCTGCTTTCTCAGCTTCATCTTCCTGAAAAAATTAAACAGAAGCAAGTAAGGCAAGAAGAATTTGATTTAAATAGGAGACAGACATTTTTCATTACATACTGCTAATAAACGTACAAATTAAAATGGTTGCACTTACATTTGTTGGTTCTTTCTTATTAGCTATGTCTGTACCTAATAAGAAAGAAAAGAGCAAAATTTAATCCTGAACTTCAAATCTTTTGCCAAACAGTTTAAAACGGAGTTCTTTCAAACTCTGTCAACTTTGCATAAACATCACAGAAGCTCAGAAAACATTTAAAGTCTCTCTCTAATTTAGAATATGGCTTTGTTGTATTTTGTTATATACAGAGTCTGGGACAATGATTAACTTTTTTTTTTAAAGTAGTAAGGCTTTATATGACTGACATTATTTATTGCTTTGTTCCATATGCTGTTTTGTTTTAATGGAAAAGCAAAAGCTACTTACCCCTTTTAACTACTGTCAACCAATTACAGAATCACAGAAAAATTTAGCTTGGAAGGGGCCTCCGGAGGTCATCTAGTCCAACCTCCTGTTCAAAGCGTGGCTAAATTAATTGATCTGATCATACTGCTTAAGATCTTGTTCAATCCAGTCTTGAGTTTCCAGGAACATGGTCCCTCCAGGCAATCTGTTCCAGTGCTTAACTATGCCAGTGGTGAAGCACCAAGATGGCTGGAGCTCAAAAAGACAGTATTTAGAACCTGTCACAAATTATGTGACTTTCTCTGTTGAAATACTTCTTGCTTTCAATTCAGTACTTCTTGCAAATTGGCCTGTCCATGTTAAAATACATTTATAACCCTATGACCCATGTCTCAGTCTGGCCTCTCTCCATGGTAGATGCTTACCACTTTGACCCTGACTAACTCTTAGGGTAAGAGATAATTCCATTTGACAAAGCTCCAAAGCTTTGTGGAATAATCTGCAACAATAAAAATCCTTAGCAATAGAAGGAGAAAAGCAACATGAACAAAAGCAAGTTTTTATACGTTTTTTTTCCCTGCCATGAAACTGATGCCTATTTTTGTTTTCTGAAAGCAACACTAAAGACAACACAAACCCTAAACCTCTCACCAATTAGACTGATAGAACAGAAGACTGTCAATGCAGTTGATCAAAAATAGATCTCAAAGAGCAGAAACACATTCTAAATTTCACACACAAGTTTTATGGAGTTCCTTTGTTAAGGTTACAGGGAAAAACTTTTACACAAAATCAAGTGAAATAAAACACAAAAATGTTTAACTATTTGATAAAGAAATGCAATAAAACATAGGACTGCTCACTGTATTAACTATTTTACACAAAATAAGTCCAACATATAACCAACATTTATTAGTTCTGCTGTGTTCAATAGATACTTCAAAACTCTGGCAGGTTTTGGCAAATTTGTAGCAAAATGGGTTTTGATTGAAGAATACTCCATGTAAGTAGGTACAAGACATGCCTTTCTTAACAGACACAACCCGCTCTTTCGGATGTGAAAATGTAGTACTTTTGCCTCAAGATAAGTATAAAAATAATAAGTTATAATATTTAAAAATCTTACTAACTTTACAGCAGCAACCTCTGGTAAGTGCAAAATAATTCTAACTTCAAGTTCAGTGTCAGTGTTACAGGAGGATTTTGCCTTCAGAAACCAGAGGTCTGTTAACTGCAGGAGTTGTACTGACTGAAAAGAAACTCTCTGCTTCCCATTCTATATGCGAGCCTGTCCCCATCGCTAACCTTTGTGCAGAACACTCAAAAATTACCAGAATAAGTGAGCTGCACAGAGGGATTCATTCAGGTTTTTTTTTTTTTTTTCTTTTCATTCCCAGAGGTTTTCAACCCCTTTTCTCACATGAGTATTAACACATGATGAAAAGTGGGTATTTCATCCACTTTATATACTCTTCTTAATATCGCTGTGACATCAACAGCCTTTTACCTGGAAAATGAAACGTTACTTAACACACCAAATTAAGCTTTAAGTACCCAGACAGGTGTCTGTCCTTTTGAATAAAAAGGAAACCAGAATGCACTTTTATACCTTTCTCACATTCTTGTCTTCTCTTTGCAGTTCATAGAAATCAAGTACCACACCACCAGCTAACCTTCCAGAGACAATTCTGAAGTGTATGGATTAAAGCTGACATTTTAACAAATGTGGAGAAAATAGGAAAGAGTCCATACATGCAGTGCAGCCAGATTAGTATCTCTGTAGAAACCTAAACTTTTGGAAACTCCAGAAGACTTGTTTTGATGACTTGTTTTCTCAGATTTGTTGCATGAATGTTTGTATTTGTTTACAAACCCTTTTTTAACCTGTTTTTCAGGTTCATCTGCTCCCTATTTTATGAATGGCCATAATTAAAAAGGCACATTTAAACAACTGGTGCAGTTCAGACTCCATACACGCGTAAAATTAACTATACCATCTAAAATTCACCAAGGTTTGACCTCCTACAAATCACCGATGTTTGAATAGGAAAGAGAAATAGAAAAGTATCTTGTTTTACTTGACTTTAGTTTGAAGCACTGAAAGTACATTTCATGAGTGAAGTTAAGCAATTATCTTCTAAAGATCTTACAGCAGTTATAAAAGCAGAAAGAAATATCTCCTCAAGCTACCACTAAGCTCTTTAGACACATATCCATAGATAATCCAATTAACTGAACAAAATTAAAATTTTTTTCCCACATGTATTTTAAAACAGTTAATGTAGTAAGTGTGATTGATAGTCACCGTATGAAAGAAAATAAGCAGAAATGGAAAACAGTCACTAAAAACCAGTTTGATGGGGCACCTACGTGCCTCTGAAACTCTCCATGTACCTATTCTGTACAAATTATTTGTTATCTTCTGCAATGCATTATTCAGCACTTAACATGATGCTGCATCTTTGAAATAAGTTCTTATCAAGCTGCTCTATTTTTAAATTAAAAATACAGCAGGAATCAGGGACAAATCTTTGCTGTTCTGTTTACTCAGATGTCTTCACATGTTGATAATACTGACTGCCAGGGATGGCGTTTAGGAAGGACCCATGTGATTTTCTTGAAAACTCTCTTCTGTTTCTTCCACCTTTCATTTGTTAAAGCAGGTATCATTCACTTACCTGTTTGAGGTGTTTTTCCTCTACTCGCAAAAATAGGACACTGCAGCTGAAATTAAAAAAAAAAAAACAAAACAAAAAAGGTGGCTTTTTTAATTTAAAGAAAAATCAGAAAAATCCAGGATTGCATTAAACAAACATAGAAACTTGCTCTCACTTATATTAGAACATATCTGCAAACCTAGAAAGCGTGACCATTCTAATGAGCATCAGAAAGTTTGTACCAAGTTTCTTAACAGTAGCATGTATTTTTCCATTTATGAGTAATATTTGAAGCAGTCAAATGAGCCCACAAACAAAAAAAAATCATAGCAGTTTCAGTAACCTAATTGACTCTAAAGTCACTGCAATAAAACACAAAGACAAAAGCAGTTTCAGTCAAATACGTTCCTGAAAAGTTAATTATCAACGATACAAAAAAAGTTCAGCGCAGTCACTTTATGGAATCATGCATACAGATTTGCAGAATTATAAGTCATCAGAATTTTGTATTTACTCAGAACGCAGAAAGAGCTATGTACAATTACGTAATCTCCTATGATGACTGTCCAAAAAAATCCAGTTGCTTTCATCACTGAATGACTACACTAGGATGGCTATGCCTCCTCTGAAGTAGCAACATGTTCTCAAAGCAGCCTAGGGGAAACCGTCATGCAAAGATCGTATCTCACCTTACAGAACCACTATCTCAGATGGAGGGCAGATACCGCTCCTCCTGGAGCCAGCCTGTGACTGACTGACACACCAATCAGTGATTGCCAAGACGTACAAGACCTTTAAAATATTCGAACTAGAACAAGAGTATTCTGTTCCAGTACACAGGGGGCCAAGGTATATCTATTTCTGAGGGGGATTTTAAAATTAATTTTCATTCTTATTTGAAACACCCCACCTCCCCCCCCTAAAAAACAAACACACACCAAAAAACTACACCATATATTTAATCAAATTAATATTGGGAAAAAAAGAGATTAGTAATTCTGAAACAAAACTCCACCAGAAGGGTAGAAGGGACAGGACTCAAAGGTCTGCCTGAAATGCCATGGGGACAGAACAAGCAGGGATGAGAACTCCCGCTCTCTATAGCCTAGCTAAACTCCCAAGACTTCCAAGACCCATGGCCAGCTGGTGCCTCACCAGGCAAGCAGGTAGAAAACACGAGTTTCAATACAACTTAATTTTTAAAATCACCTCTTTTCTAAGCAATAACATTGATTCTGACATACAGGAATTCCCAAGAGAGAAGCCTTCCTCCAGAATAAATCCAACTACTTAGTCGTACTCCGCCAACATGCCTGATCCATTACTACCCTGTCCTGTAATCCAACTGCATTGAAGAAACACTTCCAACAGAATACTTTCTTAGCAGTGAATGTATTTGGCGGGGGTTAAGAAATTAAGACATTGCTGAGGCTTAACAAGACAGAGGTACGTTTCGTGAGCTCTTAAGTTATTAACCAGCATGTGTCTATCTTTTGAATGAACGGTACACATTGTAATATAGATAATACAACAACAAGAAATTACACAATACTTTATTTTACTGATATTAGGAGTTACTATGAGCTATTACTATACACTACTAGGTTCATTAGAGAAAAATAAATAAATCTCATTTTCAAAACAAAAAGTCACCCTTGATCTTCAGGCCAAAATTACTCTCATCATTACACTCAAATTAAGACACGTGCACACAATCAGAATTTCACTGTGTGTACAAGTATATTGCTAGCCAGTGCAACACAGCTTTGTATTAAGTATGTTGTACTAAATTTGATCCAATAATTATTTGTAATTATTTGCTGTGTTCTGACTTAATAGTATATTTTACTTAAAAAGTTCAGTTATATGATGAGATACTATTAATAGTTTTTGTTTGCTTAGACTGAACTCAATTACCAAATTTTCCATAAGATGCTTCTGAAATACCATTAAGATAGATAAATTGCTCTTGAATTACTGTCTTTAAATGCACCCAAACAAAATAAAGGCACTTACATTCCCAGTGCTCATATCAGCTTTTGACTCCCCACCTGAGGGAAGAAATATGAATTCAGAACTTGAATGTCACTATTTTCCTTGTTTTTCCACACAGGTATCATGAACTACTTACCACCAGGCTGTACAGCTTCGAGAGGGTATTTACGAGGCCTTCCTCTTTTCCGTTTCACTATTACAGGCTGATTTTCCTATTAAAAGTAAAGGACAAAAACATTTTAGTTACTGTAATTGACATTTAGCATTTGAGCAGTAAAATACAAAGACTGCTGCTAACTTCATAATGCAATAGTGGCAAAAGTAGTGCTCGTCAGTTTAAAAACATAGCTGCGGCAGGTTTCATAGGAAGAGACACTGCCTGTTATAAATCCATTGATAGAGCTGCAAAGAAACAAGGCAACTCCCAATTACACAAAATCCTCTGCGGCTGGCCTGAGAACCCAGTGCCTTCTGCCCCCATTCCCCCCAACAACTCTATCACTTGGTCTCACAAATGCTGCTGGCTTACCCTATATATCCCACCAAGTCTTTTCAGTCTTGGAGGCCTCCAAACTTTGTGTTTTGTGAGCCCCTTTTCCTAATGCCACATAGCACAGACTACATCTCATAACAGCTGAGCAAGTACTATTAAACAGTCAATACCTTAGTTATCCCAATACACAGATTGGTGACGTTCTCTATATAAAAAAGGTCCCTTAATTTGAAGTTTAAGCTTTGAGTACAACTTTAAGTAATGAATATGATCAGATGTTGAGATCACAAAGATCCCAATCTCGAATCACAAAATCCCCAATAACAGACTTTCTCCTGTTTACAAGGAAAGAAGGTTAAGCACCTCATTCAGCATTTACTGAAGTCTAACAATGCCTCTTCCCACAATGGATCTTAGTGAATCAAGCCCTGAGTGAACAAACGTAACAATTTATTCTTTAAATTTTCTTCCACTTCTAGAGGCAAAACCCCCAAATGACAAAACCCAACATCTTTATGAGAACTGTGTTCATTTCTAGAGGCCAGCAACAATTTTAATCTCTAGGGTTCAGACATATGAGAACTGTGTTCATTTCTAGAGGCCAGCAACAATTTTAATCTCTAGGGTTCAGACATATGTTTACAACCACCACTGTAGAATATTCTAAGTATATGATATAGCGATAACATATAGAGTTTTAAAATTGTTGAGTGACAGTATTTTTGTAAAGCCAAGTCATATTCGCTAGTGCCTGGACTGTCCACATCTCACATGGTTTTCAGAAAACATGATTTCTATACAATACAACTCTACAGACTGTTTTCTATACAATCTATAAGCACTATTAAATGTAGGGAGTTACTTCCTACTTCAGTAATCAGCCACCGATGTCTTATGGTCTGTAAGTTTATATGCTGTGACACAGAACTACATGAGTCTTTGCTACTTTACAGCATCAAACATAAATCTTCACAGCAATTTCTGTGTTGGTAAAGTCAAAGTTTTAATACTGCTGTCAATAAAATACAAAGACAAAGTACTTATTTTCGGTGTGAACCTGCATTATCTCAGTTGTCTCACATGAATAAGACCACTCACCTCTGGAGAATTTTCATTTGATTCTAGACCGTGCTTTTCCTTTTCAGACATTTCCTGTTCGATGGTAAATTCATCTTCACATATACAAAAAAACAAGAAATGAGAAACTGGACACCTTTGTTTTATTAGGCCAAGAAAAAGGTACAAGCCATAACCTCTGCACTAAAGGCATTATTTCATACCGTAGCCCGAAATTCCCCAAAACCAACCACCAGAAATTAGCACTATTTGCCTTGTAGCAGCAACATATTGGTCTGCCAGAATGCTTCCCTAACTAGGCAGGTCTTCTAATTTAAGGTAAAAACAAAAGCTCAAGAATGTGACCCACTGTAAAATGGTAAGATAAATACAAGCTACTATTCAATTTTCTCCCACATTGCATGAAACAGGAAGCTGAGGATAAAAGCTCATTGCAGAATAGTTTCAGACTTGGCAACACGCTTACTGAAGAGACAAACTATTAATAGGTCAAACGAACACTAGGGAAGACACACTGTTCACACAAAGACAGTTACATCAAAGCCAATATTAACTGTGGACACACCATCTCCTATCATTATTTTAGTGCAATTGAGTCAACTATGACTACAACTTGCACACTCTTTCCTGGTTGCTTTCTCTACAGAAAGAAACAGGACGGATTTTGATGCTGAATATCTTCTTTTTCATGGAGGAACACCTCTTGCTTATGGTCAGAGCTAAAAGAAGGTCTTGTCACACACCCCAATCGTGCTATTTCCCTATCCACCTACTTATTTGCAATTAGCTTTCCTACCCGAGGCACATACTGAAACAATAACAGAGTGGATGGGTGATAGCACCACAGAAAAACCAAATCTGCTCTCACCATTAAAGGAATGAGGATTAATGCATTATTTGATAACAGTAATAGAACAGCATAGCAACTATAGAATATATACAAGTATTTGCTGGGATCAAACTGGGATCAAGTTCCTAATTTCTCTCAGAATCATTCAAATGAAAATAAATTAGCATTCAGTATTCTGATTCAGAATTCATAAAATTGCCCAGAATGGGCAGTTCCATTACCTTTTTCTTCCACAGTACTTCTAGGAGGTGTATGCTTTATGTCAATTTCTTTGGACACCTCTGCTGTATCACCTGAAATGACTTCCTACATTATTTTGAAACAACAAAGAAAAAAGCATCTTACTACAAACTAAAGATCACTGTCAGTTACTTATACTAAAAAACCCAACACCCGAACCCCCAAGAGTAGTTAACTTTATTCATCAAGATTTCTTAAAAACTTTGACACCGAGAAGCTTCATCAAAATCAATGGGTAAGATAGTCCCAAATATTCTGCATGTACTTTTTAAAAGGAACATTTACTTTGTCTTGAATTCCTGTTTCGACTTAGAAGGGATCAGTGCAAATGTAGGACTCGGGTAAATTCAGATACCCCCTTGCAGATCTCAGATCAGTATGACCATGAAAATGCTGAACTGACTGGACAGCTAGGATCCAGTAATGCTCCATGCAATCCCAAGCTCCAAACTATTGTGCAAATTGGTTCACCAGCCCCTGCCTTTTTTTTTTTTTTTTTTGGTTTAAATTGTCTCCCCCTTGAAAAGCGAGTATCATCCTATAGTCAGTTATTTTGTATTCAAGACAATTCAGAAATAGTTTATGGTTAATAATGAAAATATCTTCCAAAATAAACCGCTCTAGAAATAAAAACCTTAGACTTCCATCGTATTTACATTACAACTGCAGAACATTAAAAAAATGCTACTGAAAATACCTGGATGTTATCAGGTTTTGTTTTGGAACACTGACTTTGTTCATCATCTTTGCTTATATCCTGAGCAATCAGCTGGCTGCCTGCAAAAACAAACAACAGTTCAAGTGTTACAAAAGTGCCTTCTGCATGTGTCAGATTTTGATGCCACTTTGTTATTCGCTCATTATTAGGGTGATTCAAAAGATTCTGAAAAGCAGTATCTTATTTACAAAAATATGAACAGAAAGTTATGCTAACCCCTCTTCGAAAACGGAAGACAAACCAATCACAAAAAAAGAATTCTATGATTCTTGTAATTTATGGGTGGGGTTTGGTTTTTTTGTTTGTTCATTTTTAAAGATAAGCTCAAAATTGAAATTTGACCAGTACCACATCAAGAAATAAAACATCAACCTTAACTTCAACTCACCCAGAGACAGAGAAAACAGTTAATGCTATGTGGGACACTATAATGAATACAGCAGGGCTTCTAATTCGTCCCTTCATTAAGTGAAGATTCTCAGAAGCAGAATAAAAACTGTTACAAAAAATGACATAACTAACCTAATGTGTTTTTTTTAATTTGTTCTGATGCTGAAAAGACAAAAGTTGAGGGCAGAACTTGAACAGACAGTACATAGTCAGTCTCATAATTAGACATCAACAAATATCTAATTAATTTCTAAGTTAGATAAGTTTAACTTTAATTGAGAAATGCTTATGCCACTCAATGGACTGACTTCCTTCTCACTTTTTTTGCTTCTAGACAGACAAAAGTCTAGACACTAAAACTTAATTCTTTCCAATCTAACAGAATAAAGCATCCAGCCTCACAAAGTCTATTGAATGGCTATATTTGCCCCCGATGATCAGCGCTCCTCAGCTTTATATTCCTTCCCTGTGTTTTATTAAAAAAGGCTAAAATTAATAATTATTTTAAAGGTTAAACAAAAGAATTTTCTTTACTCATTGACAAAAAAGTCACTGTAATACCCTTCCGTGCAGTATTAAATTTGTTATCATATTTTTATCAAATATATATCGAGTGTAATATTAAAGGTTGTTTTGGGGAGAACATTTGCTTTGTAGTTTGCAAATCCCCATATTCCATTCTTTCCTCCCAAATACCATTATATGGCCTAACCGCAGTAGAACTTTGTTTTGCAGCAGAAAAGCTTTACACAAATCTGTGTAGTTCCATCACTTACATTTTTCTTTATCTACTGATCCTGAAGATTTACATTGTATTCCTCTAGATCTATGTTCTTCAGTTATCTGTGTATGCAAGTTTTCCACCTACACATAAACACAAAGAAAGATAACTCCTTACTTTCTCTTTTCCATAAAGTCTATAAACACAAACGGGAGGAAGTTTTCCCTGCTTGCTCCTTTCAAGTACAACATGCATTAGAATGGAAACTAGCAGTATAGCAAAAGCCATTTATTTCTAGAGCTCAAGTAACGTTACCACGATAGGACTGCACCATGAAAGAACTTCTCACTTGTAGTATTTTCAGAATTTCCAATTGAAATTTTTCATTTAAAAAGTCTCAGTTTTAATTAGGCACCTTACTATGTTCTTTAAAAGCCATTTATCATGGCAATTCACACAAAATATTTTTGTATTTAAAAGGATACTCTCTCATATGCAGAAACAGAACAAGGATCTCACTAGAAATGTGGCCAAGCAGCATTACAATATAGAAATAAATAAATTCACTACTTGAGTTTAAGAAGCCACAAACATTTTTTTAGCTTGTCATCTGCGTTAATTATCTTGTTGCTGCTCCATAAGAAACACTTCAGACCCACAACTTTCCCAGTTATCCCTTTTATACTTAAAAGCTCCAAGTTGTGAAATCACAGCAGACCGCATTAAAATAACAGGTTTTCTTGATCAAAACCCCCAAGAATAATCC
The DNA here is from genome assembly GCF_034619465.1 of Leptosomus discolor. Lineage (NCBI taxonomy): Eukaryota > Metazoa > Chordata > Aves > Leptosomiformes > Leptosomidae > Leptosomus > Leptosomus discolor. The sequence goes on along the minus strand of NC_141394.1, from coordinate 67,585,233 downwards.
CTATTTTTGTCCTCTGTTCTCAAGGAGGATAATCAAGCTTCTCTTTTCTGTCAGTTAACAAGAGTCTCGAAATAGTCACAGACTGTGGAAAAACAATACAAGAAGATTTATTTACTGTCAAATTTGAAAGAATAATTAGACAGCAACCTACACAGCTGCACAGTCTCAAGATACATGGGCTCTGAATATACAAAAATAGTATTTTCCTTTAGAGAGTATTTAATGTAAATAGAAGTAGATGCAAGTAAGAAAAAAAAAAAGCAGTACAGAGAGTAAATTTAAAAACCAAGAACTTACATTAAAAGTTTCTCTTTCTAACGCAATATTCCTCTGCAGCAAATCTGCTAAAAAATAATTACAAAAATAATCAGAAAAGCTAAACAAGACGACAGTATCATAGTATCCTCTACTTCATCTCCCTGAAAGGATTCCAGATTACCTGAAAGTATATAAAACTTACTTTCAATATTGGAAATAAGAGGTATCCAATCTTCTCTTTATTTTTATTCTTTTGTTCAAATATTGTTAAAGAATACAGCTTTCTAAAGCATAGAATAACTGAGAATCATTTTATGGCTAAAATACTGGCAATCACAGGGCTGTCATCTTTGAAATATAAGGTAACTTCAACATTTCAAATACAGTTCCAGCATTTGAACGAATCAGAATTTTATTCACCACAACCCTAGACGCTGGATCATGGGATGAAGTAAAGCATGATGAAAACTATGCTGTAACATTATGCTTCCAGAACTGATGTTTGTGCAATTGTACTGAGACCTGTAGTTGATAAAGTGCACATAAGGAAACAGTCCAAATGCTAGACTCTACTGTACTCTAACTCTGATAAAGTAGAGCCTAAGCCTTCCATATCACAAAAATGTGGAAAATAATTATGAGTTATAGAAGCTGATGCGTGCTTTGTGCTTCTGAAAAAATTCCATAACTTTCAAATAGATACATAAAAAGAAGCATACAGAAGCTGTTCCATTGAGTGTTCCACAAAATCCTTGAAGTCCGAGTCATAAAGGTACCAAATTAGTATTTTAATTGAAAAAAAAGCTGCTAAAATACTCCAGGCAGTTTTGTTTTCAGCTACAGCAAGAAAATAAAACCGTGATCCAATAAACCCACTCTACATACAATTTTGTATAATCTGTAGCTCGTTTCATAAATCTACAGGTTTCAGCAACAACTCTTCCACAGTTATACTGTTCAGTTGCACAACATCTTTCAATTTTTAAATCAGCGTCAAATGAAGAGCTAGTTCCTACCCACTCAAACAGCAATGATTTGTTTACATTCCAAGGAATCTTGGACTATTAAACTACCATGTCTGCTGTTCATACTCATGACAGGACACACATTTGTCTTTTAAACAACTTCCTTTTACGTACGTTGAGCTATATGTATATATGCATGTATATATATAAAGCCAGATTATTGTATGCTGGGGGAGAAAAAGAAAAAACTCTCTACCAAGACCGACAAAGCATTATTCTTCAGTGCGTGTCATATCCAACATGATTTACACAACAAATGGATTTTTGTTAAATATTTTACATGGAACAAGATTATCACGGCTAGTTCAATCTGCACATTTTGCATACTGTCTGGGTGACTGAGTGATGCGAAGCGGCAGTTTTTCACCCACTTCAAAGAAACCTCGCAGTACAGAAAAACTGGTTTGAGTTTTGGATTTCCTGTCCTGAAGACGACATTCTTCCAACCCATTCTCAGGTTTACATTCTCTTTCTTGTGAGCAGAGCATAACTCCTATCACTTAGATTAATATACACCACCATTAAATCAGGTATGTGAATTTGACCTACCCCAAGAATAAAAAGGAATCCAAAGTTTTATACCAATGCTCATATCTCACCTTATTCCTGTTTCTCTTTTCTATTTGCTAAACGGTTATTTTGGTATGCATGTCCAAAAAATTTAGAAGTGAGCTTAATAGTGTGTCCTTTCATAGCATTTAGGCTTTCAGCTGCAACTTTCCATAAGAAAAAACATATCTTTAACCTCTTTGGACTCTATATGCAGCTGTACCACGGGTACCTCTTGGAATTCACTTTACTTTTGCTTGTTACTCCATTAACTGAGGATTGACTCTCATTGGTAGTATTGTAGACATCTTTGTAATATATCTGGAGCACAAATGCATCAAGATGAGAACAAAGTAAGTGTTTGTTTCCGCTTTAATAGGAAAGTCAAACAATTGTAACACATTTTAAAATAATGTGGCTTTGTAAAACATGGATCTTTTTTTTTCTCCTATTGAAGATTAATTTAATACATGAAAAAGGAATTACTCAGCACAGATCCAGGTTACCTAATTGAGCTTTCCAGCTAGTATTTATCTACTCGTAAGTGCTGTTCAAATTTCAGTGGATGGCCAGAAATAGTTTAATCTTCTGGTGAGCGAGAAAGAAAAACAAAACAAAAACCAACCAACCAACCAAACAAAATCTTTCTGTAAAGCCTCTGTGATTTAAGTCATATAGTACTTACTCTTGTCATATCCTCACAGGGCCTGTCTCAACACTCAAAATAAGGATGTTTTAAGTTTAGTAGGAAGAAAGCCACTCTTTGTGGAAGTTTCTGTATCTTTCCTGGGCAAACTTTTCTCTGTATTTATTGATTTCAAGTATAATGTTAGCAGACTACTTTTTTAAAATCCTAAATGCTTTTCACCTTTCTTTCAGCACATCAGAAGAAAAGGCTGACCCTCCTTCTTTGCCACAAACCAAGTGCAAAGCCACATGAGCTCCTAGAAACATTTCAAGAAGATTTCTGCAGGCTTTGCTTCAACCCCTCTACACATAGTATATATCAAATCTACAACCCTCCCATCATATGTAATAGTTAAGTCAGGATGAAAAGTAAGTTGCTATTAGTATAAAAATCACCTTTTGGAAACTCTTTAGTACGAAGACCCACATATCCCTCTTCACTTCTTGGACTTTCAGGCTGTTGGGGCTAAAGACAAAAGCAAAACAAACAAAAATATTGCAGACATCCAGAACAAGTATGTCTCATTACTCTCCCTCATGTCATGGTGAACACTGTCTTATCATGATCTATAAAAGCCTTCAAAAGCTTTCTTATTAAGACAGCAGCACAATTATTAATGAAGAACACCAACAGAGCTATGTCACGTTACTGTTGAACAGCTCAGTGCCTAACCTTGACCTTGGAGGTAACACTGGTACCAGAGATCAGCTTAAAAGGGGATCTCAAGAGAAGTGTCAGGAAGTTGAGGTGCAACGCCTGCTCTAAGATGAGTTCCAAATATAAACAATATTCTAGAAATGGTCACATACACAGAAAAATAGGTATCTGCAATGTATAACAAGGTACAGTGAACCCTTTTCAACTCTAGAGTTTTTTTTTGGGGGGTGGGGGCAGCAGTGGGGTGTTGGGTTGTGGTGTTTTTTTGGTTTTGTTTTTGGTTTTTTTTTGGTTTTGTTTTTTTTTTAATTCAAGTTGCTGACGAGCTGTATGTAACTGAGGCACAGATAATGCTATATGGAGCTAAGCGTACTTAAGTCAGACCTGGACATCGTAAACTCAGAGACAGTGCCACGTGAACATGGCTACACTGACTCTAGGACATCTTATGCAGGCAAACAGTATAGCTGTTTGCAGGTGGAACTCAACTCAGATCAATAAATCCTACCAGACTGAAGCTGACTTGGAATTTCCTCAAGTGCATACCAGGCATCAAAACCATGGTTCAGAAATACTCAGCTGGTCTGCCCTGCAGCTGCATCCAGTAGCCCTGTGCAGATCTACCCTTTCATAGATGCTTGGGAGCCTCTGAACCATGTTGTCCTTCAAAATTCTGATTATCAGAGTTTGGCAAGATATGAATACATGGGTCCAGTCCCGCATCTGAATGAAGAATTAACCCATCTGGCATCCTGGCCAGTATGGACCATGGCACAGACACGCAGACAGACAGGCTCAACTCTGGTCTTAGACAACCTATAGGTGACCATAAGCCCCAATACCCTGGATTATGCAGGATGCCCTACTCTTCTGTTACAGCAGATAAGGAGCTGCAGTTACCACAGTACAGAACAGCAGCAAGTGTTCCTCAAAACACACAGAGGATGGGCGAGTCTGAAGACTGGCACAGAAGTGATACAATGAAATGAACACTAGCGTATGTTTGCTATTTCGAAGTACTAAACTAACAGCTGCCAACTGTAAGAGCTAAGGCATGTATGACTCTTTACAAGTACTACCACAAGCAACATGCATACAGTATGACCAGCTCTAAAAAAAGCAAAACTTAGATGTCATGGTGACAGAGGGAGCACAGCTGAGGGAGGGAAATGTTCTACCACAGAATAACACGGACAGCCCACAATTTAAATGCCAGCTGTTTACAAAAGTACAGCTAAATAATCCGAGAAACGACCCTTCAAAAAGTTTTGATGTTCAAATGACTTTCTGCACAAAAAATCAAAAAGTATAGTAAGAAACACTAACAAGATGTATAATAGTATATATATTCAGCATAGTAAAAATTTTTAAAACAACATAAATACCTCGTCAGTTCTCAAGTTACTTTCAAATTCTAGTTCTTCTGCCAACTTTGGTAAAGCTGCATTATTGCCTGATGAAATACAAATATGTAAAAATTATGAGATTACATTATGCTGTACTTATCGCATGCTACAGTAGGACGCTATTTCTCAGTACCACCTGATGAACACAGCACATCAATTTAATCCTTTCCTGCAGGCAAAGGAAACAATAGCAAGTCTGTCTGCAGGAAACCAGCTCAGAAAACCCCAACTTGGCATCTACAAGAACACAAGTACTTCTATGTTTTCCTTAAATACAACAAGATTGGGAAAAATGGGCTATCAGGATTTACCAGAACTTGCTTATGAACGCTGACTGGCTTTTTTCCTTGCTTTTCCTTTAAAACAAACACGAACAGATTTTCAGACCAAATTCCAAACAGCAAATTACCTCTGTATTAATGAATGCAGAGCTGAGAGTTAACACTAAGGACAACAGCTTTCCTTAAGTGACAATTAGATCTAAACCCATAAGGTCTAGAACAACCATCACTGAAATTATCCAATTTCCATGGAGACTGAAAGCTCAGTAACTCCTGTTAGTGTCAATGTCATTTCAGAAAATCTTAAAACTCCACCCATTTCATTCCCCATGAGAACAGCTGTATGCTTATAACATCTGAAAAACAGGCCATGCAGACAGCATCTTCATATGACCTCTACAGCCTTTTTGGACACCTATTTCAGAAGCCTGTTTATATAGCTTTTCCTGAAGAAATAGTTGTAGCATGATGCATGTGAAGTGATTAAATTGTGGTTGCAGTCGACAGAATAAGACTACCATTACCACTGGTACTTACAGAGGCTGCATCAATAGACAACAAGGATTGAGCAAAGCACCAAGACAGAAATATCATAGTGTAGCAGTTTACATTTTCACGGCTCACCTTTGTCTCTTGTATAAATACTGAGTAACATTTTTCAAGTTTACTGGATGGGCATCTTTCCTTGACAAATTGCTAAGATCCCAAAATCTGCAGAGTGAGCTTTCTCACCCCAAAAATCAACAAAACTAGAGAATAAAGCCAATCTTTGAGAAACTGGACCTAAACTCGCATTATAAAATGTTTTTTGAAATAACATCAAAGAGCAAATGAGAAGGAAAAGTTTTTAAAAGTAGGACTTGATTGGCATCATTCCACTTCCTCTGGTATAAAGAAAGATAATAAAATTTCTCTACTATTTTTCCACAGTTTATTTATTTATTTAATTTCTCCAAAATTTATAATGAAGTCATAATCTTGACTTCATTATGGCATCTACAGAATTAATTGTTTTTCATAACTTGGTGCTTCGACTACTTTGGAGGGTCAAAGAGAAGAAAGGCTGAAAATAGCAGGAAGTCCATTACACAGTATTTTAGGAGCTAGCAACCATGCAAGGTCATCTCAAATGTTATCTTGCAGAAAAACAGATCTGGAAATCAAATATGATATCCTTAATGTAATATACTACTGTCACTTAAGTTTTCTACTTAAAATAGCCACCTATCATCATTGCTCACTTAAAATATTTATTTAGGATGACAGTCTGATTCCTTTGTAACACAAAGGAGGCCCATTTCAAGTGTATTCATAACAAAATTTAGCATAAAAGAGTGAATCTGAATATGACCATTAAACAACCATCCAGACAAAATCTGCAGTTACGATTAATCTTCAAAATTACTAAGTTGCCTTTTTAAAATGTTGAACATATGACTAATGAAATGCATCCTCTTTCCTATAAAAATTTTGAATTTTAAAACATGTTAATAACAAACCCATCTGTGGCTCCACAGTAACTACCCCTTGCAAACTACTTCATATATTAGCTCACAATTTTAAGTCAATGTATTTTAATAACTTTTTTGCACTCCAATAACATTTAGTTCTTTTCCAACACACTTCAAATAATTGTGTTCAGTCACTCTTATATTCCAAGAATCACATGCTTATTTAAATATGTCACCAATTCTTAAATAATTGTTATTTTGCAACCAACAGAGAAACCGGGTGTATTTGAACAGTGTAAGTAATTTCTAACTATAATAACCGTAAAATGTACCTATTTATGATAGCTTATAAACCAGAGTTAAAAAAAAAGAAAAAATCCTCACCTGAATTAAAGGCTGTGTTACTTTTTTGAAAAGTAACTTCAATTCCAATATCATCTATTTTGACCAAGTTCGTTCTGTCATCACTGCTGTATAGCTCTTCTACATGCAACAAAGGGAAGTCATTTTTTTCCCCTAATTCTGCTTCTATTGTCACTTCACCATGGCTGGTATTTACAGTCCCTTCATTTGCAGAAACTAAGGAAAAAGCCTGTGCCCTAGGGTGGGGAGTCCTTATTTCAGAGAAGTCACTTTCTAAAACCAAGTTTGAGTTAAACTGATAGTTTACGTTCCTTAGAGTTTCACTCTCTACTGCTGCTTCTGAAACCAAACAAGAGAGTTCTGAAGTAACATCCTCATGCGAAACATCTTCAGCTTGCTCATCATCCTCGCTTGCCTCTGAGGAAGGACTGGGACTCACAGCAGTCTCCGTACTAATCTCCACGCAAAGGGCTTCATCTACACTCATGAGGTTCACTGAATTTTCATCTGTTTCTGTGATTTCACTGTCTACTGTGGTCTGAGATGCTGCCAATTCTCCCCTCACACCACTTTCATGGGTCTCGTTCTCTCTACCAATGACAAGCAAAGAATTACTGCTTTTTTCTGGGCCTGTAGTTGATAGGATGCATTCAATCTGGTTAGCAGTATTAAAAATCTCCTCACTTTTGTCTTTTACTTCTGTACTCTCAGCAGCAAGCTGACTTTCTTCTATGACTGTAAAGGTGAAAAGACTATCACATTCTTCCATTGTGCTCAGAGTGATCACTGCCCCCTCCTCCTTATCTCCTATACTTGAAGCAGCATGTTGATCTTCACTGTTGGTGGCAACCCTCAGCACAGGAGCTCCACATTCTCCCACAAAAATCACAGAACCTTTGCTTTTTGCATCTGCATTGAAAGCAGCTAGTCCAAACTGTTCACTTACAGTTGCAGTGGTCTTACATTCCTCTGATGCATTTGGAGAGATAATGGCATCTTCATCTCCTTCTGCTACAATGAGCTGACTTTCAGCTTGTGGTGCTGCACTGATCAGGACTATCTCACATTCTTCTGCCATGCTTGTAGTGATCATAGCAGCTTCATATCTTCCTTCTGTTTCTGAAGCAGTGAGTTTGTTTTCATCTTGCATAGCTACACTAGACATAGGAGCTTCAAAACATTCTGCTGTACTTGTAGAGATCATTACCGTTTCATTTTTTGACTCTGTGTCTGACACACGTTGAATCGCCTCTTCTGTGACTCCACCTGACATTAGGATTACTTGTTCTTCTACAACACTTGTGGAAATCATAGCACACTCGTCTTTTTCTTCCTTACCGCTAGCAGTTGGGTGACTTTCATCATCATTGTTATCATCTCCCCCTGCACTGGATTCACTAGGCATGGGAACCTCATATATTTCCATATCTATAGAAACCATAGCATTCTCATTTATTTCTTCTGTTTTCACAGAGTGGAGCTGACCATCATATTCAATGGCTGCACTTGACATAGGAGCCTCAAATTCTTCCACAATACTGGTGGAAATCATAGTGCATTCATCTTTCTCCTGCTTAGTGCTAAAAGTATGAACACACTCTTTAAACTCTGTTGCTGTACTGGGCATAGGCACCTCTATGTCTTCAGTGTCTATTAAAATCATAGAGCTTTCCCCACGTTCATTTGCTCTTGCAACAGCAAGTGGACCCTCCTCAGCATCCATGGCTGAATGTAAGGGAGCATCAATTTCTTCCACTGTACTGGTAGAGATGATATCACCTTTTACTTTTTCTTCTCTGTCAGCAGGAATAAGAGAATTCTCATCTTCCTTTGGAACTGCACTACTTATAGAGGCATCAAGTTCTCTGCTGTCAAAGGAAGTCATGGCATTCTCACGTTCGTCTTCAGCACCAGACTGACTCTTATCTTGTACTGCCATAGCACTAGTCATGGGACCCTCACATTCCTCAGCATCTAAGGGAATCAACGTACCTTCATGCTTTCCTGCATGCGTGGTCAAGGCACCCTCATCCGCAGCACTTGCGCTGGTTACACTGCTTTCAACAATCCCTTTATCATTTTTGCAGTTTGTGCCACAATTAGCTGCTTTCTCTGCACTTGTCATGCTGTCAACAGTAAGCTTACTTATATTTGTGCCAGCCACTCCTGACTCAGCTTCCATTTCTTCAGCAACTATGCAGATAATGGAACTTTCACCATCTTCTCCACCTATGCAAATTAGTGCATTTTCACTTTCCATTCCTGTACAAGTAGAAGCATGCTCATTTTCTTCATTTCCTCTTCCTGTACTGGTCACAATGCCCTCACCTTCTTCATCCTCTTCTTTTGAACCTGTACTAGTGACAAAACCTTCATCATCACAGGGACCTACACTGACCGTAGTGACATTGGCTTCCTCCTTTGCCCTTGTACTGTCCATTAGACTTTCACATTTTTCAGCTTCTAAACAAACTGCAAAGCCCTCATTGCTGTCTTCTAGCCCTGTGCAGACTACTGAAATTTCAGCATCATCTTCTGGAGTTATGCCTGTGCTGGTCACCGCGCTTTCACCATTTACGGTATCCTCAGATTTGTCACCACTAGTTCCAGTTGCGGCACTGTTGTTTGTGACCATTGCAATACACGCACCAGTTACAGTGCTTTCTCCTTGGGCATCAGTACCAGTCACCGAGCAGATGATGAAGTTATGACCTCTTTCTTCTGCACCTGTGCAAGTCACAGTACCTTCGTGTTCTTTAACTTGGCCAGCTCTCACACTGCCCCTAAATTCACCTGAACTGTCACTTGTCGACCCCTCACCTGTTTCTGTCCCTGCACTAGTTACTGCTCCATCGCTCTCTACTTCACCTAAGCAGGACACAGAACTTTCAAATTTGCCTGTGTCTACACAAGCTGAGGTCTTTCGCTTTTCTTCAGAGCCTGCACTAGTCACAGCATCATCTTTTTCTTCTGTCCCAGCACTATTCACAGTGTCTTCAATTTCTACTCCACTTGCGTTGACTGAATCCTTACCACTTTCTTCTGCATCAACCATAGTACAGTCACCATTTTCTTCTCCTTCTGTACTTGTTAGGAAACTTTCACTTTCTGCTAATCCTTCAGTGACAACACTGCCACCACCTTCTTCAGCTGCTGCAACAGTACATTCACCAATATCTGCTCCTGTGATGAAACTGCCACCCTCACTACTTTTTACCCATATGCCCGTTGTGAAACCTTCATCAGCTTCTATGCTTGTGCAGATTACTGTCACCTCACTTTCTTCTTCTGAGCAAGTGGTTGTAGCATCACTGTCCTTTTCAGAATGTGATGCCCTCTCAGCTCTTTCTTCTCCTGTACTAGTGGCCATTACAGTGCTCTCAATGATCTTTTCTGTGCTAGTTCCTATCACAGTGGCTGGAGTTGCTTGTAGGCTGCTATACAACAAATTAAGTTTACTAATTCCTGCACTGGTACCTACTGTATTGCTTTCATTTTTATCTTCCATGCCAATTACACCATTCCCTTCTTGCCCACTGGCTATAACAGAGCCTTTGACGGTTTCCTCGGGAACTCTTTCATGCACTAACACAGAGGAAGATTGTATCATCTCATCAACATCATGCACCTCGTTCTTGTCCACATTATCCATCATTGTGCTTCTTTCTCCCTCTGTGGAAGGATCTGTATTCAAACACTCTCTCTCTTTTCTTTTTTGTTCTTTTGTTGTTACATCTCCACAATCTTCAGTTATGTCAGTCATCAAGTTTTCCTCTTTTATTTTCAAGTCACTTCCCTGAGTGCTTTCTAACTTTGTTGCTTCATCATAATCTTCTTGACTAGGTAACCCAGCTGTACTGTCCTTCATTGCCTGTTCATTGGGCTTGGGCACATCGTTATCTTTCTCTTTACTGTTTGTCATAGTGGTGTTGTCCCCCTCATCTTTCATAACAGAACTCAGCACTGCACTATCTTTTTGTTCTAGGTATACACCCTGTGCCGCATCACTCTTCAAAACGGCAGTATCTTCAAGTAAAGAAGTCCCATCTGAATTATGGCACTCTTTAGACATACTACCCAAGGAATCTGTAAAATCTGCGAGATCCACATCCATGGACTTTGCATCAGCAGCATCTTCTCTGGAAGAATTAATTGCTAAAGGAACATCATCTGAATTAGAATTTATCACAGTTTTTAAATTCTTTGGTCTTCTGCTGTCTTCTGAAGCTTGATCCTTACTGGGAACATTCAGTGAAATTCCACCACTTGTTTCATACACAACGCTCATTTTATAAGCCCCTTGTTTATTGGGTCCTTGATCCATGGAAGCTTGTTTGGACAAAGTGTCTAAGGCACCAACTTGTTTATTAGCGCTATCTTCTTGTTTAACAGCTTTTTCAGCTGCAGGTAGAAACTGTGATTCACAGCCTTCAGGATCTGCCAAGATATCTTTCAATTGCTTATTTGAAAGGGAGAGAGATATCTTTCCTTTTGATGCATGCTCAGCATCTGTGGCTTGGAGTGACTTTTGAATGTTTTTTCCTTCGATGTTAGTTGTTTCCTGTACTTTTGCTTGTTTCAAATCAAGTTCCATCAGCTCCTCCTCATGACCAGAATGCAAGTCATCATTATTCATACTTGACTTTTGAGGGGCAGGAGCATGGCTGCTTTCAGTTGTGCTAGCTGATTGTTTTTCCTCTCCAAGCAAATCTTGGTTTGATATACCGCCTTTTCTGTTTTCACAGGATATCTTCTTACTTTGCTTTTTATCCATTGCCACTGTGATGCTCAGTACTTTTTCATGCCCACTATCCATTTCTTTAATATCTTTATCTTCCAATTTGATACTCTCTTCCTTCTTCTTTATTTCCTTGTTGCTGTGCTTTAAGTTTCTGCTTTTGTGACCTTCAGCAGAGAACCTTCTTTCTAGTTTGGAATTGCTTAAATCTTTATCACCTCTGTATTTCTCTTTTACAGATCCTCTTTCTCCAGAATGTAATTTAACTCTGTGACTAAAGTCTTTTTGCGATCCCTGAGCTGATTGTGTGCCACTTACAAGCTCAAACTCAGCACCACTCTCCTCAAAAACTTTGTCTTCATTCTTGCATTTGTGTGGCTTATCTGAATCATTCTCCTCCATGCTCCTATCTTTGTCTAGTTTCTGACCAGTCTCCTGTTTTGTTAAATTTTCCTGTAATTCTGTTTCAGATGCTTTGAATTGTTTACTATGACTCTTTGACTTAGACTTTAACAAAGTCTTTTCTTCTACAAGGCTCTTAGATCTTCGTCTATCTTTATGAACACCATCTTCTTGTTTTAAATTACAGTCAGAGTTAGTCGATTCTATTTCATGTTTATCTTCAGAGTAGCTTTCACTCCTTCTGTGTGATGCAGAAGCAAGTTGCTTTGAGGCACTTAAGGAATCCTTTTGTGGCCTAGAATCACTCAGGGACCTTTTGGACTTGTATTCTGGTCTTAATTTTTCCGTTGAGAGATGTCTGTCTTTTTTATTTTCCTTACGCAGCAATTCTTCAGCTTTTAAGGTTGATTCAGAAATAGTTTTTCCATCTTTTCCTGTTACCGATATTTTCCGTTCACTTCGGTGTTTACTTTTTCTTTCAGATTTGTCATCTGAAGAAACCTTTATTTGTTGATTATGTTTCTGACCACCATCCTCTCCTTTCAAACTTCTCTCAAATGAATGGAGATCAACATCTTCACTTGATTTGTGAATACCATCTCCTTTATATTTGTGCTTTAAAGAAAGTTTATCTTCTAAAGCAGTTCTTTCCTTTTCATTTTTATCTCTGTAAGACTTGGCTTCTTTTTTGGTAGCATTTCTCACATGTTGAATTTCTGTGTCACTATCTTTTCTGGGGTGTTTTTCATTTTTAAATATGGATTTCTGCTTCTGTAGTTCTTCAGTATTGACTTCTGCTCTATCCAGTTGTCTTTTTGGATCCTTTGTTTCACTGTCCTGCTGGGCTCCTTCAGCCTGAAGAGAGGTGGAAGTTTTTCTTTTATGTTCTTTTTCTGCTTTAGAATCACTTTTGCTTTCCTCAGTTGAATGCACCGATTCTGAAAGTCTTCTAAGCTGTTTAGAGATTTCACTTTTCCCATGATTATGCTTCAATTCTTTGGAAGAATTTTTTTCAAAAGTCTACAAAAGAAAGTTTTGATATATATAAGTAAACGTTATGCAGTTTCTTCACTATGTAACCAAACAGCACTGTTTAAGGGCAAACTCTCTGTAAAACAATACACCAGAGAATATGCTTAACATCATGATAAAAATTCACCTAAAATATAGTCAGTAAGAAAATGAAACTTGCCATTTCCAACTATCTGACTTTGTGTGAAAATACAAAGAAACAGAAGTTAATCTTAAGCAGTCTGTTTGAACTTGAGTATCTTTTCTTTATAAAGTTATTTTTCTTTCTAAAATGACTGAAATAGATTTTCGAATTGACAATCACCATTTCAAGTACTCCATAGATTACTTTACACAGCCATTATGCTGTCTGTTTGAAAAGAAACAAGCCAAAACCAAACAACACCCCAAAACCCACAAAAGACAAATCTAGACTTCCATTTGAACTTTCAATTATCACTTTTTTTTTGTTAATAATGTTATTGGTAAAAACTCTCACCATAAAAATTCTCTTTAGTGTTTGGACTACATTCAGTTTTCCTTTAAATTTCCCAGTGAGAAGTTTCAATAGATCAAGCTCCTCAAGTCTTTATATATAAAGACACACTTTGTTCTTTCTAAGAAGCCAATATGCTTCACAGAATAGGGCTTAAACTGTATCTTGTGTTCTACTACAACATGCATCAGCATCAAATACATACAGTGTTTATTCTAGCGGCTACTGGAATTCAGAAAAACATCACTACAGCAATGTCAGATCACTAACTTGTAAGAACAAATGCAATATTATGCAGTTTGGTATGGGCATATGAACAAGTACAGTTACAATTAAAATGGGAGATCATAAGGTCTATGCTCAAGATACACATACCTCATTTGCCTTTTGCATTTCTTTAGAATCTTCTTCAGATGGCTCATACTTCTTTTTGCAGCCATCTTCAGCATGCCTGAAACAAGTATTCAGACAATTAAAAAAAGGAAAAAACTGGTATCAGCCTAACATCAGTTTGCAATCTTTCTGTTTTTAAAGATGGAGAGAGAAAAATGCACATTAAAAATAGTGAAATAGAACACGACCACACAACTTTCGACAAGCCAATTTCTCCAAGCTTTTTACTCTTGGAAAATTATGTGTAACCAGCTTCAAAGACATCCTCTGGACATCAGTGTTTTAAAGGAGAGAATATTAGTATGAAAATATTAGTACAACAATGTTAGTACTACAGTTGTCCCTGTAAAATAGATAAGAGATATCCTTGCCTCATATATATCCGTATGTAGACAGGTATGTATATGTGTATACGGGCAACTGATGTCATCTATCTGGACTTGTGTAAAGCCTTCGACACTGTCCCACATGACATCCTGGTCTCCAGATGGGAAAGACATGGATTTGACAGATGGACCACTCAGTGGTTAAGAAATTGGCTGGAAGGTTGCACTCAAAGAGTTGTGATCAATGGCTCGATGTCTGAGTGGAGACCAGTGCCATGAGGTGTTCCTCAGGGATCAGTACTGGGACTGGTGCTATTTAACATATTTGTCGGTGCAATGGACAGTGTTACTGAGTGCACCCTCAGCAAGTTTGCTGATGACACCAAGTTGTGTGGTGCAGTCGACACTCTGGAGGGAAGGGAGGCCATCCAGAGGGACAGTGGGACCTTGAAAGGCTGGAGAGGTGGGCCCAGGCCAACCTCATGAAATGTAACAAGGCCAAATGCAAGGTCCTGCACCTGGGTCTGGGCAACCCCAAGCACAGATACAGGCTGGGCAATGAGTGGATTGAGAGCAGCCCTGCGGAGAAGGACTTGGGGCTGTTGGTGGATGATAGGATGAACATGAGCCAACAGTGTGCACTTGCAGACCAAAAAGCCAACTATATTCTGGGCTGCATCAAAAGAAGTGTGGCCAGCAGGTCAAGGGAGGTGATTCTGCCCCTCTACTCTGCCCTCATGAGACCCCACCTGGAATACTGCGTCCAGCTCTGGAGCGCCCGGCAAAAGGCAGACTTCAAGCTGTTGGAGCAAGTCCAGAGGAGGGCTACCAAGATGGTCAGAGGGTTGGAACACCTTTCCTACAAGGACAGGCTGAGAGAGTTGGGCTTGTTCAGCCTGGAAAAGAGAAGGCTCTGGGGAGACCTTATAGCAGCCTTCCAGTACCTGAAGAAGGCCTACAGGAAGGCTGAGGAGGGACTTTTTACAAGGGCATGTAGTGATAGGATGAGGGGTAATGGTTGGAAGCTGGGAGAGGGCAGGTTTAGACTAGATACAAGGAAGAAGTTCTTCACCCTGAGGATGGTGAGATAGGTTGCCCAGAGAAGCTGTGGCTGCCCCCTCCCTGGCAGTGTTCAAGGCCAGGCTGGATGGGGCTTTGAGCAACCTGGTCTAGTGTAAGGTGTCCCTGCCCATGGCAGGGATGGTTGGAACTAGATGGTCTTTGAGGTCCCTTCCAACCCAAACCATTCTGTGATTCTATGCTATATCTATGTAAAACAACAATTTAAACACCAAACAAGTTGACTGACATATTTGATGTACAAACATGAAAGCTCTCCATTCTCATGCCTTTATTACCACTCTGTATGTGAAAAGCCACATACAGGCTGCTACTGCAGTCCCAGCTGCAATATATTTAAGCAGCCATAATTTGATTTTCTGCCTGAAATCCATGCTTATTAGTAACAAAATTATGTGAAAATTTTAAGAGGAAACTGTTAAAATGGGTAAGGCTAACTGCAGAGTTTAAGAGAACATTTTCAATGTCCAAAAATGAATAGTCAAAAACTTAATTCCTTTTGAAAAAATACATGAATACCTTGAATCTCTTTTTCTTTTTCTGCTCAAGGCCACTTTTTTTTCTAAAAATTTCTGTTCTTTAAGCACATCCTTAATGCTGGTACCAGTAGCTTTTGACTCAAGACTTCTTGATGAAGGTTCTTCTAAGTTCAAGCCACTTTTTCCTAAAGTAATACACAAATGATGAAATACATAAGCATGCCATTATATTATTTTCAGCTATAAACGTGACTGAAAGCACAGAGAGTACCAGTATGTAGCAGAGAATACTAGTGTATATAGGTATTCATCACATTTAAGCAACATAATGATATATGAAAAGATGTATGAAAAAGTGAAGATATGGAATTTTGTATTAATAATTTGTATTATATATTTTTTTTTCTGTTACACCACTGTCGAAATGTTGGTTTTTTAAGGAAAATGACTAAAGATCTGTTACCAATGTTTTAAGCTGAATGTTTTTTTTTTCCAGAGAGAGCAAGCATGCACATGCAGGGCGGCGGAGGCTAATGTTATATTTCTCATACCTTTAGCATTTTGATTTCCAGTTTTTAGGGATTTTGTTTTGTCTGCAGCCTTCTGTTTACGTTTTTCTTCAAGTCTCTCCCTGTTAATTTGTCTTCTTAGGAGTCTCTCTTCTTTTTCTTTGGCCTGGAGATGCAAAACCAAGGAAAACAATTTATCATTAGGCCAAAGAATATTTTTTGACTACAAATGCATGTCTAAAACCCACAGAAAACAGAACACAGTAGCTTGAGGCAAACTAAAAAATAAACAGTCCTTAGAAATCATTATATGAAAGTTAATGGAATCCTCCAACACTTCTGTGAAGTGAAACTACCTGAGGTCCAGAGCTCCAGAACAGGCTGCCCAGAGCAGTTGTAGAGTCTCCTTCTCTGGAGATACTCAAAACCCACCCGGATGTGACTCACTCTAGGTGACCCTGCTTCAGCAGGGAGTTGGACTAGATGATCTGCAGAGGTCCCTTCCAACCCCTACCAGTCTAGGATTCTGTTTCATTGCTGCTTAACACCGCAGGCTGAGCCTATGAGACCTTCTCAAGAACAGATCTTATTTCTAGTTTTATCCACATATATATACACGTATGTATAATATTACATAGTGTATATATATATATATAGAATAGATATAACTATAAAAAATATATATATTTAGCCAAAGGAAAAAGATCTAAAAGAACTGCTGCTCCCTCTTCTGTGTCATAGCGGCCTTCCAGTACCTGAAGGGGGCCTACAAGAAGGCTGGGGAGGAGCTCTTTACAAGGGCCTGCAGTGATAGGATGCACCATAATGGTTGGAAGCTGGGAGAGGGCAGGTTTAGACTAGGTACAAGGAAGAAATTCTTCACCCTGAGGGTGGTGAGACATTGGAACAGGTTGCCCAGAGAAGCTGTGGATGCTCCATCCCTGGCAGCGTTCAAGACCAGGCTGGATTGAGCAACCTGGAGCAATCTGGTCTAGTGGGAGGCGTCCCTGCCATGGCACAGTGCTTAGAACCAGATGATCTTTGAAGTCCCTTCCAACCCAAAACGTTCTATGATTCTATGATTCCACAGCACATAGTGAACATGCTTAAACCTCTCTTTCCATTCTCAATGGCTGCAGACATGCTACATAATTCTGTTTTCATGGACAGAAAGAACTATATTTGTAAAGAGATGAGGTAATGAAATAGGCTGCAGTAGTCAACACAAGCCCGAACTACAGAAAAGCCCACTGAAGGCAGGCTGCAGGTAGATATTATGGGCTACTTTTTCCACCCAAATTGTCATTATATACATTAAATCTACTGAAGACCAGGTTTTTCCTATGTGCAGCAGTTCTCATTCTCCCTATCAAATTACTCAGTTGAGAAAGAATCCAACTATTGCTGTGATTCTGCGAAGACAGTGCATGTAATTAGTAAATCCCCTGTCAACACCAAAAGATTGTTCATTTTAGAGCAGAGGAAGAAGATGGAAAAGTCTGTAGTTGCTTTCACCACGAGAAACTTTTCAAACTATAACCAGCACAGTACTTGGCTGGAGAGCAGATCATTCAATATTGGTGGAAGTTTGAACGAGAGCCAGTTGTAACACAAGGAAAGGAAAAGAGAGAAGTAACAAAAGACTTCCCCTCATGAACCACCAAATAAGAAGGGAATTTCTGTGCTGAAAAGTTTAAGGAGCCAGAATGTTAGCAGTCACGAAATCCACACTTACAATGGACTGACGGCGTTGTTCTACAGTTCGTTCATCATCAGAATCACTGAAGTATTTGGAGTACAAGAAAGGCTTGCGAACATAAGCATGACGAACAGGCTTGGCCTTCCCATCACTCAGCTCATTAGCATGAGGCTTTGTCTTACTTTGACTAGTTTTCTCCTCTTCATCTGAAGAAAGGTTAGTGAAGCGTAGAGATATATTGATAAAATCTATTAACAATTATTTATTCTAAAAACATAAACAGTTAAAAAAATTAAACCTTAACATCAAAATATCACTAGATTATGAAAACCTGAAAGGCATAGTCATGTGTTTGTGCACACCATTCAGCTAAAATAAAAAAATCACAAGATACAAATCCCAGAATAAACTGGGATACAACTGGGCTTACCCTCTTGCCTGTAATCACGTTGCCTTTTTACATCTAATATTTAGTAGTTAACACTGCATAAGAAGTCAGAACATTATTTCTGCTATGTATTAAATCAAGCTTCTTCCCTACACCAAAAAAATTTGTACAACATTTGAGTGCATAAAACTAGATAGGCTTACTGAATATATACACAAACCACACTGTTGTTTATACTCCTGTCAAGTAAAAATAAATAAATCTATTTCAGTTTTATCAGGATTATTAGAAATACAGCAAAAACACTTTCGCTCCATACCGTACAAATTATTTGTATCCCTGAAAGGCTTGTTTTTACTTCAAAATATGACAAATATTTAGTCATAACTGAACGCAAGCTGTCACGTTTAAAGGTAACACCAAAGCGAGAGAATATGCAAGTTAAGTCAATGCTTCTAAATAATATTGTTAAGGCAGAAAAGATAAGCTCACAGCATACTACAGGCAACCCATTCAGGTACTAAGGCACTCGTTACGGAGTGGAAAGTCTTAGTGACTTTAAAAGCCACATATCAGCAGAAATCAGTCTGAGGTCTGCTCTAGACAAGGAGAACACAAAAAGGTAACCCATCAGTAAAAAGATGTAGTGTCTCCAAACTCTTAAAGCTAGATCCATTCTTGTTCCTTCTACTGTGGCCATAGAATTTGGAAACTCCTGCAATCCTAAAGCTCTAAACCCAACCTGATCTGCAAAATCAGCTATAACCACTACCCTGGGGTCACAAACAAAGCACTCCAATGTTATACTAAATTCATGGCAGAAGGGAGGGGGAAAAAAAACAAGCCACAAACATAGGGAAGCGCGATACCCACCACTGTTAAGTGTTTCTGTCACCTATTTGTACTGTAGTACAAAAGATTTACAATGTTTAGAATATATCAAGCTGTTAAAAACATATTCAAAGTACGTCCACTACTTGTCTTTCGTAACTGCACAAATACTATCAATTCCACGTTTAAGTTCTCCTCATAAATAAGTTCAATAAAACACACTGCAAAACCTCAAATTTATGATATGATGCACTCAACGGAAGTGTTGTATATTCTTTCTTGCTACTTAACAATATGATTCTTTTACCATCTGATGTGATCTCCCCCTCTTCAGTACTGTCAGAAATTACAGTCTCCTCTTCACTGTCCTCTTCAAAGGAAGAAAGGTCACTGGTATGGACAGAGCTGACTGTGATGTCACTGAGTACATCCATATCTGAATCTACTGACGTATTTTCTTGCAAAGGAAAAAATAAAAAGAAAGGGCGGTAATGCAGTACACTGTATTTGAGAAATTTTTCTTACCAAAACAGCGATTTTGCCATTGAAAACCGAACTATTTTAAGAACAAGAAATAGGGGGGAAAAAAAGATAACACCTTAACGAAGTGTTATTAGCCTAATTCTGGTTTACTCAAAACAAAAATCACCTTGAGGTACAACAAGAAACTGTAAATGCAGACTAGAATCGTTGACAGAACGTGCCATAGTAATGCTGATGACCAATCACCACTTGAGGAATCAAAGCTCATCTGATTCCTAATGTCGGCACCTCAGTTAAGGGAGATGAACCAACATCTAGCTGTGGCTATCTAGACAAATTTGCCAGAACTAGTAGAGAGCCAACATTCCAAATATACTTCTGATTCAACTCCTGAATACATTTACCTCTCCCCCCATCCATATTTTAAGGAAAAGCATTGCCCACACCATACCTTCTTTAGCACTTTCAGTTGGTTTATGTTTATTGCTATTTTTTTCTGGAACTAACTGTTTCACTGGTTCCAGCTCTCTGGCTTGCTTTTCTTCTTTTGACTTCATAGTATCATCACTTTTCTTTGAATGGTCAGACTTCTTGTCAAGTTTTTCCTTCTTTTCTTTTCTTCTTTCACCTTTTTCATTGCTGTCTGGCTTCTTGTCACATTTATCTAATAATTTACTCTTTTGATCTTCACTTTCCTGTTGAATTTCTTTACTTGTATCTTTACTTGTAAGAGCCAAATTATTAGTATCCTTTGCTGAATTTTTTGTTTCTTCACTTTGGCAGGGAAGCTCATTTAAATCTTCACACTTTGCAAATGCTTCAGCTCCTTCTCCAGAAAGATCACAAATTGCTTTCTCTCTGTCTGGCAAGTCCTCTGCATTTCTCTCTCTATCAGTGCTACCATCCACACTCTGCTGAGATGAGAGTCTTTTTGCAACTTTGTCATTGCTCCTGGGATTTGAGTTCTCTGTTGAAGCCCTGGCAGCACTTGCTTCTTGGTTAAGAGAAGTTATTGTTTCCAAAATGGACATTGCATCACTAGCTACGTTGCCACTAGGAGTTGTAGCAGAGACACCTTGAATAGTAAGACAGAAAACTGCTTTAGTTCATTTTAGTTTTCATAATTCTGTTCAGATAGAATGTTAAGTGAAAGTAAAAAGAATAATTACTCTATTTAAAATAAGTAAAATTAACTAAAAGGTTAGACCAATCTTGCATTTAGAGATTTTGGTTTTAAAAAAAAAAAAAAAGAACGAGCAGTTGCATTCCTGTAGCAATTATGACCTGATTAACAGAGATTCATTTTGCTCTGTGACACACCGTTGTTCCTGAGATCAGCTAAATAAAGCAGTGGTTGTCTATGGGAAGGATGCTCTGAACACAATACTTGTTCAACTTCACCATCATTCCAAGTGGGATGATGACTCTGGAGAAGGACAATATAGAATACTGCAGCATAAAATCTGTATTTCATACCTCTGGTATCTCCATAAACCATATGGGAAACGGACTCAGCATATTGATTATATAACAATAGGACTACCAGAAATACCTTATCACCCATTATTTCCCATCCTCTTAGAAGTAACTCTGAAGATGGATGAGAAAGGGTTAACTGAACTAGCACTAAGAGCTGCAGCTGGCTTGTTAACCCACTTACTTTAAAGGAAGTGGGCCTCACAGGAAAAGGGCTAGGATTTAAATAAAGGGTCTGGTTACAAATAGATGGACTGCTGTGGAGTCTCTTAGGAAGGGAAAGAATGGACAATTAACTGCAGGAGTGTTTATAAGTCGGTATCAGGCAACATAAATGAAAACCATAAAGAAAAACTGCTGTGTTTATAAACAAACTAAAGATTGTACAATTTACAAGAGGACTTAAGCTCCTGAGAGGACCTTAGCCACTCCAATTTTACTGCATGCAGTGACTGCATTAAGATAGGTAACTGTCTCATAGGCATTTTTTTTCCAATCTACCAATGCATGCCAAAAAAAAAAAAAAAAAAAGAATTATACTTCTCCTACAGCTGTACCTTATCTGATCCTATAATCCTTAGAGAGACAAACCCCAAGACCAACTTTTTTCCCTGCAGTAAACCAATGCCTTGTAATCTCAAGCAGAAGTGACAGAGTGACATAGTGGTACATGGTACATCTCTCTTGCTTTCTACCTTTATACATGCAGTAGGAGACAAGTATCATGGTATGCTGCCTGGAGCTCAGCTTATTAATACTGATGCTAACAATAAACCTAGCAAATGTTTCTGCTCTCTCAAAAACCGAGGTTTTTTTAATAGACTGCTCAGAGATATGGTAGAATACCTTGTACTGTAACAGATGCATCTGTTTTCTCCTCACTTGGAGCTGTACTGGGGCCTGCCTCCTCTTTGTGATTCAATGTGGCTAAAAATTCATGGACAGCTTTTTCCACCTGAGGTCTGAATGTGTGGTTGATCTTTGGGTCCACAACCTGAGAAATAATTCTGTCAATTCCAGATTCCAACATTCCAGACCTGGAACAAAGTTACATGAATCCTTAGTAAGAAAAATGACTTTTCAAGAACATCTTAATGAAATATGCTCATTTAGATGTGACATAAACACTCTTAAGAACCTCCAATGAAGCATTAACATTTTCTGGGCACCACTGTGGCTATGTATTTAGCCAGCTGCCTGTATTTCAACAGCTCTCTTGATGCCTTATGAACTAAGGAAAAAAAACTGCTAGAGAAACAAAGCAATCCAGCCGCATGGAATTAACACAACAAACAGCCTGTTGTTATGTCATTATTGGTTATGCCCGCAAAGGTTATCTAACTGTAAACACACTTGTAGAAAAAATTAAGATGAAACCTGATGTTATCAATTTCCATGGCACAAAACAGATGAACTCTAGAAGGCATATGGAACAAATGACTACTAGACCAGACACCTCAGAGTTCTGCAGCTTTATGGAACACCCTTAATCTCTAGTAAAATCAGATAAATGGCAATAGGGAATTCCATAGCTATGGGTTCTCTCTAGACCCCTGTAATCTTTTGTGGTACATATATTGCCTCTTGTCTTCATTGCTCCTTTAAAAAGAACTAAAAAATACCCCCAACCAACAACCACTCCCCTCCCTCAAAACAAGACACCTCCTCAGTACAAGTTACCACTGGTACCACTACAGCGTAACTGAGTAAGTTTGTTCTCAAATCCCTTGTTTGACCCAATTTAGTGCCCAAACTCATTCTACTTTGAAGAAATTTCCTAACACTTCTTATGACTCCAAGTTTTGAGATGAAAAACTAGAGGAACCCTCATAAGATAACGTAACATTAGACAAGTGTTTGACATCATTTTGACATAACAGCAGTTCTGAAAAAAAATCTCTTTTCTGTCTAACTAGATTTACAACCATTTTTTTGTTTCGTGACTTTAGCTTTGTACTCCACAGAGCTTAGTTTGTCGAATCCTTTTAACTTTCCTTAGCTCAAAACTTCGGATAAGCAATTTTATTAATAACTTCTTTAAAAGAGACATTAAAGATAAACTTTAGCTAGGATGTTACATTCCAAGTCAGAAACAAGCTTTCCACCCCTGCATCAACTTGGATCAGGCAACATAATATTTGCACTCCAATTCTGACTTGTGCTGATGGTGAGTGGCCGTCTGAAATAATACCACATTTTAAATGCTAAATAAAAAAGAGCTTCTTCAAAGTTTCTTTGAAGAAAGCAGATAGTTCACAACTAACCTAGAGCCTCTGTCACCTATTGCAGGACATAAACATGTTCAAAGAGAGAAACTCCAGAGCTGTCACTTACTTGAGCACCTGCTGTCTAATGTTATTTCTCAGCTGGTTCTTGTTGAGATGAGGACTCCAGGTATGAGTAGCCAAATGATTAGAAACAAAGTTGTCAACACGCTGTCTCAAATTCTGGTAGGCAGGCTAGAAAGAAACAACAGAGAGGTTGGACAGGAGGGTTTTGATAAGCAGTCATCCTCCCGCAGGCCGGGCTGCAAGAGCTGTGAGCCCCTTCGGACTCTCCCAGTCCACTGAAGGCGTCGCCGCTCCCGCTCCCTTGCAGCGATCCTAGCGTGTGAACACGCCCGTATCGCTAGAAACCCTCCGCAAAACCAGGCGTGTTTGTACCGCCGGCCAGCCCACGCTCCCCTCTAAAAAGAGGGGCTCCAGCTTTGCCCCCGGCGAGGCCGAGAAGAGCCCTGGGGCCGCGGGCCGTGCCGGAGCCCCGCGCGGGCCCAGGAGGCCGCTCCCCACCCCCGAGCGCGGGGCGCGCTCCCCCGGGCCAGGCCCCGCCGCTCTCGGCCAGGCCCAGCCTGTCCCCGACCTGCCGGAGCCGGGGGAGAGCACCGGCGGGGCGCCGGGACCCCCCCGAGGCGCCGGCCGCTGGGCCCGCCCGCCCCCACCTTGGTGTCCACGTCGGCCAGGCAGTCGCGGCGGAACTGGTCGAAGAGCCCCTGGCTCTTGAGGTGGTTGACGATCATGGAGACCAGCTCGGGCTCGGCCGCGCCGCCCGCCACGGCGGCCCCGGCCCCCGGCAGCGGCGGCGGCTGCTGAGGGGGCGGCGGGGGGGGCGGCGGCGGCGGGGGCTGCGGCTGGGGGTTGCTGGCCATGGGGGCGGCGGGGCGGCGAGGCCTGCGCGGGGCGCGGCTGCCGGCTCTCCCGGCCGGACCCCGGGACGGGGTTTGTTACCGAGCAGCGGCCGCGGCAGCGCTGACCCCGGAAGCGAAAGGGAACGGAGGGAGGAAGCGGCGGGCGGCCAGAGGGGAAGCAGGGACGCCGCCGCCGAGAGCGGCGCCATCGGCGCGAGGCGAGCACTGGCGGAGCCGCACGCAGGAGCCGCGGGCCCTTTAAGGAGACGGAGGGGGCGGAGCCGCTCGCGGCCCGCTCCAGTGGGGCCCCGATCCGGCGGCGGCGGGGGAGGGGGAGGTGGTGGTGGTGGTGAGGGGGGGCGCGGAGAGGGGGGGGCGCGGAGAGGGGCGGCCGCGGCGGCCCTGAGCCCCCGCCCGCCTCGCCGGCAGCCCCCCGCGCCCCGCGGCCGCGGCTGGGCGCTGCGGGCAGCGCGGGGCGCCCGCTGCCCCGGCCGCCCGCCGCCCCGCGCCGCGCCGCTGCCGCACTCCCCGGCGGTGGCCCCGCAGCTCCGCCCCGCGCCCCGCCCCTTCCTGCGCTGGCCGCCATCATGGTGGGGGCAGCGCCGCGCGCTTCCTCCCTGAGGCGCGGGGCGGGGCCGGGGCGCTGCGACGGTCGGCGGCGGGAGGGCGGGGCGGGGCGGGGCCTCCGGCTGGGGGCGGGGCCGGGGGGCGGTGGCACCGGTGGGCTGCGGGAGCAGAGCGGGGCGGTGGGGGCGGGTCCCCTCCCCTCCCCTCCCCTCCCCTCCCCTCCCCTCCCCTCCCCTCCCCTCCCCTCCCCTCCCCTCCGGGCGCCCGGGGGCTGATGCTGGCCGCTGAGAGACGGCTGTCCCCCGGTCCTCCCGCCTCTGCTGCAGGGGGCGCTGCTGCCGCCAGCGCAAGGGTGACGGAAGGCTTCGGTCTTTACGTGGGGCCCGGTGTCTCACGCCGCCTCAGCCTCTGCGGGCCGTGCGAGGCCTGGGTGAGGCGGCTGGGGGAAGACATTGAAAATACTTGAGTTTAGGCGCGTTTCCTTAAATTGCAGTGCGTTCCCACGTGCTTTCCCAATACAAATGTGTTCAGGCCGTCTCCCCTTTGCCACTTGATTTGTTACGCCTCCTTTTGTTTGCCTTATGGTCACAACTGTTTAATATGCTGCCCTGAAGCCTTGGCAGTGGCTCTAACTGCCCTTGTCACTCCTCTGAGTATCTCCTGCTTCCACAGTCTCTGAAGTTGAATTCAGTGCAGACTGCAGGCTGGTGGTTCCC
Organism: Leptosomus discolor; assembly: GCF_034619465.1. Lineage (NCBI taxonomy): Eukaryota > Metazoa > Chordata > Aves > Leptosomiformes > Leptosomidae > Leptosomus > Leptosomus discolor. The sequence goes on along the minus strand of NC_141394.1, from coordinate 67,559,837 downwards.
AGGCTGACCTGTTAGGGCTAAAGCAGGACCCCAGAGGCGGTAGACAAAAGCTGGAAATAGAGAGGTTAACTTCATTATAGTAACTGAGGGGCGGTGCTGGCTGTGGTTTGGCTCCCTAGTCTCTTCTTGCCTAGGTGGCTGAGCTCCTGGCCTAACCAGGGTGCGTAAGGATGACAAGAAATACAAAAACATTTAAAAATAGAAAGAGTGACTGGCTTACAGCAAAAGAAAAGGCACTCAGCAGTAATACTCTTTTGGTTACACAAATTTTGTGATGTAATGAGTGGAGCTACAAATGTCCAGCTACAAATGTTAGGAATCACCCTCTAGAGTAATTGTTAAAAGAATCAGTTTGATTGTAAAGGCAAGCGTGTCAGGATTATTACTGCACACTTAAAAGCAAGTTGGAAGTATAAAGCTTGCCCCTAGTTTTCCTGCTGTAAACTAAGTACTCCTAGAGTATTTAGAACTCCCCAGAAGGAAACAAATCTGACAAGTATTTAAAAGTATTGTGAGATTTTTATCTCTGGATACTGGAGTAATTTAAATTTGTGTAGCTTCATCTTTCCTACATGGATGTCTAGAAGGATTAAAGCACCAAAGTGTAAGAGGGGTGGGGAATCTGCAGCTTGGAGCCTGGTACAGCCCCGACTGGTATGTCTAAACGTGTGTTCTACCAGCTCTGTTACATCTCAATAAAGAAGTTTCTTCACTGCTGACTAAAGGTCACGTAGCAGCAAGCAAGCAAGCAAGGGCAGAAGCAAAGGGTGTCATTTTAGTAAATGCATCTACTAATTTTAGAAATAGCGTGTGACTTACTGTGGTAGCAAACAAAAATTTTAGGCTTTACTGGGAAGTTGATATTTTCAGAATTTTGTGTTAGGAAAAGGCACTGTAACTTCTGGGTTTTGTTTGTTGTTTTTTTTTTTTTAGTTGTGTTGTTTTGTTTTTGTTTTGATCCATGTTGTCCCTGCCCCTATCAAGGGTGGTGCAGAAAATGAGAAAAAAAATTATTCTTAATTTTAACAGCCCAAGCAAGATACCTGCCTCACAGAAAGGTATACCATTCACGTACAAGATGTCACAGACAACTTGGAATAGCTGTGGTCTTTGTCTCAGACTCTGTCAATGAATGCACTGTGAAGGATACATACTAGGGAGCAGGAATCCATTAATGAGATTTGGGAATTTAAGTGCTAACAGGGATCAGTTACGTCTAGTGGTCTGAAACTGTTGCAACAAGCAGTCCATACTCTAATTGATTCAGCAGCTGAATGTAAAAGCTTGTTCCGTGCTCTGAATTAGGTATCATCCCATGTTTCATGCAATTTACCAACCATTGCAGGCTCATCAGATATCTTATTTATCAAATAAGATATCTTTACCCTGAATGCTGGCTGAAAAAGGCTTTTTTATTGTCTGGGTCCAGCTGTACATTGTCCTACAGGAGGGTGTTGTAGAGGAAACTGGAAGCCTTCTGAAAATAAATGAAAGGTAAATTTGAATTAAACTGAAATCAGCCCTTTTGTTCTGGTTTGGCTGGGACAGAATCCCAGCCTAGCCATGCCATGCAGGCCGTTAGCAGTTTTGAATCAGCCAGGGCAGCTGACCTGAGTTAGCTACAGGGGTAGCCCATCCCCTAATGTCATGGTCGTTATAAAGGGGGAAGGTTTGCTGAGGCAAGGAAGCTCCTGTGGGGTTTTTGTTGAGGTTTCTCCTGCTCTTTCTCTGGCTTCTTCCTGCTCCTGAGGACTGCTCCTCTGTCAATTGTGGCTGCTGCGTGCTCATTTGGTAGTGACTTTGTGTACCCTTCTTGGTATTGGTGCTGTTTCATTAAATCTGTTTTCACTTCAACCTGTGGGTCTCCTCTCCTTTTCCTGATTCCTCTTCCTGGCTGGTGAGGGGTTGTCAGGTGACAGAGCAGCTGTTACAGTTTGGCCCCAGATATGGGCTAAGCGTAGACACCTTTGTTAGCTTTAAGCGTGCTTTGCTGTTTTATATTATCTAAGCTATGGTTACATGAAGTCTTCTATGTTAATAAACAGATACATTATTTGTTGGTTGCACCATAGTATAGCTATGCAAAGAATTATGACTGTATGACTAAATGTTAAGCCATCTTGCTGTTTTCTGTGAGCTCACAAATGACCTTACTTACATATTTAAGTGCAATTGTTTCAGTTGTTCCAGAGCTATTTAGTACTTGTAGTTGCTTATTTTGGTACTCTGTATTTATCTTTGTAGTTTACATAGTTATTAGTCACTTAGCGATGCCTGATATCCAGTGCCAGTAAAATGTTTTTATTTGTGAGATAACAGAATGAAAAAGACTTGGCAGATAATTAACAGAAACAGTCTGGAGTGAATACGAAAATACGAAGAATGCTTTTTTTTCTTTTTTTTTTTTTTCCCCCTCAGTATTTTGTTGTTCTAAGTTGAGAATCTCCTTGTTTACTTTCATAGCCCCAGTTAGTTTTTCTAACCTATGTTTATGTTATCACTTGAATTTGCACATGCTTCATATCTTACCTTATGCTTGGAACAATTCTTTTTCTGGACAGTATTAAGAGTACCTCTCCTTAACTTCTGCTTTTTCCATATTCGCCTCATTCCTTAGTTTTCACTTATGTAAACAGTTGAATTGCATATAGTGTCTGTTTGGCTTATGTCTTGCACTGCAAATTTTCTGTATGTTGAATTACACTTTTTCTAAAGTAATTTGGAATATTTCTGGTGTTAACATCTGTGATCCCTAATCACAGTATGAGAATCTTCATTTTATACTCTGGGTTCTGACTGCAGTGCATTTTAATTTATGTGGAACTTCTAGTGAAATTTTTTTTTTTTTTAAAAAATCATGTCAGTGTTATTTGTTAATTTTTTCATATCCTGCAGCCCCCGTTATGGGTATTTACAAACTAGTGATGACTACAGTTGCTTTTGCATTCCCTTTTAGGGAAACAGTCCCATTTTTGAATATTTTTGACATACTGAGGAATTTTCTGAGACTTTTCATATTAAATATTTTCTTACTTAATAAAGTGGGTAACAGATATTTCTTAGTTCCAGCTGCAGTTCTTAAAGTTCAGGTAACATTTAAATTACAACATAAAATTTAAGTTACAAGACAAAGAAAAAGGAGATGTCTACAATATTGTGGGAACAAAAAGTTTATATAGCTGCAAGAGGAGACTGTACAGGTACATGAAATCATGACAACTTATGAAATTCAGGAAAAGTGTTTCTGGCTCAGAATGTACCTGCATTGTGTGCTGCTGGAGGCTGGGAGAGTATTTCGTTCTCTTTCTGTCTCTAGGCTTGCTTTTGGTCTCCTCAAATCAAATACAGGACTGTAAGGCTGGACAGGCCTGTTTCAGCCATTGCTGTTAGGGCAGCAAGCGATGCAGCTTGTAATTTTTGATTAACATCTCTTTGTCTCAGGTTATGGTTGAGTAACTTGGGACATAAGTGGAATATTTATGCCACCTCTGAAGCAGGAAATCCACTTCTAAATGGTAATACAATAATAAGTTGAGTTTGGAAATGCTGTTACTGGCATCAGTGTAAGTCAAAATAAAGTACCTGCAGTAGCTCTTTCTTTTTTAGACCGTGTTGCAGAAATCTTATTCTGTGACTGCTGACCACAAGCATTGAATTCAGAGTGGCCAATGTCCCCAACTGATTTCATGGGTGTTAACAAAATTAAACTCTTGAAGCCAGCTCATAACATAGCCAATAAAAGTGGTAACAGAACTTGGCAGGCTAGTTGATGTTTTCTCTTTTGTGGGTGGTTTTTTTTTTTTTAATAAAACACTTTCTTTGTGTATTCTTTTCTTCTATCTGAAAAACTGTTTATGCAGTGTATGCTGAAAATGAATATAAACTTAGGAAGTATCTGAAATGCAGCTGGCTTAAGGTAAAAAGAAAGTAAAAATTCTTCATTTTGCATAGGAGTGAAGTACCAACCTGAACGAGCTTGGTTTTGCTAAGAGACGCCCTTCCTCTGCGATGAACTCTGTTGCAGAGTTCTCTGCTCTCTGAAGTGTTGCTGGCAGTGTTGAGTTACAGGGTTGAGAAGCTTAATAGGATAACGTTCCTCTTAAATCTCTGTAGTCTTTTACAAACAAGGGTATGTGGAAAGGGGAGCTGTTTAGAAGCAGTCTCAGTGTTTTAGGAAAAAGTAGAGAGTTTTCACTGGGAATGGCTGAAATGCCTGAGCAGACTTTTGCATAGTAAAAACTCTTAATGCTGTCCAACACTAGCTAGAGCTCTGCCCCGGATGAATTGCTCACTTCTTCCTCTACATATGTGGTAACATGGCTGTGCCTTGCACCATCTGTGTTACCACTGTTGCTTCATTCTCCGAGACTTATTTTATTTTGGTGTGTAGCTTATGTGTTATTTGTTGTGGCACAATAAAACCCAGAACTGTCGGTGATGAATTGATTTGTTGTATAAATGTGCATCTCCTGATGCATATTTCACGTTTACTTCTCCCAATGCATAAACAGTATGTTTTATGATTGTCTCTAGTTCAAGTCTCAGACTTTCTGATGCATGCCGATATGGGATTTTTTCCAAAAAAGGCAAAATTATTATGCCTAGGAGCAACACAAGTAACCGCAATCTAGTCCACCGTGTTTTGAAACAGCGGAGAAATTGTGCTGGCATTGCTGAGGTTTTATGCTTCATCGATAACATCAAATGTGGCTTTAGCTGAGCTGTGGCATGAAATGCTCTAGTTGCGAGGCTGAAATGTAGCCAAGACATGGACTGTACCTTCAGCTGTGATGTGATCACAGTGCTGTCCATATCCTTACATGGCAGTAGTTGCAGTGGGTGAAATGCTTTTGGACTTCCAAGACTGTAGGGTATGATTTTGTCATCTTTTTTTTTTTTTTGATAAATAAAGAACACTTGGATAAACTGTTGTTTAATAAAACATGCTTGAAATGCTCTTTCTGGCTGTAGAACCATGTTTCTTTCCAGGTGTTAGTAGTGTTTTGATTTGTTCCAGCACATATATACATACATGTATCTCTTTTTATTTGGCGCTGGCAAATAGGCCCTATGTAAAAGGTGGTGCTTGATGGATGAAGTGTATTATCCAGTGGAATAGCAAATGTATTTTCATTCAGTAGGAGGCTGCCTGTCCTAAGTGTTTTCTGCAGGCAAGTCTTTGGCAAGTGAAAGACTTGGCAGAAATGAAAACAGTGACTGGACAACACGTTTTAAAGTGATGAAAGGAAAGCTTTTATTTAAGCTAGCTTGTTGTGACCTTGTGCTGACACCTCTAGAACTTTTCAGTCACTTCTAAAGAGATTTCTTGAGCAAAACTAAAACTACTGTGAGATCCTGGTTTTCTCACTGGAGCTGAGCAGGGAGATTTTTGTCAGTGACGCTTTAGTTCAATGGAGACAGCACATGCTGGCTTCTCGAAGTGGCCAGTCAAATAGATAGACTGAAGTGCTCTTTAAAAATACTAAGCGTTCAGTAGCTAGTACTACTGGTTGTATATGCCGGGAAGATTATCTGGTCAAAGTTTGGGGGGAAAAAAAAAAAGTGTAAAGTCTTCTAAGTCACACTTCAACAAACTGCATTTTCTAATACATTTTCACTGATGTGTGGAGAAATGAACTAATCTTTATCTATCTTTAACATGTAGAAATGATTTAAAGTTACACTTCTGAGTGTAACCTTATCACAAGGTTATGTTTTCCAATTTCAGAACTTCAGTGTGATGCCCAGTTTGCACATGATGCTTTTAAAATACATTATTTTGAAGGTACAGCCACGCATCTCTTCCCTTTTTTCTCATTTTATGTCTCGGCCAAGGAATAAGTGCCTGGATCCCCAAGTTTTGCCAGAAGATGAGTAGAGCTTGCTTAGCAGATGATATTTGAGAGCAAAAAAAAAAAAAAAATTACTGTAACAAACAGCTTTAATCTAGAGACTTTTTTTTTTCCCTGTAACTAGGAAGAAATCTTCAGTGGCAGATGGAGCCTTGCCCTGCCCATGAAAGGAAAGCCTACCCGTGTACATGACTGCTGTACTCTTCCATGGTAAAGAGGGAAAGGAGGGAAGCACTGAAGCCTTCTTACTTCTTCACAAGCAATCAATATTGATGCTAATTGATGCAATATGGTTGGGATTGTTATTGGCATCTAAGGGATTGGACATCTAATTCCCACTAACGTGACTGATGATCTCTGCTTTTTTTTTTCTTTGAAATGTAGTTTCCTGCCTGCTGGAGAAACACCACTTTATTTCTCCATTCAGATGAAAAATGTTAGAATGAGTGACTGTGCTCCCTTTAATAGAGTTTTTACTTTGCTGTTTGTTTTTGACTGGAAAATACATGTTTTTGCTATTTGTGTGCAGGGAGACAGAGAAAAACTTAATGGAGGCTGGTCCTCCAGAGAGAGCACAAGAGATTATACACTCTTTCTACACTCTCTCACTTTTGCCTAAATGTAATTTTAATGGTAAGGTAAAATGGTACAGCTTAAACATGAAAGCAGAGTGAGTGGATACACGAAAGCACAACACCTTTTATATCAGCATTCTTTGCTGACTGCAGCAAGGTGAAATCAAGGTGGAGGCATTGCTTAAATGGGATGTATGAAGCCTAAAGTAGAGCTGATGGACTGAATTTTGCTTTAATGTATACCTAGTGTAGTTCCATTGAAGTCAGCAGGGAGATGGATCAAAGCAGGACTTTTCTGCTAAATAATAGGGTGCTCAAGATTGCTCATGCCATCATTTTTGCAGCCTTGGTTGTAGTCCTGAAGTAAAAATTAGAGTTATTGTATCTAGTACAAAAGTAGTAGTTTCCATGGAAAATTTTCAAAATGTTATTTAGGAAAATAAAATAAAAAAGTTAATACAGGCTTTTGACTTGTTCGTTCTTGTTGGAGGTGCCACACATTCAGAGGAAAAGGAATGGTGAGTCACCTTTCAACAGCATTCTTCTAGGAGAGGTGGGGTGGAGGGAGGGAAAATGAGGTGGGTCATTTGATTGCTTTTGACCTACTTTCTGTGTTTGGTTCCCTGTACTGCTGGGCAATTAAGAGAACTCTATCCAAAGTCACTGGCGAGGCAGGAGCATGCAGGGGAAGGGCTGGTGTGAAGGAGGCATAGGCAAAACACACCACCCTGCTGGGTCTGGCTGCAAATGGAGGCTGTGGGTTGCGTGCTGTCAGTGGTGTTCTCCTGTTCCCAGTCTGCTGCAGATTCCACTGGATACCCCAGCAGCATGCCTGGCATCCTTGCCTGGCTGTCCATCTAGTGGGGAGAGAGGAGGAGAGGTTGCCCATCTGAGGCTGGTCCCACTATAAATCCAGGTGGTATACCTGATCGGGAGCCTGGAGATTTCCTGCCTACCCGGAGGAGTACTCCAAACTATTGCACTTCAAGGCCAAGGGCAGCCCTCGAGACTTGTTCTGAAGAAGGTGGAACATAGAAGAAAAAAAATCTTCAGTGAAACAGCAGAAATTATAATGCTTGCTTAAAATCTTTCCTCCTCACTTATTGATTTTCAGAAAGATGATAGGAATTTAATGTCTTTAAGATTCATGTTTTTCTGCCAGATTTCATTAAAATTAGCCAACTGTTTCAAAAGTTGTCAGGCAGGGGTTGGAGAAAGACTGACAAATAGGGAAATAATTGTTTCCTGGGGAGAAAAAAAAAAAACAGAATAGAAGCCTGGATCTGCTGGGATATATTGTATATGGAGATAACCAGTTCTGAATATATTCAGAGACCAGCTGCTTTCTGAATAGGAACTGATGTAGAAGTTGGACAAGGGGAAAAAATCCCAGACAAGTGTGCCTGGTCCCTCACACTGGGGTGTGTGAGAAATGCAAGGTTTTCTATTTAGTTTGTTTAACTGGAGAAAAATGGAAAGGCAGGGAAAACTATTAACAGTGTTACAAATGCTAACCCCAAACATTCAGGCATCCCAAGTTTGATCCTACAGTAGGAAGAGACCATTCTTAAAACTTACTTTCATGAATGCGTATGAGAGTAAGAAATCTGAATGTGTGGGTGGTTTTTTTAGCTTTTATTTGCTCCTATCAAGGTTTGAAACCTTCGTGAAATGGAAAAATGTGATGCTTACTCCAGAAATGGGATTAGTAAAGAATATTGAACATTTTTTGTGCTCAGTAAAAAGGAACTATTGAGGCTGTAAAGGAGGAAAAAACAACTTTGCAGGAGCCTTTTTTTCCTGTTTTAAGAATATGCTGGCTGGAAGGAGGATGGGCACTACTACCGCACAGCTGCTGGATCCAGACGGCTTGCCTGCAGCCCCTTCCAAGCACAGAGGGCAAGACTGCTTTGTCTGCAGCCTATTCTGCAGACATTGCCTCAGGTAGCACAAACCTGTCCTTCTTTATTTTACCCCATGGTCTTTGTTGCTCCGTGTGAATGATTGTCACCCGACTGGCTTTGTTAATGTTGTACAGCTTGTTTTGTAAAAGTAATTCTTAAGAGAGCAGTGTTGCACTTCAGTGGATTTATTTTGCGGTTAGAAATGTCTTAAAGCTATCTCTGTTTGCTGCAGGCTCTTTTAATGAGCTGTATGGTACGCTTTACATAAAGACAGTTCTAATTTCTTTCTCGTTATACGCTGACTTAAAAGGCATATTCTTCCCTTTTATCAGTAAGGTGATGGGAAAATTTTGGGCAATGTCTCTTTCTCCTGTATGATGGTGTGTGATGTGGATCAACAAAAGGAAACCTGATCATCCGAAGTACCTTATTGCTCAGGGCTCACTGAAGTGTCTTAGCAGTTGAAACTTCAAGAAAGGCAGGTTTAGAAAAACAGTGAAAGGCTTGGAGAATTAAAATACCAACTGTATGCCAGTAACCCTCTGTTCTCCTCCACAGCCTGAGGTCTACTTGCTCCTCTGTACTAGGGACGCTTGAGCAAGAACCTGCTCTCTATCTTTCTGTCTTTTGCTGTTGCAGTAACACCACTGTTCCCATCTAGTGCCAGCAGATGTTTTTGTAGAGGAAGTAAGTGCTTCTGTGTGCGGCAGGGGTCAAGATGTTTTTTGGCCTGCTGAAAAGATGCGTGTCAGGTTCAGAGGCTGGTAGCTAGGGTGCCTAGCTTGAGAAACGAGGACAGCTGTCCTTGGGTCTCAGACTGCTGCCCTCAAGTGATACATGCAGTGGGATGTTTTGCAGTGTTTATTACTGATAACAAAATATTCCGGTTCTGCCAAGACTGCTGGCATCAAAGGAAATGATACAAAGCAGTTATGGTTTTCTCAGACTGAATGTCGAGTATAGATGGAAATTTATTTTTTTGACTCTTCCTAAGTTGAAGTTCTTCCCAGGACTGATTTCTCTTGTGAGAAAATAGTCTGAAGTTTTCCAGAGTTTTGATTGTATCTACTTCTGTCCATTAATGAAAAAAAGCACCAGCTTCCAACTCTTCTCACTGTCCCTCCACTGAGACAGAATGAATGGTTGCCCACATTGGACAAAGATACTTTAGTCTCTCTCTTTTTTTTTTTTTTTTTTTTTTTTTTTTCCCCCTTGCTTTCTGAAGTAAGAAGGAGGGAGACCATGAAGCTGTGTAGCTACTGAAAGTGCTAAAGGGGAAAGGAGGTTCTCAGGACTGGTACTACAATGTCCTGCCTCCAAGCCCGCCTGTTAGATTGTCCCACAGTCTGTCTATTCATATGAACAGAACAACTATTTGTATCTTGGTCTGTGTGTCTCTCCTGGCATGAACTTTGGGAGGTATTTTTTTCAGCTTTGATTACAAAGTGATTGTTAAAATCAGCTTTATTTAAAAACTAATAAAAGATCTCCCTGGCAAGATCTGGATTTTTTTTTTGTCATTTAAAATATCTTTCCGTACTTGCTTGTTTCAGCCAAATTCATGATTTACTGCTTGTTGAAAACAGTCTGAAGAGACAAGATTATTACAAATACGATGTATGCACGCTCCCCATAAACTAAAGTCCTCTACAGCATAAGAGAACTTTCTTTACTAGCCTGCAATAAAATATCTCAAGAGAGGAAGGGAGTCAGGAGAGCGACACGTGAACTTTCAGAACTCAAGAAAGGTTGGTAATAGTGAAAGTTTGTGAAATCTACCATTCCTGAAAAACTTCTGTAGCACTAGATTATGCCTTGACTTTTCCTGCCGCAGTTCTATTAATTGTAGTGGTGGAGTATTGAGTGTAAATCAGAGTGGGATTTTATCTTATGTATGGCAGAGGAGGGAAGGACAGAGTTGCCATATGCCAAATTTCTCACTTTGCCTGAGGGACAGATTAAAATAATTTATTAGACAAGTAATCCAAACCTCTGGGGCAGGGGAAAATATTTCTAGATTCTCCTGGGATGTAAATTATAGATTACTCCTCTGATATTAAAGCACTCAGAGTAAGTGGGGGAGGGGGGGATGGGGCTCCCATCTCTGTTTCTTCTATACAACTAATCTCAAATTCTCTTCCTGTCACAAAATAGTGAAGTCTTCTGAATAAGAATTCCAAAGATCCTCCCTCCCTTTTTTTCCCCCTCTCTCCCCCTCATTTTTTTTAACTCCAGTTTAACTGCAGTTAGAACTTGCTTCTTACAATTACGTTTTATTGAAATACCGCTCTGTGTAATTGCAATGCTATTTGAGATGGCTATTTGCACTAGCATATGAGCAAGCCAGGAAAATGCAAATAGTGCATTAAATGAACAGGGGTTTTCAATAATTTTAAAGTATTAATTTTATGCTTTTTTGGATCCTTTTGCTCATGGGCAGACAAAGGAAACTTAAATTATGAATACGAAAATTATTCATATACTCATCTAGGCTTATTCTTCCATTCTTCAAACCAGCTCCCCACAGACACATTTATATAAACAGAAGCATGCTAATTAAAATTGCCAGGGAGACATGATCTATTTAAAGTCTCAAAGCACAATTTTACTTTTAGGCTTCATATTGTGATAGAGTAAAAGAGCAAAGTTTCTCTTTAAGGTTTAAATATAATGAAGTGACAATTTTTGTTAAGTATGTGCTATTTGGCTGCATGCTGCTCTTATCTCAGCTAACATGCACCTGATTTTCTTTTCTATCTTGCCTTTGTTCGTTGTTAAATCTCCAGCGGTCTTTCATGTTTTTTAAAGGACTGCAAAACTCATTAAAACTTTGCAATTGTTTATTTCCTTGTGCTTTCTCATTTAACCCTCCTTTCAGAGTTCCCTCAGTTTGACATAAAGTAACAAACTTTGAACAGTTCAGATATACTACTGTCTATACTGATAGTATTTAATTGTCCATTTATTATGTCTATTTAGTTTTTGTGCCAATATATAGGCTTAAAGCTGATGTATATAAATTTTTTCCAATTTAATGTCTTAATTTTCCAAACAAGGATCATATGATCCATTTCTTCTGGTCCCTAACAGTGATCATCACCCCCCTCCTAGGATGACAGTTCCCACATGGTTTTTCCCCTTATGCCTTCTCTAGTATGCTGTGTCAAACTCTTCCCTTGGGGGGACACTTGTGTAACTCAATAGCTATGTATATTTGGACCTAATTTCTTAGGTCTTCAGAGGAAGAAGCTCCCCAGTATTTACATAAAGGGACACATTCCCTTCTGTAGCCTGAATATTTGAGCAAGAAAACTTAAATTTGTTATTGAGGAAAGTGTTCCCACATTGCCCGTAACAAGAGGCAGGCAGTAATCCACAGAGCTCATCTAACCTTGCTCAGCCCCAAATTCACCTCCATGACAAAGCTCTCTGTGCAGTGGTGTGTGACTTACACATTTTGGCTAGGCTCTCTGAAGTGTGCAGAATTTTTAGGCCCTCATCAAAACCATGAATAATAGCCAATTTGGGATTTGTGTGCCACTTGCTGCAAAAGGGCAATTCTGAGACAAGCATCAACAGCTGGATGCTGGAGGGGGCAGGAGGAAGCAAGACAGTAGATGAATGATGAATACATACATATGCAAAACAAATAACTTGTTTAAAAGGCGTGAACCCATGTTGGTGCTGGGAAACCTGCATATTCAGTACGTAGGCTTGCGCCTGCAGCACAGAAAAGTTCTTTTCACTTGGAGCATTATTGCAGAAATGTTTTTTTTTTCACAAGAATAAATTGTTTTCTGACAATTTGGGAACTCCTGGTTTTGCTTAACATGTGTGTTTAGGCTCATGGCATTGTAATGCCTAGTTCACTTCCCTTTGGATTTGAGATGTGTGTTTTAAAGTAACTGATACAAACTTGATCCAATTTACTTTATATGCAGTCTAAAAGCATTTTGCTGAAAGAATTTGTCAGTAGCCTCTACCTCTCTGCACTCCTGATTGAAGTGAGGGGCAAATCTGATGTTGCTGCTCGAGATTTTTGGACACCAGCCACAATGTTTTGATCCTGTAGTTCCATGACGTTCTGACTTTGGCATTGATGTTGACTTAAGGAATTTAAGGAGTTCCTGCCAACTCAGATTGCTCGTTCCTACATCTGCATCACTGTTTTACCTGCCGTTGCATAACTGCTAGTGGGTCTTTGATTCAGTTTATGGTATGATCTGCACTAGACAAAACTGTGTTGTGCTGTAGGCACAGGGGTAGGAACTATGGCTGAGATGTGGGAGACTGCCTTAGGACAGTTAGGGGTTTGGCACAGTTCCTGCGGCATGGTTTAATGCAGAGGTTAGGTGCTAATGAGGAGGTACTAGCCTACACAAGGTCTTTTGGGGCTGTACAAAAGTAATGTCTCTCCAGACATGCTTTAACTTTCTTTGTGTGCCTTTGGCTGTGTGCTAGGAGCTAGGCAAACTCATATGGCCCCAGTCCTGTGTCCAGTGGCCTCTTGCAATTAGCCCTGAGCACATCAGGCTGGATTTTCAGTTTTGTGGAAAACTGTTCATGTTTTGCTTTCACTTCCACCTCAAGTTAAAAATACATTTCCAAAATCTGAAAAAACCCCAAAAGCATGCTGAAATGTATGTTTTAGTGTTTATATTTTTACATGCCCCCAGTAATGAGTGCAGTGCATGTCTTATTAAATAGGCTATTGTGTTTCAGAAAGAAAACAAAGCAAATATTTTCTTGATTATTTATTCTGTCTTGTCAGTATGGAAAGGAACCAGCAGCATAACACAATGATGCCTGGTCTCCCTGGTGAAGTAAGAGGCACTGCTCACGTATAGTCTTGATTTTCTCTAGATATATCCAGAAGTGATAAGGTTTGATGTTTAAGAAGATGTGAGCTCTGGTTTGAAGCTTCTACTGTGCTTGAGGCATAAGGTCCCCATTCTATGTGGATCCTGTGGTAGCTCAGGAGGGATGACAAGCTGCAGCCTCTCTCAGAGCACAAAGGGTGTCCCCCTCTCCTGCCTCTTATCCTTTATTCATTGGGAAATGCAGTACAGTACAGGCCTTGTATTTCCAGGTGGCTATGGCTATGCCAGGTGTGTTTGCAGCCCTCTTTCTGGTGTGGTGAGGAGCAATATGTCCCTGGCTGCTGTCCAGTCCTGCCTCCTGTCTCCACTAGCCACCTCATACAGGGCCCTCCTGCCACTGTGGGATCCCATTGATCAGATGTTCCCCCTCGATCAACTGATAGATGAAAAATTGGACACAAGCCAGCAATGTGCATTCACAGCCTAGAAAGCCGACAGTATCCTGGGCTGCATGAAAAGTGAGGCAGGCAGGTTGAGGGTGTTGGTTCTACCCCTCTACTCCACTCTCATGAGACCACATCTGGAGTGCTGCATCCAGCTCTGGGGTCCCCAGTACAAGACACACATCGATCTTTTAGAGAGGTCCAGAGAAGGGCCATGAAAATGGTCAGAAGGCTGGATCACCTCTTCTATGAAGAAATGCTGACAGAGTTCGGGTTCAGCCTGGAGAAGAGAAGGCTTATGGGGAGACCTTATAGCGGCCTTTCAATATGTAAAGGAGGGGCTTATAAGAAAGAGAGAGAAGGACTTTTTACCAAGGCCTGTAGTGACAAACAAGGGACAATGATTTTTAACTGAAAGAGAGCAGATTTAGATTAGATATTAGGAAGAAGTTCTTTCCTGTGAGGGTGGTGAGACACTGGAACAGGCTACTCAGGGAAGCTGTGGGTGCCCTCTCTCTGTCAGTGTTCAAGACCAGGTTAGATGGGGCTTTGAGCAACCTGGTCTACTGGAAGGTGTCCCTGCCCATAGCAGGGGGCTTGGAACTAGATGATCTTTAAGGTCCCTTCCAACCCAAACCATTGCATGACTGATAATATGAGCTCATCAGCTGAAGCTGACAGAACTGGAGACCTGCTAGCTGAGTTTCTTGTTCTGTCAGCTGTTTTCTCCACAGATAAAGTAGGCAGATTTGGGGCTTTATGAGTAAATGTCTTCATTTGTCTGGCGAGGCAAGTTAAGAGCAAGGGTGGGATGTGGACTCTGCTGCAGTCAGCTGCAAATCCTCGTTGATTTTGGCAGAGCCTGGATTTCACTGCAAGTGCTTCGTCGTCCCCGTTGCTACCTTCCGTTTGGTCAGCAGGTGGCAATCTCTACTTTTCGTCTGAACAGAAAAGTTCTGTGTGCACAACACAAACTCTTCTTATTCAAATAGCTGTTTCTGCTTTGCATCGGATGTTCTGACTGGGAGCTGGGCGAGATCTCATTCCAAACCTCTCTTAACATTTAAACGCTTACTTAGTCATCAAAGAATTTTTAAAGCAGAACTTAGAAAGCCTATTGCTTTACAAGTCAGTGTTGTTCCTTTCCCTTCCCCAGCTCTCAGTTACAGGCAGGAACTCCCACAACTCAAAACTGAGCTGTGTAAATTGAGTTGTGTGTATCATATCTTTTACTGTGAAGCATAGACATTAATTAATATGCCTGTACTGAGACCTCATAAACTTGCATGTTCTAGCATCCAGACTTAATGTCACTTAGTAATATTTCAGATGAATCTTGTAAACAGATGATGGAACAAGGAAAAAAATAAATGTATTTCCATGCCTGTTGTTAAGTGTTTGTCTCATTTATTAGGTCCAAGCAGTCTAATGTCCTTTCCTTGTGGAACAATTGGCCAATAACATACCCAAGGTCAGCAAGTCCTTGAGCTCTCTGTTGGGTAAGTGCCAGTCTTGCAAAGCGTCTCTAAGCCTATTCAGTATTGACATCCCCTCTTGCTGCCCCATTCTGAGACCTCTTTGGCATATCAAAATGTACAGCAGTGCATGGTTTCTTATGAAAATTAATGAATGCTGATTTTTTTCACCTTTGTGGGAAATTTGAATTTCTCTTTGAAATTGAGACATTCATAAATCTTTTCACAACAGATTTTAGCCTTGCTGTCTGAGACACACCAAGCAAGCTAAAATAACTTGTTGGTTGTTTGTCTATTTGTAGTGGCAAGAAAAAAATCAGTTTTTCATTGTCTAACTGCCATTTTCTCTGGACTATTAATACCTAGAATCTGCTATTTAAATATGGTCTGTATTCTGACAGCTTGAGGAAATTTGATGAGGATTATTAGGAAATTTAAGTTAAGTTACAGCTAAGTTAAACAATTATGCTATGGGCATGTGGTCCATCAGAACAAATGAACCTGCACAGATTCATTATGTCTGTTGGTTGAAAGCAGAGTACGAAACATTGTTTTTGTTCAGTTAAAGAAGTACAGTGGTGGTTTTGTGGAGTTTGTGTAGCTACAGTAACAACTAAAGAAAAAGGTTCAGGACATTACATTTTGAAGCATAACCTCTCAAAGGGAGTTGCTATTTTGAAGAAACTCGTCTGCTTTATCACCTGCTTTGTCACGCTGCCTATGCCCAGGTGTGTTTATGCACTGCTTGTGATGATACCTGAGCATCCGCTGACAGCTTGGGAAGTGCTGTCTGCTTTTGCCACAGGCGGGCAGCTGGAGGTTTCACGCCAGAGCGCAGTCACCCAGGTTTAGGGCGAAATAAGAGTGTGCCATTAGCCCCTAGCAGCCTACAGATACACTGGGCATTGTGCTGCTCTTGAGTTCTCTTAGCTGTGCTGGGAGCTGCCTTGCAATTTCCATATTGTCCCTTAGGTAATTGTTCCAGGTGCTTGGGTGCCATGGTGATGATTTCTGTCAAGACAGATAAGTAGCAATGGTGTCAGACTTAAAACCAGTGGGATATTCAGGCCTGGCAAACTGCTGTTCTGGGCCAGCACTTGAACAACAGATGTTTTAAAATACACATTTTGGCTGGAGAGGTTCTGCGGTCTCCATCCTCAGAGGTTTTCAAGATTCAACTAGATAAAGCCCTGAGCAACCTGCTCTGATCTCACAGCTGACCCAGCTTTGATAAGGAGGTTGGACCAGAGCCCTCTGGATGTCCCTTCCAGCCTAAGTGGTTGTGATCATGCACATGGACTGCTGCAATGCCTCCAGGCTTGAGCCTGGTCAAGCCCTGTTGTGCCTCTATACATCCTGGCCCTACGAGTTAAAGCTCTGGAAGTGCTATTCACTTCCAGGGTGTGCTTCAAACAGTTAATCTTCAGTAGTTCTGTGAGCTGTTATCTCTTATTACTGTTGGGGGGAACCATGGAAAAGGCAACCCTGGCTGAAGCCCCAGGGAGGCCTCCAGGAGGGCTGAGATCAGGATTTGGTAATGCAGCTGGAGAAGGAACTGTTTTCCTATCCCAAATTCCTTTCCTGTTTTGTACTAGGGGGAAACAGGACATTTCAAAGGAAAGGTAAAGAGAAAGACGTTTTTTTTTCAGAGTAAAGAATAACCAGTAACTAACTAGGAAGGGCGCTTAGTGACATATAAGAGACAAGGTTAACATCTCTGTGCCAGTGAGGCACACCACAGATCTTTTGACCTTTAGGTAGTCTGGGATTGCCTAGTCTATTTCTAGTGGTTACCAGAAGTTTTTACAGCTTCTACAAAATTCTTTGGGTTTCTTCCCCCAAACAACATAGTCTTATTAAAAATTTCCATGGTTGTTAATCTGGCTTTTTATTGGAATATACCTTTTATTAAATTCCATAACCTCGTCTAGTTGGGAA
Source organism: Leptosomus discolor (assembly GCF_034619465.1). Taxonomy (NCBI): domain Eukaryota; kingdom Metazoa; phylum Chordata; class Aves; order Leptosomiformes; family Leptosomidae; genus Leptosomus; species Leptosomus discolor. The sequence goes on along the minus strand of NC_141394.1, from coordinate 67,542,830 downwards.
ACACCATCTCCTTATCGTGAGCTGAAAGCATTAGACAACATAGTCTTTTTCTTTTCGGAGTGGCATTTTCTGAACTCAGTGGTTGATGTAGGTGGAAATCACAGTTCACTTGAACTAGCAACTCCGGTTATCAGTGAATGAAATCCAGACACCACAGAGTCTAGCAGATTTTGCATTCAGTTGAATTAACATCCCTTAAACTCAAGTCTTGCTCTATTTCTAGTTCGCCTACAGACATTTAATGCTGTAATCATTTCCTCTAAGAGTAAAAAGACAAAACATCCCTTTTCCTGTTGGAGCAATTTGCCTGTAATGCAAAGTGGAACAATCCCAAAACAACTACCCTTGTCTTTTACACGTTTAGGGTTTTTTCTGTTTGTTTGTTTGTTTTTTAAAAAAATTTTCATTTTGAATGTACTTCTTGGTGCAAGAACATTCCTTCCAAAAATGAAATAAAAAAAGCAATAATCATCTAGGCATCTTTTTCCAGCAATTTGTTCGTGGAGTTATTCTTAGTAGTAGATCAGATTAAAAATCTAACTAACTGCAGTGTTTCACTTTAAAGGCAGCATCAAGTTCCACAAAGGTGTTTCAGGATGTTGTGACCTCCAGCTAAATGTGCAATAAATGGCCACAAAGTTTTCTCTGGTATTGTGACCCAAGAAAGGCAAAGTGGGGTATAATAAAACAGGCTCATGAAGAATAAGTTCTGCTGGACTTCTCTGATGTCACTCCTTGATAAAAGCAAACATTTGCTGTGGTCCCAAAGTGGAAGCTGCTGGAGTAGAGGCTACCTGAGGGAACTGGAAGGCAGAGAACATGGCAACAGTCATCAGTGCTGGGAAAGGAAGGATCAGAGGGAGAATCAAATGTTGTTCATGGGGCTTTTCATATTTCATAATTCATTAATAGTTTCTTTGAAACACAGGGATGTGTGCTGGCTGGCCGGAGTTGGGAGGCATTGTTCATACAGAAAAAGGCTGGGATATAAGATAAGAAATGAGGACTGGAGTAAGAGGAGTGGTATGAAAATCAGTAGTTCAAAATGCAATATTATGTAATTCTTCTGTACTCAAGGTAGTTATCATGAGGAAATGCCTGAGGAGAAAGATCTAGGCATAGTACCTGAATCGATCCTGAATCCAGTGCTCTAATATGATGAGTCTGTGAATAAAACATACGTGGTGCATCAAAAGAGATGCTTGCAGTGGAAACAGGGAATCCTCTGGAAGAATTAAGGCCTGGAAGGGAATATGATTGTTCTGTATGGCTACGTGGTCGTAATCCTTCTGTGACAGGTTCAAAACACTCCTGTAGTTTTCCTTTAGAAATGATGCCACTGAGAACTCGAGGCTCGTATGTTTGCAGAAATCTTAATACAGCCAGTTGCCTGTGAAAAGGGGACAGAACTATTCTTTTTTGGAACATGTTTAGGAAACTTTGCAAGATGAGCCTTACAGAGTTTCATGAAAACTTCTGTCCCACAGGAGAAGAGCAGTTTGGTTAAGCATGAAGTTCATTAACTTTCAGGTGACCTTTTCACAGTAGATACATGGCTGTTGCAGAGGCAGGTAATGAAATGCTGATAATTTTGCAAAACCCGGAAAACATTCCATAAAAGTGGCTAGAGGCAGCAATGCAAAATCTGAAGAAATAGGTTTCCTGCTTCTAATTTATAGTTAAGAAATAAAGCTGAGTTCAAAGACAAATCAAATTGTGCAAGATTATGAATCGATTTAAAGAGAACCAGTGTTGTTGGACGTTTTATTTTGTTCTTAGCATGGAGACACAGTATTTTGATTAAATGGATGAATAATAAACGGATTAACCTGTCAGGGAGGAAAATGGCATACTATGCTCAAATTCTGCAGCTATTTTGGGGAAGGTGACAAATGTGCGAGTGGAGATTAGGCTGTTTTTTCTTTTAACCCTGTCTTTCCTCTCTAGGAAATGCCCTGTAACTGCAAGAAGAAAAGGCAAGGCAGGTGCCTGCAGAAGGGTGAGGGTAACTGTGGATGTATATATTTTCTTTCAGTGGGAGCTCTTGTTTGTAAATAGGAGGTGACATGGAGTGACCTGGGATTCCAGGAGCACAGGAACAGAGCATGCAGTGCTACGTCCATCTGATTGTGTCCTTCTTGGGAAGAGTCTCACAGACCTCATCTTTTGGTAGGGCTTGCCAATGATACGTGTCTAGCAATGCATGGCAATGGTTAGTTTTGTCCAAAACTTAAAAATCCAAGGGAAGGTCTGTTAGTTCGTGTGATCAGCTACATGCAACAGTACCATCATCAGAGTTTCACTTTCCATCTGAGTCCAAATGAACCAGAAATCATTAAAATACATCAAATCTGATATTTTTTAGTGCCACTGTTTTTAAGCAGAATGGTTGTTACAATTTGAAGAAGTGAGACCTCCAGCCTATTTTTTGTTTGCAGTGGGATTGGGAAAGGGCTGAGAAATTCCAGTCTGACTCGTGAGTGTTTTTGTATACAGCTTCCTGGGAATTAAGGAAAAGAAATACATTTGTCATCCTCTAGTCCGATAACAACAAGTTTTGAAGAGCTGTCTTCCACCAATGAAATTCCATTAAAGGCATTGTAAGTATGTGTGAAGGCTTTGTGGGTTTTGGGTTGTCCTGTAGAGTTCAGAGGTCTGCTTTAACAGTAGCAGATATACAAGTCCTTGGGGGATGGATCTTTCTCTGTAAATTCCACAGAATTCTAGTAAGAGAAGCTTAGTGTTTCCACTACTGTAAAATGAAACTCCGACAGCCTGATTATAATCAAGCAAATGACTATCATAAAAATACTGATATTTCTACTTTTAAAAGTTAGTCTAAAATATATAGCTGATATCTAAGTTCTAAAATATATAGCCAATGATTAGAGGTGGGGCTGAGCCTTTGTCCCAGACCTCTGCAGAAGCCCTGTGGGTCAGCCTCCTCAACAGATGTTTTCAAGCATGAAAACAATGCATTTAAGATGGGGGAGAAGGAAAAGGGATTATGAAAATCCCAGTGAGCTATCCTAGCTTTCACATTAGTTTATTTGTTTTATTTTCCTGAGTGTTTCTGTCTGGAAAATGGCTAAGAAGCATTGCAGGTGTCACCTTTCATGACCAGAGCATTTATGGATTTTATCTGTAACTTGAATTAATTTTAAAATGTGTTATATAGTGCTAATTGGCACTTTATAACATTTTCTCTGATTTGCTACTCTCCTAGGAACATTTTGGGTTGAATTGGTTACGAAGTGTTACCAGCCTTACAGAGGGGAGCTTGCAACTTCCACTATCTCCTCCTCAATTATTTTACTTGTTATATTAAGGAGACTCCAATATTTTATAACCTCCTAATTCAGAGTTCTAAATTGCCATCTCAGAATATTGAAAACATACTGAACCACATCCAGTCGCTATGTAAATGCCCTCAGCCACAATTTAAGTGACTTGAATTTTCTTGGTGAAGTACAGCAAGGGCAAGTCTATGTAGATAAATTCAATAAACCTGAGCCTCTCTGCCCTCACAAGTGAGCTATAGGGCAATGTTAGCAGCCTGGACATCAATTGCAGTTCTTTAAGCTTTGTCAAGATGCTCTGTAGATCAGAGCTGGTTCATGGTCACACAATTCAAAGCTTTGCCAGTGAATTCCAGTGACTGTAAGGTAAACATGGGCCAAGCATTTACTCTGGGCTATGTTTGTACCATGTGCTAGGCCCCAGTTTGGGCTCTGGACATTGGTCCAGCAACAGTGTTGAAGCACTGTTATTACATCCTCAGATACAAGTCTCAGCTGGGAGGGAACAGGTACCTAACATACATGATGCAGAAGTAGCTTTTAATACACTAGAAAACTAGCTCTATACTCATCGTTAATGCACGTTTATAGATCTGAAATTTATTGTTTGCTTTTGTTTCTTTTTCCTTCTTTACATCAAAACCCAATTCTGCATTGTAGCCAAGGAGAGTATTTAATGGAACTAAGCTGCATTCTGACTGTATTGAGTCACTCGCCAGATTAGACCCCAGGCCAAGGACACAGTCTCTAGTACAATGACAGGTAGCTGTTCAACTTTTCTTTAATGCTTCAATCGTTTTATAAAAATAACGCCCAGTTACTACCAGAATGAGATACTTTAGGAATACACATTGTTAAACATCTTCCTTAAATGTTAAGAAAAATATGTGAAGGAGATGTTAATATGATGAGTGCTATAAGCATTATTTTATAAATGCTTTGTGATGACATATCGAATGTCATTTGTACATGGTGACAGATAGTTCTTCATTTTTAGGATACACCTGGAGATGATCACAACCCACTTAATGTGCCAGAGCAGGGAAATAGAATTGAACTGGGAGTAGATGTGTGAATGGAGAATAGAAACTCATCAAATACTGAGATGCCCTAATGGACAGCAGTTGGATAAGACAGAAGAAAGCAGTGGGTGACTGTAAAAAAATAAATGCTAGTTGGAAAAGGGTTGTGGACCTCTGCCATGTGTGCAAGGTGGGGGGAGGCTTTTACAGGTCTTGATTTATAGCAAAGAATGAGGGGAATTTTCTTTTTACTGTCCCGTGACTCGTGTTAGGAACAGAGAAAGTGAAGTTAATTTTCCTTTTAGAAGTTGTCTCTTCACAGCTGAGAATCCACCCTATGGCTCCCTGCTTTGTTTCCATGCCACCTGATTCTTGTGCTCCAGATAGCAGCCTAGTTGCCTGGCTGAAGCTGGAATTAGTCCTCTAACCACCGATAATGTCAGGGAGAATGAGGTTTTGCAGTGTAGTAAACTTAAACAGGCAGTGCCATATGGCTTTTACAGTCCATTTTGGCCCATGAGCGTTTGCTCGTGTGAGTGCATGTGTGTATTTAAAAAAAAACAAAACCAAAATCTAGTAGCTGCTGGTAACTGGACCATCTGGTAGCTGTTCCATCCAGTATAATGTCATTTACTTTTTTGCTTTTCAAGCAGGTCTGTTTTTAAATGGCTTATTTTAATCACCAGAAACCACATATGTGCCAGTCAGTCGTCTAGTAGTTCCCAGCACTCTTCCCTCTATGCAGCCTCCTTCTGTCAGCTGGGGTTTTCCCCAAGATGCCACTCACACTGATATCAACTTTGTCTTTTCCCCTAGGCATCTTCCAGTTTTGCATATGTGGTGCATTTTTTCCACCAGAAAGCAGTTTCTGTCTCTATCGTTTGTTCTTTGTAAGGAAGAAGTCTGTTGTTCCTAAATACTCGTATTTTTTAGCAACCATTGTTTGGTCTTGTTCTCTCTTAGGATGAGATCTGATCTCACCCAACCCCAGTGAATGCTTTAAAAATTTAAACAATGAAACCCAAGTTTCATATAGCTTTCCCTCTGTGTAGCTGAACTGGTTACAAAGCTGTGCAAGTCCCCAAAGCAGGTGCATGGAAAATCATGCCTAACTGCCTTTATCAGTGGGAAAAACATTTCAGTAAGTAGGAAGGCATAAATGGCCGTTGGCTAGCTGGTTTCTCCTGTATCACCCTTGAGCAAGCTGAGCACCTGAGGCTTCAGCGAGTGCAGTTATTTAACTATTTGTGCCCTTACCTAATGGATTGAACAGGATTCAGGGTCATGAAGGGAACGGCTAGACTCGGTGTGCTTTCCTATTACTCAAACTATTTTCTCTAGCTTCTTCATATCTCACATGTGCATTTAGTGTCCATGAGACAGTGTTGTCACATACTTCCTTCTGGTGGAAAAAGCTTCCAAAATGGGGCTTCTGCTGTGAATGCTTATGTTTGTCTTTCCTGGATACGGGTAGGGAAAAGGACTCCCAAATTAGCTACCTGCTGTATGTGTGCAGATGCCTTAGCTCTTTCTCCTTGTTATTAAAAAGCACAGCAGATTTCAGATTCTACTTATCTTTGAAAAGACACACTGCTGTAGGAAATTTTGTTAATATGGCACAGGGTAATCTGTATTTTCTTTTTCCTTTCTATCTAAGCTTTCTTTTTTTATTAGTGAAGTACTGTAAACAGGGCTGTACCTTTGATGCGCTCTCACCCTGCAGTATCCCTGCAGTCACAGCACTGGGCTGAGTGATGCAGAGGTTGTAATGCGCAGTGTTGCTCCTAAGATCTGCTCTCTTGATTTAACAACTCTGCATTACTGGCTTACCCATAGGCATGTGCGGGCTCTATCTGCCACCCCAGTATGGCTTTCTCAAACTATACGATTTCTAAAAGTGAGCAGGATGGATGGTGGGTTGAAGTAGAAAAACAAGAAAATGGAAGCCTTCATTTTTAGACAGTCTCTGTAGGATAGCAGGTGATAATAATCTGAATTTGATACTCTGTTAATATTTTTTCTATTGTATTCTATATAGTTTCATTTTAATGTATGAAATGAGTTCTTTAGCTTAGTCAAGGGGTGAAACTGTGTGCCATTTTGACATTTATTCACATGAAATGCATTTCATAATGTGCATTTTTCATTTGTGCTTCCTCTCAAAAGCTAGCATGACTGTGTGTATTCTAGCATTGCAAGCAAAGCTAAAATACATGGTTGCAGTTCCAGGTTTTATTTTAAACCATAGAATATTGTATCTTTTCATGTGAAGACAAAGTTCATGTTGAATGAATGCATGATTAGATAATTATAACTTGAAAAACATCCTAGGATGGAACTGTATAAAGTCAGTTTTATAAGCAGGATTCCCAGCAACAATCTTTGCTGTCGTTGAAGTACCACAGCATTATTATGAAACAGAAATTCTTCGTTTTCTTGCTACTCACAGCATTGTCCAAGACAATCAACTGTGATCAAGAAGTTGGATTAGCAAGATATTGTGTCTATCTCATTGTAAAACTGTTGAGGCTGAAAATCATAGCTGATTGATTTACGGATAAGTTCTGTAGGTATTTTCATTTGTGAAAAATACTATAGCAGTAACTCTAAGACAAGTAAACATAGACTGGCACATTTATTGGCATCTGGAAGAAATCTGTGCGCACAGGTCCATTGCTTTGTACAGGTGTGAGCTCTTGTCTAGCAACTGCATATGCACATCCCTTTCATCAGAATTTAGTCTCAGTTTTAGAAAAGAAAACCAGTGGTGTGAGAGCCAACAGTTTAAAAATGTGCTTCTACTGTTTTTGTGGTATACATGAGCAAACTACCAGTGGTGTGTGGCCTTGATTTATCATCAATAACCGTTTCAGCAGATGGAACCAAACCGTCAACATTCACTTTAACAGGGAGAACGTAAAGGGAAAAGATGAGGTTTTTACTGTCTCTTTTTGCAAAACATGGTTGCATGCAGAAAAAAAGCAGAGTCAGCTGTGGATCTTAAATACACTCTTACAGCTCTCAAATGAAATAAAAGGACTCAAAGTAATAATCGTATAAATATTTGTTCATCAAATACAACTTTTTCCAGAACTTGGAGGAGAAAACAGTATTTGGCTGATATATCTATTGCTTCCTTGGTGCTGATGGTTTCATTTACATACAGGCACTCCAGAATAAATGCAACACTGTGTAGCAGGATGTTATCTCTGAGAAATATATAGGAAGCATTATAGTGACACCACTTGCCAAAGAGGGATAAAAAACTGTATATGTTTCAGTCCTCCTTACAAACCATCAGAGTGTGAGCACGTCTTATGTACAGAATTTAACAGCATAAACCCTGAGGACTGTATCTGGCACCTGCCAGTGTTCCCCATGACACTCTTTCACTTGTAGAGTCCCTGACGGATTAATTCTTTTTTTTTTCCACCTTATTTAACTTACATTTGCAACCACTAGGCAAGAGGTTAGACAATAGGCACCTGATTCCCAGCCAAATGCATAGATTTCAGACAAGCTTTTGCATAGCAGTATAGCGGTATAGAATGATTTCTACCATCTCCAGCTATCCTGAGGACCCTAGCTCCATCTCAGAAACATCAACCCATTCCCCGTGAGTCTGTTTTCCTGCAGGCAGTGACAAACCCCTAAACCTGCGTGGAAAGGCTTGGCACTCTGACCATTTAGCAACTTGCAGAAAACAGCAACGTGAGCCCACACAACCTATATCTTTTCTCTTCCCCAAACGAACCTGCAAAGCCCCAAAGAAAATTGAAGGCTTTGGTCCTCATGCTTCAGACCTCTGATGGCTGGAGTTCAGTTTACATATAGTGCTAACTAAAGCTTTGTGATAAAGACTGTGCTCAAGGTTTCTATGTCTCTGGCATAACAGAACTTCCTGCAGATAAAGGTTATGTTTGACCGTGTTGGGAATAGAGATTTCTTGACAGCCTGTCTAAGATTAGACTGAACATCCACAGGAAATGAGGATAATCCCAAACCTATTATCTTCCTCCTCAAGTGCAAGTCTTTCTACTTGTCTAAGTGGCATAATAACATTTCGAGGTGATATATAAACTCCTACCAAAACCGAAGACTGAGCACATGTACATGTATGTGTATACAGTATTTCAGGGTGTGTGTGACTGCCATCTGTCATGTCACCCAGAACGCTTCTGGTCGGACCTCATCTAGAACAGCTGGAGCAATACTGGCCCAGCCCCACTGGAAGCGGGACTAGAGGGAGTTAGCAAAGGACACTGTCAGTCATAAACAGCATAAGAAAAATCTCTGAAGAAGAGAGACTGTAAGGAATTGACTGTACTTACCTTGAAAAAATAAGAAAATATATTAAGAGAATAATGCATGGTCTAGGAAATAATACAGAGCAAATGAGGTGGAAAACTCACCTGCATTCCCCAGTGAGTTCTTGTTCCTTTCCCACAACAGACCAAATACCCACCATTTTGAAAAGTACTTATTGACTGTAATAAGAACAGGGCCAGCAGAATACGCAGAAATAATGGTATGAGTGGGGTACACAAGACAAATGTGTGGGCAGGCTAATGAAGACTTAGCAGTGTGAAACAGCAGTGGATGTGACACCTGAAACTGCCTCTTTCAGTAATGACAGTTGGTAGCTAAATTTTATTTTATTTTGCAAGCAGCTAATCCCAACACTGCAGGTCTCCATTCACATTGCAATGTGTTGCTGGTGGCTGTTTCCCCGCTTTCTCCTGTATCTGTGGCAGATTCCTTCTCTTTCATCTCAGACCTCCTACCCCTCAGACGCTTTGTGCACAATCCCATTTTCCCACTGAACTCCTGTGTTTGCATCATGTTTCCAGACTTGTCTTTCCTCCCCCAGGACCCCACACTCACGCCTCTCTACTGTCATGTTCCTCCCAGTCTGGTTCCCACTCTGCAGCCCCAGTGCTTCTGCTTTCCCCCACCCATGCTCTACAACGCCCCCTTGGCCCTTGTTCCCTTGATGTCCCCAAACTGGAACCTCCCTGCTTTCTCTGTGCCCTCTCCTCGGGGTGTGTGTCCCTGCAGAGCACGCAGAAACCCAGGGCATTGCTTATATCAGCAAATACATGAGAAGAACAATAAACTGCTGAAGGAAGAAGTAGAAAGAAGCACACATTACCTGCTTCCCAGAGCTGCCCCGATGCAGGCTCTTGGCACACCCCCAAGATAGTGGTGATTTTAAATTCTTTTGTGTGTACAGTGGGATTTCTATCATAACATGGATTGCTAACCTGTTGTTAGCCTTCTCATAGAACAGGTTTCATTTTCAGATGATAAAAAATGCTGGAACAATTTATGGTATTTCCATAATGAGGTATCATTCTATTCCACGTCCTGAGGCAGTCTGAAAGAGGCAGACTATCAATTATCTTCTGGGAAAATCCTACAGATATTGGTTCAGGGGTTTGTGTAACCATTTTACATAATCTTCTGAGATTTTTCACTGCTGAATCCCTCCTTGCAGCTTCGTGAGGACTGTGCTTTGCCCAGTTTGCACCTTTCTGTAGTTTTTTCATCAGTAGAAAGAAATGAAAAAAAAAATCTAGCCCAAAAGAAATGTAAAAGGAAGCTTTCTTTATCCCTTTGTGTTTAAAAAATACTGTGCTTTAGAAATGTCTTGGTTTGAATCATGCAAGAAAGGGTTGTTCTACCCCACTGGTCACATCCCTATTTCATCCATTCTGTGGATGGTTAGAACAAGGGGAGCTGAAATCAAGTATTTCTTCCAGTGAATTACGAAGAATGTCAGTTCTGAGCCAGCAAGCTATAAAAATGAGCAAAATGATATAAAAACCTATTAGAGGTAGCAAGAGATAATGACGATAATATCCATAATGTACTGTTTCTGCCACTTCATTCTGCATTAGAGTCTATTGTGGAGAATGATCTGCCTCACCAGGTTCCTGTCTGTCCTGCTTCTCGCCTGGCTGCAAAGACCTGCCCAGCTCAGTGTACCGTTCAGTGACCAGACACGGTAAATCAGAACTGCTCTAGTGAACCCACGATGGCACATGCGGTAGGTAGATGCTACAAACCTATTTTTTTTTCATGCAGCATCTGCCAGACAAAGGTTCAAAGAGATGAACTGATATCAGGGCCAGTCCAGGTGCAGGCCTGCAGGGCTCTGTCCTGTTTGCATCCCCAGAAGAGAAAATGTTCTCTTAAAGCTGTAATAGCAGCATATGCATGTGTTTTACTTCTGTCCTTAAGCCCTAGAACCAATTGCCTTCCTACCTGATTGTTTCTCCCGGGCAAGGCTATGTGTGTATGTGCCATGTAGCATGCACACAATGGTTGTTGCAAGTAAGATGGATTTTACTGAAGTGTGGAACACAGTAACACTGCAATCCAGGTATGTGTGCACAATGTCCAGTGCAGCAAAGAGACTGGATATAAACGCAAAGCCAAAAAGCATTGAGCTTTCTGTGTAGGTGCTGTAGAGTCAACCCATGTAGCAGAAATTTGCATTTGTCCAGGATTTACAGATAACTACAACTGCCACTACTGACTGAATTTGCCTGGCATTTTGTCAAACTATTCCAAACTATTCTCATTTTTTTTTTTTTTTTTTTTTTTTTTTTTTTTTGCCAAGGCTAATGTCAGTTCTATTTATTAGTGGCCAGGTGTGTCTGGAGAGGAGGGGACCATACACTCCAAAGGTGTCATCAGCCCCCAAATAATCAAGAAAAGGGCAGAAATAAGGGAAAGAGTCTCCTACTGCTGCCCAGTTTTCCTCAAAAGACAAACTTCGGTAGTAACTGAAAACTAAAGTTCTTCAAGCTCGCTCATTCTCTTGGCTAAACTGGTATGAAACTCCTATAGCTGTTAGGCAAAAGGCTGCTAGGACAGTGGTTTTGGTGGTACGGACATGTAGGTTACCTGAGATCAAGAGCTCAGTGACAGCACTGTACCTATAAAATGGGCTGGATGAGGGAGCTGCACAAGTACTTCAGTTCTCTGAGAGGCTCTGAAAGTCCTAATTTGCTTTACTAAGATAAATTTGGATTACAGAAGACAGTTCCAGGAGAATGTTTTTTATTTGCTCGTATATCATTATTTGTTGTATGTCAGACATCCATTAGTTTTATCTTATATGCTTATAAAACAAAGCACATCAGTTAAATTCCTGTTTTGCAACAGAGTAGCTATTCTAGTACCTTTTGAAGCATTTTCTTTAGCAGGCATCTGTAAGTGAAAATAATGCTTTTTGATGATGCACATCTCCTCTCTCATTTACCATATGTCATGCAGATAGCTCCCTGTCTGAGCTCATAAATCCTGTAGAAACTTGAGACAATTCAAAAGAAACGTGTAACAACCTGAGAATAAGTGTACCAGTTTTCATCTAGTCCACCTCTTTGTGATGCCCAGTAAAGAATATAATATGCAAAATACCATTATTTTCATGTAGGATCCCCAAAACATTAGGGTAGCATAGTGTTAATGACTTAATCATGGCAAATAAAGCACTACTAATGGTACCTCAACACTGTAATATTAAATGCTACAGTTTTAATGGTATGTATCTGAAGGTGGCATGTGCTTACTTCTAGTTCTAACATAATTTACGATAATATTTCTGAAAGGTAACACCAGTTAAGACCTTATATTTTAGAAGAGAGTAAAACAGAATAGGAGAGAAGCTTCTTTTCATCTCTGATTTGGCCAATGCTAGTTGAAAAAAAGAAGAAAAGTTAGACCAAATATGACCAGCTTTCTTCCTATTTATGTAAAGTTCCCTTTAAGTGAAATTCCAATTAATATTTCCTTGCAATGTAGTTATTTCAAATCCAATACTATATTTGCATAGAATCTACTGTACTATATTAAATTTAAAAAAAAAAAAAGTAATCAGCATTAAAACATTTTTGACCTTAGCATGAAGTTAGTCTGAAAGATGGTGGGTGTGTATGTTCAAGGTTTATTCTGGCATTATTTGTTTCATAAGTGCCATTAAAAGTATCATTAAGGTACGTATAATTAAATTCTGGATTCATCTCCCTTAATTATCTGGCTAAAAGGGTCCTCACCTAAGCTACGAATCCAGGCTGTGTTTATATTACAATATATGGTACTGCAATACCCTCTGTGGTCCTCATCCTCAGATGTCCACTCCAGCTGCAACCCAACTGTATCTTAGGGTAAAACTGGAGGTTTTGCTGCCCCTCTGCATACCCTGGCTGTTTCTGCAGGAAAACGTGAGTCCATGGGCTGCTGGGGAGCCACAAGAGCCTCAGCATTTGTCTGGGCTGACAACAGTGTGACCTGGACTACAGGACACACCATGGATTGCACTGTCCTGCCGTACATACATACCCCAAATTACTAAGAGAAAGAGACGCCTCCAGACAGTCAGCTGACTGATCCTAAGGTCAGTGTCTGAGATGCATGGGAAAAATTGCCCGTTGCAAGTGTCTCTCTCCTTGTGTGGACCATATACCCTTGAACAGGCACTTAACTTTCAGGCAGCTGAAATTAGACAAGGTGAAACCCACCCTAACTGACTAACTGTGGTTTTTCAGTGTCCCACTGAAAATATAAAAGAGACAAGTGATCAAATACATGACTCTGCAGAGATTTTGCCATTGATTTCTATTGCCAGTGGCTCGCCTCTGAGTATCCTGGAACTGGATGTTGGGGTCCTGCTCTGAAGAATGGGTTGTGTAAGCATCAGGGATTTGAGCGTGTTTCCCTTGGTAACCCCTGTGAATGATCCAAAGAGTACGCTGTCTGCTCTGCCTGGGGTACGTGTTGCCAGGATGCGTGACTTTGTGGGGCTGAACCATGGGGAGAGAAAAGGGACCTTACTGTGTCAGTCCTGCCGGGAATTAGGCATGAGTTCAGTGCCGAGCTCTTAATTTCTGAGCATAGTTTTTTGCCTAGAAGCAAAATATTACATGCCTTGGGGACTTTACTATTTGTTAGCAGCTGAAATGCCTCAGGACTAGGTAAAAGCTTTGAAAATCTGTGCTTTGGGTTTATATAGCTCTCAAGTGTTGAAGCCCTCAGCTGCTTTCTGGGAAGCTCCTCCATGGCCAGTTATTCTCAGGCTCTTGTGTTCCTGCTCCATCCCTATGTAACACCTAACGTTACTATCTTCTCCCAGATCAGACCTGTGGAAACTTGTCGGAGTCCTTATAATAACCTCTTTATATCTTTTGTCACCCGAAAATGAGTACTGACACTGCCTTTTACTGCTTGCAATCTGAGGTAATAAATCAAGTGTACTGTCACCCACACAAATCCTCTTGGTTTTGTCACCGTCTGGCTTTTAATTCAGCTGGATATTATTTCTGATTTTAGACCAAGTACAGCAATTAAATGCTTGCCACATTGCTAATATTATAAGACTTAAAAATATCAATCACTATTACTCTGGATAAATGTTATTCAGTACGGCCAATGCACAAATGACAACCTTTTAGCGTGGAGAGTACTTAGAATATAGAAAATACCATATTTTATCACAGGAGAGGCCAGCTACTAAAGGATGTGCAGACACACATCACTGTCTAAAACTACTGTTGGTTAAGGAGGATGATCTGATAAAACATGGATCTTAGAGATGCCCTTAGTCACTGTCCTGCTGGCTAAAGGCATTTCAAAAATCAAATTGTTCTATGTGTGGTGTGTCAGGTTTTCTGGTACTCTGTGTCCCTGTACTATTCTGCCAACCCCTGGAAAAAGTGGCAGCTATTCTGGACAAAATCCTGCTGCAGTGGGAGCCCATACTGTTTCCTTTGGTGTGGCACTGAGCAGCTGCAGCATTTCCAACACACAATATCCTATGGAAGGGAGGCAACAACTGAAGAAAAAATGCAGCCTACATATATGTGTTGTCTTTGCCTAACTGAATCATAGACTGGATGTGGCAGTGTATCTGTTACAGGCTGGGGGCTTCTTTCATGCATTCTTCTCTATCAAATATCTGTGGAACAAGATTAATAATTTTAGCTGCTCTTTTATTTTATTTTTGAAGAAATGAATCCTTTCAACAGGATTTCTGATAGAATCACATTGCCTAATTTCCCATGTTTGAAGTGACCTTTTCCTCTGCTTCTCTCTAAATAAAATTACTGCAAATTCATTATTCATAGCATGAAAACAGAGACTCAGTTGTAGAAAGTCATGAGGTATCTTTCTTTGAAAGTCTTTTGAAATCCTCAGACTTATCTTAAATATACCAATATTTCATGATAGTGTCAACAACATTGTTCTAGGAAAGTACACTGTAAGGCAAACTTGGGAAGACTGGGGAAGCTGTCCATTATGGAAATATATTTGTGACTAAGGTGATAACTTTTTCCTCTGACATGGTGAGTTCTTGATTAAAGTTTCTGGAAGCTACACACACTAGATAATCAACAAACATGCAAATCCTTGGCCATAAAAAAAGCTAGCTTGCTGGTGTGTATGTAGTTTTTGCAATTACCCCCCTTTTTCTGCCAAAAGTAATTCTAGAGTTCAATGTTTGCTTGCTCTGTACCTGTGAAGAAAATCCAAATAGTGATTTCAGATGAATTATCATCTTTCACCTAGATACAGATGTATTAATATTATTTAGATTTTTTAATATTCTCAGGGAGTAATATTCTTCAGCTTCAAACAAATATATTCAAAGCAGCTTGTTTCATACAGTACAGTGATGAAGAAAAGGAAATCTCAGAAGTTTCAGGATTTTACTCAGGATTTTGGTTCAGATGAACAGCCACAGTCTTTGGATGAGGAATAGGCAAGCTTGTCTTAGTTTAATTTGTTTTCATCTCTTAGGAAATATTGGGCATGTAAGGTTTTGACTCAGACTAGTGTGCTGTTTCCAGTCTTCTGGTAAGATGTGATAAATGGAGAGAAACCACGTCCCCCTAACTTCTTAGAAATTAAAGCTGTATTCTAATGTCACATCTACAGCTTTCTAATACATGTATGGCTGTATATATACGTATGAAGCTTGTGTGAAGCTTTTCTTGGAGAGTTTTGATGAAAAATGAAAACAAATCCTTTTGTCCAGCACTGCAAGAAAATGTATCTTTATTAATTTTTGCAATCATGAAGTTAGGAGTGTCTTATATGTGATTGTTTGTTTAGGTTACATGTTTGGGATGTCTGAAGCATTGAGGTTTTTGTTCACTTTCTAAGAAGAAAGTCTCTATGTCTCAGGCTCACTTAGGTTACCCACATCCTGGGTGAGTAATCTAACCCTGAGATAGCTGAAGAAGGGGCACCATGGTGTCAGCAGTCACTTCAGAAATCCAGTACGGTGATTTTTCTGTCTAGCAGGTTTGGATCGATTTTGCGAATGTTTGGCAATAAATGAAACCAGTTGTTTGTGAATTCAGTACTAACTTGATTTTTTACTTAGTTCTGTTGCATACACATAAGTGAAGGTAATAGGATGTTTGCAATTTGTAAGAAAACCACACAACCATTTTTTTTTATTTCATAGAATCACACAATGGTTTGCGTTGGAAGGAACCTCAAAGATCACCTAGTTCCAACCCTCCTGCCATGGCAGGGACACCTTCCACTAGAACAGGTTGCTCAAGGCTCCATCCAACCTGGCCTTGAACACTGCCAGGGATGGAGCATCAACTTCCTTAGGCAACCTGTGCCAGTGTCTCACCACCCTCAGGGTGAAGAACTTCTTCCTTATTTGTTGCTTGATGTGATGGGTCTGTGATAACTGTCACTCTTCTTATTTGTAACATACACAAAGCCAGTAATATTATAATACAAAAAGAGTTAGAACTGTTTTTTTTGTGCCAAAGAAGCGACTGCTCATTTTTAATAAGCCATCTGTTTCATTTAGAAATTGGCTGTGTAAATTTCCTTTAGTGGCTTCTTCTAGTAAGATTGAGGAAAAACCCACAGGATCCAACTAATAAACTGTATTCTCTTTCCACTGTGAAAAAAAAAATCACAGATGGAGAAAAATTAGATTGTGAGGCATGGTATTAAATATTTGTGTCCAGGTGAAGCTGTGGGGGATGGGAGGAGGTGGGCAAGGTAGGGAGGGCAGTACCTGTCCAGCCCTGTGGACAAACCTCCCCTCGCACCGTGCTGATGGGAAGCTGTCATGGTTGGGAAAAGTAACAGAAAGGAAAGAAGGGACCTAATGGTGAAGGTCTATGTTTCCCGTGATACTTCAAGGGGAGATCCAGGGCACAGTGTGTTCATAGGATGAGATTCAAAACAAGTTGATGCTCTTTAAAACAGGCCTCGGTACTGAAATTGCTGTAAAAGTTCCTTGTTATCATGCCATTTCAGAGGGAAAGGGAGACACAACAGAAGGTAATTTAATAGTTAATGGCTGAGTTTCTTTGAGAGTTTGCTGGATAAAGTGTACTGATGGTGTGTTTGGGAGGCCCCTGGTTTGTGATGTTTGCAGCACAAATGAGAGAGCATACACAGGACAAGACAGGAATATTATTTAAAGGGCAGGGCTGCAAGGGCTATGAAGCAAAGAGGGGCTGCAAACAAGATCCAGTGGCTGAATGTGAAGTGTCATGATGTGAGAAGCTGCAAACAGATTGAACTCCTTATCAAAGGGAAAGTTGAGAGATGACTTGAAGGAAGGGTGCTTAATGCATAAAAAAAGTGCAGCACGATTCTTCAGCAAGGGTCTTGCTGAGGATTTTTCAATCTTGCTGAGAAAGGCATAACAAGATGGCTGCAAATTGAAGTTAGATAAAATGAATCTTGAAAGAAGATGCGGTTTCTTAGCAGGGAGAAAAGGAATAATTTATCAAGGAATGTGGTAAATTCAGCATCTCTTGATGGGTTTATGGCAAAAGTAAAGCACATCTTTTAGGAGAATATTTAATCAAGCACTCAGAAGAAGTTATACAACTTGCCTGTGCAATGGGTTATGCTGGGTGGTTGTGATTATTTTTCCTTGGCTTTGGAGCCAGTGGATATGTGAAGTTCCCCATTTATTTTCTTCCACAGAAAGAATAAAAACCCCTGCATTGTCCCAGCGTATTCATTGCTACTGCTGTTCTGCATTAAGAAATGCCTATAACTAAATCTCATTATTTAGAGTTTTTGACAGTTGCCTGCAGTGGTCAGACTTTATTCCCTTTCAGTACAGATTTGCCTGGAAATGTTTTGTTTGGGGCTGGGTGGAGGTGGCAATTGTTTCCTCTTGGAAGTTAAAATCATTCTCAGTGGTTGGTTTGTGTATGCTCTCCACACGCACAGGGTTTGCCTGGTGGCCACTTTTGGGGTGAGAAAGGTGTTCCACCTCACCTGGGTGCCCTGGTGTCGTGTGCTGTGCAGCGGCACTCAGGGCTGAGCTGCTCCTGCATGAGCCCCTGGCTGCACCCAGAAGCTTCGCCCCTGGCCTGCAGCATGGCATGGTGCCTGCCTGCACATCCATGGCTGCCACACTGGGAACCTGCAGGGTTTGTGCTGTGCTTCAGCTGTTTTCTCCCACTATTTTCTGCACCAAGAGTGCTGGTATCACCTGCTCACCCTTTGCCAGTCAATGCACTGCTCTTGCAGCGTTGCAGGAGAACGTGACCAACCTGGGGTGACTGGTGGGGCACAATGGCTTAGTCTCTGGGTTGCTGACATGCTTAAGGCCAAATGAAGGTACTGGACAAAGCAAAATGAGTAAAATATTCTAGCTTTGCAATACAGGAAAACAAATCGAATGATGTTTGTCTGTTCTGGCTACAATGAAGTGACAAGAAATTCATAACCTCTTAAGAAGTGTAGTGGCTGTGTAAAGAATATGTAATTCCAGCCCTCCTATAAACTACCTAAGATGCAGCAAAACTTAGAGAAAGTGGATTAATCAATTAACTACTATAGGTTTTTGAAGTTATTTCAATAAGATCCTGTTGGTTTCATTCTTGTACTAGAGTTTTCCCTAAAGAAATTGATATTTTATTATGATGTTTGTCTTGGTCTTTAAAGAATTGCAGTTTTAATGTACCCAATTACTTTTGTTACTAAAAAAATCAAAAAGCAACCTGATTAAGATGTTAGAAATTCTGACTTTACTATCCAAACAGTTTCTCTTGGTTAGCAGAAAAATTTGGATCCAAATTTTGCTGGCAGCCAGTAGACTTGTAATTGAGTTAAAAATAAGCAGGGGATTGGTTTGAGAAAAATAAGAACAAAAAATATTGCTCATGTGTCTGTACATTTTGTGCCTGAACATCTTCCTATTTGAAGTTTTTTTAATTTTTTTTTTTAAGGAATCTTTTGATAAAACTCCTATGTTAGGTGATACCTTTGCTGTTCTATTGTGGGAAAAGTGGGAAAACGAGTTCAAAATTCCCTTGCTGCAATACTTATTTGGAAAGCAAGAAGCCAGGCAGCACCAAAAATAAGATTTTGAATGCTACCTTAATTTAGAGGTTCTATTGTTATAGATACATTAATTTAAATACTTTCCACTTTCAATTTCTTTGTTGAATGTAGAACTTAATAAATCATGCTTGTTACTGTAGTCTGTTAAATGAGGTACATAACGTGGCCAATTAAATGTTCTCCTAGGAACAGTGGATGGAATCTTGGCCCCATGGAAGTCAACGGGAGTTGTGCCACTGACTTCAGCAGGTCCAGGTTTTTTACATCAGTTTTGAATGTTCGTGACTAGTGTGCTTGATTTTCAACCTTAATATTTGCTTTTGCACTTACATTGGAAAAGACCATTTAAAATCCTATCAGGAAGGAAGCCAATGCATGTTCTTAAACCCTTGGTATTATTTCCTTTGGAAGAGCTAGGCAGAGAATAATATATATATTTTTTCTTTATCTGATGGCAATATGCTGTACTGAAATGAAAGGCATTTCAACCTGAATTCAATTTTGTGTTTTCATATGTGTGTGTTTGTGAATGTGTGTATACTACTGACGTTATTTCCTATTGACTTGAGATACAGTTAAATATGGGTGACAGGCACAATAGGACTTTCCTTTGTAAACCTTTGCCCATTAGGAATCAAAGGCTGATAAGAAAATTTCTCACTTCTTCAGTTCCTTTTCTGGTGTCTGGAAATTCACAGCAGATGGCCCCAGTTCTCCTCTCATTTACACCGTTCTGACTTCACTAATTTAGGTCATAATAAATCCTGATTATCCAGCTATGAAAGTGGGATCAGTACTAGCATTTTGGCAACCATCTCTGACTACAAAAACAAGCACTCAGTACAAAGGAGCAGTTTGTGGCTCTAACAAAACCTGTGGGATTTTTGCTGCTTACTTCACTGGAGTCAAGATGTCACCAAAATGTACTGGGGTTCTTCCACAGTAGCTTCTGTTAGCTTTCTGGTAATGAGTGATAGATGGAATATCCCAGAGAAACAGAAAATGAAAGAAGACATCACTTGCCAGTTATAAAGCAGTCTGATGTACTTAGTGTTTGCAGCCTTTGCAAAAGTGGGTTTTGTTTGTGTGATTTTTCACTGCTACTGCAACTTCTGTGAGGGAAGAGCAGTGAAATCTATGCCCAGTGTACCATAGGCAGAGACCTGATCTGACAAAATAGAACAGCAGATTTAATTTCCATTTTGTGTGAGAGATATTTAGCATCTCTGCTAAGCTGTAATATGGCACTGTGCTGAAATCCATAAATGCATAACTTTCCTAAACTGCAAATTTATTTATACTGAATTTGCTAGGTTTCCATAAAATTGCTGTAGAAGCTTTGTGGCACCAGAACTCTACATAAATGCAATTTGCAGGTTTGTCACTTTTTCAGCTATATTTTCCATCCTTCTCATCTTTGTGTTACGGAGAGATACTGACTTTGTGGAATCACTGCAGAAAGTTATAAATGATGTATGAAATGAGAAATCCCTGCTCAGAGCACAGAACTTAATCTATGCTATTTGCTGTGAAAGTCAGCTCAGCTGCAAACAGAAAAGCCCACCAAATCCAGAAGCTACAGACTAAGAAAACCAAAGCCCACTCTAAGTATTTTTTTTCCTCACTTTGTACCTGGGATAAGCCAGGACATGGTACTGCAGGCTGCAGAAGGTCATGGGGAGGGCAGGCATTCACAGCTCAGAGGAGCTGAGATGTTTTGCACAGGCTGTGGGTTGAGGAGACTGTCCTCAGCTGAGTGAAAATCTTCTGTGCCTGTGCTTAAAAGGGAAGGGGGGATACAGAGGAAGCATCTGTGCTGCAGAAGAGGGAGTGGGCTTAATTCAGTCCCACATGTGCCCATCCTGCTGAAGTCAGGTAGTTTTGCAGTCAGCTGCAGTGGGAGCAGGACTGTACTTTGACCATGGTAGTTATTTCCATGGTATAAGCCCATTCCTGCAGCTTGCTGTGGCATAGCTTTGCTCAAGTGTGGGAACCTGATCTTATAAGAGAGTCACTGCATGGCCACTAATAAAACAATATTATAAAATACCCTGGGACTTTGCGAGTTGAATGCTCAGAGTCTTTGTGCATGTAATGGTGACAGCACTTGTGTGGGACTGCTGATCAGCACAATGTAGTTTATCTGACCTCGTTGCGCCAGCAGTGACACTGCAGCATGCACAGAAACCACAGCAATTGCTGTTATCCTGCAGGATCCAGCCCCTTGGAGAAGGACGTGCTGGAAGAGCAAAAAGTAATCCTGAAAGGATACAGTGATTTCCCTCTGCTCACGCATTATATATTTTTTCGGACTCCTGCATAAAATCTACATTTTTGGACCAGGGTCAGGGAGGTTACTGCTTGGTGGTTGTGACTTCCTATAAAGAAGGTATTTTTTGCAGTTGTTGTCTAAAACTCTGTTTTCCATGAAAATTGCTTTGGCAGAAAGGCAAATTAGCTCTGCCTATGAATAGCAACAATCAGTCGTTTTGCGGTACAAGCAGTGTGCAAATAGCTTCAGTGGTTCCTAAGAAACGAACATCTCTGCCAAACGTTTGTAGTGGAGAATACAATATACAGGTAATAGCAAGCCTTGGCTTTTCCCACTGTTTATTTCCCTTGTCCTCCTCTCTTCCCCGCTGTGGACACACTGTCCATTGCAGCTAGCTGCCAAGAAGGACAGCGAGGGAAACCTCAGCTTCTGTAATACCAGAGTCCAACCTGGACTCTGGGAGCAGCAGCCTCCTGGTTGGAGGCAGAAGTAGTCAAATTCTAATCCCGTCTTCGGTAATTAACTTTTCTGGGAAGCCATCTCTGCTAATGTCCCCAGTACTTTACTGCAGGGCTGTCTGTGGCTGCAGACTCCTTCTTGTAGCTACTGTGTATCATGGTGCAGCCCCGAGTCCTGCGGGATGAAGTGTTTAAATGTGTTCAGAGGGTCAACTTGGAAAGACCAGGATTTATTTACAGGACAGTTGGCCTGCAGTCTAGCACACAGAGCTACTGCTTATGTCCTACAGAAAATAGATGACTTGGCACTTGGCAAGTGCTACAGGTATTGCTAAAGAGGTGTTTCTTGGCTCATCCATCTCTTGCAAGGTGCAGAAGAACTGTGGCAGCTATATAGAGTTTGGGGAAAAATAGAGACACATGAGTAATGGAGTAGTAAAACTCAGTTCAGCTCCTTGGCACTTGCAAAATCACAGCCAAGTCCTGCAGCCTTAACTTGGAAAAAAAACTGTCTGGAGAAATCAAAGGGAGTTTTATCTTAGAGAGCCTCCCGACTTCCTGCTTGTACTAGGGGTAGGTGTTCAGCAGTGAAGTTCCCTTTCTTTAGCTATATGGGCTATGACTAGGGGCAAGTATCTCCTCTTAGTATCACAACTGATAGAAAATTAATCAGAAACTTAAACAATTGTAACAGCTAGAAAAATCTGCCATATTATTAGGAGCAGCTTCTAAAATGCTGAAAAAACCTATAATCAACTGCTAAAGCACATCTTGGGGAACTGAAGGGGTTTATAAATAATCATTAGAATAAACTGTTCCCTGCCGTGAGCACATCTCTTATTATGTCTGCTATGTCCCTTTTGGCTTTCTCAGTGCATCGTCAAGCATGGATTAAGGTCAAATAAATTTAGGATGAGTGAACACAACAATCTTGACAAAGTTTCCAAAAATGTGAAGGACATGATCTTGTCAGTGAACAAGTGCAATGTACTCAATTCTATTAAAATACTCGGATTTCAGCACTGGTTCAGTAGACATTTTCTCAGGAAAAATATATTGACAACATTACTATATCAGTAAATACACATATATTATGTTTAGAATGATATGTATAATTAAGTAAACATAATGAATAATAATTATTGTAGAAGTGAATATGCTTCCTTCCTATTTTAAAGTACTTTACAGTTCATATGATGTTCACATTTGAAATTGTATCATTTGTATCAGGGCTGGGGACACTCCATATTTGAGCAAGCAAGCATGATGTTTATTAACTTTTCTCTTAAAAGAGGTTAGACTCCTAGATCAACCTTTTGTGTGTGTGTTTGTTTCCAATGTGATGTGGTTCATGCCTCCTTTACAACCACGCTGTTAGTGCCAATTCTAACTTCTAGCTTAAATAGATCTTCCTGATGCCTATCCTTAGATGTATTTTCAGAAAGCAGCCAGCTCTCAGTCACTGGCTTGCTAAGGTGAGGCTTTTTCACCTCCTATTCGAAAAGAGACTCTCTTCTCCCCAGATGGGATGATGTGGAGGCAGAGGAGCACACCTATGGGAAGTGCCTTCAACAGCACTGGAGCTGAAGGAGGGAGGTCTATAGGTCCATCTTAGTCCCATCTCTCTGCAATGAAAGAGGATAACAAACCTGACAGCCTTGTGGAGATGAGAATGCTGACCAAACCTGAAAAAACCTGAAACTTGATCAGAAGACATCAATAAGTTAGGTGCAAGGAGTGCTGATGGGAGCTTCCGCAATAGAGAGGGAAAGAGAAATGAATGTGAGCAGGGCAAGTTCCTGCCGCAAGCAGAAACAACCCCCTGTTGCAGTACCTGCAATAAAGAAGAACGCAGTCTCCCCAAAGAGCAAGCCTTCAAACTGTTCCCTGGGCTCCCTTAGCATGGGCAGAGGGACACTTCCCTACAGCAGCAAGCTCTCCGTGCTGAGATGAGATCGTAGGCTCCCCCAAGGAAGTCTGTTATTACTTGCAGCCTGTCTCTCTTCTTCAGCAGCGCGCTGAATGCATTCTCCATTCTGTCCTGTTTCTCAGCCTTGCTTCTGAGCTTTGTCTACCAGACTTCTGTTGACCTCCTACGTATTTTGCCTTATCCTCTGGTTTCTCAACTTATGTTATTTGTTGATGTACCATTATTTTCGAGAATAGAGTCTGTATGTTTTTTATAGCTCTGCACACCAATCTTACATTTTATAATGAGTACTGCATTGAACAGTTGTTAACTGTAGATGCTCTTAGTTCAGCAAGTTACAATAATTTTTTCTTTGGTTTCTAGCAGCCTGAGTGATTAAGCTGTGTAGCTAAAATGTGTCCCATGCTATGGATAAAGACCAATAATGTTTCCAGTGTTTGTTGGACCTTTTCTTTTACATTAGCAAAATCTGCTTTATCATTTCGAGTGCAGGAAGGGAACTGATTGCAATAAAAGTAGAGAAGGATTTATAGTATATTCTCCTTATAAAGCAAGCCACACTGCTTTGCCAAATTATGTAAGACATGGCATGTTGCATTGTTCTTTCATAATCTATGGTGCCATATGGACTTAAAAAAATAGGACTATTATATGGATTTCTGCATTGTAATTGGCATTGACACTTATATTGATTGAATAAATGAAATAACATGCACAGTTCTGACATTCTTTGCAGAATTGTAAGATTACAGTGGTGATGATTCTATGTCAGCAAAAAACTCTATAGGAATTTCTAATGAAGCCACAGCCAGTTCATTAATATACATATGTTCTCTGCACTGAACACTGTAATATATATTGTCATGAGCTATATGCCCTCAGATAATTTCTGTGAATTACAAGAAAATTATGGACTGGAGAACATTTTATTATTGTGCTTTTCATCCAGAAATGCAGCCTTTCACTGATGAAAATTGAAAACACTGAAAATTAAAATGTAAATGCATTTATCAAAAGAAGAGGAAAAAATTGAATTCTGAACTTTAACTGCTTTTATATTTTAGTTCTTCAAAAAGCAATTTTGATATTTACATCTCAAAAGCACAAGTAGTCAGGCTCCGTAATATCCATTTGGATTCTCACTAATAAGTGACTGGCTGTTTGTTGCTGAGGGTCTGAAGATTTGTTTTAGTAAAATAACATTGAAAACACTGTGTGTGTGTATATTCTGAGAGACAAACAAAATAGGATTATATTTATTTAGTGTTTCTCTCCTTTCTGTTAACCATGTTCTTTGTGTATTTTACAGATCAGTGCCACATTAGATAGGGTGTGAGTTACTCATGTCTTTGTAGGGAAGAAAGAAATCACAGAGGAACGGTGATATGCACTAGAAGCTTCTTTACAATGAAATTTAGCAGTTAATAAATGGGATAAAATGCATAATTTAAGTTTCATTGCTGCTGGATTTTTTTCCTTTAGCTTCAGAAAAACGTGTGTTGTTTTTTGGTTGCCATCCTGACTTAACTGATGAGATGTTAACAGCCCCCGAGAAGAAGATCCATCTGCTGAAGATGACTGCGGGCTAAATTTCCTACAGAGGAAGAGTGTTGGATGAAGCATAGAAACAGGTAGGTTATGCAGCAAACTGAGACAACGTGTGCCTCTGATGCTGCTGTTTAATGTAAGGAAATAAGAGGCTGTTTGTATTATCTGAATGGAGACAATGCCTGTTTGTGCAGTCCTTACTGTATACACAGTCAGAATAGTTGACTCCCTGTAGCTAAAATCCATCCAAATCCTTTACAAATGACACAGGTAGAGAAATCCTTTGTATAGCATTTTCACTGCTTTTGTAATCCTTTTCTTTTTTTCCTTGACATTGGAAACTTTTTTTTTTTAATGGTATGCGTTTTCTGAGCTCCTCCATGCTGGGTAACAGTGCTAGACCTCCTAGATTTAAGTGACAAACCTGATGGACTTAAGGACCTGATGCTGAAACTCCTGCCCATGTGTAAATCCAGAAGAGGCACCAGAAGAGCAAATGGGCACTGCTCTTCTTTCTGTGCCTCACACACATCCCTAGTGATTGTGGCCACATAGTGGGGTGCCTGTGTGATCAGATAGCACAAGTCTCCAAGCTCTTCTGTCCTGCTTCTCCCAGCCCAGGACCTCCTGGCCCAGGAGGAAAGGAAGGGGACCGTCACCAGAAGGACCATGTCCCTGGTTACAACCTCCGAGTGATATTTCAACACAAATCATACCTCCATGTGGTTAGACAGAGATTCCTTGACTGGTCAGTTTTTACAAGATGGGAGATATTTCGACCAGTTCCTTATGACAGCTGTTGGTTCCTCCTGCCATTGGTATGGGTAAATTACCCTCCGTCAGGGTGGTGAGGAAGGATGAGTGCCTGTTTTGACTGACCTTCCCACCATACTGTCATGGGAAAAGGAAGGCAGTCTTGGATGGGGAACAGTACTGCAAGAAGTGAATTCATGTATGCTTCTGCAGTTTGCTACTCAGTGTGTCCTTGATTAAGTTGTTAACACAGGCCCATTAATTTCAGGTCCTCTGTCTTCTGTGCTTAGCTTGAAGAATTCAAACTGAGCATCCAAAATAGTCCCTCATTGTATTTGGAAGACAATTTTTGTCTTTCCTTAATATTGTTAAATAAGTTTCAAATTCTAAGGTGATAAGCAAGCACAAGAAACTCACGCAGGGTTATACACAGCAAAATGGCTATCACAGAGAAATTGCCACCAAGCAAAAGCTACTGTCTTTCAGGATCTCAAATACTGAAAGAGTTGAGAATTTGCTGAGTTCATATTTCAAAGAAAATTGCTTGTCAAGTAAAGAGATTAAAAAATGAGTATCTATTTATGCTAAAAATGTTCATAGCATTTTTTTTTTCAGAATAAAAGAAAATCTGGTTTCATTACCTGTCTTTAAAACAAGTTACTCAAAATTGTTCTTTTTTTTTCTTTTTTAGTAGAAACAAGCTTTATTGTTAGTTCTATTTATGTATCTGATATTTCTTTTACTTTGAAAGGAAAATTACTTCAATGCTTCAGATGCTTCACACATTGGAATATCTTGGGCTATCAAAACAGAATACAACAGTCATGATCAGAAACATTTTGCTTTAGCATGTAAGCAATTATTTCTATAAAATCATTAATA
This sequence comes from Leptosomus discolor, assembly GCF_034619465.1. Classification (NCBI taxonomy): domain Eukaryota; kingdom Metazoa; phylum Chordata; class Aves; order Leptosomiformes; family Leptosomidae; genus Leptosomus; species Leptosomus discolor. The sequence goes on along the minus strand of NC_141394.1, from coordinate 67,516,317 downwards.
TTCTTAGGATTTAACAGGCATGTTTGGTGAATTTATTTACATCTTTCCAATGTTTTATGCATTTCTTATTCCAGTTTCATCTTTGTTATTTCTGTTCCTCTGTCTTTCTTGAATTTATGATTAATGTTTCTTTAGGCAACAAAACAATACATTCCAGATCAAGAGTTATGCAAAGTCATAGCATTTTTTGAAAAATAAAATGAGTCAATAAAATATCAGTATTCATAGCAAGTTTTCTCTCCGTGCAAGAGATCTTGTAGGCAAAAGCTTAAACTAAAATAACAAATGCCCAAAGAGGAAAGAGAAATGGAACAAGCAATACGTGTTTCTGGAAAATTCCAGTTGTTACCTGGATCTGGATACGATTGATAAAGAGGACAAAAGAACTAATGGCATGGATTTAATGGATCAAGTTTCTCTTCTGCAGTTCATCTCTTCATTAATGGCCCATGAAAAGTGAAGACCAAGAGATTTGGACCAAAGAGCTGCCAGAGACTAAACCAAGCATTACCTCTTGAAAGATTGCATCATTGATGCTTTAAATTAAAACTTTATTGCCATTGTAAAATGTCTATGAGTTAGCCAGCGAAAATAAAATATATGGTTTTCAGAGAGTGGTCATTTTTCAGCTAAAGAAGAAGTGTCCTTTTCCCTCAGGAGCAGTGTTAAATGGAGCCTTTCGTAGGCCTTCCTCAGCTGAGGTTCCTGGCCAAAGACTATTTTACCTTTTCTGTCCACATCTGGTTCTTTGTTCCTTTTGTAAGAGATGAATCAAACTTTGAGTCACATCTGCAGGCCCTACTCTAACAGTAAAATAAAAAAGAACCATATTTTTTAGGGAAGCTAGACAGTAATTTTCCAACTGATCTACGTCAAAGATGATACATCCTCCTCCTGCATATAGCACAGGGATGCTGTGGGAGAAAACCCCTCTGCACCTGCCTGCTCTACACCTGAAAGACAAATACTTTGAGACCCAAATACCAGCATGACCCACAGAGGTTTTGGTTGGTGGTTTTTGAGTTGTGGTTCACTAATGGGACTGTTAGTGGCTCAGTGACTACAGGTGGGAGGACCCAGGCAGGTATCTGCGGAGGGCATTGATTACCCATTCAAGAGCCAAATATTCTTTGTGTAAAACAGAAGGTAATATTTTAATGAAGATTCGGAGGTTTGGAGATCCGTACTGTGAGTTGGGAGCATTCAGGCCCAGCTTCAAAATATCAATGTACGAGGGAAATACCTTAACAATTGCTGGGTGCAGAGGCAGAGATTAGCTCCAAAGAACTACTTTATGTTGGACAAAATTGCCCTCACAGGCACTAAACCACAAGACCTCCTCTTTCTGAATAACAGAAATACTCTCAGTTGAGAAATTTGGTCACCGGTAATATCCAGGCAGCTTCAGAAACAGCCACTTCTCTGTGGATAGCAGGGAATGTAGCATTTGTAGCTATTCTGCTCAGGAATTAATGGGACTGCTTTCTAGGATGTAGTATAAGGATCTCCTGCAAAAATTATGTAGGTGCCTAAAATAGTCAAAACTAAAATGCATATACTGAAAACTGTAATTTTGAAGTAATTTTCTTAGCTCTCACTTGTATATGGAGGAACCTAAACTCCACAGCTGCCTGATGTTATATTTTGTGCATTTTTTTTTTTTTTTAATTTTACAGTGAAAGCTGGGTCAGTTGTGATGAGTCTGAGACTCCGTCTCAGCTTCCTGCCCTACTGGGGATGGTTCAACCCCAAATCTCTCACCTGTCCCTAATATGAGAGGCCGAACCACTACGATGCTGGTACAGGAGCTGGAGTGGGGCATGAGGGGGCAGAGAGCATCTGTTGTCTGAGTGAAGCTGTTCCACTGTGCAGAAAAACCTTCAAAATTCAGTAGATCAAAGAGGGACCAAGAAGAACCCTGCTCCTACACACATCTGCATGCTTTTATATGGAAAAATCATTGGATAACATAAAAAAACCCTGACCTTATGTTCTTTGTTTTCACTTTTTGTTTAATTGGATTGTGTATAAGTGCTCTGCGTAGGAGGGACCCTTATCAGAAGTATGAAGCTTTTCTTACTGAATAGAAAGATGAAAACATGCTCAGTAAGCTTCTGTATCTGCTCATAAGCTAAACTCCAAGCTGACTTGATGATCCCACAAAACAAAGAGCTGCTTGTAAAATATGTCTTAATTGCAAAGAAATTATGAAATCAAAACCAGTTGTTGTTGTTGGTAATAGCTTCCATGGATCTCTCTGCACTATCTACAGAGAAAGAAAGTGCAGGCAGCCTGAGAGTCTGCCTGGTAGTCTATGCACAGTACAGACTTCTCAGAAAAAAATGAAGGAGAAAAATTCATGATGTCCCTTCTCCCCATCTTTGTCTTGTTCTGTGTCTGGCTGAGGCCTGACTGCACAGTCATCCTGGCTTATAAGCTGAGAAATTCAGGTCTCAGTGCCTTGCTGGTTTTGTGCAAAAATTTTATTCAAGCTCTGCTCCATTTCCTAAATTTGATCCTTCTGTCCTTTACTGGTGTGTATTTATGGCTGGACAATTCCCAATATTGAGCAGCAGTATGCAGAGCTTTTCACGAGGTCAGAAAATGAATCTGAAACTTAACAAACCATTGTTTATCTCATTATATGCATCTTCGGAGAGCCAAGAGCAACCTACACAGTGCCACTGTTCTGTGGATTAATTCACGGCTGATGAAAACAGATTGTTTGTAAAAGCAAAAGCTCTATTGTTCAAATGTCCTGTCGTGAGTCTTGCTGCCCTCTATTACCCATTGCCTGTAGGAGTCACAAGACCTTCGAGGATGCGGCTGCCAATGTAGCCTCAGTGAGCACAGTACCCTTTATGCCTGGCTAACAAATTTACTTAAAGGAGCATTCACTCGTTGGCTGGCACTTTTTTTTCCATTTTGTCAGATGGATGAATGTCATGGTACCCAAGGACAGATGAAGGTTTGAAATATTACAGGCAAAAGCCTCTTGCTAAGATAATATAAAACCAATTTTTGCAAACATATCTCTGAGGAGGAAATAGGCTAGAGATTATAACGAGAATTTTTTCTAGCTGTAAAATTTTGTTAAGATGCAAGCAAAAAAAAAACCCACCTCAGTAATCCTATCAAACTTAACTCAGTACTAAAACTTCAGTCTTTCTTAGGACAATACTGCTTGAAATTGCCACATCATTCAATTTTAAGTGATTTGCATACAAAATGCAAAAAAATGAATAACTGGAAAATTCCCCCCTCAGCCCCTCTGAGACATATGGTGAGACAGCAACAGAAATGATGGATGTAGTGGATGATTGCTTGCTGAACCAGTGTGTGAGAAACTATGCTAGGAATAATTCATGTCAAGATATGGTCTTAACTAAAAGACATATTAAAAACAACATCTTGACAGGTTTAATATCTCACATGATACACATAATCCATGACTTCTAAGGCATGTGATTATCTCAAAACATGATGTTTCAGTAGAACTTCAGTTTTACTAAAGGGTCTCAAGAGGTGCTTGATCTAGTGTTAAATCAAGCTTTCACAAAATAAAGGAAACTTGAAGTCATTCTGAGGTGTGGTATGGCCTTGTCTTTATCTAATACTGCTTCAAATCAGTAGTGATTCCCTGGGGAAAATTGAATAGCAATGGTGTAAAATAGGCAAAAGTGACTCAATAAACAGGATAAGAAGGCATTTTGGATGAAATTGCATTTCATATAAACAAAGGATTTACTGCTTTGCCATGTTGAGAACCCACTGATGCCAAAAAAATATGCTATGTCTGCTAATACAGCAGACGTATTTCACAATGTATTTCTGTCACCTGTATTTCATCAAAGGGGAATTTTTACAATACTTGAGGTGACAAAAGATTAAGCTGGATGTTTAACAACTATGAAAATCAAATGATGCTAATGGGTAAAGCTGCCATTTTTCACTGCTGTCATTAGTTTTTGTGTGAAGAGAATCAAGTAAATTACAAAATGGCCTCATGGTTCTGAGAGATACAAGATCAGTAACTGTGGCTTGTAAGCTGGCCACTTACTTGTACCTCACCATGAGCAGAGATCCTGGGCAAGGGGACAGAGGACTGAGCTGGAACATAGGGACAGGCTGAGTTAGTGCTGCTCCTGACCTAGCATGGGATCCTGGGCATGCCAATTTTCCCATGTCATCTCTTGTTTGTCTCACAAGTTTAGGAAGCTGTCCTTGCCCAAAGAAATTGTTAGGTATTTTGCACAGTCACTGGCCAATGAAATCAGCTAATAATAAGTAAAGGATATAAAATATCTTCTGTTCCATAGTGGGTTTCATTAAAGGGCAGCATCCCTGAGAACTGAAATAAAGAGGACTGGGATCAGCATTAGAAGAGGCCAAGTAATTCAGCTGTATTTAATACAAGAGATGATCAGTACAGCTATCTCTGAGGTCAGGTATAAAGAAGATTCTCTCTCATTTCTCTGAGATGTGCATCTGCTTGATTTTTGAAATTAAATTGGGTCAAATTTAACAAACGCTAGAGGAAAAAAAATCTTACATGTTCTGTAGTGACATGGAGCTTAACAGATGCTGACCAGATGGAAACAGCCATTTTTTTCCAAATGATCTAGTATTGTCAATTGAAAAGTATGGAGTTTTGTGGATTTATTGTGTTCCCCTCTGAAAAAGCTTGCTGTACTAACCAGTGATGTTTTTATCTTTCCATAAATTAGGCAAAGGCTGAGATTTACCTCGTGTTGAAAGTATAACATACATTCCTACAAACTAAGAAAGCCATAACATAAGCCCTGCAGTAGTACTCAAAATGCCCAGTCCTCTCTTGTTGTTATTATCAGTTTACAAGTCTTGAAAAAATAGAATCCAGATCATAAAATGGCAAACAAAAACTATTTCCTATCTATAATATGTCTTTCTATCCAGCAAGTGAAGTCCCAGCTTCCTATGTCTTATATGAAAGGGTGATTTTTTTCTGCCAATGGCCATCCTGTCAGCAGTTTCTTATTAATACCTATAATCTTTTTCTTTGATGCCTTCTGACATCTCATAACTTAAGGAGTATATAATTCTGTGCACAAGCAGTTAGACATAGCGACAGAAGGGAACACAGTTTCAGTGGCTCTGAGGAATACAGTTCAATGGCCAACAGCCACAACTTTTGAGGAGTCTGACTTGCCTGTAAATCAGCCCTTAAACTTAACCTATTCTTGGAAAAAATATGCAGGACTCCCAAAGAATAATAGGCAAGCAATAATGGAAAGGCAGCAGACAACCCAGAAAAATAAATAAATCAATATTTGAAGTGAAATAGTAGCAGACTAACTATAGATTGTTAAAGAAATCTAGAGTTGTATCAAAGAGTCTTTAGCTTGCTCGCTGTTGTATGAAAGAATAGTTAAATATTTGGTGTTATAAACTTTGCTAAAATCACGTCTCTGCACTCATACGAGAGATGAAAGTTGTTTCCATCCAATTCTCAGAGGTAACTTAGACATTCAGAAATTAAATTCTGGAGGCTGCCTTTGTGAGGAAATATCAATGTATTGTAACATTTGAGAAGCTAATTCAGTCAAACAACCTGTCTGAAGTTTCCCTTGGAGCTTATTACCCAAGAATTGTGGTGTGCTACAGGACCCCAGTGCTTGAGAAAAAGAGATGTACAGAGAGCCCAGGTACTCAGCTGCTAGGTGCACGGCATTGTCTTGGCTTTTTCCAAGTCCACAGAATAAATCACTTTACATTATCTAAGTGTCTGACCCTAATTAGCTGCAGAGCAACCTGGGGAGATGATTAAGCTGTGAGCAGAGGCAAGCACAGAAAAAGGCAAAATGAAGAAAATGTTTGTTAGTTGAAACTCTGCCATTGGGAGGGGGAACCTGAATGGCAAACACACTTTGGTTCATGGGTTGGGGCAATATGTAAAGCTAGGATCAGTCAAAAGTTTGCTTCATCTTTGAATTTCACCTTTAAAATCATTCAGGTCATTACTTCTTCCATGTGAAATAAATTGAGGAGTATCTGGATCAGTAACTTTTCTATTCCAATGTGCAAATTTTGATAATATTTATTTATTTATTTATTTTTCTCCTCCTGAACTGTGCAAAACGACATGCAAGATGAGATAATTACATCCCAGCGGTGAATTTTAATTCTTTTCAAGTTACCTTGCTGAGCGCATGAGCAAACTGCACCACTTCTTATAAACCAAGGGCTAATAACGCAAAAGATAACAGGAGACTCAATCCTTCCAGCTGGAACAGGGAGGCTGATACCTTTTTGTTTAGAACCTTGATGAGTTGAGATGGCCCATTCTTTCACAGGCACTTCTCTGTGTTTCAGGCAGATTCAACATATCAATGAATTCATAGGTGAGCTGAATCCAAGCTCAAATAAAATGAGAAACCGAAGCTTAGGCAGTAACATCCAAGCAGTGAGAAAGTACCTTCCCATTTTGTCTCTGTTTCATGTGAACTTAGAAGGCAGGAACAAACAGAAAGAGGTGAAGTAGTAACAAAAAATGGACCAAGAGTAATGAGTTACCTGCTTAATGCAATCAGCAATAGCTTGTAGCCAGAAGATTTCTATGAGTGCAGTGGATGTTTTTCTCTGAGATTAGAGAGGTACAAAGCCAACCCTTTGGTTTTCTAGCGGTCCCACAGGATGGGATATAGAGCTGAGGTACATCAATAAAAATTGAATTAGATTTACAGCTCTGCCCTATTACCTAATTATAGCATGCTTGGAGATGTATGGTAATTTATCAATAAAGAGAGACCTATTGAACATGTTAGTCATAGGCTTCACACTGAAGACTATTTTCATTAATCAAGCAGATAGATAGTTACCCTCACCACTTTACTTCTAAAGGAAGGTAAGTTAAGTTTCTTCCGTAGAGCTGGTCTGTCTCAGTGCCCTACCAGAATATACATGAGTCGAGAAAAAAACATTCTTTGTTTATATGCAGACCACGTTTGCAACTTGTGTTAGTCTAGTGACTCCAGTGAGTTTACAGCAGACTGAAAGTTGGTTCTGCATGTTACATTCTGTTTCACCTATTTGTAATGTGACCAACACCAATCTTACATATAAAAAGCATTCTGTAGGTTGCAGATAAAACCATCGGATGCTTAGGGAAAGAGTAAAGATTGCCCAGGCATCTAGACTTCTATCCCTTTGTGTGTGCTTTATGATAGTCTATAATTATGTGACTATACTTAAAAAAGTACTGGGTGGAGAAAAGCATGCAACCACATATTTATACGCATTGACAGGCAAAAGGACGTTTTTTGGGTCAAATTAAATTGTGGCGTTTTCTGAGTGCCTAGTTTTTCCATCAGCTTTCTGCTCAAATGCTATTGTATTCTTTTGAAGACTTTTTTTCCTGTGAACTGAGGACATGAGAGTACAGTTCAGCCAGACACACTGTGGCTGCACATCCTCTCTCTGCCATGAGGTACGCACTGTGTTCTGCATCTGCTCATGGGCGGGTGCTCCCTTCCCCTATTTATTTTTGCCAGAATATCCCCCACTGGGCAGCCTTTCTTGTCAGCATGCTGTAGGCTGGCCAGTACCTGGACATTACCTCTGGTCCCTCTGCCATCGTGTTCCTCCAGAACCATTCTTTTACTTTGACAGTGGCAATCTCGGAGCTTATGGTCTGTGCCAGGGATACAGGATAAGCAAGCTATGCCAGCACTGAAAGGTGGTAGTGCAGCTGCTGCAAAAAGTGAGTGTAGGGATGATAGTGAAGAGAGTAAATTGCTTGGGACACAAAATTTACAATTGTAATGAGGATTTGTCTGTTGACTGTTGTCATATCATCCGTCAGCTATTTCTGGCCTTAGGCAATGGCCATGCTGTTAGCCTGTTAACAACTTTAGTCTGCTTCCTTCTACTTTAGTTCATTGCTTTATTTTTGCTTCAGTAAGTTTCAGCACCTAAAAAAGTGAAGTTAAAAATGGATGTGAAGCTTTTATTTATGGGTGCTTCATACATGAGGATCCACCCACAAAAGTGTAAAATGTCAGCTGCTAATTTATTTTCTTCTTCACGTGCAAAGCTTGGCTGCAGAAATGAACCTTTTTTCCCCCCTCTTTAGAGTATTACTTTTTTTTTTTTTTAAGCCTGAAAAAACATTTCCTTCTCAGCTACCTACTCTATGAGGCATAACACACCACGTTCTTAAGATCCAGAATTGTCCATTGCCTCCAGAGCCCAAAATCACAGAATCACAGAATCACAGACTGGTAGGCGTTGGAAGGAACCTCTGGAGATCATCTAGTCCAACCCCCTTGCTAAAGCAGGCTCACCTAGAGCAGGTTGCACAGGAATGCATCCAGGCAGGTTTTGAATATTTCCAGGGAAGGAGACTCTACAACCTCCCTGGGCAGCCTGTTCCAGTGCTCTGCCACCCTCAATGTAAAGAAGTTTTTCCTCATGTTGAGGCAGAACTTCCTGTGCTCCAGTTTGTGCCCGTTGCCCCTTGTCCTGTCACTGGGCACCACTGAGAAGAGCCTCTTGACATCTGCCCTTTAGATATTTGTAAGTGTTGATAAGGTCCCCTCTCAGTCTTCTCTTCTCCAGGCTAAAAAGCCCCAGGTCTCTCAGCCTTTCCTTGTAGGAGAGATGCTCCAGCCCCTTAATCATCTTTGTTGCCCTCTGCTGGACTCTCTCCAGCAGTTCCATGTCCCTCTTGGACTGGGGGGCCCAGAACTGGACACAGTACTCCAGATGTGACCTCACCAGGGCAGAGTAGAGGGGGAGGAGAACCTCCCTTGACCTGCTGGACACTTCTTAATGCACCCCAGGACACCATTTGCCTTCTTGGCCATAAGGGCACACTGCTGGCTCGTGGTCCACTTGTCTACCACAGCTCCCAGGTCCTTCTCCACAGAGCTGCTCTCCAGCAGGTCCACCCCAGCCTGTACTGGTGCATGGGGTTATTCCCTTCCAAGTGTAGGACCCTACACTTACCCTTATTGAACTTCATTAGGTTCCTCTCCGCACAGCTCTCCTACCTGTCCAGGTCAAAATCTTGAAATCAACCTGGTTTCTGAATTTTCCTTCTAACTTTTCTGTCTCCTGTGAATGCAAACTTATGTGCCACTGCCTCTTCAATTGCTCATGGTCATGACATGGCCTTTCTTTAACGCTGACACACTTATTTAATTGGCAGATCCTGTGTACGCCCCAAGCTAGTGCTCATCATTCACCCAGTGTCCAGGAGACTCCTGACGAGGAGACCCAGTGCCTTGTCTCCTGTGCCAGGGCAGAAAGACCAAAAGTGCCCTTTTGGATTTGGAGAGGAATGAGGAGAGGGGAATGAGTTTTCCATCTGAATGTTGGGGTGAAGAAACCTTTGTCCACCCTTATCTTTGAAGCTACATACATTAATTAATCACTAATTAGGTTGGAAATAGAAGAGCTGCACCGGCATGGTCAGAGGTGCTCACAGAAGGGAAAGGAGTCCTGTATACCTGTTCCTCTTTCAAAGGCTTTTTAAAATACATTTGATCTGAAACAGCCTGTAGAACAAACCCAGAATCAGTCTGGCAGATTGGGCTGAAATGGAAAACTTCTTTGCTTTGTTCTTTTATTTTGCAATAGGAACTCTTTAAGGTGGGCATCTGAGTAATGTTTTGATTGCAGCTTGATTCATTTTTATTGTTACATCATCATCTGCTGGAGGAAAATAGTTGGGCAACTGGGTGTGAATTTCTCTCTTGAAGATGGCATTTGCTGGTGCCAAGCCAATAGCACTATGAGGCATGACTCTAGTTCCATAGTCAGTTTTACATTCATTAGTTCCTGTTCTTTTCCTTCAACATTTATAGCTGAAATCATTTTCCCAATAGCTCTAACAAATCATTCTGCTTCTCCATTAGCTGTAATGGTATTATTCTTCAATGAGAAAACCTGGCATATTTTGCAAGTTCTTAAATTCCTGCCTGTGGAAAGTTGGGCCATTATATATTTGTAGTGCTTTTGAATTCTGGAGACGGTAAATATCTTATCCAATGATGTGACAATGGTGCTGGCTATTGTCTACCATTTTATTTCCTCCTGGAGAGCTGTAAACACTCATCAGTAATGACTACAGCAGAATGCTAGAGACCCTAAACACTGTCATCTTCCACGGAGCCCACAAGACTAAAAGTAACAACAATGAAATGAAAATTCTCCAAGTTGTTGCTACATTTAGGATGCTTAACACATCCTAGTTTTGGTACTCTTAAGACCTTTTGGATAAGTTTTGTTTCCATTTTTTCTGGTGTTTTTTTGTTTGTTTGTTTTTGTTTTTGTTTTCATTTTTTTGTTTTTTTTTTGTTTTTTTTTTTAAAGTATTAAACGCATTGTTTTTTCCTAATAGACAGCTACTGCAAAAACTTCACATCTGTGCGCATGTACTTCTGTCCATGGCCTCTAGTTTCATCTTTCAGAATGGATGCGTGGATGAAAGGCAGCTACAGCACATTAGCAAAATTAGGCCATGACTTTGGGAGACTAACTATGAAAGCATAGTCTTAAAACTGGGCATTCTCTGCTTGAAAGACCTATGATTAGTTTTAAGTTTGGTCCTAACATGTAAAATCTATTTGTGAAGTTTTACAGTTTGCTCTCCTTTCTATGCCATTTCCAGCCATTTACAAACATTGATCAAAGGAAATCCAGTCCCGTACAAACAAAAATGTTGTTAATTGTTGTCTCGCTCCAAGAGTTTCTGTATTGCTAATTGCTGGGCTTATGAATCAAAGCTGATTGATAGAGAACATTGGGTGTAAGAAGTTTCCTGGTGAAACTCTTTTACTTTGGAAAGTGCTTGGTCATTCTGCTCTGGAAAGCTAATTGAGGAGGGGGTGTTCTGGTCTTTTCAGCACAGAACAACTCACTTCTATGTTTTGATTGCTTTTTTCCCCTAATTGTTTTAATTTAGTGAAATGCCAAGTAACAGAAAGACAGGAGACCAGCATTACTGGTTCCAAGGGACCAGCACACCAATCCCACCCAAGAATGCTAGAGCTTTGGGTCTTGTCTCTGTCAGTAGTGATATCACATATCTAGGGAAAAGTTTAACTATTCCACTTCCAGGAAACACTTTTGGTATGGTTTCACAGAACATTTTAGCAGCTTCTAACAGTTTTCTACTCAGAACTATTTTGAGGCACAGCAGGGATCTCTGTGTTAAATGGACCTCAACAGATTCTTCTTCTGTGAATGTACTGAAATGTACTGCATCCAGCTCTGGGGCCCCAAGTGTAAGAAAGACATGGACCAGCTTGAGTGGGTCCAGAGGAGGGCAACGAAGATGATGAGGGGGCTGGAGCACCTCCCCTGTGAGGACAGGCTGAGAGAGTTGGGGTTTTTCAGCCTGAGGAAGAGAAGGCTCCGCGGAGACCTTATAGTGGCCTTCCAGTACTTAAAGGGAGCCTACAGGAAAGGTGGGGAGGGACTCTTGATCAGGGGGTGTAGTGACAAGACATGGGGTGACAGTTTCAAATTAGACAGTATCAGATTAGATATTAGGAATTCTGTGAGGGTGGTGAGGCACTGGAACAGGTTGCCCAGAGAAGCTGTGGCTGCCCCCTCCCTGGCAGTGTTCAAGGCCAGGCTGGATGGGGCTTTGAGCAACCTGGTCTAGTGGAAGGTGTCCCTGCCCATGGTAGGGGGTTTGGACTAGACGACCTTTAAGGTCCCTTCCAACCCAAACCATTCAATGAGTCTATGATTCTATGAAACGCGTTTTGCACACTATGAACTTATAGCAACTGCAACATCCTGAAGCGAGTCAAACTCCAGATAAAATGGTTTAATTTTAATGCTAAAAGACCCATGCCATTTGATTTTCTTTCAGAATTTAATTTCTCTTATCGTTTTGGTTTTCATTCTATCTTTGATTAGAATTTTTTTAATTAAAGAGTTTTCTGTACAAGAGAAATCCAGTGCATGCCCAGCTGTATTTATGGAATTATACTATTTGATTTGAGGGAAAAAATAGGTAGTCTTATGATTACAGATAATTTTCTGTAATGCTCTTATTTTATAGCAATCAATGGGAATAAAGATGGAATAAAATAACAGGCAGAAAAATCCTGTATTATAATCCATATAATGGAGAAAATGGGAGAAAATGAATGGCTGACTTTGCCATAAATTTGGTGTTTCCTGATTTTTAAGCATTATTATTTGTAACCTGAATGTTACATTAATGCAAGTGTTTGTATGCTAGTAGCTTATATTACTCAACGTTTTATATGGCAGATTTTACAGCTGCTTAATACCTCAGTCGGCACTAATACAGAAGAATCTAAAAATGGGACACAAAGTTTATACTAAGTTTTAATGAACAGCACTCAGAAGTCCAGAGAAGTCCCATGCTGTTTCAGACTTCTTAGTCTGAAGTGAAGCTGAATACGTCACTCAGCAAAGCTCTTTCTTTAAGCTGCTGAGATTTCCTGATTTCTGAAGCAGCAGCCTTCTGCGATTTCGTCATTTTCTCTCCAAAGTTAAAAGAGAAATGGAAAAGCATAAAAAAGTTGAAATAACAAAATGTAAATTTAACAGAAGGTTTATGTTTTTAGGGCAAATCTTTGGAGAACTTGTATTTTTTCAGAACGGTTTTGTCTCCACTGCAGAGCTGACATATGAGTACTTTGCTTAAACCTTGTACAATGAAATTTCTTAACATGCCTCGAATGTCAGCTGATAATGACAAATAAACAGCTCCATTTCATAATCTAGATAATTTTTTTTGGCACAGGGCAGTGACTGTATTTGAATTTCAACATATGCAAGGGAGAATATGCCCATCAGGATGCTAGAACAACACAGTGCCTGCTGAGATTAGATGATTCAGTGAGGACCTGTAAACTGTGATTCAAAGAGACACAAGATTACCTGTGTAATCACTCAAATTTAAAGAAATAACAGGTCCATTTTTTTTTAGCACTGTTAGCTTCTTCCACAAAATATATGTATTGTCCTGTCAGCACGACCTGTCTGTCTCTGTAACTCTTCTTATGGCAGAAATGCATATCTGTCCCTACAACAATACAGCAGGGACGTTTTTACACTGATGTCATATTCATCTACCTGCTTTGTCCTGAAAACCTGTAATCTTGAAATGACTGACAGCATCAGAAACCTCGGGGAATTGTATCATTACTGAGGCAAGATTTCAACTTCTGTCCAATTCATTTGCTCCATTTATTTGTGGAGCAGCAGACTAGTCTGGACTGCACAGCAGGGCTAGATTCACCCAAAACGTGGAAAGGAAGAGTGAACATGGGTGCAGATAGCCCATCACCTCATCTGGAGCCCATCCCATGCCCCTGCAGGCCCAGGGTTATTTTGTCAGAGTAGCTGTCCCACACACTTTTTAACAATGTGACCTGAGGCATTAGGGATGCAAAGATCACCTGTAACCTGTGCGTTACCATCCTTGACTCCCAAAATGACCTAGTAATTTCTGGAAAAGGGGAAATCCTGACTCAGATTTCTATTTTTGAAGCAGGATTTGGTGTCTCACGTGCCAGAAAAATGATTATCAGCCATTCTCCATGGGTATTCCTCCTGCTGGAGCTGTTCAGCTAACTTTGATTCAGGTCGATCCTAAGTTAAATATGAATTGGTCTGACTGAGTCTATATCCCTCTGGTAAGCGTACTCAGCTGAGATCTAGGAAGTGGTCTGAGTCCTTGCTAAATGTTTAATGCTATGTGCACAATGAATAGCTTCCACAGGAGGGATCCCCAGCATAGAAGAGGAAAAAATCAAATCATCCAGAAGAGTGGTTTGGACCTGGCTCTTTGACGTTGCAGGGATGCTCTAATTGGATTATCAGATCCTGTGAAGTGGAACCTCCCTTGCTTTTCTTTTTTGGAAATGGGGTAGAAACATTTAGCTCTAGGCTTATGGATTGTGATCCCAGGCAACAGGAGAAGCCTCCACACCTCTCACTAACTGGGTGAGCTGATGGTCAGCATTGTGCTGTTTTCCTCTGTATTTTATTTCTTACTCCTTGTTTGATAGGTTGCTCTGAAAGTGCCTGTGTCTCCACGCAGCAGTGCCATTAGTTCAGAGCGGGAAGCCTCTGGGCAGCATATTGCATAGCAGGTGGAGAAAGCTTGGGGAACCCTGCTTCAGGCTTTTTCAGGAAAATCCTGAGGAATTTGACAAAGTAAGTACTGAGCAAAGAACAAGTAGAGACTTCAGACTTATCAGAGTCTGGAAACCAGTGTGAATCCACAAGAAGATGAAAAAAACCCCAACTTTCTTGTTGTGCCAAGGAGAACATATAGGAGATATCTCCTACTGAACACTGCAGTAAGTAACTCATGACCATTTATTTGGCTATTTAGATTAATTAGTATTTTCAATGATCTAAAAGATGCCTATGCTGGAACCTAGACATCCTTTCACCTTGCATTTCCCAGTTGTTCCTGCTTCAAACACTTTGATTAACATCACAGAGCAGCCTCGAGGCATAGAAATGGGTTCCTTTGAAATGAAGCTAAACTGGAGGGTGAAATGAAACTAAACAGAAGCATTCCTTGCCCACTGTCCTGCTAGAGCTGAACCTACAGGATCAGCCCTGAGCTTGTTGAAGTTAAACACTGAGTTGTGCATTGTGCAGCACTGAGCAGTTTGCTCTGCAGGTCCACTTCTGTTATGCACATAAAACCATTTCAGACATTGTTCTTCCTACAAACAGCTCACCAAGAATCTCCTTGTACTGCTCTGAGCACCATTAGTTGGCACGGATTTACTGAGGAAGCTGGGGACGCTGTCCCCTTTATATGGCCATTGCCTGGAAGAGCGCTGATCATTCCTCCAGTCAGCTATGGCTGTTGAGGCTTTACATTTTCCTCCCTTCTTCCCTTTCCCTATATATAACACATGGTAGCAACCGTATTTGGAAAGGGGTCTACTGTGGTAGCAAGTTTGTTCGTGCTCAGAACTGTGCCACATCTTCAAAACTGAGCTCCGCCAGCTGACCTGCTCTCTGGCTGCTGCAGTAGCTAACTCTGCTGCCTGACCACCTCCTGCGTGAACTTGCCTGTCTTCCTCTTTGTGTCAAGTTTATATGCTATTCAGTCAGACCTTTACTTCTTAACTGCTCTTTTCTTTTTCATGAAGAAAGGGACAAGATAAGAAGGCGGAACTGATCAGCTTCCTTGATACCCTTCTTAATTGTATGGACCCAAATCAAATCTCTTCCATTTTTTTGCTTTTATCTAGTGCAGGTATTAAATGAATAAAATTTCGTCTTGAAGTGCTGAAACAAATGATTAGCGTGTTATTTAGCTATCAGGCACTCTTAAGGGTCATGGGATAATTAACACAATCTGACTGCAAGTAGCATTTTGAATTATTCTATTGATATCTTTTATTCTTTTCATATTGCAAAAACTGAAAAGAACCTCCCCCTTCTTTTTTGTTGTAGAGTAGCTACATGCACAGTGTGCCTTTGTGAAACTAGGGAATTTTATGATCAATCCTGACATGATATGCCATTGACGTAACTAAAGACTATGAATGCAAGATGACATCTGGGTGGTATTAGTAGAATTTATATTAAATTAGAAGAATATGAATTTTTAGAATAATGTAATGTAGAATACTTAACCAGACTTTTGTGCAATAGATGCATGATTCTGCAATTCAACCATTTGAATAAGTAAAGAAAAGTGGGTTAAAAAAAAAAAGAATGAAGCTTTTCTTCACTTGCTACTGACATAAAATTGCAAAACAGCAAATATTATATTATTATAGATCTTTTAAGAGACTACATCAGTTTTGGAACAATTGCTGACTGTTACATTTGGGCTGAATTCAAGAGGGCACAGTATTTTAGAACCTGATTATCTCTCCTAACTTGCTCTTTATCTCAGTGGGTAGAATAGAGGTAATAATTAGAGAATTAAGCTTTGCTCACTCAGTCATGAAGTGCACAAATTCACTTGCTGTTTCATATTTATTTTCCAGCTGGAGGAGTTTAATTTATTTTGCCTTCTGCTGTGCCCACACCTGACCGACCAAAGCAGCTTCACTAGGGTCCCACTGATCTCTGCTATTTAACCCCTGTATCTCTTCCTATTGCTTTGCAAAGCAAACAGCTTTCCTCTGAGGCTTATGCCAGAGCTCTTTAAATATAGCTGCCAGTGCCTGCCATCCCTGTTGACCCCTGAATCTGATAGCATGTCTGTAGAGTACATTCACATTCCCTCGAAAGGGATGAGAAACATGAAGAGGAACGTAGTTCCTGATGGCAGGGGTTGGTCTGCATTCAGCAACATGTAAATCTTATTCAAATGTTTTTACCACCACTGTTTCTCATTGTCAGATTCATAGGTCACAGTCATTTTGCTTTGAAAACATGACTGCATCTTTTTCAATAGGCAGAAGTAATAATATATCATGGAGTCATACTGATGAACAACAATAATGTGTTCTTTATTATTATTATCTTCTATCCGAATCCAGATGTTTTCTGTGGTCCCTGTAGGCAAAATGCTGTCTGTGAGAAAGTCCCTGCTGGCTGTCACAATGCAATGCTATCTTGTGAATGGTTCCTTAAATATCTGCAAGGTCAAAGAGATTAAATGTTCTCCTGGGAAGCTCAGGAAAAGTAGAATGTCAGCATCACCTTTCGTCCAAGTGAAAAGTTAAATGACATTTCCAGTGATATTGATTAGAGCATCTTTGAGTGTCAAAACAGAATGGTGATTTCAAGATCTGCAATGAAAGGCGAAGGTTGAAGCAGGAGACTGTGAGAGTAGATAGTATTTAATTTGAGAAGAAATTCAAGACTGGGAATCAGGAGATCTCTTTCCTCAAAGTGCTTGGGTCTCATCGTTGGTGAGCTGGATTATTCTCTCTCCATTGGCACAGGTGAGATTGTGGGCTGAGGGGACCATGTGCAATGCTACCACCCTTTCCTCATCTGAGGTACCTTCTTCCCTTACCTGTCTCCCAGGCTGTTGTGCTGGGACAGAGCATTTCATCTAGGATGCTCCTGTGCTACATTGTCAAAAAAAAAGCCACTCCAAGCTTTCTGGCAAAGTCACTGCTTTTAAGATACCTTAATCTAATTTAAATTCATAATGTAAGACAAGTCACTCCCAGCCTCAGAAAGCTGGATCTCTGGCTGTCAACCCAATTGAACTGCATTAGAGAGCTTACTTCTGAATATGCTTTACAATAGACACTTTCACTGACTCAGGAGTATGTATGGAAGGAAGGGCATTGTCACTCTCTTGAGTGTTTAGCATATAATTTGTTTCACATCATGTATGTCATAAAAACACTGTCCCTACAACACTTCTTGTATCAAATAGAACAGCAAAGCAAAAAAATGACCAGAGAAGGTAGGAATGAGGAGGACAAGAGAATGGAGAATGACAGTTTTCATCTAGGGTAAACTGACAGTCAGCTGCACTGAAGCCCATGGAGGTATCCCAAGTCCTGTTGCAGACTCCCCAGCCAAGAATCCATCTTACTAATTTTCTTCTGAGGAAATCATAAAACCGCTGAAATAGGGAGTTACAGACACTGTTTTAACTTGCAGAGCTGCAGAGGAGGTTTTGGCACCAGAAACAGTGAGGGTTTTGCCAGCTCACAGTGAGGATGACAGTGCTAGGAATGGAGAACTAGGGAAAAATAAACAGAGAGAAGAGATGCTGAAACAAGTCTAGGGAGTGCATTATTTTAAAAGTGCTTTGAGTGTGCCCCTATCATATAATTAATACAAATGTATCTTATTTTTTTTTTTTTAAAAAAAATACGTTTTCTACGGCAGTTCTGAAGCAGTAAAATTGAAACAAGTACATTTAACAATACAAAGAAATCATCTTCACATTCTGACTCATTATAACTCAATTCAACTTCATTATTAATAAAGTAATAAAATAATGTTAACTAATGTTCTGATTTTCTGTATCTTTGTGTAATTGGTAGATGACCTTCTGTGCACCGAGCATTTTTTGGTTTCAAGATTATCTCCAGGTTCAGCTCCCAGGCTCTCGTTTAATCTTTTGTTGTCCTTCTTGACCCTAGTCTTCACACTCAGGTAGCCATTTAGATTCTTCTGATTGCAGCCTAAGAAAGAGAAAGGAGGGGAGGTTTATCTTTAGCCTGGCCCTTCTCTAAACCCATATTGTTCCTTTGCTATTATAGAAAGAAATTTGGGTTGTAAAAGTCTGCATTACATTGATTGTCTACTGGGATTCGGGGACATAATGGGTTTTATTTGATTTCACTTACACCAATGTAAATTAGAAGGAGCTGCATTAAAGCTACCAAAGGAGGCAGCTGTATTATACTGGTGTAAGTGAAATAATAAGACCCCTTGCCTCTCCCACAGCTGTAACTTTTTCCCCATTGCTGTACCCTCCTGGCTGTTGTTGAGTTAGAACAGGGCAAGATGTGTTGCACAAAAATAGCTTTTTCTTGTTTGCCTATCCATACATTCTTGTATGCATATCCAGCAAAATTTAGTCTAGCAAACTATCAGCGTGATTACTTAAATTTTATGCAGGGATCACTGCAGCAGAGGGATGTATTCTTGCCAAAAGCAAAAGCTTGGGAATGAACAGAGAAGGGAACTGACAGCCTGGCAAGATGCCATTTCTTGTCTTCCTTGATTTTCTAGGACTTCAGTAGTAAGGCAAGTTTTGGTGTTTTTTTTTTTATTTTAGAAACTCAGATATCCTATTTATGACACTGCCCTGCGAAACACTGATTGCAAGGGCTCTGATTTCACAGGGTGGGTATTGGCAGGCACCAGGGTGGAAGGGTTACAGAGCTGCACAAGAGTAGCTGCCTGGCCTTGTTGAGTAGCAATGGGAGACAATATCTTTCAGCTCTAGTTTACTGATGGCATTAGAAACAGAAATGGGTCTCACCTGTCTGTGACTTGTCCTCTCAGCTCTGAGGAGGCTCGAAACCTGAATGTGGTTCTAATGCCTGAATGAAGCTTTTTGTGCCTACAGACAAGGCATGCTTTCTGAGGTTAAGGTCTTGGAGAGCAGATGCTGAAGGGACTGGCAGAGAGGCAGTTCCTGAGAGTTTGCTTAGACACTTAGGGTCTGTGTGTCCTATTAATTAGTCCTGAAATATAAATAATGATATTGCATCTTTTGCTTTAGAAAATTCTGCTTGGAGCCTGTATTGATTTCAGTACTGCAGAATCAGGAGCTAAGGAAATACGTAAATGTGGGCCCATGCCAATGTTTTACATCATTTTCTAGTACTTGTAACAATGTGCAAATGCAAGGTAGGGTTGTGTTTGGTTTTGGGGTTTTTTTTTGATTGACTTTTGGAAGGCACCCAGCATGAGAGTCATCTCCCCTATGTTGAGTTATCAAAAAACTTGTGTATGTAACCTAAGCCGGTCACCTCATCAATGGAGGGGGAAAGGCATTCACAAGCAGCAATTAATCTAATTCTAAAATAGGGGCCTGAGATAAGTGATCTGAATACCCCTCTAGAGGGATCTGTCTGACAAAAGACAGAGCACAGACAAGGAGTGTAGACAAAAGGCTTAATTTCAGACCTCTGAAGTTAGGGGAGACAAATCCCTTCAGGGTCATTGATGATCAAAGGTACTTAACAGGCGTGGAAAATACAGATGGACCTAGATGTCAGTCTATATAAGAACAACTGGAGATTACAGTGGAAGCTCGTGAGCACTGAAGAACCAACATGCTGTGGGCACATTGTGAAAATCTTCCTGAATGCTTTGGCATGTTGGAATAGCTTATTGTCCTTGACTGACCTCGATGCCATAGTGATGATTAAAGAAAAGATACCTGGAAAAATTTTTTGATGGAAAAGAAAGTGGAAAGAGCTCCAAAACAGGTGGAAAGAGAGATATTTTCATAAAGCCTAAAACACATATGCTGAGGAACTCCTCACTACAAGGTGTTGCAAGGGCCAAAAGTGTCTCACAAAGAGATTGGACCAATTCAACTCTTGTACAGAACTAATTGTACTTTAAGTCAGTGCCAATGTCCAGCTCAGGAAGGCCCTGAAACCTAGAAGCTGTAAAGGGGAAATGTTCACTTCAAATATTTCTTATTTCCTGTATGCTACCCTGACCACAGACTGTGGTTAGAAACAGGTTATTGAAGCAGCTGGGCTTTCACTTGTCAGCTGTAAGGCTCTTCTCATATACTTAGTATAGCTTCTTAGACCCCAGTGGATCACCTATGCCAGCAAAGTGTTTGGCTTCAGAGCCTCACTCTCCAAGGAGGCTGCCAGTGAAATTGGGCTGCAGTGTGTAACAACATTGTCACACAACAGTAGCAGCTCATAGAAGAATGATACAAAGAAAAGAATTTCAGTGGTTTATAAAGTATCTTCTTTGGACAACTTTTTGCTGAACCTGGGGGGAACCGTAGAACATGTTTCATGTCTCTTTTGCTGGCAAATTATTGCAATGTTTGTTGCAAAGCATCTGTACGGCCAAGAAAAGGTGATCTCTACCATAGTCTATTCTCATTTTGGGGTATCTTGGATTTGTAATGTTGGGTAGTAATTTGTGCATTTGTAATGTAGGAAATCAATCTGATCTCAAAGATTTTATATCAAATGGCATGTGCTGTGAATTTCTTGATATCCATCAGGGTTTCCTAGCATTGCTTTTGCTTTGTTTATACAGCACATTAGACGTTCTTTTAGCAATATGCATTGATGTTTTTGTTGAAAGGTGGATTTTCTTTATTTTTAGAAACAGAATTCCCCTTTTGGTAAATATCAATGCTTGAGATAAAACGCTTTTGCCAGATCTTCGTAAACAATGAAACCTTAATTGGATAATTTGTCGCTACCTGGTGTTTCTCTTTCCCCTAGAAGAATCTTAATTTGTGCTTAGGGGAAACCGACCTATTTTAAAATCCAGTCTTCCTCCTCACATAATTTCCATTTTCCATGAATAACAGTATTTATTGATTCTTATTCTTTAACTGAAGCTTATTAATTAGAGTGGTATTTGTGAAGTAGCATGGTGAATATGCTGCCCTTAAGCAAGATTAGTGTGATCTACAAGTTATTTCTCCTGCTAGGTTTACACAATTAATTTTATACAACCATTTCTTACAATTCTCCACATACTCCAGGGCTGACCATACAGTTTCATCCAACTTTTCTTACTTTTCTCATGTCGTGAAATGACAAACTAGGAAGATTAAAAGCAAGATATTAATGAGTAACTTTTTTTCCCCCAAGTTACTTTTCAACTAGATTTTGTTCACTGACCAGCCACACATGGAGCCACCTCATGGGAGTCAGCAAGTGGCTGCCAACAAGTTTCCAGAAAGGAGGCTGATGAAAACAGCCAAAGCAGCCAGAAGAACAATTGTATAACCTTGCAGCTTATATGCCACATTTATCTTCTGCCTTTCCTAAAACATAAAACTGTGGTTTAAAAACTGTCCATAAAGATGTAGAGCTTTGAAGCACATATGCTTAAATCTGTACAGGTATTTAGATGCCTGAGACTGGACCACAATGGACATTTACCTATTACTGTGATTAATTATTGTCTGATAGGATTCTGGCCCAACAAAGTATTTAGCCACCTAACCCTTACTTACTTTTAGGTGTTAAGGCTTATGTGCATTTAAAAGCATTGAAATAGTTTTAAAAGTGCAGCTCCTGTGTGGTACTAAGAAACTGAATTATGGGAGATGAGAGATCAGACAAGGGGTGTAGGGCAGTTCTTGGAAGAGATGAGTCTGTGCCCTGCCTTGCACCAGCACTGGTGCTGCTCTGACCAGTGCCCACTCCATGGTGGAAAAAAATCCATTTTTTGTACACGTGTGTATGCATGGGCAGGGGCTGGATTAGTCTTAAGCTGGCTGAGAGAGCTGAACTGGCTCCCCGGGAAGTCAAACAGCTCCTCAGGGACTCAGACAAGCACTAGAGGAGGTAAAAAGCAAAACTTAGGAGCGTTCAGGGGACTGTGGCAATTTAAACCACTATGAGTTGTAGCCTTAAAAGTGAGGCAAGGATTAGATCTCAGTCTTGGGTTTAGAGAATTAATGTAATTTTTTTTTTTCTTTTTTCGTGTAGCTTTGCATCCAGGCTGTTGTCCAGGACCACATGTGGCCGTCTGCTCTGTGATGTGTTAAGGCTGGGTGTCTTCACTGCTTGTGTAGCGAGTCCTGTGTGACTAGGTCAGGTGCAGGCATCTGCTCTGCAGATGTCTGCATTTTGTCAAATGAATCCCAAGTTCTGGCTCTGTGTTAGGTGGCTAAAGTCATCACTTGGATTGCCTCCACAAACACCAGTCGTGTATTGTGGTGAATATAATACAGATTTCAGGATAAAAGAACGTGACAAGGAGAATAATGCGTGCAGGACTTGGCTTTCATTTGCACTAAGCCTGACTTACATTATACAGATGTTAGTAAAGGTGCCTTACAAATCTATTAAATGCAAATTAATCACAATGTAAAACAGCCTGAGTGATGTATGCTGGTTTCAATGTGAAGGAGTAAGGAAGGTTCCACTCTGGTATGTTTGTCTTCTAAGAACAACCTGTTTCACATGGCAACCTGCCTTCTTGAACCTGATTATAGCGTATCTCCGCACCTTCTGCTTAATCCAAAGCACGATTCAGAGCACTAGGAAGCTGGCACATTTGCTCCCTGTCTCGGGTGAGTAAGCCAAAGAATGACCATTATCTGTGAATGTGGGATAAGTGGAAGGAAATGGTGTGAGGCTGAGCAGCACTCAGACACTTATCTTCCACCTGTAGCTGTGGTGAGAAGCCAAATCAGGTAATGACAAGAAACAGCTGCTGGAGACCTCTCACTGTACCATGTTAAGAGTCATTGGCTCAGAGATGTGTCTGGCGAACAAAAGGTAGAATATGTATACAGTGCTGAAAGGGAGAAGATGTCTTTTCCCCTCTCTTTCCCAAATTTGGATAGGCTTTCTGGTTACTAAAAATAAGAAAACCAGGATAAACTGTGAATGCGATCTGAAACTGAAGCCTGTAAGTGGAAAATGACTAGCACTAAATTGTAGTTGTACAGACAAAGGCTTATTTATTGCCAGTAACTACATTAAAAATCTGCAGTGCACACAGAAGCCAAACTTCAGATCTTGTCATGCTTAATAAAATATTGAATTAAGCAGAAGTGAAACTACCTGCCATATCTAAAAGATAGTCTCAATGCCCTTTCAATGCTTTATTTTAAGACCAAGTACAAAAGGTTTTCACCTTACCGTAATTAACTTTTTATCATTAAGATTCAGAAAAATTGAATTGTGTTGGACACAGGTCATCATAATGAGAATTTAATGGATCTGTATTACTATGCAAGTTAAGCTTTGAATATGTGCTAAATGCATTACATTACCATTGACCTATGCAAATTTCCATCTCTGTGACTCTTTTTCTTCACTGCTGCTGCATTAAGACCCCCTCTCTCTCCTCATCTCCTTAAACAATGATTTCCTCATTTTCATATTAATTGCATCAGTTAACTGAGATAATGCTCCCACTGAAATGAGCAATAGGATGAATCACTGAAATGGTGCAGTTATTCTTTTTGCTTAACCAATTTCACAGGACCTTCACAAAGAACTGCCTTAATTTGACTTTATATAATTGCTTATCATTAGGCACAGCAGCCCCATGAAGTACCTTTATTTATTTAAGTCTCATCTCTGATTGATGGAAAATTAGTCACTTGCATATCTGAGGAACACAGATTGTTCTGCTACCAGGCAACTTCGTTGTAGAATACCCTGGAGAACTTCAAAACAAGCAACTGCTAATGCATGCTGAATATAAAATACAGGGAAACAAAGTGCAACAGCTAATGACATCCAGGAGTTCCTGTAGAACAACCATGATGTCACAGAACTACTTTACCTGCTCCCCACTAAATTTCCTGCATGAAAGGGGAAAGACAGACAGATGTTATTCCAGGAGAGATTATGCATCTGGCTGTAGCCCCAGATGTACTGCCTGTTTTTAACACCGACGATGCCTGTCTGTCACGCAGTGTGAGCACTGAAGGTTATAACATCCCTCCTTTTAAAATTAACAAAGCACTCTACATGGGTTGGAATTCACTCAGAAAGCTTTAATCCACTTCTCATTTTTAATATTCTTAAAGTATTTATTCAGGACAGCTCAAAGGAAATGTTCACGCTTTTCTTCTTTGTAAGGAAAAGGGGGTGTGTGAGGAATTAAAATTTCTAAGGAAAATTATGCTGTTATCATCAACTGACATACTCAGAAGGGATCTAGAAAGGATGCCACCTCCAGCATAAAAGGAGCCATAGCATATTATCCTATCATGGGATTTGAGTTGAAGGATTGCCTCCAGGTCTCCTCGAAGCACACTGTGTACTTTTGTCCCTGTGGATGAGACTACCTGTCACTGAACTAGATATCAGCTGTCATTAAATCCATATAGTCATAATATTGTTCTTTCCAGACATCAATACTGTGATTCATTTTTCCCCTTATATTTGCTCCTATTCTAATTCTCCACGCAAGTCTGCCGTTTCCCTCCCCAGCAGAAGCCTCAGTTAACCTTTCCCATCTCACCAGGCTGTTGTGGCTCCCGAGCAGCACAGCACCCGAATGTCCCCTCCGATTGATGCCTCAAATCATCTTCCACCACCAGTGGTCGAGTCAGAAAAAAACTCCTAATGAGCTGAAAGCAACAGCAAAGAATTATACTGATTATTTCTTCAATGTGCTGCGCTTGGAGCCGTGTCAAGTACAAACTGAAGACAATATTGCCTCAGGGGCTCGCAGTCAGAAGTATTAACCTTGGAGTAAAGGCTGTTTTCAATTGTTTGGGAGGGCAAAATTTTGGTTTAACTCTGTTCCTGTTGAAATCCCAGGTAAAAAAAGAGCATTTTTTTTTGCTTTGTTTCCTCTACTTTATCTCCGCCTAGAATACATGTGGGCAAGAAAGGGATCCTTGCCCTGGCCTGGCACTGTGCATGTGATCAAGAAAATTAGATTGTATTGTGTGGAAAGACTGAGACCTGAGAAAGCAGTTTTTCATACTAGCAGTGAAAAATAAGTGCAACTTTCCAAACATTACATGATGCTTAGGTTAAACTACATGTTTGCATGATTTTACGCTTAAGTACAAAACAGGGCATGCCCTGAAAAACCCAGATAGCTGTGTTTTATTGAGTTAATTTCAAAGTCTGGAATAACCCCTGATCTCAAAATTGGCAAACTCTTAGTTCTGGCCACCTGAAGGTAAATTTGAGAACTAATGCCAAGGAAAAAGTCTCATGTGCTTCCTTCCCAAATGCTGTCTTGTTCGAAGTTTCTTTGAACTGAATAAAACTTTTCCTTATTATTTGGCACACTGTTTTGCCTTGTGACACCAATGATATCACACACCAGGGGTATAAACTCAAACACACTGTCAGTGTAACCACAACATGGGGGCCAGCCTAAGGCCCAGGATGGACCTGAGAACGCTTTGTATGATGATGATGTGCTTATCAACACTTCCAAGGAGTTTTCGTGCTGGTTAAGCTGCCAGGGAAAGCTATGCAAGTCTTTTTGCCTTTTTCGTGAGTTTTCATATCTCATCCTTGCTTGTAAAACAATTTGCTATAAGAAATTAGGAGAGTGTTTCCTTAACTGAGTGCAAAACATGGACCTATTCCAAGAGGCAAGTATTTGCAATTAGGAGATGTCATAGTCTTAGGTATACTTAAGTACCCCACAGTATACTGTCATTTATCTGTAGCTGCTTATTTTAGTCTAAAATGGCTAAAATTAATGCAGTTGCAGGAATCTTTCCCCCACAAACCCTTAACAGCAGCAATAATGACTGTGTTAAATCAGACCTCATTGCAATGTAATGAAGCCTGACTGACATATTGCAGGTATGATACTAAGTAATTTCATAAATTATTAAACTGTAATTGAAAGTAATAGTGCAGATTACTTTTCGCCACGCTTAAAAAAAGACCTTGGCATGAAAACAAGGACTGTAGCATGACTGATTGGAAATAATGATCAATACCTTAATTTTAAGAAGAGCCACAAGTTCCAAGTTTAAAATTAGAACAGAAAAAAATTTGAATTTTCTATCACTGAAGCTACTCTTGACGCTCTGACTTCTGTTTAACTTTTAAGTAAGGAGGACAAATGGAAATATATTTTACCTCATGGAGTGGGAACCTCTAACAATTTGGGATCAGAAATGCTGAAATACTTACAGGAAACTGAAAGTTTAGCGGAAAAATAGAGCTTTTCCTAGACAATTTTTAATTTTTAGAAGGTGTATTTTCTTTCTGCAAGTGACCTCAAAGGAATCAGTTGCACTTAAAGTCTTCGTATTATAAGAACTGTATTATTTTATGCCTCCAGACATTTTGTGCTTCCTGTTTCACCCTAGAAAAAGGTTATTTACCATTACACGTGTTTATTTGTGCACATGCCTTATGAAACCAGCCATACCCTTGCACTTCTGCTCACTTAATTATATTTACTCCATATCTAGTGGCTTGATGTATTTAGGCAGGGATTTGAAAACAAGGTCAACAAACCTTTGGATGTATTTTCGGATTATTTAGCTTGGGATATTGTGGGCATGAACTGTATGAGAATAAAGGTATTTATTAGACTAACCTGATTGTTACTACATTTCATGTGGTGCTTGCAGAGATTTTTCTGACAAAGCAATTGTTGGTTAAAAATCAAATGTTGTAAAGGAAAAAGTCAGATTCAGCAACACTTTTATTGACATACTGAAATGTCAGGGAATGCATGCATGAGGAGGAAAGGAGAGAGGGACACTGCAGTCCAATGGTGAGGATACCTGTGCAGATACAGAGGGCCACAAGTTAAGCCTCCACTCTCACTGAAATGAATTTTTGCCATCAGGAGATGGAGTTCTACCTTTCAGTAGTACACAGCGAGCCGAAACTGCTGTCCTCATAATTGCATGGAGACCTATGGTATAAAATACCCAAGTCATCCCACTGAAGACAAAAAATATTGCCTATTTTAATTCAATCATGCTTCACAGTTTCTCGCTCACTTTATTGAGTTTCCTAAAGTGAAGCACTTTCAGTTCAAGGACATCTTCATCTTTAGCTCTTGTTTATTTTTCTTGTCACTGGTCTATTGCTCTCCAGAGGAACATTAAACATCTCAATGGCATGGCTTACATGTGAAATATACAGTTGGTTCAGCACAGAGGGCTTCATTTTAGGGCTCATATTAGTGGGTCCCTTGTGAGCTGATATTATGCCATTTTTGTCAGATCTTCTGGGGAAAGCTATCATCCAGTAAATTGCCTTAGTCAGATAAACATTACCAGATAGATCTCTTCCTGCCTCTCTCAGCAATGGGCTCCGTGGAAGGAAAGGTCATTGTTCATTCTCTTTCACTTTATCCTGCTCAATTGTTTCTCATTGTATGAAGACAGGGTCGGTTAGTTTTTACCAAGGTGAACTTAGGAAATAATAGTGACATAAACACACAGATTAGGTGAACCAAAATATCCAATGGGTCAGGGACAGTGCATTGACTCTTCCAGGAATTTTTTCACTCACTTTAATTCTGCCCTGTGTTCACCAGCATTTAAACGTTTTCCAGCCCTTTGATTTTCTACCTTCACCCATCAAAGCCTGTAGAACAATTTTGCAGCCTTCCCATGGTTTGGAAAAGGCTTCACTCCATGTCTACCAAGGGGTAAATCCTATTTAATTGTCTTTCAGAGTGAGAAAAAGGATAAAGGATTTCACAAAGACAAAGACGAAACAGACTTATCGATTTTTAGTGGGGACTAGTTTGTCTGCCCATAGACAGAGTAATAACTATTAGTATGGGAAATATCATGACTTGGTCTCTACCAGCCAGGAGAGGTTGGGATGGAATGGGGGAGTCATTTTTCCTGTCTGCTTTAGCACTGCCTTCACCCACTCATGCTCCTTCTCCAGCTTACTGCTGTCCCTGCCACGCAGGCTTAGGCACTATCCCTCTCTGTGGCATTTCTAACTGACTAGTCTAAAATGCTCCCTGATTGTCTTGCTGACTTAACCAAGGTTACACATTCTTCAAGATGGTGCAGTGCTTAGAAAGTTCAGGCCGTTGCTAGTTCCTGGACTTTAGTGGTGTAAATCTCCTGTACTTCAATCCATTCAAAACTCAGAGCATTATTTTTCATTAAATTCCCTATAGATGCATCTTGATGTGACATTTAAGGTGAAACCCACATCAACCAGGGCCTTGTTAAAGAAGCTGGCAAGAGCAGTTTTCTTTATGGTAGGAATTATTTCAATTTTATTCATTGTACTGGAGCCAAAAGCTGTGCATTTGTATCTGTTTAAATGTAATTTGGATTGGATCAGTTTAACACAGAGACCATACAGGGTAGACAGATGCTTTCTAATCAGTGTGTCATATAAGGAATGTAGCCACCCCTAAATATCTCAAGTGAAGCTTGAGATTGCAGTGTGTATTGGAATAACAGGTGATGTGACCAGGGTACAGCCACTAAGCACTTACCCAAATGAGACAGATCATACCTTGGTAGGGTTTGTGAGTGTTAATGGGGATGAATTACAGGGACAGCCTTTGACCAGGCTTTGAGTATGTGCTGAAGACTATTTGAATATACTCCAGGACCTTGTGAGAATCAGGCTGATGAAGAGAGAGAGAGAGCTTCTAAGTTGCAGGTTTTCTGGTAACCTTGCTTTTCTTCCTTTTGCTTTGGACATGATGATGCAGAAGGGAGTACCACAGCCACAAAGCTCAGGCTCAGCCCCAGGGCTGGGCATGCCTCTTATCCTGGGAAGCCCCCTAGAGTCACCTCCACAGGGCAAGTTTGGTTTTCTGATCCTAAAATGGAAAGAACAAAATGAGACTGTTTGCAATATCTGTTTTTGCATTTGGCTGAGAATGACTTACAGAAGTAGTCTAGAAATTTTAATTGTGAAAGTCCTCTTCATTTTTCTTTTCCTTTCCAGTAGCACAAACCGCTCAGACTTTTAGGTCCGTAGTTTGTTGGGCCTGTGTTTTCCTCAGACTTGCTACTTCTGGGTTTAGAAATTCAGGCCTTTCAGAAAATGCTTGCTGCATGTTTTCAGATCTTTTGCACACATGCAAGAGCTCCAATTGATCTAGGATGCTGCAAAGGTCATTCCCGCAGGCAAATTGATCTCTCTGTGCTGAAAATCCTGTCTTCAACTCTTTTAAAAAGAAGTACAACAAATTAAACTGTTTGGCTGGGAACTGTTAGGCATTCACTGGTAAGCCAGACAGACTGTGGGAACTGACCTTGAGAAAGCCTGGTTTACTCTGTGCTCTAGCAACTAAAGCAATCCACCTTTTCTGATGAGATTTTTCTTGCTTCTAAGACTCAGAAGGCAGCTAACTTAACAAAAAGAGCTATGCAAACTCTCAGCTCAAACCCATACAGCTGCACAACGTGTGCCTGATAGCAGTGCTCTTAATCTGTAGGAGAGGGTATACAGAAATGTTGCCTGCAGAATTGCTCCCATATTTGCAAACAAGTCAGTCAGTGTTCTGCCTTGTGGCTCGCTTTCAAGACCCTGTGGCAGAGTACATACAGAGCAAAATGTTGCTAACCATTACCAACCTTCATATGAATCTGCCTGCCCTGTAGCAGGTCTCTAATGCGAGAGAGATGCTGCGCCAAATCAAGTTGAGGATATACTAGTCCAATATTCTGACACTGGCTGAAACCAGTTGCTCTGGAAGGTTCTGGAAGATATAACTGTGCAATAACTGAGAAGTTAAATATGTTGGGGATGGCTTCTATATCCTCCTGTTCTGCCTTTTCTCACAAAATACCACCCTTTTTTTTATAGAAAGCAGACTTTTTCTTCCCAATATCAGGTTGGAAAGCTCTCATCTATGCCTAGAGTTCAAGGTGGATATTATTCATCTCTTCCCTCTCTGGATGACTCAGAGTTTCCCTCAGACATCATTACTGGAAAAAAATAAGGTATTGGAACATTTGTCATCTGGGTCCAGAGTTGAAATGAAATTTTCTCTCATCACAGTAACACAAGGTAATTGCATTGCATGCACTTGTGTGGTCTTAGTTGCAAAAGGTCAGTCAAATTCCTGTGCATCTCCTTCAGCTGTATCTTGCCAAGCATGTGACAAACTTGTGGAAAGCCTCTCTTCTTACAGTGCTAAGCTGTTGCTCCAAAGCAGAGAAAATATACCTGCTGCATTAAGCCTTGTAGCCTGCAAATTTCTATCACTCTCATAGCTGCTGTCCTTAAAAACCACCTCTGTTTGTGCTTGCCGTGCTTCTTCAGTTGAGAAGGATCTTGGCATTGCTCATTTAACTACTTTGGCACCAAAATTCCAGAGATTTTTTCCAAATGTGATGTCTATTGTCCCTGTCCTCATTTGCCATCACTGAAGCAACAAAGAGAGATAGCAAAAGCAAGAGAAGACACAGTATTGTCTTCTAAAGGGACATATTCCAACCTAATGATTCTATGATTCTATGATTCCATGTTTAGGTGTCAGGCAGAAGAAGCACTGCACAGGGTGTGCAGAGTATTGTCACAGCTCTGCTGTTGGCCACAGATCCCCAAAAGCTGCCGCACAGGTGTCACACTGCCATGAGCCCAGTCCAGAGCATGCCAAACTGTCTAGGCTGTCTAGTATGCAGTTTCTGAGGACACTGGATCTAAAGGAGAGCTCAGCTTCTGACTATATATGTCTAAGTGCTTCTGAGGGAAAGCCATTCCACAAACCTCTGTGGTTTTGGCCCTGTTTCTCCATATGGATAGGCAAGCAGTGGGACAGAGAGGTTGCCCAGAGAGACTGTGCAGTATGCATTGGAGATTTTTGAGATCCAGATGAGTCAAGTCCTTGAGCAACTTGATCTGATCTCCCAGCTTATCCTGCTTTGAGTAAGAGGTTTGGCTTTAGACGTCCCGAAGTCCCTTCCAGCCCGAGGTGTCCTGTGATTCCATGAAGCCATACATATCGATATGAGGGTGTCACAGAAACATGTGGGAAGTGGGTAGGAAACAGGAGCAGAAAACTGCTTTGGTACAGAATGAGAAATACAATAGGAAGCAGTGGCAATGATGAGATCTGTGCTGAGGCCTCAGCCATGCTGCGCTCCAGAAGAGCTGCCTATATCAGCCAGTGTGATGCTGCAGATTGCTTTTGCTGGCATTTTTAATGGACAATCATATCCTCCAGGAGGTAAAAAGGAGGTGATGGAATGAGCTAGCATGTCCCAGATTCCAGCATGTTTCTGCCAAGAGCAGGGAATCGCCTCTGTCCATGTAATGCCATGCAGAGCCTGCAAACACCAGATTGTGCCTGGCATTGCAAAAGTAGTCCCTGAGAAGGCTCTCAGGCAAACACGTTTTGGTATGTCTACCAAGATGATGGACCTTGGTGATGGCAGCAATGTTTCGTGTTACTCCAGTGCCAAGCAGGGCCAGTCATGATGACTTGTTCACAGATCAAACATGCATGTGGAACTTGTTCTGAAGAGTCTATAGGCTCAGATTGAAAATCTGAGGAATAACCAGCCATGTAACTCTTAGATAGACATTCATGTCAGTATTGTTTTCTTTTTTTAAATGTAAATCTTTTGTGCTCAACGATAATACAGATATTAATGTCTGATGCTA
Organism: Leptosomus discolor; assembly: GCF_034619465.1. NCBI lineage: Eukaryota > Metazoa > Chordata > Aves > Leptosomiformes > Leptosomidae > Leptosomus > Leptosomus discolor. The sequence goes on along the minus strand of NC_141394.1, from coordinate 67,484,665 downwards.
TCTTCAGGTGTTTCTCGGACACAAAAATGAGCTAGTTCTGTAATATGTAGTGTAGGAGACTGAAAGCAGTGTTTATCTATAGCTGTCAAGAGGTTTCTGTTACAATATTTTGTAGGAACCAGATGTCTGTTAAGTTTATGATTTAAAATTATTATTGTAAGAATTAATACTCCCAAGAATTTTCACCAAATATGTTTCAAATTTTCCCACAAAAACTTTAATTATTTACCATTAAGTTCCAATTGCTTCAAAGATATGCTGCATATACAGGCAGAGTGCAGAATTTCTGTACCTTGGCTGTGTATATGAAAATCTCTAGAAGCTGGTGAGCAAAACACACCACCATACAATTGTGATATCCTGAATTAATTTTTTGCATTTGTTGCTGGCATTTCACAGTTTTTAGTTTGCTGTTCACAGCTACATTTCTGAAGCTGATCTTGGAGTTTTCTCCATCTCCCTGAAGATCAGCATTCAGGCTTGTTTTGAAACATGTCTGTTCATCTTTTTTTTTCTTTTTTCCAAAATTATACTGAAGACTGATATTTCCTGCCAACGTTTCTGACCTCTCCAGGTCATTTAGAATTGCTCCTTTGGCCTTCTCTCTTTCATCAGCAGTGTTAATCATTAATATTTAGCAATAGCATCTCTCTGGGGGCAGCCTCCCATCCCTGCAAACCCACAAGGGAATTCACACCACCTGTTGGGGTAGAATCCTTCACCCACTCAATCCATATCTGATACCATAACTCTGAGCTCGGCTTTGCCTCAGATTCTCTAAATGGAGCATCCCTGGGATGCGCAGCCCCCAACACAACCGGGGACATAGCCTGTTGCTCAGTGAACACCTTTCTTCAGGAGGTGGTAGAGGATGCATCTTCCACTGAGGGCATATTCCCACAAGCCAACAGCTCTGTCATCTCTGTGCTCACAGCTCTGGGAGGAGCTGAGGTAGCATGTGGCTGCTTACACACTGAAACACTGCTCAGTGTCTGCATGGCCAGCGTGGGGTATAGGCAATTTATTGTTTTCCATCAGTAGATGCATAAGAAAGGCCTTGAAAACAAAATTCTGTACAGTTTTATTATTTACTTTATTCCCCTCACCATAAAACATTGGGTTTGGTATCTTTTTTACCTAAATCAAAGAAGGAAAATCAAGCAAGATTCCTCAAAATTCAGTCCAATATAATTTTTGGAGGAAATTTCGGATTTGACATTTTTGAGAAAAGCAGGAACATTTGTCAGGCATTTCTTACTTCTGACTGTTGCTGGAATGAAAACTTGGTACTTTAGGAGATCATGCAGACAAATTAGTTTGCAGACTTCACCTGCCATGGTAAAGAATGTATATTAAATTGCTTTGAAACTTCTTTTATAATGTCACCACTGTATGCATACATAGAGCACGTACATAAGGATACGTGCGTCAGTCTGTGTAGGCACAGACAGGCACAAGGTGGAGAAGTTTGAAAGAGAGATAAAACATACAACCTTTTGAAATTTATCTCCTAAGAACACAAGGTAATACTTAAAAGGAAAATTAATTTACTGTGTTTACAGTTTATGTTAAATGCCATTGTAGATAGGATCTCAGTTACAAAGGCAGACAGTTTATTCAGGGTGATTCGATTACTAGCTTTTTTAATGGAAATGTCACTATTTCAAAGCAGCAATGCTGAGTATTAACTTCAGGCATGTCATGTGGCAACAAGTTGGCCTAATCTCTTCTGTCACAACTGGTTCAGTTCCTCTTTTTTTCATTTTGGGTTTAAATGAGGCTGATAAAAGTCTCAGCAGCTGTGGACAAATAGCAGCAGATGGGGCAGGAAGCCTGCCCCTGCCCCCCAGTCTAGTTCTGTAACAAGAGAACAATCACACAGGTGACAGAAGTGCGTCAGAATGATATGACAGATTGTCGGAACTGCTCCACCAAGGGTTTTGTAAATCCCTGGTGATAGGCTTAGGGCAGGCAACTTGCAAACACCTGAGAACTTGCTACGCTTCAGTCATTTGAAAGTTGAGAGACAAACATGAGAAAATAGTTGAACTGATATAATTAGTGAATATTTGTTCTGAGAAAAATGATCTAATATACATTTTTGTCAGGAAAATGACTTTTGTAGAACCATAGTATTATAGAATGGTTTGGGTTAGAAGGGACTTTAAAGACTACCTAGTTCCAACCCCCCCTACCGTGAGCAGGGACACTTGCCACTAGATCAGGTGTTCAAAGTTGCATCCAAGCTGGCCTTGAACACTGCCAGGGATTAGGCACCCACAACTTCTCTGGGAAACCTGTTCCAGTGTCTCACCTCACTCACAGGAAAGAATTTCTTCCTAAAATCTAATCTAAATCACCCCTCTTTCAGTTTGAAACCGTTATCCCTTGTCCTATCACCACAATCCCTGACCAAGAGTCCCTCCCCACCTTTCCTGTAGGACCTCTTTAAGTACTGGAAGGCCGCTATAATGTCTCCCCGGAGCCTTCTCTTCTCCAGGCTGAACAACCCCAACTCTCTCAGCCTATTCTCATAAGGGAGGTGCTGCCGCCCCCTCATCATCTTCATGACCTCCTCTGGACCCACTTGAGCAGGTCCCTGTCTTTCTTGTGCTGGGGGCACCAGAACTGAACGCAGCACTTCAAGTGAGTTCTCACCAGAGCAGAGGGGGAGAATCCCCTCCCTCAACCTGCTGGCCATGTTTCTCTTGATGCAGCCCAGGATGCCATTGGCTTTCTGGGCTGTGAGTGCACATTCCTGGCTCATAGTCAGTTTTTCATCCACTAACACCCCCAAGTCCTTCTCAGCAGGGCTGCTCTCGATCCACTCATCACCCAGCCTGTGTTTGTGCTTGGGATTGCCCTGATGTTGTCAGTCTAAATTATTAAATTCTGTATTTCAGCTCTGAACATACTTTTATAGGCTAAACCAGCAAAATTGTAACAGAATTAAGGGACATAGTTTATGTGAATATTTGCTCCTCTGGCAAAGCTCTTGGAAAGGAATTTTAAAATGCCCTTTTCCTTGCTGATTATAAATAATAGAATTCTGCTATTGGTAGCTGTGTAGTTTATTTTCATTACATGACTTGAGGTTTTATTGAGTTTCCTTTAGGAGCACATCAAGTGAAGTTATGCACAGGGCTTTCGCAGGCCTATCATTACACTGTCTCAGTCACAGGGTCAGGCAGCAAGTAAGGAGCTCATGAGGTCAGATGCTACATCTGACCTTTGAGATCTTACTTTGCACAGATATTACACCCCAGGAACATCCCTCTGTCCCTTGCAATGTAATCTCCACTCAAAATTTACCACAGGGGACTGGGCTGTTGGTGTAAACATGTTTTAAAAGCACTTTTGTCCAGTTATTTTGTAACTCTAATCTATAAATCCCCTCAATGAAATATCAGAGAGTTATTCAGCTGTGAAACTACATAGAGGGGACATTTTCCTTATCCTGGGTCAGCATTTTCTGACTTTCTGTAAACACTCTCTCACATGATGCTTGTTAATAGGCTTCTTCATGCAGAAAATTCTTGGCAGCCACTGGAAAAGTTCTCCAAGAGACTGATTACTTTCCCTTTGCCTGAGGCCAGCTGCTGATTACGTCCCTTACGTAGCATGACAAACAGAGTTAATATCAGAACATGCAGCCAGGACTGAAACACTCAGTCATGCACCACTTAGAGCTTGGCCTACCAACACCCCAGGATGTATATTAATATGCTACAACCTGTTGGTACTAGTTTCCAAGAGTTTTAAAAGATGTAGGGGGATGGAGGATGGAGAGAGTGAAGGATGAATGTAGCTGGAGTTCACCCAAGGGCACACTGCCATGGCCTGATGGCACTAATGGGATGAACTGTCCCTGCCAGCCTCTCCTGGGCTGTCTCCAACCCTGCCTGTGGCCCAGGACCACATTTCGGCCCAGCTGACCTCCGCCTGCAGGCTGACACCTCATCCTGGCATCAAACCTATTCCCAGGGAGGTGCCTGATGCCCTGGGCTGGGGGTGCCCTCGATTGCTCCCCAGCTGTGTGGTCCCTGCTGAGGAGATGGGACAGGCTCCAGCTGGCAAGACCCTGCCTTGCCATCCCTCTGGAGCCCTGACATCATTTGTATTTAAGAAGCTCTTGGCCTGACTTCCCAGACTGCATCACTTTTTTTTTTTTTTTTTTTTTTCTGTCCTAAGAACATAATTGCACACTTGGATCATGATAAATTGTGATATCTTCTTTCCTGAAGATGGGCCCCAGACAAAATAAGTACAGGTATTTCTGGGAGGATGCAGCAGGTTGTTAACTATTAGTGGTGGTAATGATCCTACATGTATACAGTGCCGAGCAGAGAGGTCCCTAAGCACTTTGCAAATGTTGCTACTTGTGTTAACATAAAAGAGAGTTCAGCAAAGCTGCAGAGAAAGATGAAATGCAGTAATTGTAAACAGCGAGCAGCGGCACTGCAATAACTCAGGACAAATTAAATGCTAAGTGACTCTCTGAAGTACATGGGGGACAGGACAGAGGGAGGAAGGTGTTTAGAAAAGCCCAGCAGAATTTGGCTAAAAGAAACTATAGTGAGTAAAAAATTTGTTTTGCAACAGTTGTTGCAATTCACTTTGCACGAGCTGTCAACATTTAAACTCTGTCACAAAGCTGTTGGGTGGAATTTTACAGTGGAAGGACTTTATCTGGAGCCAAAATGTAGGGAAAATAAGTATACATACTACAGTGGAAAATAAACCTCCAATATACCCTTCCCAGGTCTTTTAATGGACATGTAATGGATATGACAGAAAAGGAATAAAAATATGTAAGTGGTTATATTCATGCAGACAACACCTAAAATTAGGATCAGAAACTTATAAAACTGTATATGACAATGTCCCTTCACTAAACTCAGAATAAACAAGTTCAAGATCTCTGTTCTGTGCCTTACCAATAGAGTTTCCCTGGTGATCTTCTGGCCTTTGTTTATCGTGGCTGCAAAAAATTCCGATTTATAATGGTGTAATAAACACTTCCTCTAATCTCAATAAAAACCCTATCAGGTTTTACAAGGAAAGCAGTGGCATGGGCTAGATATGCCCAGAGGAAACTTCATTGTAAAGACCCAAGGCCTTTAAATGTTTTTTCCTCTTTTTGCTTTCCAGACCTTAGATGAGACTTACATATGCCCACACAGAGGCTGCATTTCACCTTCTCCTTTATGAAACAACTGAAAAAGTTACACTTTAGATTCCCCAAAAGAGGTACATTATTAATGGCTAACAGACAGAAAGCTCTTTCAGCTTCATTCTTGTATCATCCTGTCCAAATTTTTTCCCTGGGACTCCATGTCTCATCTTTGCTCATGCTGATGTTTCAGTAGGACGTCTGTTTGGAGGTGTCCTACTGAATGGAACAATGGAGACGCCAGCTTCTGTGTGCAGGCTTTGGTGTGCTGTGCTCCTAGCAGCTGTTGAAATATTGCTAAGAATGGAACATCACTGAAAAGACAAATCTGAATGAAAACGTGGTTTTGTACAGCCTGGATAGATGGTGAAATTAAGTGCATGTCAAAATAAAGTGATGCATGTGGAAAAAACATCACCCTGATTTTATTTGTAAAATGAGAGGTTCTGACCTAACCTTTACCAGTTTAGAGAGAGACTTTGGGGATACAATCAATAGTTCTACAAAAATGACAGGCCAGTGCTCAGCACTGAACAACAACAACAAAATTGCAAACGTTAGGAACTATTGGTAAAGCAATAGAGAACAAAACAGAGTTCATCATTATGCCTTTATATAAATGCATGGCGTGTCTGTGTCTTTGTACTGTTCTGTTCTTTTCATCTCAGAAAGAATATAGTAGAACTGGAAAAAGGTTCAATTGTCCTTGATTGTCAAGGGCTATCAATATATGGGACATGTGCTGTGCAAGGAATAACTAAGCAAGATAAGATTCTCCTATCTGGAAAAGAGACAAATTACAGAGGACATGCTAGAGGGCCATAAAATCAAGAGTGAAGTGGAGAGGATGGATGAGGGTTGATGGTTCACTGTCTCTACTACTATAAGTACTAGGGATCATCAAAGTAAGATAGTAGGAACAAGCTTCAAAACAAATAGAAGTAGGTTATTCTTCATGCAGCAGGTAATGCATCAGTGATACTGCCTGCCAAAGGATGTGGTGAATATTAAAGGTTTAGGGAGGATCAAGGAGAGGGTGGACAGGTTCATGGAAGAGAAATACATTGGGGAATACCAACTACACAGAAGCCAGACTTAACCCAGGAAGTCCTTGGGCTGAAAATAGGTGGTGGCTGGGAAAGTATCATGGAGGGGTATAGTCTATTCTTGCCTTTTGCTTAGTCCTCCCTAGTTTACCCTCTATGGCAGCTGTAACCTCAGACCCTGTCTCCTGTCGTCCTTGGTTCTCACCAGTTTGGCTATTCTTACGTTCATTGAGTAGCAATGCCCGAGCAAAGGGAGGATTCTTCATCTGGTGGACTTAGCAGTGCTAGGTTAACAGCTGAACTTGATGTTCTTAAAGGTCTTTTCCAATCTAAACAATTCTATGATTCTTGGCCTTTCTATTTTTTTTTTACATAAATGAAGTTGCTAGACTGCACTTAACTCCTGTTGACCTGTGTACTAACTAATGTGCCTTTATGTAGCAGGCCAATAAAGTTCTGATTCCAGAGGTGGTTTTGTGTCCATCAGTATGAACATGCCCTTTACATTCACAGTCCAAGTCTTCTCTTTTGTCTTTTTTCTCTCTGCTTTTCATGCCTGTGCTATGTCATTTCTATTGCAAAACAAAGGAAAGGCCCTTGTAATACACAAGGAAATCTAATTTGCTTTTCACAATGGACCTAAAACCAGTGATTGTTGTATTTCAGTAATTAAATTCTGCTACCTGCACATAGCTGAATGTAAGATTTAGGAAGGCAGGGGGAATGGGTGAAAATGGAAAATATGTTAGCAACATCTGTGTCATGTGCTACAGTGTTCAATATTCCACCCATTTATGTTTGAACAGGTGAACAACTTTCAAATACATGAAGGTACCCCTGTACATTGGGGAGGAAAAGACTGATAGTTATTCTGCCTATTGAGAGATGAATGATTGAGCACTGAATGTCGGTATACATTGTTTTAGGAGAAGAAAGACACAAAAATTGTGGGTATTGGAAAAGTCAGAAGTTATAAGGAAGATAGAATCCTTTAAAAATGATGTTGCTGCTAGATCTCATGCTGTTCTCAGAGTACTTCCACTCAGCACAGGGCCTCACTGTACATACGTGCCCAGGGTAAATCTGACAGAGGCACACAGGTAGCGGAAAGCTTAACTCCAAGAATCTGCTGCTATGTGAGCACTAATGTATTTCACTTCTCAGATTTTCTGTTGGAGCTTGCTCTTCAGAAGACTGCTCAGTGCCCAACAGACTTGCCTTCATATCAAGTGAGGCAAATTATATACATTACCTATGGTTCATTCTTTTTCTCAGCCTCTCTGCAGGGAAGAAACCATGTATGCAGTGAAGCATTTTATTTACATATATGAACACCTTAGACTGGTCTAGTAGGTGGTCTTCCCCCATCTGAAATCTTCCAAGAGGTAGATGTCCTTTAAAATTGTGTGTTATAGCTAGAAGTCACATGGAAGTTACAGCTGTTATGCAAGCATTGCTGCATGAGACCCCCTGACCTCAGCAACATTGTAGATGTCAATTAAATGAACAGTAAAATACCTTCTGATCTTAAAATCTACAAATAGCTGAACCATTTAGATGCCTGAAACAGTCTTGATGGCCAAAATAAATGTCAGTATGTACGGCATGTTTGTAAGCACAAGCTCTGTTATTGAGCTTGTTCGTTGTAGCTTGGTGGGTTTTGTAGCCTTCATTTATATGTTCTGCTGATAGAACATCATCTATAGAGCCCTAAGATCCTTGGTGCCTGGGACAGGTAGTGAATATTCAGTTTGCTTTTGTAGAGCCCCAAAGCCTTGTCAACTGCAAGCAGGGGCATGTGAGACTGAAGTCAAGAACGAAGCAGCACTGGATTACTCTGCAAAGCAGGATTCTTCCCACTCTGTTAACATTTATTTTGTGGTAGCTTAATTTTCTAGCTGATGATCTGATCTAATTAAGGCCATTGTCATTAAATTTAAAAAGCCATGATGATATGACTGCATTTGGGAGGGATGGCAACTAAAATGTTTGACATATGGGGATATCCACACCTCGGAAATATGGTTCTTTTTGAAAAGCAGGAGTAACAGCCAGGCTTTTGTTATGGACAGAAGAAAGGAGACACCAAAAGCATCTCAGATTTACTCAAAGCTGTGACACAAACTCAACATCTTGTAACTTGTTGTGCAATTATTATTTTGAGATAAAAAGTGATGTTATATTTCCTTACTTGGCTCTTTGCTTTGGTAGTGAAGTTCAGCCGTACAAAGGATACTACAAAGCCTTTGCATTTCTACAGTCATCAAACAGGGGGCTAGTGAGGTGAAAACCTCATACTGACTTTTGCACACAGATGGTGGTCAAAACAGGACTTCAGGGGTACCAGTATGGATATCTGCAATTATCTGCATGGAAAGAAAAGGTCCCAATATGCTACTATCTGCCCTGTTTCTTGTCTGCAGAAAGTGCTGGGACACTTGTATATGTTGCTGATGAATATGAGGCCATTTTAATCTCTGCAACAGGATAAATTTCATCTGTTGCAGATACCTAAGAAAATAAATGTGGAGGACAAATATTATAAAGTTACAAACTTCCAAGATGTAAGCGTTCATGTAAGAGTGGTATTTTTAAGAGTGGTTTTAATTTTATGGACCCTGCTCCTCTTATTCACAGCATAGGGGTTGTTTCTCATCAAAAGTCCTTAAATCTCTAATACATGCAGCTAACAGCTCCCAAGTGAGGTACAGATCAAAAGGTACAGTAGAAAACTGGTCAATGAATGATTAAGAATTGCATACATATTACAAAAAGTTGAAATCTGCATGCAAAGTTTTCTCAAAGTTTCTTCTTTCATTTCCCTTCCCATGCTAATGATAAACAGCTTTGTGCTAATCTAGGGTTTTTTTTTCTAGCTCATGGGGAGCAGTTACATGTTTTCTTCCTTTTGGTATGCAGAGTTTTTAACCCTGCTTAGTTTACCAAGAGAGAAATGTATTTCAAACCTGAGTGCTTTCTCCTGTTTCTTGTAAGCCCATTTTATTTTACTTCGGCTGTTCTTTTTTTGATATTGCCTTCTGGATGTCCCCACACTTTAATTGGTTCAGTATGAGACACCTGGCGGACATCATGAGAAAAGCTACAACTTTGAAAGAAGAAAGGTCTCTTCTAATAGGCATGAAGTGTACTACATGTCTAAGCAATAAATACTCATTTGCTCATTTCACTCACCTAGTCTAGAGGAAATCTCCTTTCTTTTTCTTTATGCCTGGTGACAGCAATTTCACATTATTTCTACCTTCTGTCTGTTTTGTTATTAAAAAATGGATACAGCTGCCACAGGTGGTACTGCAGTAATGAAGTTTATTCAAATGAGAGGAAAAATATTTTTGATTTAACACAAAACACCCCCCCAAGCAAAAAAAAAGTAAATAATATAAAAAGCAATCCTGATTCACTCCCCAAATAAATCCTTATTTGTATTTCATAAGCACTTTCTTGATATTTTTGTTCAGAAATTATCTTCTGCCCAAACAATTTTTATGTCATTTGATAAATAAAATGACAAAATTTGTTCTTGCTTTGAGGCTGAGGCTATTTCCTTCAGGACAACAGACATTCGTGTAGACTGGTGTAACTCTCAAAAAGTATGGTTTTTATGTAGAAGCATGAAAACACAGCAGGCAGCACTGAGAGGAACTGCTGGGGATGAGGGCCAAGGCCAGGATGCTGTGGTGTGCCATGACACTTTGGGGACTTCAGCCTACATCTATTTCTGGTCAGTATATACCCATTTATTCTGCTGTCAACATTGCTGCTTTAACTAGCTCTTCTCCTTCAGACATACTGGCCCATCTCCCAGGTTGTATTTGTTAAATGCAATATTATTAAATTTCATTCCAGGTTCTCTTTTGCTAATGCAAAACAAGCCAAAATCTCATGTCTCTTCTGCTATGGCTCATCTCAGCTCCCTGCCCGACAGCACTCTGTGTTCCACCTGTAGTAAATCTGACTGTGATTTGCACATGCAGTGCATATACTTGTGTACACCCTTCCAATAACTTTGAACCCTTGGGTGAGTCCAAGGACATCTGAGAGACAGAAATCTCAAAAGGATGTGGGAAACAGATGTCTGAGTTTATAGTTCAGGTCACATGGTGTGTGATTTTTCTTTTCCAAGTCAAAAACGTCAGTGTTTGATAAAAAATATTTTTTGGTTAATAAACAGGAATGTAAGAGCCTTGCGTCCTGTACTGGCAGCAGACTGAACCACCCAACTCTGTGTATTTGTCCAATAATACCAGCAACAAAAAGAACCATGAGAAGAGTATTTTGACAAAATGCGCAGATGGCCTGTAAGGTATTTGACACTTTTTCTGACCACTAAAGGCAAACAGGCTCTGGAGAATTTGGAAAGAAGGATCGAGAGGTACTTCATTGCATTAGTGCTAGAAATTACTGTCCAGTCCATTAGTAACTAAGGAAGATGGCAGTGTCTATTAAAGACAAGTTTTAAAAAATAGGAGATCTTTTCCAAGATCTTGAAAAGAGTAGGTAGGAATCTATTATGGAAACCCAGGGAAAAGACAGATGGCTGGAAGAATACTAATGGTAATCAAAAAAGCAAAAGGAATAGCACAGATTACATAGAGAATTGCTAAGATGACATCAGCACAAAGTGAAACAGCAGAAAATCTGATGAAAGATTAAGTCTGGAAAGAAATAAAAGATAAAGGATAAAATATGTAAATATGAGGCAATATGATTTTATGGCAAAGAAGTCCTGTGAAACAAACCTGATGTATTTTTTTTATTTTTAATTTAAATTTGGATAAATTTTAATTTAAATCTGGATAAATTAATTTATCCAGATAGATGGACAGGCTTCTTTAAGACATTTGACTTAGCACTGCATTTGATCCTTATTTAAAAAATTACTTCCTATAATGTTAGTATTGAATACATGAAATGGGATTAAGCACTGGCTAGATGATAGATCTCAAGGAATAAATGCACAGAGGGAAAGGGTTCTGCTATGGGTTAAAGGGTTATAAAGTCCTGATTCCAAAACTGCTTTCACAATATGCCAGGAAGTGCCACCTTGGGATGTATACACTGGAGATCACTGATGAGAAATAAGGAAATTATTTTAAATTCCATGTGCTAGAATAAGACATCTCATTCTGGCTCCTTCATTTTAAAAAGTTGTTGAGAAATTGAAGACAATGATAAACACAAATATTATGAAAGACCTGGAGAAAATGCTTTACAAAGAAAAACTCGGTCTGTTTATCAGACACGAGACTGGGTGACAGTGTATAAATATCTTAATGAAAAAAAAATATGGTTCTCTAAAGGTCTCCTCTGGAATCACTGCCTGCAAGCAGAAAGCAGGCAAATTATTCTGAAAAGTATGGTACAGATTTTTGGTAGTTATTTCCATCACAGCAGGTTTTTTCAGAAGATGTGGATGTTTTTCAATTACTTAGTATGTTCATCTAGATTTGATAACTTCGTAAAAATCCTGCTTTTGTCAGAAACAAGTCTTTAGGCTCCATGTAAAAGTGATGTATAGTTGGCTTGTACTATAAAGACTAGACAATGTAATGGTCCTTTCTGGCTTTAAATTCAATGAATCTCTATATGATTTTTAGAGAATTCCTATGCATGTAGTACTGAAATACGCGTATGCCAGTCAGCTGGAAAAAAGTATAGAAGGAAGGGCTGTACACAATTCAACCAAGAAATGAAGTGCCCTGAACTCTCAAGAAGACCCTTTTGTAGAAACAGCAAGAAATATTGGCCTCTCTTTTGGCAGTTGAATAAAGGCCAACTATTTAAAAAGATGAAAAATTAGCACCTTCTGTTGCTGCCAGTAGGTCAGTATAATACCTGTAGCCTAGCGCGTGCTCACTTGTGGGTCAGTTTAAGACTGCTGAGCAAACAAAGGCTGTGTCTCAGAAGACCATGAAGCATTACTGAGACAGCCAATCCCAAATGTACATGGAGATTTAGTAGGAAAAGGCAGGGGGGGAAGAATGATCAAGTGAAAAGGGGAATGTCTCTGGAGTTATGAAATGACTGATTGATACAAAAGATTTGTGGCCAGATTGCAAGGATGTTGGATTTAACAGAAAAATTACTGAGAGTTAAACAAAATTGTAATTATGTAAAGACACGTATCACAGTGAGTGAAAGAACATTTATTTAAAAAAATTGATTGATTTAATTTCCATCTTTCACCAGGAAACTATTCCTTATAAAGAAAGAAAAATTTGAGTCCTTTGCAAAATCTGAGATCTACTCAATATGCACTCCCTCCTTGATGTCTTGTCACACTTTTTTGCTATTAATCAATGATCTGTAAGAATGCCAAGCTTTAATCAAAGGAAATGTTATTATTCTGCAGGTAAAAGTGCTAGAAACATGCCAAAGGGTGTTTGTTTAAACTTTAACGGATAACGTGTAGAGAGCAAGTTTCATTAGTTTGCAGACTAAAAGCATTTATTTGTCATTACGTGTGAAGCCAAGAGTACTGTAAGTTTCCTAACAATTCTGACGAGTTCCAGGTAAAATTATAGGAATAATCATAAATAATACCCTGAAGCCTTAGAATATTGCCTGTGAGGAAAGGAGAGACTGTTTCTGTCTGTAAAAAAAAAAAAAAAATAAAAAATTAAAAAATGCCCAAAGTCTAGCATTCAGATTCAAGTTAAATAAAGGTCTTAAAAGATTTAGACTTTTCTGTGAACAGAAGAAAGTATGTGAATTCACTGAGAGATGTTCACACTTTGTGGTTGAACACTGTGGGACAGGGATAACAGAACAGTTATGCCCCCAAAGCTGCTGTTTCCTGCAATATTAACAGAATCATCTGAAGCTCCCAGTTCTGGCAAACCAGAAATTGGAAATTATGGAGGAAAGATCTTTCTCCTGAGATTTCAGACACTTTCACTCTGGTTCGCAGCTATATCACTGACAATTTTATTTTCGCAGTTCTCGTGGTGGTCCCAGATGGCAAGTGCAAATAAGGCAAAATCCCTTACCCTCAGTTAATTAATTTTATAAAAAGTTTTGTTACATTCCACCAGCAAACAAAGGTGCACAGAGATTGAGAAGATTGAGAGATGAGAAGAAGGAAGCATATATTATACTAGAATGTAGAGTAGTTCTAGTTCTAGGATTAATCCTGGTTCCAATTTAGGGAATTAAAAGTAAAGATGGTGGGTTCAAAACGACTTATTTAATTTTATTTCAAATATTTCCGTACTACCGGAGACGAATCAAGAGACTGGATATGTATTGTCTGAAAGCTGCTTCTCAGATTTTTTTGCAGTTACCATACTTGACTGAAAACTCTGTAATTCCCAGGGAAAGACTCATCTTGGCTTTTCTTAAAAAATAACTCCTAAAACCCCGAAAAGATTGAGAAAATACAGCTGTTACGATTTAGTTTGGAGAAAAGGAGGCTGGGGAGCGACCTCATCGCTCTTCATAGCTTCCTGAGGAGGGGAAGTGGAGAGGGAGGTGCTGATCTCTTTTCCCTGGGATCCAGTGACAGGACATGTGGGAATGGTTCAAAGCTGCACCAGGGGAGGTTTAGACTGGACATTAGGAAGCATTTCTTTACCGAGAGGGTGGTCAAACACTGCAACAGGCTCCCTAGAGAGGTGGTCAATGCCCCAGGCCTGTCAGTGTTTAAGAGGCATTTGGACAAATGCCCTTAACAACATGCTTTAGCTTTTTGTCAGCACTGTCAGGCAGCTGGACTAAATGATCATTCTAGGTCCCTTCCAACTGAAATATCCTATCCTATCCTATCCTATCCTATCCTATCCTATCCTATCCTATCCTATCCTATCCTATCCTATCCTATCCTACCCTATCCTATCCTACCCTATCCTATCCTACCCTATCCGTACGGTAGCAGTGGTTAGATCTTCCAGCTGAAATGAGTAGTTCTGGGCTATAAATGTTATGCATACAACTAGGAAAAGATGCTCTATCCAAAGTCTCCAAGTTGACAGACAGAAGACAATTATTATTCAAAGCAGTATATTAGTCCTATTTTGCAAATGAAGACTTGAAGTATGTAAAGAGCTGAAGGGCTTGTTTTTAATACTACTGTTAATGTTTTTCATTCATGCTGGTTCATCTAGGGCCAAGCCTTGTTTTGCATATATTGAATAACTCTTCCAGCACCTCATTTCACACACTATCATCCCTCCTTACACTAAATTGCTATTCTGTACCTGTTTGTTTTCTGTTTCCTTCAGAAAAATCACCTGCCATTGTGAGCCAGGATATTACCATCTAATCCTGTCACATGCAGCCCCTGCAGCAGAACTGGGAACTGAACCCAGCCTCGATCTCTGACTAGTTCTTCACTCACGAGGTCATTTTTCCCTATGGCTGGTAATGGTGAATAGATGGTCATGGTAATGGTGACTAAGGGTAATAGCATTGGCTACCTTTTGCCAACTTTGCCTTTAACTAAGCCATAGTTCAAGTTAGCATCTCACTCCCACGCTCACTTCATCTGTAATTAGCCAGCTTCTAATAAATATTTACATGACACATTTACTGGCATGTTTTTTACTCCCATGCCGTATTAAAGGCTAAAATTATGAACTTTCATTTGCTTCAGCCTGAATCCAGTTTGACACCTCCTGGTTCAGCGAGATTCTTGGCACATTTCTGCTGAAATACCGCAAGCACGCGTGCTCTATTGCAAATGCTGAGTAAGCACCGTGATTTAGATGAAACAGTGGGCCTGGGGCTACAGCAAACTGCATGGATTATCTAGTCCAACTGCAAATTCGCTTTCAAAGGTATATCTATAGCTGCCAGCCATACAGGAGCTTCTGTTCCCTCAACTGTGTTTCCTCTAGTTCATGTATTTACAGTTGGTTGCTTACCAAACTATACCCTTAAAGGAAAAACGTCTGTTAATGTCTCAGTGGAGTGGTGACCAGGGTAATGAAAGTCATTACTCATTAACAGAGTATACAGTGAGTAAAAAAAAAAAAAATCTATCAAATGAATATAATTGCCATAGAGCATTTGTTCCTTAATAAAAACAACGATAACCACAACAAATGCTGCAATATGCATTTAAATTACAAGGCATACTCACTATGTCAGTGCCCTCATGTGTTAGGTGCTGTACAGTCACAGGATAAATGTAACACTTGAACCCAAAGGCATGAATATAAAAAATAAAACATATAAATAAATAAACAAGGAGAGAATCTGAGTAGGTTAGTTGGAAATGGAACAAGAAATGGCATAACAAAATAAAAGCAACTGTGCAATTCACCATTCTTTGGGCTTATTCGATTATGTAAAAAAAAAAATCTTAAAAATAAGCTGAGAGGGAAAGTTGATTAAATAAAATCAAACCTATTACTGAAATGAATAATTTAGCATATTTGTGATAGTTTCTTTCTTTTAGTTTTTCAGGGCATAAGATTTATCAGCCCTGCTGGTAAAGGAAGACCTTCCATGAAAGAGCAAGGAACAAAGTGAGTTATATATAAATTAGAAAACCAAAATTGAGGTAAATTTCCTTCAGTCTTCTGTTGCCTACAGTTGACTTTATGGCACTGACAACACTAACAATGGTAGCCAGAACAATATATACTGAGATGTAATTAAAATACACTCAAAGCTCTGGGCCTATACACAAAATACACTGAGAAATACATGCAAATTGGGCGAAACTCAATACTACATTCTGAACAAGCTTATTCATACCACGATTCCTCCTACACAAGAGCTTTATTCTTAATTTTCTCTCACCAAAAGACTGGAGAAAGGGGTTTTGTGAAAAAAACCTGAAGGTCACACTAGCAAGACAATATTAAACAGGGAAAATGTGTCGCAGAACTCAAGGTATTAGCATTTAAACCAACCTGATTTAGATGATACAGATGTAAAACTTGATCTTTTCATACAGTGAAGCCTTTTTTAATGTTACCAGCTGTAGCACCGCATCGCCTTGTTGTAAATGCTCTATTTACTCCATTTCTCTGGGAGTTCCTGCCTGACACAGAGCTAGAATTACTGGTGTTATGTCCCTTCTCCCATCAGTCGCCTATGGTCAGAGCGTGCTGGGACAGGGAGGAAAGTAACTAAACTGGGGTGGATTCTGGCTCTGCCCGTGTAGGGGTTAGCTCCTTTAGAGGTGTAACCTAAGCCTGGATCTAGGATGAATAAGAGTCAGGCAGCTGTGCTCACAGCTGGGACATCTCTGCTCCACCAACCCAAAGCACAAGGCACAGGACAAAACCCTTTAAAGGACAGGTGTAAAAAAGGCTCATAGTGCTTCTCTTTTCAGTATCAGGTAGAGGAGAACCATGTGACAGGGGAAAAAAAGGATGATGCTTTGCCTGCTGGCACTGGTGAGCCCTTCA
The DNA here is from genome assembly GCF_034619465.1 of Leptosomus discolor. Classification (NCBI taxonomy): domain Eukaryota; kingdom Metazoa; phylum Chordata; class Aves; order Leptosomiformes; family Leptosomidae; genus Leptosomus; species Leptosomus discolor. Next base: position 67,468,070 of record NC_141394.1, on the reverse strand, counting down.
GTCCTCCCAGATGTTCACAAAATCCCAGCCTGATGCACTGAGGCTGCCAGCACTTAGCTTTGCTCCTCACTAATATTCCAGTGTTATCTCCTGGCATTACCTCACTCCATTTTTGTCTCTGGTCTGATACATTAGGGCCTTATGCTAAACTTTGTCCAAAAGAATCTACTTCATGGAGTGAAAACTGTTTGTCAGGGTGAAGTGCCCATGCCAGGTCAGTACAAAAATACCTGTTTTAACACACACAAGTGTATTCTAATATTTAAACTCAAGAATTCAAAGTAGCTTTGCATTTCTTTAAACAAACAAAAAAATCTCTATCATGGCTTAAATGATCCTTAATTTAATAGCTGGCCAACGGGCAAAATGCCAGATTTTATTACAGATCCTAAATGACTGCGCTTAATTTTTGCCAAGATATCCTACCTGTCATTCCCCTGAGTGTTATCTGAGTTCATTGCCTTATTTGGTTGTAGTTTATAAGCTATAACAGTATTTTAGCTTGAAAATAGGGAGAAGAAAAATGACTTGTAACAGTCTGGGTATTCATGCATTTACCAGCTGCTCTGCAGATAAGATAGGTAATACTGGCAACTTTTGGCTTCTTGTGACCACATTTTAAAGTAGAATATATCTACTGTAAAATGTACATATCGCTATGTTGAAGTGTGGTTTTGAGGGAACAGAGAAGGTCAGATGTAATTTGATGTCATGTTAGGCCATATGTTGACTCAAGAAATCAGAGGTGCAAATCACTTAATAAGATTACTGTAAGATGTACACAAGCAAGATATTTTACCACAAAAAGACTGTGGAAGCTTCAAAATGCATTATTGAAGTAAATACTGATGCACATTTAAAATGCTTTTTGAAGAAATTTGCTCTAAGTATTAGCTAATGCAAAGATGTAACTATTTGCACAAGAAAGCACAATTAAAAGTCATTTGAGGTAACGGAAAGATCTAGTTAGGAGAAACTTTCATTTCCTTTTCTTCTTTTTTTCTCTTTCTTTTTCTGTTAAATAAGAAAGAACTACAACCTAAGACTCTAAAGCAAGAACCTACAAGACATCTAAATCACAGTAAGTCATGTAGATAGCTGGAACAGTAGCTCTGCTTATTCAGCAGCATCAAAAGCTGGATGCTGGGCAGGATGCCATGAACTCAGCTGCCTGTGGAACTTGAGGGATGTGACAGCTGACCTTCAGAATACATTTATTTAAAGTATTTTTGGAAGGGTTGGTGAATGTACGAGGGGTGTTTTATTCTCTAGCCTTGTAGGTGCCTACACAAAAGATGTGAGCAGTGGTGGTGGTGGAGGAGCCAGGAGGAATGCAGTGCAAGGTCTGTTGTGGAAATGATTCTGACCTGTGCTGAGGGCCCAGGGGACAGAAATGCTGCTCAGACCACTATCTCTGTGACTGCTGTGTTTTATTTATTTATGCTCTACACATGCATACGTATGTTTTTATTCTGAATCAGACAGAATCCAACCTTTCTGAAGAGGAAGAATTATTTCACGGCAATTCCTGTATGACACACATCACAAAATATTACTCAGTTACTCCTTCTCCGAGACCAGTAATTTGTGTTTTGCTAGTAGATATGTTCCATAAAAGTATCCAGCTTTGATTCAAAGAAGACAATGTAGAGGGATAATATATGAATTTCCTCAATAGTTTGTTATATTTTTGCTTTAAAAAAAGAAAAAGGACAATTTTCGTCACAAGCTTTTCACCAGAAGCGCAGATGTTTTTTTCTGCATTGAAGAACACTTTAGCACGAGGTATTTCCTCTGCAGGAGCATGCTCATACATTCATATGCCACAATCAAAGCTGGATATTTGATCATCTTCTGTGGCGGAGTGGGGCTGGGTTTGAGGCCTGAAGCATTCTTAGGTGACACCAGCAGCTTTTCACTTACTGGGTTAAGAGGTCATCTGGTTAAGTGGCCTTGTATTTAATATATACTCTCCAAATTCTGAAAATGACCTGCATGGAGGACCAGACTGAACTCATGATCAGTGCTGTGGTCATTGTAGTAAGTGGAGCTGCTGAGGGAAGTGAGAGGAGATTAGTAAAAAGACACATTTTGTAACCGTAGTGTGAACCTCATTTTTTATAATGAGTTTTCCTTTTCCCAGTCTTCCTTCAATCTCTTCTTAAGAAAACAAACAGCATTTGGTGAGTGACACAGCCGATGACTGTCATCTCTTAAAGCTCTCTTTATCTAAGCAAGCACTGAGCTGCTTCTCTTCTAATAGTAGGAGGCAGGTGGGGTTTTTGAGGTTGCGCTTATCGCTTGGCTCACAGGAACAAAACAAGTCCAGATGCTGCTGACCGTGCAGGTTTTGTGTCACCCTCTGAAGCGTAAGTACAGTAAAAAAAAGGGATGTATAATTTGGACAGAGTTTACAGTATATTTTTAAATGCAACATTTGACTTGCCTTTTTCCTTATTTTTTTGGCCAATCATAATGTGTGAAGAACAACAGCAGTGAAATTGCCCTCTGTGTACACATCAACTGGCGGGCAACTTATCGAAGGAGGACGTTTCTGCCAAAACAGACTTGCTTAGCTGAATTTTAATCATAAATACTCAACAAAGGTTTCCTGATATTTAAAACATTCAGAGATGCACAATACTGTTGGGCTGTGAGCTGCTGCTACCACCTTTGATTAGAGAGCCTAATTGCAGCTGTTCATATCTTGTGTGTCAAGTCAAACCTGAGCAATTCCTGCTCAGGATCCCTGGACCATCGCAGATGGTGTCCCCAAGGCCGACTTTCCAGTGCCATTGAATGCAGGCTAAAGCAGCAGATGAAACTGTCTGTTGTGGTGCTTGGTAACCCTAGACCTCACCTGGCCACAGAAAACTTGCCTTCACTGACACATATTTTGAAGAAACAGATACTTTGAGGAGAATCTCCACTCAGCAAGCGCCTAGTTTCTAGTCCTTTTCATTGCCTGTATATTGTACCATTTGCATAAGCTCATGTATAGCAGTCACAAAGCTAGAAAGGGAGGTTTGTAGGTGGCCTAAATTTTCTCCCATCTGTGCAACTCACACACACTTTAATGTATACCAACATAGATTCATATATAATTTTTTATATATGCACACATGCACACACACACATACATATATATACACACATGTGTTAATTTGAAGGTCCATCCTTAAATTCTTGGACTAATTCTAGGCATATTTGTTATGGTGATGAAATAAATTGAGAAAATTATTTTTCAAGCTTTCTGCTGCTGACTGGTTGCAGTGTTTAGTGTCCAATCCTTAGAGAAGAGATCCTGACCAATATAGGGCCAGCTGCCCTGCGTGCACTTGGGTAACTTGTTACAGGACTCACATTTTCCCAAGCCAGTCTATTTCCAGAAGTCATTGCTAAGTTGCAAGGTAAGATTTCAGCCTGCAGACTTTGATCTATACCAATGCATAGCTATATCAGTTACAACTATCAAAAGATTCCTATCCCTAAGATAAAGGTCCCACATTTTTCCCCATGCTTTTCCTGAAATGTTCACTAAGAGTGTGCTATCACCAGGAATTATGGGACCTGTGATATGTTCGCTGTGAAGATGACTTGCACGTGGACATCTGTTTGAGGCATCCTAGGCACTGATTATTCTACTATAAAGTGTGTCCATATGTATGCTCAGTGACCCAGGATTTTCAGATACATAGAAGTATCTCTGACATGGCTGCTAGACATCTGGAAATCCCGGACACCTGACCAGACTTCGAATTCAACCTGGCTAAAATATTGGGGGAAAAACAAAGACTTGTCAGAGAAACCTGGATGTACAATACCTGCCTTGGCATAGCTTTACCATAAGAAAACAAAAAGTAAGACAAATATGTGTAAACAAGAATACAAAAAGCCACGTTTTTTTTAACATGTGAAAAATATTCCTCCTGCAAGAAAGCTTATCCTCCTGAAGAAACCGGCATGAATTGTACTACGACTCCCCAAGGGGTCTACTGATATCAGCAAATCCACTTGAAAGCAGTCACTTAGAGGAGTTCCTAGACATTTTCCAGAGTCATTCGAGCTTCTGGGATTTTCAGTCTGAAATCCTCTTTCCAGACATCTAACCCCTGGATAATGTACAACCCCCCAAAATGTTTATTTTGAACTCTGAGACTCTCTTTACTGAGGCTACTAGAGGACTTCTCTACAACAACAGTAATCAACATTTCTCTCAGAGTGGAATCAAAGACTGCCCAATTAGTCTGGTGCAAGGCAGTGTTTGTGTATGAATTATAACTAAAGAGGAATTGAAAGGGAATTGTTCCATTCCCAGGTTAAGCACTGCTGGTGAAATTAGCAAATGTGATTCCTTTTTTCCCTCAAGGCATGAAGCTGGAGAAAAAGGCAAGAAGAGAAGGAAGCAGCTTCTGCATTTTTCTTCTAATCAGCCATGCGTATTAGTGTATAAGGCAAGACAGGAAGGTAATATGAGAATCAGGCAAGCAGCCAGATGACATTGTGTAAGGCATCTTTGTATAACTGCCAGCTAGTGTCTTATAATATTGAACACTGAAGTTTCTATTTAGCAGTGTTGATTGAATGGTGGAAAAAAAAAATCCAGGCAAGGATAATGTCTGTAATCAGCACTGCACGATTGCTATTGTCTATGCTTGGTATACTTAATGGAGAAGCTAATTACCATGTGTTCATTTTTTATTACGTTTACTATATTGCATGGAGAAGTAATATGATTTTTTTCCCCTCCATGGGTTTACAGAAAACAAACAATACAAACAAAAACACGATGGATCCCCCCTCTCCACCCCCAGCCCTAATTAATTCTCATTAGGGCCACCGTTTTTATTTCCGAGAGGAAGTCAGAAGGCAAGGATAGCATGCCTGATGAGCTTGCTAACCTAGCCCAGTGTGTGCTTGGACTGGGCTGCTGATGCGTTTGAATGTGACAGGAAGGAAACTGCACAAACCCAACGCACAGTCGTTTCATTTAGCTTCTCTGAGGCACATTCATTTACCTACCACTTCCCATGCAGCTTTACAAAAACAAAAGGGCAAAGTAACCCTGAAAAGTGGTGGACTGACAACTTCTTTCTGCATGGTTGGAGAAGAGCGATGCCGTAGAAGCACACCCCCAGAATGACATGACAGTGCCCTAAAAATTTTTGACCCAGTCCTACAGTAGCTAGGTGTGAGAACGTCAGTCCCTCTCTGATCCTCAGGCCATCCTCTGTGCCTGTTTAGTGCAAACCTGGCTGAGTTCACACTCTCTCTGACTGCTGTTACGCGGCATCTGCCACTGCCAGTGCAGGCAGAGGTCCCTGCAGGATGCCATCTGCAGCAATGCCTCCTTTTAACTGGTGGCCTTGTGGGTTGAGCCCACTCTTGGGCCAAAGCATTCTGCTCCTGGAGGGAAGTGGATGCCCACATCCTCAGGGGGCATCCCAGCCTCCAGGCTTGGACACAAATCAAGAGGCTCTCAGTTTTTCTTGGTAATGGTGTTCTCCTTTGTGTAAAATACTTGAACAGCAACAGGGACTGGAACTGCACCCTGAAGGTCAGTCCTCTGGTAACTTATCTATTGACTCCCTTCTCCCTCTCTCGCCTTGCCAATGAATAATTATTCAATGAAAAGTGAGCATGGAGGGCCTTCTTTGAACCGGATCCTTGTGAATTTATATCTCACCTAAAGTCAACGTATGACTTTCAGTGAGAACTGTGCCCCTAAATTCTTGATTTTTAAGTGTGTTTGGGAACCCTAAGATGTAGGTGGTGGTACTGAGTGGGATCTTTCTGAAGTGCCTTTGTGTTCACAACTCAGAAAGCAGCTCCACCTAACTCTGAGAAATAGCTGATTTGCATTGACTGTGCTTGGAGGGTTAATACAGGCATTAGCATAACCACTGCCAGCCTAGTGTAACACTATTGAGTCCCATGAATGGCTGCGTGGCCCCTGGGAGAGGTTAGAATCCTGCTCAGGTCCTGTTGCTTTTCCTGGAAGGAACAAGTTCCATATTCATGCTGCATTTACAGCATGCAGAAAGTACAGTGTCCCCAGGGATCTGAACAGCAATTGTCAGATGTTGATTAGACCAATATTAATACCAAGGCATAGATAAAAGAAAGTCAGTCAAACTGAACTCAGTGCTGGTTTTAACAAGCAGGTTCACAAAGTCTGGTCCTCCCACACTGAAGTAAATAGGAAGATGTTACAGTATTTATAGACTAGATTTCAAAAAGCAGAAGCAGCTAATGCACTCTCTTTATTAGGCACACTCCCTAGTGCCTGCAAATTGCTGTATATTTCAAGCCTTATTTAATTTTTAATACAGCAGTCCGTTACGTAATCAGATATATTTTGAGGGAAACTTATTATTGCATCTTGCAGTCTGACTGGCTTCCCTCTAAGAGTTCGGCAAGCTGTTGCATGTGGTTTTTATGGGCAGGAACTCCTTTTCTACCACCAAAGCTGAAATTAGAATGTCCTACTCGATGTATGCAGTGTATTAAGCACAAAGAAACAGTGTTTGACAGGGTGGTGGGTAAGAGGACAGATTACTTCTCTATTAGACAGAGGGAGGGTGAAGACTTCCTCTTCCGACAATGAAAATTTTGATGTAAAAAATTGGCTGTTCCACCCTATAGTCGTCTATTGCTGCCACAGACTTAGGCGAGGTAAGTAGGAAAGACTAGATAAAGTTAAAGCATTTCAGTGCCTGTGAGACATGAGTGGAAGGTCCCTGAAGAGTTTGGTTGCTCCTAGGTTCATAAATCTTAAAAACACAAAACTGAGATATATAAGTGTCATGGGTTGAGGCTGGGCTGGCCACTAACGAATGACAGACAGTCTCTATTAACTCCTCTCCCCTCCCAAAAGGGAAAAGGAGAGAGAATAAGGGACAGAGACTTTGCGGTTTGGAAAAGAAAACTAAACCAGCTTTAATGAAACATTAACAACAAAAAACCCCATAAGAATAAGGAAATAATGAAATATATACAACATGTACAAATATATACAACTATATGCAAAACCAATACCGAACCCAACTCCCCCCACCCTGATGACAATACATCACCACCGATGCTGCGGGGCTGGTACTGGGGCAGTCTCAGGCTGGACTCGGCAGCAGACAGGGACGGGATGCAGGAGCTGGACTTAGGCACTGGATTCAGGGATGCACGGATCGGGACCGACAACAGAAGAACAGAGTCCTCCTCAGATGTCGGCCATCGAAGAAGAGAGATTGACCCTCGTGATCCCTCAGCTTTATACTGAATATGACGTGTATGGGATGGAACACTCTGTTGGTCAGGTTTGGGTCACCTGTCCGATTCGCTCCCCCCTGCAGGTGCAACCTTTTTCGTGCTTGCGACCCTTTTCACTCCCAGCACCCCAACACGGAGCACAAGAGTTAGCAGTGACCTTGGTTGCTATAAGAACAAGTATAAGCAAGGGCCTCTCTGCATCCCATTCCTTGGTACGAACTGTAAACAGCAAGGCTTATTACTGCTAGAAGCAGTCATTGTCTGGAAGAACATGCTGCTGTTTCAGAAAGTGTCGTTAGTTAGGACAGACTTAACAGAAAAGTTAAATCACTAAAACAGAATTAGTTCTGGTTTAGCCCAAACCAGGACAGTAAGATAGACCTGCCTCAGGATCCTACATTTCTGATCTGTCCACTTACGCTGTGGGAGATGAGGCATGTTGGAGGGATGGATTTAAAAGTAATCTATGTTGGAGGTGCAGTTCCATTTACCTTCATTGTAAGTTTCCTCGGAAAAATGGAAGTTAAATACCTGAGAGAAACTTACAGCAGGCTTCTGTCTCTGTACCACTGTGTGGTGCTGAATAGAGACTAAACCTTACCAGAGCTCAACCTCTTCCCACACAGAGAGGGCATGAACAGGAGTTGCAAGCTTCAAAAGAGGGAGGTAGATCTTTATGATTGCAGGGCACTTTCCCTGGGATGGTGAATGTTGTAAGGGAGCAAACACTCCTGCTTTTCCTTAGACATCCATTAGACTTTTTTGTCTCTTTTAAGGAAGAATTAAGTGTTTGTTGGAGCTGTCTTAGGTGAATGATTTACAGCTACTTACAGATCTTCTTGCTTTAAACCCTCAGTCAGTGTCTACAGTCAAGACACAGTCTTAGCCTAAGGTCTGGCCTCATTTTATACTCTGGATGTAATGTTCTACTTCCTAAATACTTTACCTGATAAAAAGAATCAATTGAAATGTCTTTTCTGCAGACAGGATTTCAAGTTCTGGAAATAATAGACATTTTCACATACAAAAGATCTGCTTTTACTGAAAAAGAGATTTCTTTCAAGAAAAAAAATCAGGGGAAAAAATCTCAGCATTCTGTAGTTCTGTGTTACAAAACATCAGAAACTTACTTTGTGTGTCTGGACTTGCAGTGATAACAAAGGCCATGTTGAAAAAAACAGCGACTAAAATTATAGAAGCAGATTTGTTTTGGCCTCTTGTACGGGAATAAGCTTTCTGCTGGCCCCTCTAGTCACCCTCCCATGTCTGTGGTGAGAAAGATGCTCTCAGCATTTCTTCTTAGTTTTTCTGCAAGGTGTAGGAGGAAAAGAAAATGAAGAAAATATCTAAGGAAATATCCCACATGGCCTATTTAGGCCTGGTAGTAGGGGAATTTAGCCTGAACTGTGTTGGCTGGACTACTTGCAATATTCAAGATAGAGCTCGCTTTGTTCTCTTTCACTGTATCACAGCATGCAACGTATTATCACCAATTTAGTATAGACTCTTCAATGAATTTATATCTGTGGCTTTTCTTATCCTCACCAATTCTAGACGGTGTTTTCATCCAAGAGTTTCAGCCTGATGTAGCCAAAGCTTGGAGTACCGCCCCCAGATATTGGTAAATATTTTGCATTCAAAAGCAAATATGAGTGGCTTGCATTTCCCTATCCTTTTCCCCTTTATAAAATAGTTCCCTAATGTAGTTTGATATACAGAAAAATACTGAAATAACAAGAAGATATTTAGGGATTTATTGTGACATATCTGGGAGGGAATCTGGAGAGCACAGATCTCAGTTTGGTCCCTTGGATTGACAATAGGCTGGAGCATCGTGGCTAGACTAAGGGCTCAAATGAATAATGAATTTACCTTGGGTTTTTTTTTGTCATCACATTTAACTCTCATTAGCTCTGGTAACTCTTCACAAGTAGGTTCTTAGCTCATGGCACATGCTTCTTTTATCCCCTTTCACTAAAAGGTGAGCTTGATGTGGCATTTGACATGGACTAAGAGCACATAAACAAGCTGCACTGACACAATAATCTAATAAGGTGTGGTGGCATTTTGGACTGAAGTTTGCGCATCATCACCATCTCAGGTATGTAAAGCCCGGCACAGCCACACTCAGGAGAAAGGCTTCTTCTTTGTTACCCACAGACAGGAAAGCTTGGCTCTAAAAAGATATTAAAGGGATAACAGGCTCTGATACAAAAAGAAAAGAAAAATTCTTTCCTCAATAAGAAGAAAAATAATGCTCCAATTATAGATGATCCGGCCATTTGAAATCTCTTATGGCACACACTACATTTGATTTCCCTCTCTCTAAGGTCTTGCTAATGCTGCAAGACATGTTTTTAATCAGATTCCAAAATACAGTTTATGACAGAGCTGCTACCTTGGAAAGGATTAGTTCTGCTCTGCTACTTGTGTATCTATTAAATTTTATTCAGTCATCATACATCCAAGAATACTGTATCTTATGGATATATTTTAAGGCAGTAAATTAAAGTGGTACACACTAGTGATCCCATTAGTGGAAAGTGTCGAATTGAGTGCATTTCTAAGCACTCCGCTCTAATCTTCCTACCTCTATACTGTATAGAAGACATTAATGTGTTGTTTTAATTTGAGATTCAGACACTCAAAAAGCTCTCATCAAGAACATTTTCTAGGCCTTGCAAGATAGAGGAGATAAAATAAAACACTAAAAATAAATAATTCAAGACAAATTTTATTCATTATGCCGTGTTTTCTATGGGCAATGGTTTGTATAATTTTTCCTACAGTGCCAAAATGAGCAGCATCTCCTTGTGAAGGAGATCTTTGCTTCACACAAAATGTTTGATTTATGTACTTGCACCCTTTTATCAAGGTAAGTTTAAATCTGTCTGACTATCTGTCCTTGTTTTTAACACTTTCAAAAATGTGGAAAAAACCACCCCCTATCATGTAAACACAATTTTTCAAGCCCATCTTGAGAAAGTAATACTCCATTTCTTTGCTATTTAATCAAATATATTTGATTGACACTGTTTGTTTTGCCTACAAGGAACTTGGAAAAACAGCTTTGTTGCCAGTGTGAAATATTGAGTTTCTTCAAAATTGTAAACTTCTGTTCTAATCTGACCTTCATTTCACATGAAATTTACCTTGCATGGATCTTACGTACCCTCCTTTGGGATGGGAAATTGCATGTGTTTTAAAACATGCTAGCTAGTGCAGTTTTTCTTTTTATAAGTTAATATGAATAGTAATCATAGTAAATCATAAATTATTAACATGTGGAATATAAAGTAACCCTATCTCTTACAGGCAGGGTTCTAAGTATCCCAAATAATTTTAAATTTTCATAGTTACTCAGTTTGTTCCACCTACTTGTGGCTTCTTTCTTGCCTTCATCAGATATTGCTGTCAGGTAGGCAAGTTTCTGGCAGTAAAGGCCATCTGAAGCTTGTTCAGATTGGAGAAATTACTACAGGGTAAGGCTTTGGTCTATAGACAATCACAGAATCACGGAGTTACAGACTGGTAGGGGTTGGAAGGGACCTCTGGAGATCATCAAGTTCCCTGGCAGAGCAGGACCACCTAGAGCAGGTTGCACAGGACAGCATCCAGGCAGGTCTTAAATGTGTTCAGGGACATAGACTCCAGAACCTCTCTGGGCAGCCTGTTACAGTGCTCTGCCACCCTCTACTTTAAAGTAAAGAAGTTCCTCCTCAAGTTTAGATGGAACATCCTATGTTCAAGTTTGTGCCCAGTATCACTTGTCCAGTCACTGGGCACCACTGAAAAAAGACTGTCCCCATCCTCCTGGCATCCACAATTTAAGTATTTATAATCATCGATAAGATCCCCTCTCAGTCTTCTCTTCTCTAGGCTAAAAAGCCCTAAGTCCCTCAGCCTCTCTTGGTAGGAGAGATACTCCAGTCCCCTAATCATCTTCATGGCCCTCCACTGGACTGTCTCCAGTAGTTTCCCTGTCCCTCTTGAGCTGGGGAGCCCAGAACTGGACACAGCACTCCAGACGAGTCCTCACTAGGGCACAGCAGAGGGGGCGGAGAAGCTCCCTCGGCCTGCTGCCCACACTCTTCTTGATGCACCCCAGGATGCTATTGACTTTCTTGGCCACAAGAGCACATTGCTGGCTCATGGTCAACTTGTTGTCCACCAGAACACCCAGATCCTTCTCTGCAGAGCTGATCTCCAGCAGGTCAGCCCCCAACCTGTGCTGATGCATGGGGTTATTCCTTCCCAGCTGCAGGACCCTACACTTACCCTTGTTGAACTTCATAAGGTTACTCCCTGTCCAACTCTCCAGCCTGTCCAGGTCACACCGAATGGCAGCACAGCCTTCTGGTGTGTCAGTCACTCCTCCCAGTTATGTATCATCAGCAAAGTTGCTGAGGGTGCACTCCGTCCCTTTATCCAGATCACTGATGAAGATATTGAACAGGATTGGACCTGATACTGACCCCGGGGGAACACCACTTGTTATGGGCCTCCAATTAGACTCTGTGCCAGTGACAACAACCCTCTGAGATCTATCTTTCAGCCAATTTCCAATCCACCCTATTGTCCATTCAATCTATCCCAAACTTCCTAAGCTTACCTATGAGGATGTTGTGGGAGACAGCGTCAAAAGCCTTGCTGAAGTAAAGGTAGACAACATCCACTGCTCTCCTTTCATCTACCCATCCAGTCATGCCCTCATAGAAGGCTATCGGATTAGTCAGACAGGACTTCCCCTTGGTGAATCCATGTTGACCACATCTGATATAACCTTCTTTTCCTCCAAATGTTTTGAGATGACCACCAGAATGATCTGTTCCAACATCTTTCCAGGGATGGAGGTAAGGCTGACTGGCCTGCAGTTTCCTGGGTCCTCCTTCTTGCCCTTTTTGAAGACTGGAGTGACATTGGCTTTCCTCCAGTCCTCAGGCACCTCACCTGTTCTCCAGGGCCTTTCAAAGATGATGGAGAGTGGCTTAGCAATGACTTCTGCCAGCTCCCTCAGCACTTGTGGGTGCATCACATCAGGACCCATGGACTTGTGGATATCCACTTTACTTAATTATTGATCTCTAACTTGGTCTTCCTCAACGAAGGGAAAGCCTTGGCAAAGTTCATTAAACCTAATAGTTTTTTGGGCATATTTCTTACCAGCTAGGTAGACAAAAGCGACTGTCTACAAAGACAGAGCTGGAAATATTTACAGTCAATAGCAAGTCCAAGGTGTAGGAGTTGGGTTTGTCAGAGCCAGAGCAATACGTGGTTCAGGAGGCTGGGCTTTGAGAAAGAACGTCGGAAAAAACAGAATCAAGCAACTGAACAGCAGGAAGCAATGATGAACACGACCTTAAGTGACACTACCAAACCAAATTTCTCTTGAGCCTGATGGTGGATGATAGGACCTGGATTTGTGCCCAAGACTGTGGCTCTGGCTGTTGATTTCCAATATGCTCTGAGAAACAGGACATTGCAGGGGCCTGAGTATAAATTACATAGCCCCAAAAGAAGAAATAATAGCAAAGAGATGGGGCTTTGTCTTAATGAGACAAAGAATTGGATGAAAGATAGAACACATTGCTTTGTGGCCAATGCCACTGTAATGAGTTTGCTGCAGAATAAAAGGAAAGTGGGAATCTATAGCTTCTACTCAACAAAAGCCCCTCAAAAGACATTTCCATACTCATTACTGTTTCAACAAAACAGTAACTTACACTGCCTGACCAGATAGGAAAAACTAAGCACTTCAAAAGACTTGCCTGTAGCAGGCAAAATGGCATCTAACCAGATCCTGGGGTCACACTTAGGAAGGGATTAAAGTACTTCAGCTAAAAGCCCTAGGTCTTGCATCAGATTGGATAGATACAATGGAAAATCAATCACCTCCTGGGTACCTGCTCTCTGTGGAGCTGATCCAGGGAAGAATTCTGGCTTTTGGGTCATGGTGGAAATGGGCAAGAGGCTGTGCCATTGCATCCACCTTTCCAAGAGTTTTTTCCTCTGTGCAGACACTCTTAATCTTTGAGGAAATGCTAGGTTGCTAGATTTATAAGGGGTGAAACTCAAGAACAACCTTGGGATAGTTTGTTCTTTGTCTTAATCTTTAGCTCAAGCTCTTTAATTCAAGCCAGTACCTTGAGCAGGACTGCTCCCTCGGTATTCGGACTGAAACTGCATGAGTGCTGTCTCACAGTCTCTCTTGATGAACTAGAAGTTGAACTGTAAATAAACTGAGTCTTAAGAAAAATCCTGCTGTTCTGCATCAGTTTCTTCTTCTAGTGAAGAAAGATGGATATACAGCACTTTGCGTACAAACCCTTCTCTCTTGGAGGGCTAGAAGGGGGTTGCCAACTTATACCAGCTTTTGGATGTCACATCTCTTACTGACCACCATAGCACACTCTATGTCTTCCTTCATATCTGATTCTTAAAGACATGGATGTTCATCTTCTTGGTGACACTGGTTGTGCCCTGAGAGCTACCAATATAGACTTTGCAAGCAATATGTTCATCATTGGATGAGATTTGCTCCCTTGATGACAAAGAGTCCCATGTCCTTGCCTTTATTGAACAAGTCAAAGAACGGCAATAGAAAGAGCTTTTCCAAAAATCCTCAAACACAGTATTTCTCCCATGACATTTTGAGAATTACTGTATTTTTCATAAAGACTGTAAGTGTAACAAAGACCTAATTAGGGTTTCCCAACAGACTTGAAAATAGGTCTGCTGGGTACAGGTTAAGATTATGTTTTACTCTAGGATCAAACTGAAAGACATTTCTTAAGACAGAGATTGGGAAAGCAGTGTGGAAGAGCAACATTTACATATTGGACATTGTAATTAATGGACTGTTGTTGTAAGTTTGTCACACAGAAGACAGAGGAGATGTTACTCTCTTCTGTTTGTCCTGAGAAATTGTTGCCTGGAATAATGTGTCCATTTAAAAAAGCAGTTGATAGAAAGCCCAGAAAAGAACAGAAAAATAATCTGAGAATCAATCAACATGGTCTGTGAATGCTTTCAAAGCTTTTTGATTTATACAGGTCAGAAAAAGCAGGATAAATGTGGGACAAGATAGCAGTCTTCGAATAAGTAAAAAGTTATTACAATGAGAGAAAAACTGCCCACTATACTTGTTCAGTATTTTATCAGCAAAGCAGATTTAAGTTGAATGCGAGAAATAAAACTGAAGAAGCCTCTAAGAGAATCCCCTTCAGTGGGAGGATGTAAAAGCAGGCCATGCACACTTTGTTTAGTCTAGTCAAAGTGTAAGACTAAGCGTGTTTCTCAGGAGGGAGTATGTGGCCACTGGAGGTCCTGTCTTGCTGGCAGGTTTATGAGTCATAGTGGCAGCCGGAGAACAGAATTAACAGGCACCTGCCAAAATTACCTCTGGTAAGTGCTATTCTTATCAATCATCTAGAAATATTATTGCTGTTGTGTCACATCGGTTTGGTGCTTTCTCTCTGTCACTGACTCAAAGTCCAAGATTGCTCTTAGGAAAGCAGGTCCTTGGAGGACTATTATGTTATAATTTCAGAAATCCAAAGGGAAGTCTTGTTTTAAGTTCCATAAATGCCTATAACCTCTTCTAATCCATCTTTTGAACCAGCTGAGAAATGCCTCTCACAGAGGTTATTCTTGGTACGTGTCATCAGAGGAAGCACAAGATGAACAGGACTAATGGGCACTCAACAACAAAAGCAAACCAATTAATGTTTATTACTACCAGCTCAGCAGGAGAGAATGTCCCAGGTCTAGATCTGGAGGTCTAATATCTTGTATTCACAGGTAGGTTCTTCTGATGAGAAATCTGTAGTGTAGCAAGAAATATAAACTCTCCTGTTTTGCATCCAGACAAGATCCCAACATTTGGGTAACAAGGATCACCCTAATATTAAGCCATAGCTGATCACAGTGATGCACCTACACTAACAGGTTGTTTCTTACCAACGGCTCCTGTTGCAGATCTCTGCAGAGCTTTATAAAGAAAACAGCATTTTGCATACATTCTAGGCTCGTATGTCTTTTATGTACACTTCTGTACACCCATACACATTTCTGTAACCACTGCTGTATATATGTGGAGTGTTAAGCAAGGTATATAAGAAGAGGTAAGGTTTTAACAAGCCAACCATTATAATTTGTAGAAGTCCTTCTGTAAATTCTTTTAGGCTGACAACCCCTCAGCTGGTTCTGAGGAATTAGGACTTTTTCCTTCAGGTATAACACAGAAATTCAGAAGTACCTTTAGGCCTATTAGTCGCCATTTTGCAAGACGATGTCAAGGCAGTATTTTAAAGGCATTATTTTTTGCTTTCCCACCTACTAGTTTTCTATATCTGAAGGTTGTTCAGATTGATAATGTATGCTTGACCTTTGGTTTGGTAAGGGAGAAAATAGGCCCAATACCTTCATCTGTATTTGTCTCTCCATTAGCATTTCCTTTCTTGATAAATCACTCACAGGCCTAATGCTGCCCTAACTGTTGAGAAAAGACAGGCTGGAGAAGTCAGCGGGTGATCAAGGAAGCACTTAAAGGTGATGGGCTGTTGCTTCAAAAAGCACTTGCATAAATAAATCTGCAGCACAGGGCAGAAGGGAAATGAAGCTAGAAATCTGGCTGACTGCCTGCAGTCCCCAGGCCCACAGCAGTGTTACTGCTAAGTGGGAACAGGCGGAAGCAATTGTGTGGTTCTGCCTTCCTCTCTTCCCTTTGGATATTTAACGGGAAACCAATGAGTTCATTCAATAGAAAACTGGTGAACACTGGCAGCAAGAAGTGCTCCTTTCTCCCAGAAGATCCCAAATACTGCAAGGTCAGACTAAAGCTTAATTCCCCCCCTACCCTGCCAATGTCATATGAGCTCTGACCTCCCTGTTTTCCCTCCGTCAAAGTCACTGCTCAGCCCGTGGCATGTCAAGCACTTTGCAGGAAGATTGTTTCAACATAACTTTTCATATTCTTTGCAAAGGTATGTGGTTCAGACAGCAGAACAATACATTGAGGTCTCCAGCTGCGTGAAAATATCAACCCTTCCCAGCAGACAGAAGGGACAGATAGAGGCAAGGGCTCTTGGTACCACTATAGACAGATAGAAAAACTCTGCAGAAGATGCAAATGGTATGGGGAATAAGATATGATCAGGGACAATTTAAGTACATATGACAACAAAGCTATTATTAGAACAAAAGCCAGCTGAAGGGAGACGATTAATAATGATTGCAGTGTGCAAGCGGAAGAGTGGTGGGAAGTTAGAGATGCAAAGGACCATGGGAAAAAGATTAGAATCGCTCTACAAGCTGGCACCCTGCTAGAACAAAAGGGGTACACTACAGGCAGCAGGCATGAATTAAGTAAAAACAATAAGCGAATGATTTTTCAGAAAAACTGTACTGGAGGAAAGCAAGTCAGACTTGGAGAGCGCCAGATACTACCAAATTAATTAAGCAGGTAATGGAGCCTCTGTAAGCCTGCCATCGATTAGACCTGGCATTGATATCATACCGAACACAATCACAGGGTAGGGTTTCAGTTCTCTTACTTCCTAAAGTATTTTCTTCAGGCTGTACATGATGCTGCATTTAAAGAAGAAAAAGAGCAGGTTTTCTGTCTTTTTTATTTTTTTCCTGAGCTTTGAAGTAATGTAAAATCACTTCATTTAGTTTCTTTCCCATGGCTCCCTTCTGGATGGCTTTTAAAAGATACTTTAAAAGGGTTTGATGATCTGACACTTCTCCCACTGAAGTCACTGTTGAAATTCCCATTGACTTCAGGTTCTAAACAAGGTAATGAACAGGGTGAAAAATAAGTACAAGATATGTGAAAGTGAAGCTATAACCAATGGGGATTTTCATTTCAGTTCCAACAGAACAAGGTTTAAAATAAAAATAGAAGTCAGGTTTCCCATTTCCTAGATGACTGCCTGGACACTCAGACTCCTCATCATTCTGGATATTAGCGTTGTGACCACTTTTTTGCTCTCTGCCAATCAAGCAAATACAGAAGCAAACGTCTTCATTTCAGTTCGGACATAATGGGACATTTTAGCAACAACAAAGAAATTACTGTGATGAGCAAACCATGTCCACCAGCTCGCTTTATGTTTTGGTCTACTTTTGTTTGCACATGTCCTGGCAGACATGAACACACCTTTGTGGGGCAGAACACGCATTGCTGCGTGTTCTGATCAAAATAACATTTTGTCCCTCATCACCTTTCATAGGATAGGTTTCCTTCCCTGCTGTCTTCTTGCCATGACCTACACAACACTGATAGTAATAAATGTGAGAGGTGTTAAAAGAGACAAAATGTAATCAAAATCCAGAAACTTTCTAAAAGCTCGGGATTTCTAATTTTCAAAATAAGTGAGGCATCTCTTCCCAAGTACAGAGGAAACAAATCTTACAGGCAGATTTGATATTACCTTGGTTTTCAGTCCATGTTAAAACCCCTTGATCAGTGACCTCTCTTTCAGTCAGATGTCTAATTTAAGAGTTCTCATGGCTGATTGTGTGGCCAGCTTTTGTAGCTGTGATGAGACACCTACCCCCACTTTCCAGATGAGTGTTCTCTAATTACCCACATGCAGACAGCAAGTTTGGGGTTCGTATGAGCTGCTGCATATAGACATTATCTTTTAGTAATGATTAAAACCTTTCAAATGCTTAATGACATGTTAGGTTCTGCAACTCTGCTCTTTTTAAGTACTTGGGTCTGTCAACCTGACTAGGAAAATACATGTTCTTCATTAAAAATTTCATCTGTCTGCTGTGAACCATGAATTAAGGAAAAGGAAGACAGCCTTCCTCTGTCATGGTGGGCCAGTGTGTCAAGGAAAGAAAATGCCTGAAAATATGCAAAAGCATAATACTAAACAAGAAAAGAAGTAAGTGTGCTGGAAGACGTTTTTAAATACATGCAAGGAACCATAAATAATCAATAATGAATAGACTGAATAAATAGTTGCATGCAGGATTCACACCGTAGTCTCATTCAGGAATCTTTTGGTAGTTACCAGCTCACAATAGCAATGTTAATGCAAACTATGTGGTTTCTTTCCATATTACCCTTCCAAGTAGTAGACAATACTATTAAGAGGAGTATCACCAAAACAAAAAGCCAATGGTAAGTGGAGATTTCAGTGTTATGGTGCTAACGCAGTGTCAGCACCAATTTAAAAGTATTTTCATTTGAAAATTAATGAATATGGACAGACATTGGAAAGCAACATAAGTGCTGTGCTGGTCAAGCAATGTCCAGTTTTCTTAATTGGTTTCAGGTCTGATTTAAATTCTTTCCAATTCAGTGGGAGTCCTTCCACTACTTCGCTGGATGGTATCTCTGGTCCTCAGTGTTCCAGTGGTATGTGCCTAGGAAATATATTAGATTACTGATAAAAGTTGTCGTGTATCCGATGGGTCATTTACTTCTCTCGAGTAAAGAGAGTGATTTTCTGAACATGAATAGACTGGCCTTGTGAATATTAAAAATGACCATTATACGCTCCATAATTTATCACTCAAATTGCACCTTCAGCTATATTAGGTATGCTCAAGTGTCCTGGAAGGCTGTGTGATTAACTATTCAGTAAGTTAACTAAAAGCCTGGCTTCTCATTTCCTCACATCTAGAGGGATCGTTTACATTTGTCAGATTTATTACTTATTTCTATAATATTTGCAATGTCATAGCACCTAGGAGTCTGAAGTTATGTACCTGGACCTAAGATACTTAATAGTTCGTAGACACAGAAAAAAAATTTATCCCTACCTCAATGATCTTGTAGTCCAAGAAGAAGCAGCCAATGGTTGAGTACAGCAGGTTCAGGAGTGTGTTACTGGCTGGTATAACAGGCAGTAGCCTCAGCACTCTAGCAATATACCGTTTGCCAAATTGCTAGTTTGTTTTAAGGCTGTTGACATCGTGGCGAAAGTGCTTTTCAAGGGCAGTTTGAAGGACATCAGTGAAGGAGCTTTAGGGTTGTTTGCAGGGAACACCTCCCATGCCTGAGAATGATAGCTCAGGTTTGAAAGCCAACCAAGTGGTGGATTGAAGGCTTGCAGCTTGGGTGATCAGAGCAGGGAGCAAGCCTTCCAGCATGAATGAGTGATGATGGGTTACATTGTCTGTAAAGCATCTCAGATCCTCAGGTGAATGGCACTATATGAATATAAAGCTGGTAATGGTGCTTTTGGAGAAGGCAGGAAGCAGAGCATGCATTGCGGCTTCCACTGATGTAAGTCTGGTCAGCTTGTTCATCCCATGCAAGTGTTTCCTTTCCTGCCCTACTTCTTGTTATCTCCTGAACAGTAATGACAATTACTGCATTTTTTTTTATTTGAACCTGTCTTGATTTTATTTTTCTGATGTTTATTTGATTGCTAAAATGTAAACTAGTGGGAATGTGAAGTAAAACCAGTAATGTACCTTGAATTTAAACATATCTTTTGTTTTTAACGATAGGGTTTTTTTTGTGACAGTGGGAAAAAGGAAGCTTAGAATTCCCAGTATGGGCCTTATTGTGCACCGTGTGTGTGAAAAGCACTGATTATGTATTTTAGAAGTTCTTGTGCAATACTTGCCAATTTTGACTTCCGTAATCCTCAGCAAACCACATTTTACATAACTCTACACCACACATGCTCTCAGGACCAAATTGTTCTAGATGACCCCCCTCCCAATCCCAGTAAATGTCGCACGGTATCTTCTCTGTACCTTAGGCCAAACCTAAAACATATTGCCCTGAGCCCTACGGGAAACGAACCTTACTCATGATTATTCACTCTATAAATAGCCCATTAACTCCAAGGCAAGGGTCTAACATAGATATATGCAGTCATTATTATGCTTTTGGTAACATAATTCGTGTGCCTGCTATGTAAGCAAATGTGCAGAAAAATACATGGGCATATTTGCGGAAATCCTGGCCCTTCCTAAATGAATGATAATCTTACTGAAGATTTTAGTAGAAGTAAGTTTGTCATTATTCCTTAAGCTGATCACCACCAGTCATGTTGGTGACAGTTTGCTACCCTGTTAGTTTCTCTGGAAATGCAGGGTTGATAGTCCGTCCATTACCAACAACATCACAATTCTGGTTTGGCTTTAAATGTACTTAGCCATAATTTCCTTCTTCTGGCAAGATCCTAGGTGCAAGATAAAAGGAATTAAGTGTTTAATGAGGTTGAAAGAGTGATGCACTTGGCAGGATTTCAAGTACTAAGCTTTGAGCTGTATTCAGAGGGTCTAGTCCTAAGAGACAACATATATCTGTAATTCTCTAACGACTTAGTGGAAATCGTGGATGCTTGACTTCTTACATGGCCTCCTCTTGGACCTGTCCCCTGGAAAGAACTGGCTTGGCAGGGCTGAGAAAGCAAGTAGTTTGTGTAAACTATTACCTGCACATCTTTTTATTTTGACTGACACTAAGAGTGGTAAGAAAATAATTAGACTAACTGCGCTGAGTGTCCTCATCAAAGAGATAAAACCCCCAAAACCCTAGAAATATGAAAGTTTTGTTTTTTGTTTTTATGTTTTTTTTTTAAGCTGTAACTTCCAGACTAACAGAAAGAGAGGCAATGAGATGAGATTTGTGTCAGACTGGTGGTCCTCATTATCAACCCTCTACCTTGAGATGGAAAAAAATATCCCCACAACTCGATTCTTCACACTAAACTCTGATTGCTAATTATTTGCTAAATTTCCTGCTGATGTTCCCTGAGTGAAGCCAGGCTTGATGAAAGTTTCTGACGCTTGTCTTGTCAGCAGGGGAACGGAAAATGTGGACCAGCTTAGTTCAGAAAGGACCCTCACTGCTCATCACTTATGTTTCCGCTGAACATGCATTGACACTTGTCTGCCACCAGCTCACAGCATCCTATCCGCCTTCTTTCTTCGTGATCATTTGAAGTACAGCTGCTCAGCTTCTCCAAAAATGTATAGCAATAAAAACCTCCAAAGAAAACAAAAATTGATATCATGTCACCCATCTTCTACAGTCTTGAGAAGAGAGGAGAACTTGCACATCAGAAAATTATTGACAGGTATTCATGCAGTGACTTTACATGTCTATCACCACTTCTTGCACTCATAAGCCAAAATAAAAGTAATAAATTACCCCTGTCCAGTGTACTTCGTCTTTGGTATTCACATGTTTCCCAGCACAATGTTATCCGAGAAACTGCCAGGGTTGTATTTCCAATATTTCTGTAAAAGTATGATATACCTATCTAAAGAGAGGCGTATGGTATCAGAGAGAGGTCAGGTTTTCAATGTCATGGAGTGATAATTGCAAAATTACATAGCAGGACAATTGCAGAGGAGGAGCAGGGACTGGAATCTGGGTTCTCTGTGCCACAGGGAGGGCTCTGTACAGTCTAAGCACACTCATAATCTCACCTGGTCTCATCTTCCCTTCTGATGAATATTATTCCATGCCATGTGGAAGGGTTTTAATGGAAGGAAATTAGAGGACATTTCTTGCCCTCTTCTTGTTTTATGTCAACTACCATAATGAGGTGATAGTCTTATGGTTATCCCTCTCGAGAAAAAGAAGAATCAGTATCCCTAGCTCAAAACCCTGTAAATGTTTTAACTGCAGATGAAAGGGGGCTATCTTCTGCTACTACAGCAATTTTTTAGAGAAAATACTCGTCTCCATCCATTATTGGTTTAAAAATTTGGCACTACAGCTGTTGTACCACAACAGCGGTGGCCCTTAGAGCTCTAGTCCTAAGTTTTTGCCCAAGGTTATAAGTAGCAGAGCTGATAACTGGACAAAGATGGTGTAAGTCCCATAGAAGCACATAATGTGAGATAAAGATTTATCCCCTTATCCAGAATTATTACATAGTTTATTTCAGGATTACAACCGAGAGATTTCTGCCCCAAGCAGCAATGTTTGTGGTTACCATTGAGAAGGTACAAATCAGGAAAGCCTTAGGGTGTTTGATCCTATTTCCTTCTTGCCTCACTTTTGGGACCAAACAACTTATCCAACAGCCCAGACAACGAATATGTGATGCTATTCAGTGCATGTTCCAGACTGCATTGTTACTAAGAGCAATCCAGTGACCTGCAGCCTAGCGCAGAATAAAACACATAATCTTTCCAATCCGAATAATACTACATTTTCATTGTATCTGAGAAACAGTCAGATACCTAGTTATATTACCCAGATACGTTTGAAGAGCAAATAGAGAACATGGGAAAGGAAGTCTGGCATCTGACCCAAGAACAGATTTTTATTCTTTTTAAACAGACAAACTGATTACTTGTGGATTTATAAGGAACTCCTTATAGCTATCTGAAAGCTTCCAAAAATCTTATCCCACCTTTGTTTTTTTATGCCAATAAGATTATCCAAGACAAATAAAAAAAGCAACAGAAATTTATACCACCCAGAAACTGTTGAGCTACTGAGAAGTGATGACACAGTGAATTAAAGACTTAGTTTGTTATATTTTTTCCTTATGACTTCTTATTTGAGGGGCTTGCTCTATACACTCAATTCATTCTCATCACATGATGTTCAGTGCATTAGTTTTAATGGGCCTACTTCAAATGAGATTAAAGTAGTCATATTTAAAAAAAAAAGTATGCTGAAACAAGTGAAAATACCTGAGTTACTTTTATTTTCCTTAACATTTATGTCTAGAATTTCTTCTAGTGTGAGAATGAAAGAGTGCCTTTTTTTTCCTAGTTATATTAATTTTGTGTTCTTAGGATACTGTGCTTTCTTTAAAAGAAAAAATTACATATTTTGACCCTTCTGAAGTATTCTGAATTCCACTCCCCCATCCCCCTATCCCCCCCCGCCTTTGATGCCATTACTTATTTCTAGGGTATTAGATTAGCTCCAAGTACCATACCATGAAGTAAAAATGCCTAACTCTGTAACCCTGTTCACTACATAAACTTACTGACATTAGGGGCAAGAGAATCAGGAGTGCAGGTAAACAAATAAATAATGAAAACTTCATAACAAATCTATCTCACAATGGCCTGTTCCTGTGGTGTGTCAAACTGTAACCTCTTGGCAAACTCCAATTGTTTCAGTTCTGCGTGCATCTCATTTATCTCTGTTTTGGAGGCCATATATAAAACTAACGTAGTTTTCATGGCATTGGAAGGTTACATGGATGATTTCCAATGTTCAGCTCTGCATGAGGCAGATGATACTTAAATTTATGATTAAAGACCTTTCCTCTGGAAAGATTTCCTTGAAAATTTGAAGCAAGAAATTGCTACAACTTTAAGGACAAGTGAAAAACAGAAGAGGAATTAGTTATTTTAGGAATCTGCTTCCAAAATGCAGGCTTTCACTGTCATGTGAATGAAACCCAAACACCAAAATTCAGAGACAGATTTTGTCTTTAAGCTGCTTTCTGCAGCAAGATGCTCTAAGCCATGACAGCGGTCTTGGGCAAAGAAAGAGCATTGTTGTCATCTCACTTTGTATCAGGTGTTGCATACTTGAAATTCACAACTACGAATTGGTATAAAATACTGTAGATGAGCAGTCAGGCTCAATGTTTACTGGAACATTATGGAAATCCCATTAAAGCTACTGCTTGAAACACCCTGTTTACATCACATGTTGTAGTGCACCTGTATCTAAAGACTTGTAGCATGGTGCCTGGGATAATCACGCATGATTGAGGGACTATCAGTATTTTTTGAGATCCTCAAAATACTTGCATTTTCAGTAAAGATCAAGAAAAAAACTCACAAATTATCTCTTCTCATACAAAACTAATCATATCCTTATGTGCTTTTGGTCACTCCTGTAGAAAAAACGTTTTTCTCTCATATGCACCAAAGCCAAAATGTTGAGTGTGTGTCTCTATCCAGAAAGTGTTAAAATGAGAATAAATATTTAACTCAGTTTTCCATCCATCCCTTTGAGGTGCTGTGTGCTCCTGTAAGTCCCCTCCTTCTCTGACAGTGACTGTAGTCAGTCTTAGACTACCCTTAGGAGCACCTGGGGGACCATTTTGCTGTCTGACACCTTACCCAGCACATCCACCCGCTGCAACCTTTTGGCCATAAGCTGTGACACACCCCACCAGCTAATCTGTGTAAATCTCTGCACCCAAACATGTGGCTCAATCTGTCCTGAATTTGTAATGTATATTTGTATTGGCGTAAGTCTCAGTCTTGCCTACCACATAAAAGTTTTGTAGTCAATCTTGCAAAGAAATTGGTAGGAAGCTAATTCTTTCACCAGTAACACAACCTTTTAGTTTATTTCCTTTGCTGCCTGAAGGAAGATTTGTCCCAGACTAGGAAAGATCTCAGATCTCATTATTTTTCCCCTGCATTTTCCCCTCAATGATCAAAAGTTCAGTGCCTAAGATCAGGAAAGCTGCAGAGTTCTTGGCAAAACTGGCACAGAAATGTCACTGCACAACAGCAAAGTGAAAGGCATGTGTTTGCTGGTTGCTCGGCTCGTTACATACCCAGTCATGCCACATAGCAACTAGAAAACTATTACTGCATCTAAGAGGGGAGAGAAATGACTTCATAATTTAAAAATGACTTTTCTGTGTTAGGGATTTGACAGGGAGGATGAAGGACTAGAGGAGATAAAGTGTCGCTCTGCTGAAAAAAAAATAATTTTGTAAACATGAAATATTGATCTGACATGTATTGTATAAGCGCTTGCTGTACGTGTATATCGAGATCCAAATGTTGCACATTCAGAAAAGCTAAGTTAGAAAAATCACTCACAGCCATACCTAGACAGAGGTCCGCAATCTGTGCTGTCTGGAAAAGCATAACATGTTTATCTAGACAGGAAGAAAATTCTCTCCCATATTGCTGAATAAGGTTTTTGTGACCACTAGCTTTGTGTGAGGAGGATTTAATGCTATCTAAAGTAGCCTTAATCTGCATTTTTATGGTTAATTAATAGAGCTGATCTGACAAGTGCTTTCATTGGAATCTGTCTTCTGCCCTTTTCTGTTTCTTTTTTTGCTTGACTTCAATAGAAATGTCTTTTGCAGCCCTGAAAATGAGGACATTTATACCCATGTCTTTTTATAGCTCCATAATTTACGTGTACTGCCTCTAATTGTCATTACTCTCTGGCCCCTTTGCAGCATCTTTGAGACTTCCCTATATTATCAGACTGACATAAGATGGTCATAGTCTAAATGCACATCAGAGTCAGAACAGCTTAATTATGAAGATGCCATTAAGAGTACATTGATTTTCACTTAAGAGGAGGATTAATTCTTTGCTTTTTATAATGTGGTGCAACCTGCTGAAATTTACAGCTCTACCTGTATCTCTCACCGTTACCATAAGAATGGCAAAATAATAAGATTAAAAAAAGAGAGAAGTTTAAGGTCTCTGTCTTCCTGGTTTTTGAGGCTCTGGAGTTTTTGCTTTCATGCTCTTCTTTCCAATCATGAGGCCTAGAAAAATATTTCTACAGATAAGAACATTTCAGATTCTGAAGGAATAAAATAACTCAAGAACTGATAATTTGAGAAAAGAAAACAATTGTTGCAAGTCTTATGAAGAAGCACAGAGGGCTGGCAACATAGAGGTTAAATATGACGAATATGTTCAGGTAAATCTTTTAATTCATTGAACAATAGGCCACATGAGTTTTTCATGATGAGTGTGCAGTTTTGTCACCACTGTA
This sequence comes from Leptosomus discolor, assembly GCF_034619465.1. Classification (NCBI taxonomy): domain Eukaryota; kingdom Metazoa; phylum Chordata; class Aves; order Leptosomiformes; family Leptosomidae; genus Leptosomus; species Leptosomus discolor. The sequence goes on along the minus strand of NC_141394.1, from coordinate 67,442,137 downwards.
CAAAGAGACTGATATATGTTAATGTGTCAGTTATGTATGTTTATATGCAAATAATGTAAGTCTTAACAATATGGCCACAATGACACCAGAATCACTAAATTACAAAAATTTTGCAAATGTCTTTATTAACTCCCTTAAAAAACTTTGCTACTTTTTTACGGGTGGATGCAAAGCTGGAATGATGGTTATGTAGCAATTAAGATGAAGTTTTAACATTAAAAAAAGGTGTAAGCCAGGAAATGTAATAAAAGTTATAGCAATGACAGTCAAGGTAAGGGAATGTACTGATCATGGCTGGGAAGGACAAACAGGTGGGTGAAGAATGAGACCCCAGATGTCAGCGCTTCCTACCTCTAAACAAGAGTTAATTTCCCAAAAAAGTGACATGATTACAAAACAAACCTCAACATCATTCATTTAAAGACTGCAACATGATTGTTTTTCCAAAGCATTATTTAGCTTTTCGTTCACAAGGGAAAAGGAAAGATTGCAAAGATGATAGCAGCTGCCATTCATGATGGTGAAGAAGACTGCACTGGTGATGGCAGCTGCAGTCGTGCCAGTTCAAGGCAAACTTGCCTCAAGGATGCAGAATATTTCTTCACATTAGACGCCAGGGTGCAGAGCCTGTATGGGCATGGATGCTCTTTGGAAAGATAAGTCTCTCACTGTGCAGAGGGCTGTTCTGCTGGAGAGAGGGGCTGCACAGAGAGGTGGGCACGTGATGGCCTCTGTACCCTTGCTTTTGTTGCTGACAGTGATATGAAGGCGTTTGTACCTCCCTCTGCCACAGTAATCACTGCTAATGCATATCCATGAGCCGGGAACTTTGGTCAGGTATTTCCATCCTAAAGACAGCCTTTGTGCTGCTTTCCTGGAGGCAGCACAGATCCTACCCAGGCGCAAAAAGAATGCTTCATGCTCACTCCCCTGGGAAGACCTGGTGGAATATGACCCCAAGATACTTCCTCCCCCCTGCTTTACAATTAAAGTGAAGATCTGGAGTGGAGAGGCAGCAGCCAAATTACTAATTAACACTCTGATGACTACATCTGCATTTTTAAGATTTCATTTTGATTTGCATGGGCCTGCACAATCAGTTGTTAAGTTACAATTCGGCTGAGTTAAGTGTTTACTTGTTTTTTAGAAGAGGGAGAGAAAAGATCTAACAGAATTAGGTCTTTATCATTAGATCTATAAAGAAATATGATCCAGGAGGCTTCACGCATTAGTGAATTGCTGGTACCAACACTACCAAAAGAAAGGAAAAATCTTTTATGATAGGAAAGGAGCAAACAAATGCTCTTCAGGAGTATCGCGCGGCTGAATGATGCACATTGACATTTCACACATTCACATTAAGGAGGAAACTGGCCCTGAGCTGCATCTCTTAGTTCCTGTTTGGCTATCACTAAACACACTGGGGCAATTCTGCCTAACAAATGTATGCTGTAATTTCATCATGGATTCACAGAGAAAAGGGCATTTATGATTGTGACTTAAAAGTCATGTTGAAAACAGAGAGTATGCAGTACACTTTGCGGGTGTTTACCACTGTAAAGGAGTTTTTACAATACCTTCTTTTTCCAAAGCTCTCACTGATTCCAGATTGCCTCCCTTCTACCCCTGATCCTTCTCGATGCAGAGCATTAAGGTGGTCCCTGAAAATGCCATTCTGAAAGTGAACTCCTCCGACCAATGCTCTTTAACCTGTGACTGAGCATCCTGACAATTGGTGTCTTAGAAAAGATGTTCACAAGTGTCATTTCAACTAATGACTGCTATAAGCTGTCTCAAAATACAGAAGTGAAGACTAGAAGAACCCGTTTGGTTGTGTCACAAGTTAAGGCTGGGCTGGCCACTAATGAATGGCAGATGCTCTCTATTGAGCCCTCTCCCTCCCCAGAAGGGAGAGGGAGAGAGATTAAGGGAGAGAGGCTTATGGATTGGAAAAGAAAACTAAAACAGCTTTAATGAAACAATAACAATAATAAGAAAAGATAAATAATATTCGTAGGAAAATAATAAAATATATACAAATATACACAGAGCCAATACCAAACCCAAACCCCCTGACGACAATACCTCACCACCGACACTGCAGGGCTGGCACTGGGGCAGTCCCAGGATGGACTCGGCAGCAGACAGGATGCAGGAGATGCAGGAGCTGGATTCAGGAATGCACGGATCGGGATCGCAGACAGAACTATGGAGGCAATCCTCCTTGGATGTTGGCCATCAAAGAAAAAGAACGTAACCCTTGTGATCCATCAACTATATACTGAATATGAGGTGTATGGGATGGAATACTCTGTTGGTCAGTTTTGGGTCACCTGCCTGGCTCGCTCCTCCCTGCAGTTGCGACATTTCACTTCACTCTGACCCTTTTTTGCTTTCGGCACCTCAACAAGGGATACAGAATTTAGCAGTGACCTTGGTTGCTTACAGGGGCGAGTATAAGCAAGAGCCTTTCTGCATACATGTGAGGCCACACCTCGAGTACTGTGTTCAGTTTTGAGCACCTCTCTACAAGAAAGAAATTGAGGTGCTGGAGAGAATGCAGAGAAGGGCAACCAAAGATGGTGAACGGCGTAGAGAATGAGTCTTACGAAGAGTGGCTGAGGGAACTGGGGCTGTTTAGTCTTAAGAAAAGGAGGCTGAGGGGAGACCTTATTGTTCTCTACAACTACCTGAGAGGACATTGTAGAGAAGGTGGTGCTGGTCTCTTCTCACAGGTAATTTATGATAGAACAAGAGGGAACAGACTCAAGCTGCACTAGGGTAGGTTTAGGCTTGACATTAGGAAAAATTTTTTCACTGAAAGGATTGTCAGGCGTTGGAATAGGCTGCCCAGGGAGGTGGTTGAGTCATCATCCCTTCATGTGTTTAAAGGTCATTTAGATGTGGTGCTTGGAGATATGGTCTAGGGATGTACTTGGTAGAGTAGGGTTGACGGTTGGACTTGATGAGCTCAAAGGTCTTTTCCAACCTGAATGATTCTATGATTCTGTAACTCTATGATACCATTCCTTGGTACAAGCTATAAACAACAGGCCTTATCACTGCTAGAAGCAGTCACTGTCTGAAAAACATGCTGCTGTTTTTTCAGAAAGTGCAGTTACTTAGTAGCGACTTAACTGAAAAGTAAGATCACTGAACAGAATTACTTCTGTTTTAGCCCAAACCAGGACAGGTTGAAAGCCAAAGTAGGTTTTCCACTAACATTTGGAAATCTGAAAGTCCTTCTGCATTGTCGCAAAAAAAGTTACTATTGCAGTAAATGTCACATGGACAGCTATAGTGGTTTTCCTCCTATTGACAGGAGAGCGCAGTCTGGCAGATCCATGGCCAGGATCTGGGAGAACTTCATTCGTTTTTGTCTTTCTACAGACTCATATTCCTAGATGAAATATATAAACTCTGCTCACCCCAATGTCCTATCTAAAATTGGGGATAACAACACATTCCCACCTCTGAGTAGTGGTGTTTAAATGTAGCTAAAAAAAATTTTTCTTTGGAAGATACTGAAAAAAAGAAATGTTTTCCAGTAACCTAGAATTAGGAATGAATGGCTTTCACCAAAAGTTTTGACAAGATCATCCAGCTGGTATTGCTGAACTAAACCAAAAAATAATAGAATCATAGAATTATAGGATCATTTAAGTTGGAAAAGACCTTTAAGATTACTGAGTCCAACCATAAACCTAGCACTGCTAAGTCCACCCTGAAACCATGTCCCTAAGCACCACGTCTACATGTCTTTTAAAGACCTCCAGGGATGCTGACTCAAACACTTCCCTGGGCAGTGTGTTCCAGTGCTTGATAACCCTTTTGGTGAAGAAATTTTTCCTAATGTCCATTCTAAGCCTTCCCTGGTGCAACATGAGGCCATTTTCTTTTGTTCTATCTCTTGCCACTTGCGAAAAGAGACTGACACTCACCTTGTTACAACCTCCTTTCAGGTAGTTGTAGAGAGCAATAAGGCCTCCCCTCAGCCTCCTCTTCTTCAGGCTAAACAACCCCAGTTCCCTCAGCTGCTCCTCATAAGACCTGTTCTCCAGATCCTTCACCAGCTTTGTTGCTCTTCTCTGGAGACACTCCAGCACCAAAATGTACTTCTTGTAGTGAGGGGCCCAAAACTGCACACAGTATTCACAGAATCACAGAATCACAGAATGTTAGGTGTTGGAAGGCAAGTTGAAAGATCATCTAGTCCAACCCCCCTGCCAGAGCAGGATCACGTAAAGCAGATCACACAGGAATGCATCCAGGTGGGTTTTGAATGTCTCCAGAGAAGGAGACTCCAAGACTCCAGAGATTTGAGGTGCGGCCTCACCAGTGCCAAGTACAGGGGCACCATTACTTCCCTGGTCCTGCTGGCCACGCTATTTCTGATACAAGCCAGGATGCTGTTGGCCTTCTTGGCCACCTGGGCACACTGCTGCCTCATGTTCAGCCAGCTGTCAACCAACACCCCCAGGTCCTTTTCCTCTGGGCAGCTTTCCAGCCACTCATCCCCAAGCCTGTGGCACTGCATGGAGTTGTTGTGACACAAGTGCAGGACCTGGCACTTGGCCAGGTTCAACAGAACCTCAGACAATTGGCCTCAGCCCATCGATCCAGCCTGTCTAGATCCCTTTGCAGAGCCTTCTTACCCTCGAGCGGATCAACATTCCCGCCCAACTTAGTGTAGCCTGCAAACTTACTGATGGTGCACTCAGTCCCCTCATCCAGATCATTAATAAAGCTATTAAACAAACTGGCCCCAATACTAAGCCCTGGGGAACACCACTTGTGACCAGCCACCAAACGGATTTAGCTCTATTCACCACGACTCTTTGGGCCTGTCCATCCAGCCAGTTTTTACTCAGCAAAGAGTATGCCTACCCAAGCCACGAGCAGTCAGTTTCTCCAGGAGAGTGCTGTGGAGACTCACCTCAGCTGTGGTGTACTTGGAATTCAGTTACAGGATACTGAAGTTCCAGGCAAAAAAAAAATGGTTCTTCTAGGCGCCTGATGAATTCGCTCTAACTTATGGGCTATTCCAAAGTGACTTTGTCTTTTTTCATGAGTTGGAGACTTTTCTTCCTAATCTGGAACGGGAAAACTTTGGAAATCCAAACATTTAAAAAAAGGATATTCTGTTGTGCCGGAATGTAGTTACGAGGCTAACAGTATTGGTTACTGTAAAATGCTCAAATCCTGTGGAAATAAAAAATTCTAAAAATAAAAGCTAATTTGAATCTGTACAATGAATAAACTTTTTCATAAAATTAAAACTCTTTACGAAATACCAAGTTGTCAGTTTGAGTATTGCAACAGGGACCTGCATGGACCAATTACATCCTTACTTCCATGCAGTACCATGTTGGTCATTTACATTGAAATTAATCAGGTTTAGTCCCAAATCCTTACCTTTGGTGCTGATTCCTAACAATACATCATTTATACTCTTGATTTTTCCATACTGAACTGAGCTTAGGCATTCAAATCCTCACATACTTGAATATACAATTCATATGTGTACAGCACTTTTGATGAAAGTCATTAAAATGCTTGTTCTTTTTAATCAATTGCTCAAAAATCAGAGTGCTCTTGAGCTGTAACACTCTGTTCCCCTTTGCTTAGGCAGATAAAACTACATGGGACAGAGAGTATGTAATTATTTACATGCTTATCCCAGAAATAATTTTCTAAAGAGGTTACTCTGTTATGAGAGTATTTAATGAAGTACTTTCAGCTTTTGTGCAATTAATGCAAATTTATGTGATGATCTACTATTTTAACAATCACTGACTGTGTGTATTTTAATTTTCTATCATTTCTTTTTTACTAAAAAAAGTTGTTTGCATTATACTCTCGGCTGAGTTTAAATACAGCTGCTTTGAAATTTGCAGTTTCTGTTCTGTGGGAGGACCTACAGTTCCAAAACAACAGAAATTCAGAATGAAAGGGAGAATGTCTCCAAATTTCCCTTGGAAGGGAAGCCTGGATGGGGAGCAATTGCTGAGATCTGTTTCTTTAGTTGACTGGGTGACGGGGCTACCTCAGACCTTAGGTATTTGTTTCAAGACTTTTTTAATTTCCTTCCTTCCTTCCTTCCTTCCTTCCTTCCTTCCTTCCTTCCTTCCTTCCTTCCTTCCTTCCTTCCTTCCTTCCTTCCTTCCTTCCTTCCTTCCTTCCTTCCTTCCTTCCTTCCTTCCTTCCTTCCTTCCTTCCTTCCTTCCTTCCTTCCTTCCTTCCTTCCTTCCTTCCTTCCTTCCTTCCTTCCTTCCTTCCTTCCTGCCTTCCTTCCTGCCTTCCTTCCTGCCTTCCTTCCTGCCTTCCTTCCTGCCTTCCTTCCTGCCTTCCTGCCTTCCTGCCTTCCTTCCTGCCTTCCTGCCTTCCTTCCTGCCTTCCTGCCTTCCTGCCTGCCTTCCTGCCTGCCTTCCTTCCTGCCTTCCTGCCTGCCTTCCTGCCTTCCTTCCTGCCTTCCTTCCTTCCTTCCTTCCTTCCTTCCTGCCTGCCTGCCTGCCTGCCTGCCTGCCTGCCTGCCTCCCTCCCTCCTGGTTTGTCATGCATCAGCAGAGCCTGTTGTCGGTGGATGTGTTTGAGAAGGTGCTTGAGGAAGAATCTCCAGTGCTGTGACGGAAATGGTGGCCAAGTTACATAGCAGGGTGCAGTACGAGCATGACGTAGGTCACCTGCCCTGGCCTCATGGGCTACCGGTGCTCTGCAGCCACACGTGGCAAAACGATGACTTGCACTGTGTGCATTACGCATGCTGTTCCGATGGCCTCAGATGGTCAGAATATCAGCTCTTATACCCATGTAAAGCGATCTAATGTGAGAACGAGCAAGGTCTGAATTATAGCACTGAAATACATTTTAATGGCAGTTATATATGTTGCCAGAGGAAAACACATTTAAGTTGACTTTAGGTCTGTACTTGTTGTGATGCAGTCTCTACTGTGCATCAGCTGAGATAAAACTCCTTTGCAGATTCTCAATACTTGCAACTGTCTTTAGTGCAAGATGTTTTTCTCTTGTTCTGTTATCAGTTCAGAAAAGTGAAGCAAAGATAATTTTTTTACTGGTAACTCAGCCACTCCCTTTCCAGCCCTTTCGCCACAGTGTGAAAGCAAGCCGGTCTCTCACCTGACATCTTTTGTGCTTCCTCTTGTACTTTTAATTGCATCAACATATTGCTGCCCATCTCCAGCTATCCAACTCCTTGCACCTCTGATGTTTTTCTTAACCACCTGATATATTTTCTCCCCTGTTGCCCCTTATGCCAGGATATTTGCATAGTGAAACCCTTGAACTCTTTCAGATCTTTCCTTAAAAGATCAGCCTTTGCTGCAAGGCTTACAATACTTCTCACTAGTCTAGCCAGTAGCAGGCTGAGGTCACTGCCTATTACCCAGGCCAAAAATATCTAATCTTTTTTGTATATTTCCCTTTGGTTTTCGGTCTATTCTTTATTTCATCTTTTCTAATTTAAGTGCAAACTTATCAGGGTGGGAAAGCTTTTTGTTCTCTTTTTTTGTAGCATTTAGTACAAGACACTTGGGACATGTGAATTCCTAGACCCTGTGGTAATAAAAGAATAAACACTTACAGATAGGGCAAAATACGATAGGGAAGGTAGAATTATCTCCCAAACAAATATTATAAATCCCAGAAACTTAGGGCTACCCTCAACTTCAGCACAATGCAGTAATATTAAGACACCAAACAATGTCTGTCTGTTTGGACAACCTTAGTCCTGGTGTGACACTGTGTAATAACAATATGATTATAGCATTATAGGGATTTAAGTTGTCATTGGATCACAGTGATTCATAGATGATTCGTTTTCTTTCTCTCCCCTGAGAATTATCATAGCAAAAGCAATGGCCAGCATCAACCAAGGAGAGGAGCTCTTCTGAGGACCCCCCGCCGGCAACACTTTTCCCTTCTCTTACTGATAAATTAGAAACTCCCAGCTCTAATGAATAACAGAAAAAAAGGGACATAATTCCAAAAATAATTACTTTGAAAACATCCTGTGGAAAGACTTCAAAGAATTCTTATGATATATGAATAATGAAGGGTCTGTATTTTATAGGAGAATTCATTAGGGATAAATAAAAGTCTGGCAGACAGTGCAAAAGAATGTATTTTCAATTAACTCTAACTCAAACTAATTAATGGGTTTACCTGCAAATTCTCAGAAAATCCATTTCATACTCAGTAAGTACTGTAATTTTAGGAACAATACAGTGTATTTTGTGCAGAGCAAAGTGGCTGGGTCCCTCCTTTAAATACAAACTTCAGTTCAACCTCAACTTTGGAGCAGTGCCCAGCACCTTCATAATTCTCCTCCTTCACTCTATCCACAGTGTGAAAAAGGAAGATGGATATACAGCAAGCCTACAAGGAAACTTGATAGATGATCAAGGAAAAAACTTGACACATAAAAAGTGTTCCATGAATCATGAAAATACATTTCAATAACTAAGCTAGAAGGAAAAAAGAAAACCAACCTTGACTGGCCAATTATAAAATTATAAATGGCTGCATTTTTGAGAATGCTCTGATGGCATCAGTGGAGGTTTTTAACTAAGCCTGATGAAGTTCTGTCCTGCTTGTGCTAGTATCTCAGCACAGATTTTCCATGTTGTCTGATGTTGCTCTCATACCAGTATTGAAAAAATTTGCATTAAAAATTCTTCTGGAAACGCATATGGCTTAATTAAACAAAATGAAGAAACCAATTGAAAAACACGATGCATGGCAATCCTTCAGATGTCCTCCTAAGTCATCTCCTTTTCAGGACAATCTTTCAAAACCATTTTCATCAGGAACAGGAAGAAATCATGTGTAAGCATAAAACTGGGTATCTTGCAGTTTTAGTATATCCCCAGATTTTTGACAGGTTCTGCATATTCTAAGCATTTATTTAATCTTTCTAACCATAAACAGTGTAAGTTCAAATGTTTTTGCACTGTTGCACATCTATTATATTTTATGGTATGTGCTTAACTACATGGATGGATGTATGATAGACTACAGATTTAACAGATTTAATCAAAGACTATGCTGGGCATGTAGCAGAGGACAGTGCTTCTGCAGGAATCATAATGTTATAATTTCCTGCTCTTTCAAGTATGTAGCCATAATACTTCATTAGTGTACGGCCTGAGTGAGCTTTATTATCGCTTTATCTTGGCTTCCTAGGATGATGTGACAAACCTCTGTCCTTGCATTGTGGGTCTGCTCATCCTTTCTTGTCCCCTCCCTCAGAAACTCTCACCTGAACAGGAGAGAGCCACTGAAGTCTCAGAGACAATTGCAGCCCCAGATGTTACGCGAGTCAGTGTCAGAGCTGAGGGAAGAGTTCCAGACCAGGATCGAGGAAAAGGCAGGTCAGAGATGGCCATGGTGCATCCTGTTTGGCAGCGCCCCTGCTAATGTGTGTGCATCAGACAGGCAGCGGGCACACAGGCAGCTGCTGGCAGCCACTGCGTGGATGTCCCCTGCACCGGGGCATACCACAAGGAACATGAAGAGATGGAGTGGGAGGGCAAGACTGGTGGGCAAAGGATGCACACGTTGGGTGAAACCATGTTTCATCAGTTCTTTTGGCCACTGAGTAACATGTTGAGCTTTGGTGTGTCAGCTCCACAGTGGCAGTGGGGTTGAATAAGACCTTCAGCTTGTCCCAAAAGCATCAAGGGTTCCTGTGAGATCTCCCACCCAGGGAATTGCTAGATCCAAAGCTGCACAGCTTGCAAGACCAGAGGATACCAAAGGCATGAAGTCCAGCCATGACAGTGGGCTATTTTCTGCACTCTAATAAAGGTAAAATATGCATGTAATTCAGAGCTGTATTTTTTTCTTGATTATGAAAGGGTTAAAAAGACACACATTTGCAGCACTGAGGCAGAACGACCTTGCAGGGAGCATTGTGGCCTGCACCAGCAGCTCTTTCTTCTTTTGCACACAGCTTCTAATGGAAAAGTACTGCCTGCCCTCTGTAAATTATTAATTTCTTCATGTTATCAGATGCCGTTGATAAAAAGACAAGTGGCCCCTGTACCGACTGTCTGGGGTAAAATGAATACTTGCTGATGCCCTTTAAACTCTGTATAGGTTTTCATCTACTTTCTACTGAGCTCGGCTTTGCACTGTGCAATGGACTGTTACACACTTTTAGCTGCTCACAAGTAACTCCCTATGGAATAAACCATTACTGCTTTCATTTTAGGTGCTGACTTAGATGAATGACTTTAAATTACTTACAACCTTCAGCTGATCTAAGATGTCAAACAAACTTTAAACTAGTATATGTTCAAGGATGTGTGAACCTGAAAACAAGAAAAGGCGGAGGTGCTTTTTCATTAGATGCTGCTTTGTATGGGAGAGAAGGTCACCCCCTGGAGTGGCTGGGCACGGAGGCAACAGACACCATCGCTCCAAGTCAGCACTCTTAACTATTCTTAATACGAACAACTCAAAGCAGTACCTCTGATAAAAGCTTGATAAAAGCTACTGAGATTAGGGATCATGTTAACTAGTGACGATAGCATAAATTATCAAATGGAACAGCTCCAAATTACACCATAAAGGGACCTATTTAAGAGGGATTAGACGTCAGGTTGGAAAAGAATGGAGAATTGACAAGAATAAAAGCACATACCAGATCCAACAAGCGGTACCTTTTCCAGGACTGCTGTATCTCAGAAGGCTATATTTAACTTTTCAGCATAGTCAGTGGAAAGGAAACTGCAACAGGCACACCAATAAGGGTGAGCAGCTGTCTAAAAAGCTGTAATATAGTGAAAATGGCATTTAACGCATATTCATCAGGGGCAGCAGAGTATTCTACACTACAGTTAAATGCATTAGGACTAGCAGCAGATACTCTAGCTACCAAGGATTTTCTCCATAGTATTCACTTTGTATCCTCAGTATCCCTTCAGAGGTTGCTGTCTGATATTTGTTACACCATTGCTAAATGGTATGGACCATTTTCGTGATCCTCTGAAGAAGACAAATGACAGGTAGCTAGATTGCATTCATATTTTCCAAAGGGGGCTTTTAAAATGAATGGCAGATCAAAGGTGCAAACTGAATTAAACTTCTGCTTGGGTTTTTCTGTACATATACGTAAAGATGAAGGACTAGGATGTTTGTCTGACCAAACCTATTCCTATGCTATGAGGGCTTGCAGTACTGTTTATAATTTCACCATTCTCCTTTTTAAACATGGTAGGTTTCCGTGGAGCAACATCTTGTGTGGCTTATTCACTTGTGTCAGACTTACCCCAACTGTTAACTCCTGCTGATTTTCCTCAGCACTTGGCAGAACTGGATGCTCTACTTTTCTGGAACTACTTCAAACTGTGAGAAAAATGAGCCATATGAATATCACTGTGGAGGAGAAAGTCCTGCAGACATAGTTCTCATAGAGAAGACCGTCAGATCTGGTTGACATTTATAGCACTAATTTATCCACTTTACTAACCAGATAGATCTTCTAGTAAATTAAATGTGCTTCTTGACAGCTTGCACTCATGGGAAACTCAGAGCTAAAAATAGGGTTTTCTGAAGATAGGCTAATGTTATTTTGGTGGAACTGTGGGGAACAGTTTGTAGGATGCTCACAATACCTGGTTCTACATTATATCATTAATCCTTGTAGGTAATTAATCAATTAATTATATTTATCCTCAAAATAGTAGTAAGGTGGAGCTTAAACTATCAGACAGTAAAGAGACATATTTCTTTATAAAAGAACCTTCAAAGTAGATCACAACCATGAAGATCAGTAGTTTCATTGAGTATTTCTTCATGTGTGGGTGGAATGAAGCAGAAAAGCAGGAAGTAAAAACAGGCTCAGAAATGTGGTGCTCTGGACAGAGGACTAGTTGTGGTCTTTTGGGTTGAGTGTTGTCTGAATTAGACTTGGAGCAAAAACTGTTCAAGTTGCTTGGCTCCAACTATGTTCAAAGAAACAAAGTTTTATGGGTTTTAAAGTAATTGCCATAATGTCAAAGACATCACAATTAAATTCTTGACAACTTAGAGACAGTCCCAAAGTTTTGATTTTCAACAAAAAATTCACTGAGATAAAAAAAGAGATAATGATAACACATAGTGCTGTTGTAAGTGTATTCCTCTTTGCAGAGAGGTCCAAAATTTAAATGGATATGAAAAATGACTTGACTTTTCAATATTCCAGAGATGTTTGAGGGAAATTCAGACTATGCTTTTGCACTGGTTCAACAGTCAAACTGAAGTTTTCTGTACCTAATCTTGGACTTTTCATGAACACTAAAATACTTTAAATGTTTTTTTGCCAGCCTGCACTGACTATGTTGCAAACAGATGTATGTAGACTAACCAACCTCCTGGCAAGCTGGTTTGGTGTCTTCTGCAAGGAGCAAGCATTACATTCAGGTGAATTGTGCAAACACAGATTGTACTGTAACCTTAATAAAACTCAGAAAAATCCTCACCTGTCTTTGAGAAGGATTCCTCAGAATCAAGAAGATGAAAAGCTGAATAAGTTAGTGGATATATCACGTAACAGATGGGCTGGAAGCTGCCCTCACCTAGAAATGTTAGAAGCTTTTATCCACCTTCTCCATTGCTTGTCTGCACTAATCACAGATCCAATTAGTGATGAGATGATCAAGCCAGATGCTGTCACTGGTATCCGTTAGATTCCTTACCCCTTGATTTGAAAAACTGTAAGACAAATTAGAAAGCAAAGGAGGCCCTATTGGATTGCAGAATCACTGTCATAAGACATTATTCTTAAATTTTTTATAGAGTCTAGAAAGAGAAAAATATTTGACAGGAAGGAATAAATGCTGCCAACATTGATTGTTTCACATTTCAAGGGCAAATTTGAAAATGTGCTTTCATAGTGAGTGAACATAGATCATCGGAGAGATGTTCCCATAAACACCTGCAAGTGATACGAAAATCTGGCTGCTGGCATAATACATTAATAATCTAGAGATGCCTACATGCTCCATGTGGGAGGATGTCATGTGCAGAAAGGAAGAGAAAGACAAAGAAAATGGGCAAGAAGGAGCACAGAGGATGAATAAGCTAACAAAGAAAATAAAAATTGTCATAGCAGTCTCCAGATTTTCCTTTTGAAAGGAGGATTGACAAGGGGGAGCTCTCTGTAAGAGAAGTTCTGGTTTATAACCTGGGGGTGGATTTGTGATATTACAGAGTCCAATGTGTCCAAAAGTGTGAGCCCTTCACTACCCTGCCCTTGCCATATTACTTCAGGTGCATCCCAGCTCCCAGTTTGTAGAGCTGCATTCTAGTCCACATGTGTGACCTTTTTTACCTTGACACAAGAGACAGCAGAATTGATCCACTTTCCCATTTTCTATTCCTCTGTCAGCTGCATTCCTAACTCTGAACCTTTGTTTTCTCCCATGGAAAGCCTCACAGTCTCCCCCGCTGCCTGGTGCTCCTCTGCATTGCTTGCCCTGCCACAATGCTGCCACTATTCACAGCTCTTCTGATGTTCTTTGCCCAAATATCCAGATAAAACAGAGGTTTCCAAGTGTGAACAGTGCAACGTATTCAAAGCGAAACCCAAGGTAATAAAGTGTATCAGAGCACTGAAAGGAAAAACAATGGATTAGAGGAGAGGAAGGAAAGAAAAACTAAATTTAGCATTTTTCTCTCTGAAAAGAGAGAAAAATCTAGTAAAAAAAAGAGAGAAAAACATAAACTGTTCATACATTAGAGTTGAATAATTATTCCCTGTACATTTCATGTTATCTTTACTACAAATATTTCTGATTATAGCATACACATTTCCATGATTGCTGTCTTTTTCCTGTTTGTCTTTGTTCAAGTCTACTAAAAAACTTCTCAACTGGTCTTCATATTCTTCAAATATGAAGTTTGCTATGGAAGTTTTCCTAGCTCAACATGCCCTGCCTGCCAGCACTTACACAGGCAGCCTTTGTGAGTTAATTATTCCAGGTGGTTTAATTCTTCATGATAAATAATAAAAAGGTAGAAAACCACTTATTATTTTTGTAACCCTTACAGAAACTGCATTGACTCTTGTGTGGCTTTTTTGGAGACTGTATACACTTGCATTCTCTAAAGTGAACTAGTTTACAGCTCAGCCAAGGGAGACAATCCTGCTCTGAAATCAACAGCAAAAGTATCTTTAACTTTCTTGCTGGGCTGAAGCTCATCCAGCAGCTCAGTCCTGCAGTTCAGAGGTGGCTTGGTCAGATTCCCACTGTAAAGAGTAAATGGCTCCCACCTGATCGTCATGCAGTGGCAAGAGCTTCTTTGACTGCAAAAGATAAATTGTCTTTCATCAGTCCGTAATTCATCACAGCCAGTTTACAAACAACCATTTGTTTGCTCTGATATTTTTATTATGTTACTGCCCACTTTATTGATGCTGGTTTGGAAGTCGAGAATTTATATTTGGATTAATATCAGTTAAAAATATAAAATGCAACACTACTGTAATGTTTCAAAATAAAGTTGACATCACAAGTGGACTCAAGATGAAATGCTGTGATGATAGTTTGGTGAAAATATTTGTTTGTAATTGTGCTTTGCATGATTGCTTATTAAAAAAAAAGTCACTTGAGTTCATGAGCTGAGAAGACCTGATACACTTACTGCTATTGCATTATGCAGCAAAAGCTGCTGTGCTTCAGATCTGAGAACCATTGTGGGATATTTCTACCTATGCCATATTTTCATGTTGCAACTAGAAGTCATACCAGCTCTGACAAAAATTATTTTTCTCTTCCTTTTTACACTGAATTTAACATGATTTTTTTCAACAAGTATCTGTCAATATAAAAGCCCTTGTACCTAGGGCTGCAAGCTTGGAGGTATGATTGAATGTTATGCTACAGCCCAATAACACTCCCTGCTCATAAGGTTGAGTGGCCTCATTTTCCCGCCTAGTGAGGGATACAAGCTGAAGGTGTACAAGTCCATTGTCACATCCTCCTCAGGAGTTTGCTGCAGTCACATGGGAGGTCCTACTGAAAACCACCCTCTCCAGCTCAGCCCCTTCTTCTGCAGGATGAAAAAAGCTGACAACACTTGGAAATGGGAAGCCAGCTGATACTATAACTAAGAAAATAGCATTATATACTCACTTTGAATTATGTGTGAGCTCGAGACACAGAAGAAATTAAAGGAGGCTTAGAAACAGGCAATGAAAATGATTAGGCACAGGAAGAATTTATGACAGGCATCTAATAAGAACAAGATGGATTAATTTAGCAGGGACCTCAATAAGCAGTGTCCTGATGGAGGTGTACAAAGCAATGTAATAGCAAAGAATGGGCATGTCTGTAGCCTCACCTCAAAACATGAGAACCATGGGAGATACGACTAATAAATAATTTAATGGTGGAATTAATTCCTAGAAAGTATTTCTGAATCCAAGTTAGGCAGAACTGAAGAAGTATAGGAATCTTAAATTAAGACAGCAACACAAAGAGTGTAAGTGTTTCCTGGCCCAAGATCTGCATTAACCAGTAACTGTGGAAGATAAAAATCCTTGATCTGTAATTCTATATTTCCCTATTAAAAGATTTTTCGCTTGATTTTTAAATGGCTCATACTAGCCAGTATCAGGCACATGTTAGTATATTAGATGGTCTGCTGGTATTTCATGATATCTAATTCCTCTGTTTCTTATTTCACTCTGGTTTCATGCAGCCAGAAATACCCATTATTTATCTTCATCTCTGTGGAATACTTGTAATACATGGTGATTTAGGGTAGCTAATGAAACAGTTGTCTATGCATGACACTGATGCTGTAATGTGTTCCTTAGAACATGCAGAACAACTCCAAAGACGACAAAATTACACTGGTGCATAAAATTGAGTGGCTTAAAAAGGAAACATTTATGATAATCAGTCACAACCTCTCTCATGATTGAAGTTTATAAAGAAGTCAATAGGTGAATTTTGGGTAGGCCAAACCATTTTTTCTGCCAGCAAAATTCCCATACAAATTTTGCAAACACAGCAAGAGCTTAGAGCTGACTTAGGCAATTGTATCAGGTTGAATTTGAGGACTCTTAAGTCATAGGGTGAGCCTTATGCAGGGCCAGGACAGGTAGGCAGATGTTTTTGAAGACTAGAGGTATTTCTAGGTCCCTGAGGAACTCATAAGAAGTCTCAAACTTTTGCTGGAAACTTTTTCATCCCCCACTGAGCACAGAAAGTGAAGAGCACAGTGGTAAGGAAAAGCAATACTTGCTTCTCTCTAGGGCGTCTATTTCTGAGAAAGTCAGAACAGAAACTAGCTCAAATCCATGGTAAATACCCCTTCGAGGTGATTCACAGCATTGTGTTAAATCTGACATAATGTAAATATAGTTACACCAAAGCTATTTCTCTGGATTCCTTTAATAAGTCAGTGGAGACAAGCACTTTTAGGGTGTCATTCATGTCATCCTAAAGTAGGTATTTAACTAGGCCAGATGAATCACACCTTGAAAATTCTTAACTCTTTTATTCAGATATAAAGGTAGGTCATGGTGATGTGTTTAGATGTAAACATCTGGACTACATATGTGTAAAATCGCAGGGCTTGGGAAAAGGATGGTGCAAAATTTCCAACTCAGGGGGGTTGTAGCGTTTACATTTTGCTCCATTTTTGCTGGCAGCCCTGATCTTGCTGTGGCCCTGTGACCTGAAATTCAGGGCAGCTGGGACCTTTGCTTCAGAATCACCTCTGAGATATAAGTCTGTTTTCTACCTGTCCTTTCTGATGGCCAAAATAAGCAATGGGGCTTCATGCTGCAACCCTATGCAAAGCACCTGGCTCTTACCTAGCTACAAGCCCTTTTTAATGTGCTTTTCTGTAATGCTTTTTTCATCACAGAAATACAGCAGGGAACAGCAGAAAATCCATATATAAAACTGTTTCTGAATGCACTGCCACAGTCCTAAACCTCATTTGTTTTCTTTTCCCTTTTAATTAGGTTTTCTGTAGGCTCCAGGCATTAACTCTGTTTTAAAACAAACTGTCCAAGGCTTTTCTTTGATAATGGTTTAATTTTAGCTTTTTCTCCAACCTCTGAAACACAATTAACTCTCATGCCTGGTATCTCTCATCAGATTTTCCTGCATCTCCTCCCTTGGCAGCCCTCCAAAGCAGGTTCATTTAACACCCACAAAGTTCCCACAATTGAATCCCATCTCCACAGGTCTCACTTTCCCTGCACATCAGCTCACTATGGAGAGCAACAGCTTCCAGTTTCATTTACATCAAAGCCGTCAGATGCTGTGGGCAGCAGTGCTTGTATGACACTATTTAATCCAATCCTCACTGCTAAAGTGCCCAGCCAGGACATGGAAGGAGGCTGCTGCTACTTATTATAAATGAGCAGCACCGATACATTGCCAACACTGCCACTGCAAAGGCAATGGCATGGGGTTTGGCTTGAAGTTAATTTCCCTTTTGCTCCCTGCACAGGCAAGAGATGATCTGATCATTTAGGTTGCTCACTGAATCTTGACGCAGCCCCACTACAAGCTGTTTTCTGCTGCTGTCTGCAGCCAGAAGTAACGATAGCCATGCATGGGGAGACAACACAGCCCTTCCTTCTCGATGCACACACCACCAAACCAGCACAGCGCTGCTTCAGAGGAAAGCAGTAGCTCCGATGGGGACAGGAACACTGATCATCATTCCCTGCATTCCTGGAGAAGCTTTCATCTGAAGGTTTCAAAGAATATACCCTTTTCCAGCATTCCTTATAATGCATAAATCTTGCAGTATCACTGACATGCAGGCAAGGCAGCTGCATTGAGTTGCTGAGTCCCCATGAGAGCCAACATCAGCACCAAATAAACCAGAGGCACTTTCATTTGAAGCTAGTGGGTTCTCAGTACTATGGGAAGCCAAGATGCTTCCTTTGAGCGATGCAGTTCTAGGTGACTAGGACTGAAAATCTGGACCACTAGTTATCACACACAAAGTGCTGAGTTTTGACTCAGTGGAGCAAAAAGAGTCTTAAGCCTTTGCTTAAGAAGGCAGTACAACTGCACACAATGCACCATGGTAGAAAATTGTGTACAAATCTTCTACAGCTAGTATACTGAGGACCCGTTCATCATTTTTATCACCTACAACTCTAATGTAGGGAATTCATCACTCTAGAGCCTGGCCACAGCAGTGGAGTTTACACCTCAAGCCTCAGACCATCCTGACGTTCATCGGTGTTATTCTTGTGGGGTCAGATTTCTTTCTGCTGATAGGAAAGGGCCTGATGGACATACTTCTTCTCAGGTTTTCTAAGACTCTGAAAGTCCTGTTCAGTGTTATAAGACTACTTTGCTCTTAAGAGTCAACATAATATTTTGCAAAAATAAACAGACAAAATTAACAAAATAACACTGAAGAAATGAAGGGAAGACTAGAGCAAAAGAAATGAATGTAGGTACTAAATGCTACAGAGAACTGCATGACAGACAATAAGCACCTTTAGAAATGTAATTGGAAACCTGTCAGCATCACTAGATGCCTGGGCATTTTTACAAATCTGCCCCTGGAGGAGCTGTGGCACAAAATACGTGCTAAAACAAGGGTTTTATTTCCAAGAATGCTCTCAGCACTGGACAGTGGAAGCTTAAAAATCTTTCTTTTTATTTTCCTTAACTTTGTAGAGAGTTGGTAGGACAATAGGTTAATCTATGCATACAGATTTACATTCCTTGTGTATGTCTGAGTCAGTAATTCAGGACTCTGGCAGGGTGTAAAGCAATCTGGTACAGAGCTGCTGTGTGACTGTATTTAAGTATCTTCTTTTTATACTCCTTTTTCTCTCTATTTTGTGAATTTAGATTCTAAGCGTGTTGTGCTGTGACTCTTCACTGTAGAACAGCACTCAGAATACTCTGAGTAAAGCTGATGAGATGTTTATCCCTGTATAATCCTCTGCTGGGCCATAACTTGAAAATCGTCAGTTGATAACTTTAAAAGGAAATGTGTCTTTGGAAAACTATGGAACTGGCAAGTGAAATTTGTGCTGTATTGTGGTAGAGATCCTCCATTTCGTTGCCATGAAAACTGTGCCACAGGGTGAGTTGCAGAGATATTGATGGACGTAAAGATAAGTCAGCCCTGTTGGTGCACATGAACAGAGTGGGCTTTATTAGAGAAATAGGTTTAATGAGTCAATGTAACATAACAATTATATTTGTGTTTGTGACTGAGAGACTGGTTAGAGATGGCAAGAGAAGGAAAGGAAAACTTGATGTACCACAGAGGACTTTTTTCTACAAAGCAGGAGTTAGAAGGCAGACAAAGTGAAGAAAACACAGGCTTTGGAGAAGAACGGTGCAGGTGACAGTGTCAGAAGTGTCTGCTAGTCTTCAGAGAATGAGGCTGGAGAGCTGGTGATGGAGCAAGACTTATAAAGGTCTATAAAAGCTTTGACAAAAGTGATCTCAGTAGAGTGAAAAGAGCATGAGTGAGCAGTTAAATCAAAAGGTTAGGAAGAGAAAATGAATAGCCAGGGGTTAAGACAGATCACTGGCATGGACATAGCCAAGGATGAGGGAGAGGAGAAAACAAAAATGGGTAAAAGCAAAAAGAAATGTTTTTATGAATCTGAAATGAAAACTTTTCAATGTTTTCCTTTCCATATTTTATTATATTTCATTTAGATTCAGAACCACGTCAAGATTGGAAACCATAAAATCGTTTGTGAAATGGAACATCTGTCTTCTGCACAGTCCTCATTGCAAGTCAGTGAGTTCTGGTTAAAATTACTTTCCACTTTCTGTGTTTATCTGATAACATATTGATAAAGAACTTGAATATTTTTGGCTGTTTAAAACTGCTACACTGTTGTATAGACTGATCTTGAATAATTCTGACCCACTTAGTGCTAGGATAATTCTTTTTTTTATTTATGGTGCATTCAATGGCAAGATGGGGAGTTCTCCATAAAAACTTTCAGTTACATATGGGACATTATGTTTCTAGAAAATTTAGGAACTACTTTATTTTGGCTTAATTGCTGGAGGTTTGAGTCTTTTAGTTGTGATGCAATGCATCACTTGCCACTTCCAAACTTCAGATATATCAACATATAATTTTTAAAAATATGGTACAATCTCTTCCAGAAAGGTAACACAGTTCACTATTACAAACTCATCACATGTCAGAATAGTCAGCTTCCATTTTTTCAGGAGAAGCTTCAAATCACAGATGATTTTAACTGGTGATCTACTGACTTTCATTGTTGTCATGACAACATCGTTGAGAATTTCTCTGCACATCTTTCCCATGCAGGTTTGGCTTATATATGTACTGTTTTCTTTTAAGTTCGTTCAGATGACGGTATGAAGCTATATTAAGACAGTCTTTACTCTGGCATTTCTAAAGTTGCTGTCAAATTTAGGTAAATGCAAACTGAAATATGCCATATGTTTCAGCTGAGACATCCGAGAGAAACAAGGCCCTTTGTTTGGCCTGGAGTAGAAATCAGCTCAAACTCCTATGTTACACTCCCAGGTAAAAAGACAAGCCTTTCTGCAAGGAATAGATTTGTGTATCTTGAACACAAGATGGGAAAATTTCTCTAAAACCTCCGTATTCCATGTGATCAGAGAAAATGTATGGACAGTTGGTCACTTACCTCAAAATTTATGAATTTTGATGGTGATTAATTTTTCAATTGCCACAAGAACATTGTTCCCACAGTGGTGAAGGGTAATGATGGGACAATTTCTTGACTGACCTGCATGGACATTAAGGAGCAGCCACTGACCTTAGTGTTGGATGAAGAAGAGGAAGAAGCATGTGAGCAACAGAAGCAGCTCTCTGCCAGCAGTGATTAGCCATGGACTGGTGATTCTTCATAGCACTGCATCCCTTCGCATCCCCTCCTTTGGGCAAGTGCTGCTTTGCACAACAAACAAATGATGGCCCTTGGCTTGTCGTAGCACATTCATGTCTCTTGAAGCATTCCAATTTTTATCTAACTTCTGTTTTCCTCAGTCCCCAACATCTTGCCACATCACAGGGAAAATACATTTTCAAAATCAAATCAATTCCAACTGTCAAGGATGCATTGCCAAGCTACTTTTTCACATGCTCTTAGTTTTCTTCTTGTTCTAGGTGGCTGGAACCAGAGCTCTTTCCTCTTAACTCCTTCAAACCCAGAACTTCATGGAGATATTTATTTGTGGTAACTATTTTCTGCTCACAGTTTTGGCTACATCCTCATTGTTACTCTGATGTTACTTCACTGGAAACACAATGAATTGGAAAAAACCCACAACCTCACCACTTTCTTACAGCTTAGCTCCACTGCCTGTAAAGTGACGTTTCCCTTTCTCCAGGGTTTTTGATAGTCCAGAGCATTGACCTCTAATGCCTGCTAGTTTCTTGGCGTTTCCAAATGTTTCACAGCATCTCTAAATGTCCTGGCTCCTTCATTCATCTCCTGCTTCTGTCGGGAGAACCTCTCAGGGCTCTTGCTCCCCACTGATTTCCAGTTTCTGGCAAAGTACTAACAAAGTTTCCTATCTCTATTTTTCACTGACAGCTGCAAATAAATGCTCCTATTTTCATCTGCTCTTTAGGGAGCTTCATGCGACAACTTCTATTCTGTTCAATATGCAAATGCCCTGGCTTCCTTCTGTTCCCTCAGAAAGCGAATAGAGTTTATAAGGAGAGGCAACATCTTTTATTAGATTGATGGAGTGAGAAGAAAAAAGCAGAGAAGCTTGAGAGCACACAAGCTTTTCTTCACCTTGCAGAGAGAGCAGCATGCATGCTGCTAACATACAACAGTAATAATTTCTTATCTGCCTCACATCACAAAATGTCTTCAGATATGAAGGAAACGAAAACCCACTACTGAATGGTAAACCTGCTGGCATTGTCAAGGTAAGCTCCCTGGGAAAGCCGAGGAAGGTGTAACTCCTTTCAGAGGAAAATAAAGATCCTCTCAGGTGCCTGAACCTCACACATCTAAAAATAACAAACTTTAGCAAAATTGATGCTTTATGTGAAAATTCATGGTCATATTCCCTTCTTGTTATTCTTCTGTTTTAAAATCAAATAACAGAAACTTAGGCAGCCAAGTCACACAACAGGAGTAATGAACATTGATAGTGGGAGTGGATGGTTTCTGAGCAGTCTATAGTTCCAATGTTACTCATCCAGATTATTTAGAAAATACCAATGAATAACAAATGCTCAGAGAAAACAAGCGACAATTTAGTGAATGGTCCCATCTGAACTTCTCAAAGCTAGTTAATCAAAGGTTGTGGCAGCGGTGGTGTTGGTGGTGAGTTTGACAGTATTGGAGTCACTGCAATCAAATCCCATTTCAAATGCAGTGATGGCAATAAGGGTAAACTATACAGTAGTGCAGATGAGACCCAGAGAAAGGGTCTCGCTCTCATTAGTTATGTACAACAGTGGCTCTGCTGTTAGTTACTCACTTCAGAATAAGCTCAGAAACCAGTTGATCAGTTATTCGACACTCAGGAGTCCTTTATACGATCTATAAGCAGCAGAGAAAGCTTGGTGGAGGTTTTACAAAAGAACAGAAGAATAATGAGGATGTATGGTCATGAGGATGTGCACTGCAGTAAGGTAAATAAATAATAGAAAAACTAACTTAGGCAAGCTGCAGAAACAAAACCTTTGGCTGAGACTAATGAGAAACACAGAGTACATCCACCCTCACAGTGGAATGGAGTGCAGGGATCTTAAGTAACTACAAGACTGTGAACTCTGGACCCACAAGCAACATAGCCACATCAGGATCATACAGTGCTTCAGTTAATTAACTGAATTAGGTGGCACCAACATGTTTATGTCAGTGTAGTTATACCTCTAACTGCTGCTGTGTGGGCTTTAGGTGTTATGTCCAAAAATGCAGTCTAGAAGAAAACATAAGGCCATGAGTACTCTGGTGCCAGGTAATTAAAATGAGAAAGTCAGAGCTACATTCTGCCAAGGAGTAGAATAAGGCTGTCCCCAGGCAGGGGACAGGGGTGCAGGCAGGGCAGCAGAGCCCTGCTTTGGGGTTCCATGGGAATGGAGGCCCCTGCAAGGGCTACCGGTTTCAGTTCCAGAAAAAGGTAGGATTTATAACGTACTTTGTGCAATGTTTCTTTTTATCTATTACTAAATTTTTTTCTGCTCAGCTGGTTACCTGAATCACTAGTTTTATGAATTAATTATCTCCTGGGCTTTAACATGAAATATATGTGTCTTCCATAGGGTTCCAGTTTTCCTCCGAAGAGGAGCTGACTTGCAAATGTCTTTGTCCTTTATTGTATTAGCCCTTTTCTACCATGTAAGCAATGAGCTTTCTTCACTAATCTAAGCAGACTTTTTAAATGTTTGACTGAAAAAAAGCATTACAAAGTGGTACATAAAGAGAAGATAAAGTATGGACAAACACTATGATGAGTGAGGAAAATCCTCACCAAGAGCCTCTGTGTATCACTCCTGCCACATGTCCCCAGGGATCTCTTTTACTGCTCACCAGCACAGCCGGGTTTTCCTTTAGAGAAGAGATACATTCTTCCCTCAGCACGTGCCAGTGTTCAACTTTGCTCATAATCTAACAAATAATGTGTTCATATAAAGCCATGTCTGTCATGTTGTCACATCAGTCTTACAAAGTGATACACCAGAGCTTTCTCACTTCATAGGAATCAATCTCTGTACAACCAGAGGCAACCCAAATCCATTTAAAAATAAATCTGTATGTGTAGTCTCATATGTTGGAGGAAAAGCTTGTAACAAGTGCCATTCAGGGTTGTCTTGTAGTTCGTGATTCCAGGATCTTGCTGAAACAACTGAACAATAACATCCATGTGGCAAATTGCCACCTTGATGGCCAAGAAGATAATGTACATTATTATGTAGATATTATCTAGTCGACAGCATATAGAAAGCTTGTGAAGCATTTTAAATTGTAGCCTTCATTTTGTACTCCAAATAGTGTACCAAATATTTTGATCATTGCTTTTCATTAAAATTGTATCTTTAACTCCTTTCCCTATCTTGCTATCAGCTTCCACTAAACACACAAGATAGATCAGTGGAAGTAGGATCCCATGCTGTTCTGAGATTAGATAAAGAGATGATGAAAGGTCTTAAGCTGAATGAGGAAATAACCCAGGTGTTCTAGAGAAGCAATAATAAAAATACTTGGGAAATGAACGAACTCTCATTTTGTGTGCTTGCAGTGTTTATGAAAAAGTATAAAATACTTGGATGTTCACAAATAAATTCTAAATTTTATTGCTTTTTATTTTAAGCTGTGATCCCCAGCATGGTCATCTTAAGATTATCTTGTTTACAAAGAAAATTCTTTTGAACACTCTCATAGAAATACCCATTTATCTGTCATATGATTTTTATCTGTGTCTCACTCTATTTCCCAATTTGCCACAGCTACTGCAGTGAAAGCAGAGTTGTGCCTTTTCTTTACAACCTCCTTGCTCCTATAAAAGCCATAATGATGTCAAAGTGTTAAATTTGTGACACCACCGCCCCCCTCGCCCCAAATTCCACATAAACTATATAAATCACCAAGACTATATCATCTCTGGGGGACACAGAGAAAAGAACAATGTAGAAGACATGGACCTATAGCAGCCCGGTTTCCCTGTGGCTGACCTCTGTCCCTGGTCCCTCAGCACCATTCCACCTGACACCTTGCTGGCCTTTAGCTAGAGCAACCCTCATGGACCACCACTGCCCCTCGTGTGTCAAAGGGGATGCAAATCTGAGCTCTCACCTTAGCATCCTGCAGAGCTCCCCCATGTTCCTTTTATGTCCCATGAGCTCCACTAACTGTGCCTGTCTCCTGCACTGAATGGTGAGATTCCTGAGCAATGCAGTGAGATTTCATGAAAAAATTGTCAGGGCTGCTCCGCTCCCTTAGTCTGTCCTCAAAAACTATGACATTTGTGAGATAGGAGGCAGATGAAGTAAGAGTTGGGTATCGCTTCAATTGCTCACAAATTTGTTAATAACAAAAATATTTGACTTTCCCTCAGACTGCCTGTCTGCATAGCCTACATAGATGTTTTTGGGTGTGAATGGCTTCAAAGCCAGATGATCCAACCTCCTGCATTGCTTTCTGCTCTGAGTGACCTTTCTTCAAACTGTAGCTGGAATATCGGGGGTCTCTATAAGCACACTGTGATTCAAGGTACATCAGGGCAACACTAACAGCCCCTGGCATGTCCTGCTGACCCTGTCAGCATCTTGCATGCAGGAGCCCTTATGGGATGGTGTGACCGACACTAGGAAGATGAAATAACCTGGAGTTCTTCCCGGAAGATCACAGAAGTCCTCTGATGAAGGCAGTTGGTATTTGTTAGGTAGATCATACTTGGTCAAAATATGCTCATAAACAAGATAGGTGTGTGGGAGGTGGCCTGGGAAGAGCTTGGTGCTTCAGGACATCTCTACTCACTCGTGCCTACTAACTACACACATAGCTGTACTTTCTACATGAGCTAAGATGCCAAACACAGTCTCCACCAGCTGCATGCTGAACACCTCTACAATGTGTCCCTGACAATTTCATCTCCAGGTACCCCTAGAAGGAGGCAAAACAGCCCGTGTCCCAGAGGCAGAGAGGTTTGGTACTAAGATCCAGATATTGAAAAAATATTTATGCTGTTCATTACCCTTGAAACTAGTAGTAGTCAGGCACTTGAATATTGTCAAAATACAAGATCTTGTGATTTTCCCAACACCACTGCAATAGTGGGTAATGGTACAGAGAATCAAACTCACGTATCTTAACTTCTGTGCTGCTGCATAATCTACTGGACCATCATCCCACTCTGTGTAACAATATGGACTCATCAACTTTACCTTCATCCTACCAGCATCTCCCTGCCTGCCTGCTACCTTCCTCTCCCCTCTTCTCATGGGAGAGCAGTAGCCTGGCCACCAGTCACTGCTGCTGGAAGCTGACAGGGAATGATCTGTGCCTTCTTACATCTTGCGTGTGGTCTTATCCCTCCATTTAGGCTGGAGACCTGAGGTCTAAATGTGCTTGTGAATTTGGGTTTCCAGTGAAAGCCAGCCCTAAAAGAAATCTTTATAGTTGAAAGAAATAACAGTCTATTCCCAATAGTATCTTTTTTTTTCTTTTCTGTTTTCCTAGAAAGAAGCTGGGATCTCAGCTTGGTCTGTGTTAAAATAAGGAGAAGACATAACCCATGCATTTATAAGCATCTGTTCTTCTGAGTGTATTTATATAAAGCACATTTCTGGATTAGAGCAGTTACTACAGTATGTGTTCCTGTGCTGCCATTTTAAATCTACTCGCTAGAACTCTGGGGAAAAAAAGTTAATTTTCTTTAAATACTTTCTGTTGCACATCTGCTCCCATGTGAAAGGGCCTTTCTGAGGGCTCAATATAGCTCCTGAGGAGTTCAGCAATAATAGGAATGCATTCTTAGTTTGTATAGCCAGGATGTGGATACATTATTTAGGAAGTATTTCAATTGTCTGGGTTGTCTGATGTTCAGATTTTCTCTTATTCAGTGCTGACTACCTACCTCTCCGTGGTGGAAGAAAGAAAACAACCCATCTTCCAGGGGTAATCACACTGCAATCAAACAGTGCGATATGATTAGGTCTGCCTGAGTCCTTGGTGCATTCTCAGTGCATTGAAACAGTGGTCCCACAGGACTCATCCATTGTGTATCATTCCTCTCAGTACCAGCAGCTGATAGAAGTCACAGCCTAAAGAAGTTGCACAATCTGAAAAACAAACATACTAGCAGGGGAACCAGAGCAAGAAAAACCGCGTGGAAGAAAGATAATTTGGAAGGAGGAGAAACAGTCCAAAGGAAAAATGCATCCCAAGTAAACAGAAACAATATTAAACAAACAAAAAAACCCCAAGAAAGTTAAACAATAAAGCAAGGAAATGCTAGAATGCTTGCTATGAAAATGAAGGAAAGGCACAGAAAGAATAAACTCTACTTTCTTTCCAAAATCAAACACAGAAAGAACAAAGCAACCAGAAAACACAGAGCAACCCAGAGAATATTTAAGATTAAGAAAAAAATAGTTCTGAAAAAATAACACAATGCCTACGTGAAATCCAGAATAGTCTGCAAAGGTGAAGGTGTCTTCACCCTTGACATCTTAAAGGAGATACAGCCTATAATAAGTACTGCCTGCAAAACGTGCAGTTTGCGAACACACTGTTAGTTAGCTGGGTTTCATATGTTTTTATCATTGAAGACTGAGCTGTTTTTATTGCTCACATAGGGCATATGATAACATTTCTGTTTCTCGTTGGATAATATTACTCTTCAAAGCAAGTTTCAGGTGCAAATAACTGATCATGACTTTCAATCTGCTCTTCTCAGGCATCTGGGAATATCAAAAATGAGGCCACATTGACTTCCTGGAGTTGAATTTCTGCTTATGAAATTTATTCTTTTGGCAAACTTTCCTACTGACAAAAGCATCTTCTGGAATATTCATAAAAAACAAACATAAACAGGACAAACTCAGCTGAAGTGGAGGCATTTGAAAGGTCAAACAAGGAGCTACATTATTTTATTTTACTACTGTCACTTAGAGCTACCTGAAAGTAAAAGCAATTTAAAATGTAGCTTTTCTTTCTTTGCTTTCCTGGTTCCTTCTACCAAATCAATGTACTTCTAGGCTAGTGGTTTCTAACTCAGAACTACCCTCAGGTAAGCCTGTCCTCCAGTGTGTGTAATCTTCCGCCTTTCCATCCCCCTTGTTTTCACTGACTTCAAAGCTTAGAAGTTCAGCAAGCAGGCCACCCACTAGAAAGCTCATTTCCAGGAAAAAATGCAGTATTCTGTGCAAAGAAACCCGTAAGGGTTTATTAGGACAGCTTTTGAGGCATTGTATGGACAAAAAGTGTTTGAAAAGATTTCTGTTACCACTGAACAGAGGTTTTTGTGAGCTGTCACTATGATACATTGATGGTTTCCGTTTCTGATAATGTACAGAAACTCCAAGAGAAGGTCATTTTATGGTGACAAAACCACATTGTCGCTTTTCAAATCTTATTTTGTAAATCAAATGAGAGTGAGTTTGAGCATTGATTTAGGGTGTGACCAATTCACCAGTTCTGACTGCTTTGGTTTAAGTATTCCCACAGGAGTGTTGAAGATCAGCACCGCAATTACAGGTATCTTTGACAGTTAAGTCTTATTTTTGTCTCACTTACAATACAAGGAAGATGTTGACAAAGTAGTTCAAGCCCAGCCACAATGGAGGGGGCAGGAGTGTGTGCCCTGCAAGTAGGGACCTGGGGATCTGGGCTGGTTCAGTGTGCAAAAGGGGTGGTTTTGGGGGGACACAACAGCAGCCCCTAGTACCTACAAGGACAGCATCAAGGAAATGGATCTGGGTTCTTCATAGCAATGCATGGTTGAAGGATGAGGAACAACAGACACTGAAACAAAAGAGGTTCAGAATGGGTGTAAGGGGAAACTTTTACCCCGTGAGGACAGCCCAGCAGTGCCACAGACTGCCCACAGATTCAGTTTCCATCTTCGGGGATTTTCAAGACCTGTCTGATATAGCCCTGAGCAACTTGGTCTGATCTCACAGCTGACCTTGGTCTGAGCAGGAGGTTGGACTGGGCACCTCTTGAGGTCCCTTCCAATCTGGATTTTCCTGTGCTTCTGTGTTTCAATGTTAATGACTACTGACCAGGTAAGCATTTATATTTACGATAGGTTTTACATGGATGACTGTGAGTAGAGCTCAAGCACTTACATGCTACCGGTTAGTGTTGGTCAGATCATAAAGTCTAAAGTTTGTCAAGTACATTGGTACATAAGTAAGACATTTAAGAGCTTGAATCATCCCAGGCATTTAAAATCTACTTGACCAGGGCCTACATATTGCAACATTCACCTATACACTTGTAACATAACAATTGTCTTGTGGGGCTACAAGGATCTCTGACAGAAGTTCTAAAATACTCATGAATACAGGTGTCACTAGGAAAAGAGAAACAAACAAAACTCCAACAAATTCAACAATTATACCACATAAACTGGCTTAAGTAATACTTTATAGAGACTATATAGCCCTATGTAATGGTGGAGGTGAAATTAGTTTAGAATTAATATGAGTAACTGAATGATCTGTGGTGTGTTTACCATTTTAGTGTTTGTTGTTATTTACTGGGAGCACTAGTTTGGTGACTGCTGACTTTGTACAGACTTAAGTGGAAAGATCTGAACTGCATCCCTGGCCTGTAACTAACTCTTAGACCCACAATGGGTCTAAATCATGACATATTATACTCCATCCAGCTTCTAGGTTTGCCTCCAAAGAGCCCTGCATATTTCAGTTACTTTTGCAAGTAATGTAAAAATCTTTTTCTTGGGCTGTGAGGAGCCCAGCATCCCTGGTAAACAGCACACTGTGGCAGTAAGAGACATTGTAGTTGCTACAAAAATTAGGTGTTTCTCTCCTAACAAACAGCTAGCATGGCCTTCTGCTCGGCAAAGGGAGGACTAGTACTTCCTGCAGGCGGTTGGCAGGGCCAGTTTTCTCTTTCTGTCCCCAGGAGAGACGTGCAGACAGCATTTAGCAGCAGGGCCTGGTGCCTGGGCACAAATTCCTTTAAGGGCTCTGGTCCAGAATTGCTGCGATAATCAGCTGCTGCAGCGATGAAGCTGGTTGGGTATGAACTCTTATGATCTCCTTATGGCTGTCTTGCTGCTTTCCCTGGCACTGCCATGGGTTAGAGAAACCCAGGTCTGCTGGAGTGTTTGGCAGCTCCTTCACAATAAGGCTGGGACCCACTGACCCCTCTTTTCCAGTGTCTGGTCTGTGATGGTGGATTGCAGTGGGTGTCTAGGGAGAAATACAAGCACAGGGAGGGTGTGACAGTGATGCTTCCCCATGGTGCTCTCCCAGCCTCAGGACACGTCTAGCTCAGGAACCTGAGCGATCAGAGGAGGTGCGTGTGTGGTTGGAAACCTTTGATGTATTTTTCTCCTGTTCATTTGTCTCACAGCATTTTGAATCCACATGAACTTTAACCACTTACCAGGTATTAGTGATCCCCAAAGACTGTTCAAGCTATTGCTTTTCAAATCCCTACCTGTTCCTTTCTGTCTCCTTTGTACCTTTGACTGATGTAAGAGGGGATGAGCAAGAGCTGCTTTGCAACACAGTTAGGACCGCACCCACTAGGGACGCTGTGGGAAGTTTCCATGAATTTTCTGTAGCCCAGGAGGTCGATGCTGATATTCACCATCCCGAAGGGTTCATCCTGGTTGCCTTTCCTTTAAAACTGATTGTGTATTTTTCTTTTACAATCAGCTGGCTGTTCTTCGTGAAAGCTCTGTCAAAGATACATGCATGCATCTGGTTAGCTGTCACAGGTAATCTGCTATTTTTGCTAATGGTTACAGTTTTCTGAAATTGTTTTGCATCTCTAGACTATCTGAATAGAGGTGTTGTTTGCAGTGTGCTCATTTCCTATTTTATTACTGGTGTAATGGTTCCTTTGCAAAGATATAACTGAGTCACAGGGCCTCTTAATATAAGCAATCTCACAGCAGAAGAAAGAGAAATTGATATAGTTTATCCTAGATATAAAAAATGCTTCAGATGTTTATTTAGTAAGGGGTAGCATGAATGACTTAGAAATACCACTGTGCAATGTCAAAAGAGCATCAGAAAGGCTACAATGAGAAAAAAAAAGATCCCACGAGAAATCATTCTT
Organism: Leptosomus discolor; assembly: GCF_034619465.1. Taxonomy (NCBI): domain Eukaryota; kingdom Metazoa; phylum Chordata; class Aves; order Leptosomiformes; family Leptosomidae; genus Leptosomus; species Leptosomus discolor. The sequence goes on along the minus strand of NC_141394.1, from coordinate 67,411,386 downwards.
ATGATATAAACATCACACCTTTTTCTTTTATTTACATACAATTTGATTTGCTACTTGCAGACAAAAAGTGCTGTCAGAGACTTACGTGGTTCATACAGTATTAGGGTCAAGTGTGCTTGACCATGTGAAATGTAAAGAAAAGGACCATATCTGTTCCTAAGGAGCCACAGGACTACCTGATGCTCATAAGCTGTCCTGATGGCCGACATAACACCAGAAGAGAGAGCAATTAAATGTAAATCAATTAGAGAAGATATGCCTGAGATGGCTTTCTTTGCAGGTGAGCATGCTATTCACAGACTGTGCTTCACATGAGCCCGGCTGAGTCCAAAAACAGAATAGTTATGTTCTTGGATATATGCTTTTGGGTCACCATTAGCTTTGTGTCATCCTCTGCTGTGTGATGTTGAGATGCTTGCAGTTGCCTGAGATGAGGATTTCCAGAAAGCCTTGGGTCTTCAGTAGGAAATGCTGACAGGAGAAATTAATGTCCATTGCACAGTGCCCTGTTGCTCTGCCAAACCTGACTTTCCCATATCCTCTGTGGGTGCTCATCACTGGGTGAAGAGAGACATCCCATCACAGCAAAAACTCCCAACCAGTAGTTTGCATTGGTCTCAATATTCCATGGATGATGTAGAAATAAGGCAGTGGAGGAGTTCCTGAGTGAGGATATTGCATAGCTTTGCGGTATCATAGATGATACAGCTATGTATATGGCCAGCAAGCCAGACATCTGGAGATTTTACTGGCAGAGACCTGGGTGCTTAAAGAATTACAAGGCAGCTCATGAGAAACTAGTGTGATGCCTAAACCTTCAGACTTAGGATGCTAAAGCAACAATAAAGACTGAAGCCTTATATCTTGAAGCTTATTGTTATTCTGTACGACAAACTACACACACATGCATATGGGAGTGTATCTGAGCTAACGTGGTTGCACTGCTATATGATATATAAATATAAGATGTAACAACACATATATGATATAACCATATATATAAAACATAATTACACTGCTATATGACATAGTTTACATGTTTTTTAAGGAATTTCATAGTGTTGTGCAATCTTTCTGTGAAGGCTAGTAAGTAAAAACTGTGGAATTTCTCAAGAAAAGACTGAGAGCCTAATTATCTCACTAGTAGGGTTGCAAAATTAATTAATTTTTGGAAGAGACTGGAAGGTCTGATCTGTCATGACTGGAGCAGGATGCAAATTTTTCCAAATTTCAATGATGCTTGGGTTGCAGGAGCTGAATTGAACTGATCTATTATAGAGAAGAGATTAGGAAAAAAGTTCATATTCACATCTAGATCCCTACTTACATCAAAGGCTCGTGGAATTTGGATGAGAAGTGGAAAGTAATATCCATGTGTAATATCAGTCAACATTTTTATGCCTAAGAAGTCCACCTGCCATCAGAGGAGCTGGCTATTTTTTCCTCAGAGCTCCTGCAGGCTGTATTATCTTCATTTGCCTGTCTTGTATTAAGTATTATGATGATACATCTTTAACATGTCTTCATTACGTACCAGTATTTCCATGTACTATTCCTTCTCTCCTAAATCCATGCCTCAGTACACAGAGAGGATGAGCCTCGTTTAGGCAGTAGTTATTCAATACTTTTTCATCTCTGTTCTTTGTAGTGGTTCCTACTTTGTTTACCATACATTTCTCAAACCCTCTTCTACAAACCGAAGCATTGATTTTTCATGTTTTTTTTTTAGTGGAGCTTATTTGTATAGACTTTTAGCTTTTCACAAACTTTCCTTTATTTTCACAATGCTTTTGAGAGATAAGGAGTCTCACCTGCATTTTAGAGTTGTCAAACAAAGGTGCAGAGAGAATAAAGTAAAAGAGAAAATAATTTGGTGTTTTTTTCCACTATGTAACATGATACGGTGTTTTACATGTTTGGAGTTCTGCTTCTTTTAATATCCACTGCAGCTGTAAATCTTCAGTTTCTCACCTTCCTGCCAAATTTCAAGTGCCTTTTCTAAGGACAAGAGCTTATGAAAGAAGAGGTCACCAGCATTTCTAACGCAGACAAAACCTAGGTTCATTTGGAGAAAGATTATGAACGGTTAGAGGTAAAATGTTCCATAAAACTTCAGTCTGAGGCAGTCATGGGGCATACAACATTTCAGTCTATATTATTAGGATTTGACAATTCACATGCAAACATAAAAGTCTTACTGCAATGTTTAGCAACCATAGTAACAGCTGATGCTTGCAGACAAAGAGTACTGCTCTAAAAAAAGTGCTGTTGTATACATGATAACCTAAGGGTCGTGTTGGCTTCTATTTCGGTCCTGAAAAGAATAGCTTGTGCTGTGAATGCTTCTCTGTTCCTTACAACTACAAAAAATACTGCCTCTCAAAACTGTAACAAGATGTCTTTTTATATGAACTTTTGGTTTTAAACCACATTCGGAAATTTCAGTCCTTGAAATATTTCAGAATCTGTTTCCTGAAATTCAGATATTTCAGTGAGAAAAATGTGGACTTTAATTCCTCCAAAATTTTGGTGCAAGATGACAAAAGTAAATATTATTCATATTAGGTCATTTATGTTGAGTCTTATATCTTTGCATTTTCCATACCGTATTTTCCCAACATGATCTCCCGAAGCTGAAGAATGGTCTTTAAGTTAAGACATTCGAGTGGGATTCAGAGCACATGAATTAATTTCCCATGCCTGCTTGGAAAACGCTCCATGTGGTGGATTTCTTCTGTCTCTGGTGCATTTTCCCATCTGTCAAATGGCTGCCACCTGGCAAGTCCCTAACTGGCTGACATGGCTTTATTCTTGTCAACTGCTGGTGAGGCAACTCAACCTGCCAGTTTCACACCATCTAGGATATGGTGGACTCAGTGGCCATGTGCCTGGCAGGTGACCTGTTTGTGCATGACAACTGCAAGAGATCTCAAATGCATCAGATTTGCCTCTCATGCACAAAGCAAAATGCACATATGCAGTCTCTCCAACGCATCCCAGGCCCACTGGAGATGAGTGCAAGTGCCATACATGCACCATCCAACAATTTCTGAAGGTGTCTGGTTCTGGTTTTGTATTGGATTTGAAGGCAGTGAGGCTCCTGATCCCAGTACAGGCCTCCTTGCTTCTAGTTGAAATTAAATGAATGAGGAAAAGCAGATTTTATTTTCAGTCTTATATGCCCTTACATTCTTAGAGAAAGATTATTTGAAGGGGCAACAAGAGGCAACAAGACTGTCTGTGTATCTACCTGTACACTCAAGATGCTCCCAGTTACTGGGCTAAATGAAATAATGATAGGAGTTTTAGTGACATTAACGCACTTGTCAAGGTTCAGCAACAACAAGAATGATGTTATCAAAGAAAAAAGTGGAATGGTTTTAGCAATGCTTGAATTCCAGAATCTTAATATTGATGAGAATATTTATATTAGTTACGAAACAAAGAATCATTTTGCCAGTAAAAACTTATGCCCCCTAATCTTAACTCATATTTTTTGTTTTTTGCCAAAAATATCTCTTCAGCATCGTTTTTAGAGTGATTATAAATAAATCTATACTACTTTTGTATGTACTGTACTGCTGTATTACTCTAACTAATCTTGATATATCTATCAGGAAGCAAGTTAGCTGTTCACTCTTTTGTGTTTAATGGATCCCAAGTCACATTTTTCCTACATAATGGAAATCTGATGAGTATTCTGACAAATTCTCTTTATAGGAATCTTTCTTCATTTTTACACTAGAAATAATGACAAACATTTATACAATCCTACATCTGAACTAAGTAAATTAATTCAAGTTTTCCACTCTGAATTTCTGCTTATGAAGCCATGAATACATTTCCTGTTCTCTTTATTTCTCCAAAGGGATGCCATCCATCCTCTCACCATAAAAGCTGTAATCTAAAGGCTGCTGATAGCAGTGATTGGTAGCATGATACTATTTTATTGGCATATGGGGTTAAGAAAGTAACATGCAAGTGAATAGATTTTGAATATATCTGGTTGTTTGATGTCCATCACTTAGAAGAACCAATTCTAATGTTAGCAGTTATGGACTTTTTTTCTTTGCTGTCTCACAAAGCAGGCTTGATTTTTCTTTCTTTTGTCCTAGCTGTATTCTGATTTCACTTCACTGACTTCACTGAAGTTATACTGATTTCAATGTAAGTTAAGAATTAGATTCAATTGGCTTTTGCCAGAATAAATTATGCTCAAGGGGCATGACTGAAGTTTAGAGAAAAGGAAAATGCAAAGACTGTCCTTTAATATGTGTCAGAGCAGGCTCATCACAAACTTTGCAATGCTTCTTCACAGCATTCTTTAACTAGCCTTTGAGAGAGGTTTTGGGAGAGTCTGATGAGGTCCATTGAAAAGACCTGGGACCTTTGGCAGTCAGAAATCTGAAGGGCCAGCCAAGAAAAGGTGAGCATCATGTACCAAGGAAGAAGAACGAGCAGATCATAGTGTTTTATTATTATTATTGCTATGACTAGACTGCTGGCAGTGCCCTGGGCTGAGGTTAAGCTAACCACATAGGATGTGGAGAATTACTGGACATGGCTTAGGAAACTGCTGGATGCGACAGATAACAATGTAAGAGGCTGGTAAAGGTTACAGTTAGCATTGTGAGGGATGCCTGGATTTTATAGGAGTTACATGAGGGTGGGCTGAACTTCATGGGAAGTTGGAGGGCAGTGTTGGGAGCCTTTTGAGTGTGATATCTTGCAAGGACAAGAGTACACAGCAGACGATGTGACAGGCTGAGATAACTGAGGAAACCATTTAAAAATCCCCAAATTTATATATTGATATAACAAAAGTAGGATCAATGTGGAAAAAGCGATTGGAGATGAGTCGTTAATTTGCGAGGAGCCTGGGTTTGGGAAAAGGAGGTCGAAGAAGAGAAAGAAAAGAAATATGGTGCAAATGATATAATCCTGGTTACTGTGGCAGGCAGCAAGAAGGCTTGCTCACCACAGCTTAATCGGAACAATAAATGAAGCTTGTTTTTCTTACTATATGACAACATATGACACACAAACCTGCTGCCATCATCAGGACTGGGGCGGGGATAGGATGTTTTCTTTCATGTGCAGAGAATCACCTAGATGAGCAGACTGAGCTCTGTCAGTGTCCAACCCATGTCTGATGGCATCAACAACTACTCACCACTTCATATCATTAATATTTTAATAGATTCTGTTCAGACAGTGAAATATTTATTGAGGACTTTGACCAGCATTAAGATTGCAAAGCTCAAGGTGCTGCATGCATCCAGACATTCCCATGCTCAATGAATGCCACCAATCATCATTTGCATGAATACTACTTAGGTGCTTTGCCTGGCCAAGCCATAGTTCACCACTGAGTGTCAGATAGTACTTAAGGAGTAACATTTATCGATTTTTCTGAATTGAATCTACATTGCCAAGTAATTAGGTCTAAAACTTGGCCTTTTAAAAGATGATTGCCCAATAAGAAATGCCCTGATGAGTTTAAGTATCAGTATTGAAGAATCCACTGTCCTGTGGCCAAATATATTTAGATTTTTAAAAAAATAATTCTGAAATCGTGACTTTCCAGTTTTTTAGTTCCTTTGGAAGCAGATAATCACCCAGTAGAGGGAGCACAAGCTACCCTAAAAATGACTAAAGACCGGTTGAATCATAGTAGTTGAATAATTTATAGTATAATTCTTATATCTTTCAAATAAATTATTCAGAAAATATATTTTTCCATTATTCACCAGTGTCTAGTGCTCCTGGAATAATTCACAACTATATTAATCACAAATTTTACTCACTGAATTCAATTATTATTTAAAATAAAGCATCCATGCCTGGAACTGTGCAAACCACAGAAAGTGATGTTGAAGGCAAAGACATCATCAGCTAACTATTCAGATGACTTATATGATAACAGAGCATATGAGCCACCACATATTGATTTTAATGATGGGACAGTGGATCAAGACAAGGATAAAAATTAAAATAATTGTCACATGCAAAAAATAGAGAATAGCATTGTGATAGCTGCTTCTAACATTAACAACAACCGACAATCCTTATGCTGTACTGGAAGAGATACTCTACATGTTAAGATCAAGACAATGGCATGGTTTGTCAGAAAACAGAAAATGATACTTAAAAAAAATTTACTACTAAATGATGACAGTGTTAGGAAGGAAAAAAGTTTCGTTCAGTGTAGTTAGAAATTAATAGAAATAGTAGAAGTTACATCTCAGATTTTCACAAACGTTTAGGCTTGGACTGCTACTGTAATGAGAGATGGATATTGATCCCCTTCGGTGATGGAAGGAGAACTGCAAATAAAGGAAAAAGCATACCTCTTGCTAGCTTCTTCCTCAGGTTGTAATGTGGCAGAAAGAGGTGCTATTTCACAATGAATGAGGCATGTGATAAGCTGACTGAGATGTACAGTCTTGGAAAATCTGAAAGCCTCAGCCCAAATCAAAGGCCTATTCCTCTAAAATCTCTGGAAACAAACCATCTGCTTTGAGGTTATTTAATTTCCAGTGTGAGTGCTGTCAGCAATGGTAGGAAATTAATCCTGGCGATCAGAATCTGCTTCCGTAACAGAACTACATCATCAGGATACTGTAGATCAACAAAGTTGGTCTACACTCATTTAAATTTTGTTGCACATTGTGGCAAAGGTAATTAAAGCTATAGATGATCAACTTGTTTCAGGATTTTATAGATACTTTCAATCACTAAGCTTTGTGTCATGCCTGGTACTTGTTTTTCCCTGGGGAAAAAATATCAGAGGGCAGTTGCTGATGAAGAAGGTTCAGAAGAGACCACACAGGCAAAAAAAGATGGATGGTTTACTTTTTTTTCTGATTTTGTGTATATTAAGGTTCTGTATTTGTGCTCTATAATAGCCTGGCTGAGTTAAATAAGAGTATTACCTCCTGCTGACTTTATCAAACATGTTTTGGGTATCCTCACTGAAATCTCTAAATTGCATGACGAACAGATTCTGGGCTACACAGAGATTTTTTTTTTAGTGTCACAACAAGCTTAGTCTTATCTTTTACCTGTGCCTGATAAAATAGTGCCCATTGTTGTACTTAATATGCTGTCTAATCTGTCATTAAACTGAACATTTTTAGCAGTGTCATGGCCTGTGGTCCCGTTTATGCTGCATTAGGAAAAGGATAAGAAACAGAGTATTTGCTATTGTAACCTATGCAGGTAACTTTTATTGTAAATCATGCTTGCCTACCCCTGCACTTCGGGTGCTGGAGTTCCACTTTCCTTGGATAACACCCTGGTGCTGATCATACTCGCCTTGATCTTGCAACCATTCCTCCAGCTGGCATCAGTATGCAGCTAGTGAGATCAGGCTCAGAAAGCACAAATGTGAGATACTGTCCTTAAAAAGGCATTAGAGAGGGGGCCAACATGCTTGGTGCATTCCAGCTATGGTGACCTTGTGGTAGGGTTAGCATGGGACCAATGAACCAAAGCATTGTATTTCAGGCTATTGAACACTGCCCCCTCCCTTACAGTTTCAAAGGGAGAGATTTGTATTCTAAATGAAGCAATGACCTTTGATCTTGCTTTTTAATTAAGCACCTAGCTAGAAGGTTTCACAAGCCCTGTTATTACCTGTGGGGTTTTTTATTAGATATTAAGATAAAGGATTCAGAGTATATGGTCCTGGGCCTTTTTCTTTTCTTATAATGCCTTAAAGCTTTCTCTCTGTCTGCAATTTTAAAGATTTTATGCCAGCAATAAAATACAAATCAGAAAAATAATGGCTCGTCCTTATAAAGAGGTTGGTCCAAATGATATCAGAGTGACTTCTTTGTAGTTAGTAAGCAGAATTTGTCCTGTGGTATCTCAAAGAATTAGACATATTAGAAAAGGGTTGGTCATTGAAAAAAATTCGAGTTAAATGACACCAAAGCTGACTCTAACCTCCCAAACCCCTTCCCACACATGAAAGCTTTGAAGTGGAATGAAAAGACTAAGTGAAGCCATAATTACATCTTGTTTAACTTGGCCCTTTAAACAGCTAACCCTTTAACTTGCTTTTTTTTCCCCGCACATCTACATACTGCGGAACTCTTCAAATCAGCATAGAGCTTAATCAATAGATGACTAAAAATCAAATCTATACTTTTTGTTTCTGCTTTGTGGAATATTGCACATGAACTTAAAGTCAAGCACATATTTAACGGCTTTAAGGAATCAGGACTTTTCTCCCTTTTCTTCAAAATGTCTTTCTTTATCTTTTGAAAAGGTGGTTGAAATCATGTACTATATGCCCTTGTGGGAAAGAATTAATCTTGGACTGGAATGTATAGGGATCATTGTCCTAATAGGATTTAAGCTATTTTTTTCCCCCTTGCTTTTCAGTATTCACAGTGGCTGAAATGGGTTTCTGTGGCTATTTCCCGTATTACTTTCTGTTAGAAAGGTGCTCTAATGGCTATTTAGTTCATGGCGATTACGCAAAGTGCTGAAAATAGGATTAGTACCTTTGACTACCTTTTAAAAGATAACTGACTTTCTTTGCATTTTGGTGTTTGGTGTACTGTTTTTTTTTTTTCTCTTTTTTTTATATCCAATGCTAAAAGTCTCTTAAGTATCAAAAAGAAGCAGACTGGTTACTGTAAGTCCCTGATTTCTTTGGTTCCAGTCACTCCGAAGGGATTCATTTACACAGTAAACTAAACTATCTAAATCTTGACATATTTAAATAATGTTAGGCACTGGAGGAAGAGAGAAAGAAGAGAAATTAGCTTCCAAGAAATACAACATGATATTTTGCTCAGAGCTGTACAAGAATCTTTTTAGGAGAGAGTGGCATGATGGATATATATTCAGGTTAAATAAGTCTTGTCCTGTTGGTGGTTGCTTTCATTGGTCTGTACGCTTGGGTGTTGTACCAGTTAGTTCTCATCCTCTCCGAGAGTCATAAGAGCTGTTTCTCTCACTCAACTGAAGCATTTGCAGCATGAGGTCTGCCTATAGCCTGAATACCACTGCTAGCACTATATCAGGCTCCCAAAAGGCAACAAAATTACTTCACAACATACCCATCCTAAAGTCTCTTCTCACTGAAGCAGATCTGAAAAACTCCTCTCATCACTCAGCACTCTAGTCCTGCTTCTTTTGAAACTAGACAGATTTTTTTCCCAAGAAAAATTCAGAAAAAAAAAAAAAAAAAGTGCCACATTATCAAAAGGAGCCTCTGACACTTCAGGTTTCTTTCTGGAGAGAGGTTCTGTGTTATATACACTGAAATACGATGCTTGCAGTATGTCCAGATTACATAAACATGCACTATCTGTATACATAATAATTCAGAACGTCAGGAAATATATCCCTTTTCTTATCCACCATCTCTTTACCATCAATGTGGCTTGTAGATGTGAGAAGAGTCAGTGAATTAATCTTACTCTGAGAGGATTTTAAAAGTGTGAGAGTTTAAAAAAGCCCCCTCTCATTCTGGTTACTCCTTCCAACTTCATTAGCTTTTCACCCCCACAAGTCACAGGTCAATCTCATATTGAAAACTTGCTCCCCCACTGTTAAGTAATGTCCTGGTGAGAAACTGCAATTAATAAATAACAAACAGTAATACGTGCAAGACAATACATATCCTGAGAGAAGTGAGTCTGAGATTTTGTAAGCAGCTGAACAGTTTATTTTCAGATTCTAGAGGAGAAACTAAGACAGATCCCCTCTGTCCTATGTAGCAGTATATTGCTCCACAAATTTATTGCAAGAAGTTGTTTTTTTCCCCTCTGTAAACAATTCAGATAGATGTGAACAACTTCCAAATAGCAACATAAGTTTAATTCATCTGTCTCAAGTGACATAACATATGTCACTAGTGCCTGTTGCAGAAGCAAGGAAGTCTGCTACATCATGTAGTATTATGCTTTATAGCCACGCAAACCATGTTGTTAGTACTAAAGCATTTTGAAAGAGAAAGCTATGTGGCAACTACAGCAATCCTTTCTGCATGCACCTCCCTTCTGCAGTGTGTTGGAGTTTGCTTTTTTTTGTGAGGGGCTTTGTAGGAAAATACAAACTCTTGGAAGAGAATTGGTTACCGAACATTTTCTAGGTGAAAATTTCCTTTTGAGGCTAAAAGACAATGTTTTCTTTCTCTCCCTTTTCATTTTCTATTTGCTGTGAATGTAAAATGAGATCTGAATGAGAAAAGTAAGGTAAACTCATTGATTCACTAAAATGCTGAGTCTCCTCTCTGGAAAGTTAATAATGTCTCCCTTATTACGTCGTACAGTTTGCTATTTGATAATGTAATTGTTTCAATTATAAAAAGTAGAGTCTGGATTAGAAATGAGGGTGTGTTATTCTAGTGGAGACATTTTTTGATAGTGTCAATAGCTGACACTAACTAATTGTATTTCTATTGTAAAGAAATGTCATATAAACTCAGGTTCTTTAGTTATCAAAGCATAAACTCTAGACTGCTATGAAACCAATGGCCAACTTAGAACACCCCTCTTTTCAGAGAAACCTGAAGACAGACAGGTAGGAAGACCTTGGGCAGCTCTAATAGCATTCCTAGTTCCAAATCTTTTTTTTTTTTTTAATAGCTATGCCAGTATTTGTGTCATATGCTCAACCAAGAACCCTAAATCTGTTGTCCGGCCCTACATACACAGGCTTCTTAAATTTGCATACAGTTTCAGAGTCTACTTAAGCAGATAATAGTACTGACTCTTCAGAAACACCATGTAAAAAGACTTAGGAGTAAGGTACAGTCATGGCATGTGGTAACTATTATCTATAAAACTAACTGTAATATTTTAACATAAAGAGCTTTTCAAACAATTTAGAAATATTCAGACCGAGGAGTGGAAACGAGCCTGAAGACGTGATAGTTGCACTTTTAAGAGTCAAAAAAGCCATTGGAAAAGTAAACTCTCTATTTAGCCGTTTCTATAAGGTGGGAGCCCCCAAAACTATTTATCAGCCAGAGATGACAAAAACAACTGCAAAGAATATATACAACCCTCCACACTGAACAGATGTTTTACCACTTACATGCTACGGTCCTGAAATTTTTAAGATTACTCAGACGCTGCAGAAGCTGTGAGGCCTTTCTGTTTATTGCTCCTAGTGGATATAAAATCAAATAATGATTTGTTTGTCATTTATTTTATGGAAAGTTTTACACTGTCTAGTCCAGAACAACTGTGTTGATCTTTCAAACGAGACATAAAACTTGAGATTTTAACCACTTCTGTTCATTAATATCCCTTGAGGGTGTGAGGGGATTTTTTTTTGGCAAGATTAGGAGTATTAGCATCCTGACTAAATTACTGCTCTGGTAATTACATTCTTCTTATCTCCATATTCCCCTGCAGCTTCAATGGAATATGGTTTGTTCCTCTCCTGATGTGTTGTGCAGTGCTGTTATGTGCTGTTAAACGGTTTGCTTAAGTGTGCCCAAAAGCTGCTGCTGGCAACATATAGCCTATTTTTAATTTGCTTATTAGGCACTCACTATCCTTTCTCTTTCTGACTCTTTGGGCTGCAGTGGGGCTAGAGGCATTCAAAGAATGGGTATGGGGAGCAGTGGTCTCCTCCTCAGATGTAAGCAGCACCTTCCCTGGGTAAAGCCTTAGGAATGAGTGTTACTTTGCCATTTTTGGAGAAGGAACAAGTTTTATTTCTCATACAACATGCCCTGCACAGGATTCAGAAAGAACTGCAAGGGTGAGTGAAAACTAAGGGCAAAAGCTGATGGGAGCACATTTGAAAGTCTTCAGCCCACTAATATTTACTCTGCTGCATGCCGGCTGTTTGTCACAGTTTCCCTTTTTGCTGGAAAGGGTATGGGAAGGGACTTTCAAAACAGCCTAAGGGACTGAAGTGCAAAAGTTACATTCAATTTCAGTGAGACTAAAGCACCTAAACCCACAGGCCCCTTGGAAATCCTAGCTACTGAATATAATAGCAGAGAGCAGAGCCAGAGGCTCCATGCAGTCCTCTGGGGATTAAACTATTGCCAAACCTTTTTATGTGTAAAATGCTCGGAAGCTGCAATGACAGGAGCAATACAAATCCTTAAGTAGACAGATAATAAACCATGATTAAATATGAACTACTGTCTTTTCTTTCTCAAAATAAATGGTGATGGGTTTGATGGTTTTGAAGGATGCTCTTTGGCTCTGCTCTTGGGGCAATGGAAACTGGTGGTAAGACAAGCAATGCAACAAGAAATAATAAGGTGGCATTGGCCAGTTAAGGGAGACTCTGCTTTAATAGATGTCTTGGCATGTACAGAGAAGTCAGCCCTGCCTAGTCAGTGGATGAGGATGCTTATGAAGTTAAGGTATAGGCAAGGAGAGGCTGTTGTGATGAAGCCCATTATGACTAAAAAGGTGGTCAAGCCATTTCTACCTTCCATTTGGGTTGAAATGATCACAGAGAACAATCTACCACTGCTATGTCTTAAGCCTTGAAAGTGTCATGCATGAGACAGAACTACCAATATGCGTAAATGGTGCTTACGATTGGCTGGAGGGATGCTTCGGTGAGGTATTCTGTGCATGTGTATATCTCTTTTTTGTAAGTTGCTCTGTTTGGATGAATTTTAATGATACAAACATGATTAACAAACAAATGTTGATTTCTCAATTGACAATTTCATTTTCCACAATTGCAATTTTCAGGGATGAATCACTTTATCCCAGCTCATTGTGAACCTATAAATGTTTACTTACATAGCTGATACAACAGAGGGAAAGTAGTGTAGTCGTATCTGGTCAGATTTATCTTCAGAATTATAAATTTTGCTATAGTGTAACTATTATGATTGGGAATAACAGCTATTTTATTCTTAAAACAAGTGTCAGGAAACCAGTTAGCTATACAGTGTTATTTCATTTGGCTTGGACAGCTTTGATGACATCATTAAAATATACGATAGAAGGCTAAGAAAATAAGACGATATTCCTGGCAAATTAAATATTATTGACACTGGAGTGCAAATAAAAATGTTAAAACAGAGCCATCATTCACCTTCCCTGAAAGTAAAAGTAAAATAAAACATGTTTTGTGTAAGTATAGTTTGGATAAGTTATGAGCAACTTTTTTCAAGTGAGTGATTCAGAGTTCTTTGAACTTTGTTCTAGGAATGAGGGTCATAAACTCCCAGATGGTATGTGGGACTCTAAATTGATAACCACTGAATGGAAACAAGATTGAGGGAGAGCCTCTGTTAGACAATGATGTGAACACAAATTGCCAGTGTTTTCTCCAACAGGGCCCAGTGTGCGTGTTAGCAAAAGAAGGAATGTGGAGAAGGAGGAAAGCTGGTTAGGTGAGGACATCGTGTCATTTGGTGTCTGCTGGGATTCTTGGTTAGTCCAAGGGAAGCACTGGGAATTTAGAAGGGCTCCCGAGAACTGTGACAAGGATTTAAAAAACTGAAAGCAAAGGATTCCAGCAGCTAATTTAGTTTAGTTTATAAAAAACAAGTTTCCTGGCAAGCTGAACAGAATCTCTAATGGCTATGCAGGAAAGATAATTAGCTCTTCCATTTAGGAAGTAATAGTAGAACTAAACCAAAGTGCTGGTAGATAAGACTAATATTGGATCTTTTCTATAAAATATTATATATTTAAATTAAATAAATTAGAACTGTTATACAATATATGTTGAATGAAACAGCCTGGCATAGGTACTCCTTCTGGCTTAACTAGGCAATTAAGAATCTCAGAAACCAACAACAACATCCCAGCAGAAAGTAGTAGGGCCCTGCATGCATTCTCCCCCACTCCTGGGAGCCCCTAACTATTCAAAGCATTTCAGAGCTGGTGTAAAATTTGGCTCTCAATACGATGACACTGTCAGTGGACAGCAACTCTTTGCTTTTATGCATGATCAGCTCAGAAAGTAAATCCTGCTGTTCCTGGCACTTTGGTTATTAGCCTTAGGTTCTGATGCAGAAAATATGTGAGCACAGCCAGATTTACCTGTACTCACACAGGAGCCACTTTCAAATTTGTTGAGATGCAGATAGTAGTTGAGTAGGGTGCTCAAAAGCTGGAAGCAGATTTCAACCTAAGCACATCATTCAAAGTGCTGTTTTGAACTTGGCCCTTGAGATAGTGCAAGTAAGCAGGCAGATAAACCTCTCTTGCTCAACCTGCTGGCTGAATTGATTTTCCACAGAAAACATTAACAGAAAAAACACTGTTGGAGATACCAGCATATGCGCTTGGCGGGGGATTATTTTTGGAAGTATTGGCTGTTTAAGAAAGGTTTGTATTTATTAACCTGCAACAGATAATTTTTGGTGGTTTGGGAGTATCTTTAAGGCTTTACACAAAGATGCTAGCTCAACAACCAACCAACCCAAAAAAGCGCTGTTGCTAGCGCAGGAGTGATTTCTCAGAAGGTCAGTTAAGCAAAGTGGGAGTGATAGCCGTTCAGATTTTGGCAGTCATTCTGTACTAAGTAGCTAAAAGCATATATAAGTCTTCTATGCTGAGATGTTTTTTTTGTGTTAAAAGAAAATAACTAATTCTGCTTGCCAGAGTTGGGGTTGCATCTACTCTCTGCAGTAAATTAACAACATTTTCTCAACATTACACTGAATCTATATGAGCCTTATAAATCATTCAAAATTATTTTCAATAATATCCTTATAATGAATAAATCTATGGCAGCTGAGAAATGAAGTCAGCTACTTACTGTACACACTAAACACTTGAGATTTATCTGGGCATTTTGTTTGGTGTCTGTAAAACTCACTGGTTGTGAATTTTATGGTATCGCCTGAAGCATATGTTTTCTATCAATACAGTGGGATCAGATAATCATTGCAATGAGAGTTAGCTAGTAAAATTTGAACAGATGAGCTTCTGTATTTTAAGGCCCATATATTATATCCCAATGTAGGAAAGTACCAAGAGCCAAATCCAAAAAGGACTTTGAAGCCCAACGTGGGATTTAGGCAGATTTTAGGTACCTAAACAGAAAAGTGTAATCTTGAAAATCTTTTTTAAGCTTCTCTTTAACCCAAGGGGTGTCAAAACTCCCTCAGCAGCTTGTTATTTTAGTTTTCAAGGAATCCGTTGTTGAATAATGCACCGCCCGGCACCGCTGCACTAGCAGACCTCATCCACAAGTTAATTAGCACTTTGGCATGTCATTCATTCCTGCATCCAACCATAGTCTGTAAACTGTGTTCCTTGACTAAATCCATGGGTGAACTCAAGATAGTAGAAAAGCCTGACAGAACCAGCTGTTGTGATTATCCTTCCTATTCAAATGTGACCAAACCAAGACTGGTATCCTTGTTTTTCTCTGCTGGCTTAATGGACACAGTGATCTTGTAGAAACTTGCCAATCCATACTGCTCTCTCCTTAGCCTCTCTACGAGGCTGAAGGCCAGGAAGAGTCAGGGATTTGTCAGTGACTCAAGGCAGTCCCAGATTTCGGGCAGTGGACATGCTCCACTAATCCCGTTGCAACAGGAACACAAGACAGAGGAATTCAGCTTGACTGGGAGACAGTACAAGCAAGAAGAGCCTTGATTTTTTTCTACAGGATACGGGCATTCACCTGACGTCTATCCTCCAGGGGCATCACAGAGTCCTCATGGACTCTGAGATAGTGTGGATCAAGTCATTAAATGTTAAATATGGTAGCACCTACATTTTAAGTGCTTTGGTCTTTAATTCAGTCTGTCTCTCTAACTGGTATACATCAGGTTGAACTATATGTTCAAGGCATTCAGTTAGAGGTCCTTGATCTAATGCTGCAGCTCGAGTAAGTGTGTTTAAGGGGACTGCAGGTGATGGTGCAATGTTCAAGCTCCAGCAACTGCTCTATTCAGATTATGAAATTTGAGGCTTCCACTTTTAGTCTTCTAGCTTACCTGTGGAGGGTCTCATGCAATTACTCCAAAATACATTTATTTCACACAGGTATTAGTTCCCATTTTTAAATATAAAGCTAACAATTAATAATCACTTATACTGTTCTTCACGTTTTCAAAGTGCTGAACAAATATTAATTCAGTTTCTTCATAAAACCTCAGGCTCCTTGTGATACTAATAGGCTGGCTGAGTCATACCTTCATATTCATAACCCATAGTTTATTTCCCAGTATGTTTCAGAATTTATACAAGTTGATTTTACAGCCATTTGTTAAAAGGAACTGCAGCATCTCCAAATCGCAGGTTTATATTATCGTAGTTACTGTATGAAATGAAATTTGCCACATAAAACTGACAAGGTATTTTTTGTTTTTATGCAAGGTTGGAACATCTTAGAAAAATTGTTTTTAAATTAAATTTCATCAAGTGCTGAAAATGTGTCTTTCTCAACATATTTTTTGAGCAGACGCAGAAAAATTTCAATTCCATTTGAAAACTTCTCGGAGCCTTATGCAACCTTCTGTTAAAAATCCCCAAACAAGAAAACCCACAACAACTTAGAAAAACCAGAAATCTTGCCAGCCTTTTATTGCAACCTTTCATTTCAATTGATAGCTAGAAGTGCAAAAAATACGTGCTTTGGAGATGGTAAATTTCCTTGAACAAATGACTTCACAATACATTTATTTTTGTTCTGAAATGTGTGAAAACACTAGTGATGGCTTATAAATATGAAACTATGACTCAGACAATCTACTAGCGTCACAAGGAGCCTGGGGTTTTATGAAGAAATGAGACTGGTTTATTTAACCCTTTTACAGTTCAAGGCTAGCTTCAGCTCTCAGATGTGCAGTGTATACAAACAGTTGCATAACCTGAAATCTCAAATTGCTATGCCTTTGTATGCAAGTAGAGCGGTCAGATTTTCAAGCTCTATTGTAATCTATTCATTATGCTCTTGAGACTAGAATCTAGTACTTTGGGAAAGATGCTTTTAGAATAAAACATGACAATCGCTTTATTGGTTTTAATATAACACAACTGCCGGCCTTCAGAACAATTAATATACAGCATCTATTCTGACAGGTCCTATATCACATCAGGGATGTTTATATTCAAGGGAAATTTAAAAGGGTACAAAATCATCAGAAGAAAATATGTGCCTCACTTGCACCCCTTTTGCACATCAAACTTGAAAGTGCTTCCCCCACCACCCAAGAAAGCTGTTAAATATTCTTTGTCATGGGTGAGGAGAAAGTCTGGGTTTGAATTCAGATTCTGCACCCAAAGCTATTTATGTATTTTATCCAATTTATTTTTTTTAATGAAATGCATAAACATTGTCTGGTACTCAAGATTGATCCCAATCTTTCTAGGGCAGTACCGATCACCAGAGGTATGAAATAATCAGGCTCCTTCTTGTTTATATTTAATTGGATCTTATTTGTCTTGCATTTGTTGTTGCCAAGGGGTCCTGCTTGGTCAGGACATGTGGACAGAGATCCCTCTGGCACAGTGTTTCATTCAGCTAAGCCAGTCCCCTGGGTGTGGGAATACTTCCAATAAGACTAGGTGAATACGTTAAATCTGCCTCATGATCTGTCTGTCTCAGTGCTTTCCCCAGCATGTGTCTGTCTGGATGATGACTCTCTGCTTTATTTAGGTTCCTTTTGCTAGAAGGTTGAAGGAGCAACCCCTTACAACCACTGCTTTTCCCCCCTTCCAACCATTGTTTCTTTGCTTAGTAACATAGCTCCAGAAGGAACGGGATGAATCACAGCCTCATGATTCCTAACCTTTAGGTGTGTAGAAGCTTAATGGGATTCACAGCTCTCAAATGACAGCCCTAGGCTCCAAAAATGATGGAATGGTTAAGCATGCATCGAAAAGTTAAGCTACTGAGTCAGATTGCCAAAAGGTCGCATATTGTGCAGGACAAAAAATATATGCCCTAAAGGTAGGTCCCTTAGTCCGGATTGAGTGGAGCTGCTTCCCACTGCTCAGGACTCACATTCCTGAGCCTGCTTCTGCAGTTGGGTGCTGATGCCTTTCATTCAGAAACTGCCACCGAGTCAGCCAAAGCTTTGGAAGACACGAAAAATAGTTCCATGACATTTCTTACCTCGTAAAAGAAAAAGTTACACAGTTAAATTATTCATGGAAGGTGAAGGAAACATGCCTTCTTCCCAAGGAAAGTGTAACCACAACTCCCATCTACCAGGGGAATGCCCAAGCCTCACAACTGAAGGAAAACTGTGGATGGGGACATTGTTGGTCCTTTCCCTTGAAGCTGGCCCAAATTGCACAAGTGTGATTAAATACCTTTTGAGACAGATGACAGAAAAAATAAAAGACTTGAATATAAGTTTACAGCTTTCTGGCTAGGACATTCACCTTGAAGGAAGGGATCTCTGTTCCCAGATTTATGCAATATAAATTAGCGAAATTGTCCTTTGAAGTAGAGCTGACTAGACTAGTTTTCTTTATCCTGGGTGAATGTCTTCACTATTAGCCCAGATGCTGCTGTCTTCCCATGCCTGACCAAATTAATGCTATTTTTTTATTCCCACCCTAACAGAAAATCTTCAAAAAGAAGTTTAGGGAGTTTAGCTGAAAATCCCATTTGTCAGAATGATTTTTCAAAAGCAATTCATTGACTTAGGAGTCTCAATTCCACTAAATTTTCTAATTAGAAACTATTTCTAGGAGGGTGTTGAATTGAGGGACTGTTACCACTCCCAGGAATAAAATACAGTTTAGCATGCTAGGATTTCCAAATTATGGGCCCTCGATGGAAGGTTTTCCAATTAAGTTTCCAGAGCATTCCGTGAAGAAGAGACATATCACAAGGCATGACACAGCTGGCAGGTATAGGGGCTCTGTGTGAGCTTGTAGGGTGCGATGGCAACCCAAGTCCATCAACTTGAGATGAGAAGCAGAGAAACACTGCAACTCACAGGAATGACATGAACATTTCTCCCACAAACTCACTCATTGTGTGCAGAGTCTGTTTGTGGAGTTACTGTATCCCCTTTCTCTGCCTGATGGCTTTTCAAAGAGCATCTTGGATGCATTGCTGTTAGCTACTAAGGTGTCAGGCACTGTGATAGGTGAAAGATCCACAGGGCATATAGACTTAAAAGATCATGTAGCTTGCTCAGAAGAGACAACAACACAGAAGCGCATACAAATATTAATCACACAAAATCTATAAAACATTTGGTAATAGGTGGGTGGCCAGTAGTTATAACTGTTGTGCTTATTATGTTTGTCAGGATTACCTTGCTGTTACCTCTTAGTCCACTTCGTCCTGAACTGAAAGCTCTTTGAGCATTTGTCCCCTCATTTCAGGTAACACAGTGATCCACCTCAGGCCTTGAGATGCTGCCACAGTGCACATAACTGGCACTCATTTTGTCAGACCAGTTGTTCCTAAACTAGGGGTCATAACACCTTCCAGAGCTGTTAACCTAATAGTAATACATCCACTGTTGATGTTTATATCTGGGGCTGATTGAAAATGATTGATCTAAAAGAGAGTCAGAATCAGAAAAATGGTCGGTAATTGCTGCACTGGAACATCTGGTCTGGAGATGTATTCTATTGACCGTGAGCCAGCAAAGTGCCCTCGTGGCCAAGAAGGGGTGCATGGTCAGTAGGTCGAGAGAGGTTCTCCTCCCCCTCTACTCTGCCCTGGTGAGACGGCATCTGGAATAGTGTGTCCGAGTCTGGGCCCCTCAGTTCAAGAAGGACAGGGAACTGCTTGAAAGAGTCCAGCGCAGAGCCACAAAGATGATTAAGGGGGTGGAACATCTCCCTTATGATGAAAGGCTGAGGGAGCTGGGTCTCTTTAGCTTGGAGAAGAGGAGACTGAGGAGTGACCTCATCAATGTTTATAAATACGTAAAGGGCCAGTGTCAGGAGGATGGCGCCGGGCTTTTCTCGGTGATGTCCAGTGATAGGACAAGGGGTAATGGGTGCAAGCTGGAGCACAGGCAGTTCTGCTTGAACATGAGGAGGAACTTCTTCACTGTGAGGGTAACAGAGCACTGGAACAGGCTGCCCAGAGAGATTGTGAAGTCTCCTTCTCTGGAGACATTCAAAATCCTGGACACGTTCCTGTGTGACCTACTCTAGGTGGTCCTGCTCTGGCAGGGGGGTTGGACTAGATGATCTTTCGAGGTCCCTTCCAACCCCTTACGCTGTGATTCTTTTCAACGTTTGTTATTGAACATATTTATTTCCTCTTCAGTAACTTCTTTATAACAACAGAAAGCCAGAGTAGTCCAAAATCTTCTGTCTTTCATTGGTTATCAAATGATGCTTATATTACTGCTTCACTACTTCACTACTGACTTTTTTTAACTCTTCTGCTATAGAAGCTCTCTGTTAATGCCAATATAAACAACTTAGATTAGAGGGACCCACTGCAGTGTCTAGAAAACTGACTCTGAGAGGTATGTGCACTTGAAAATTGTCTTGAATTAATTTATTATGCTAACATATGTTAAAACTTAAAACTGCCCGTGCTGCAAAGAAAGTTGTCTACAGCTTCTACTCTCATTCACAGGACCAAAAGGGATAAAATTTTATTCTAATAAAGTGTGGTGTGTTTGCAGCTGGGAGTGAGGTAAGATCAAGATACATTAAGTAAAATAGACATTAAAAGTGCAATGTAACAGATGGGTGCAAAAGTGAATTTTTATCATGATGATCCATTAGTGTTTTACAACCAGGCAGAGAAAAACAGTGACCTGGAACAAATCACGAAGAATAGGGCTTGACTTATGCTTCATTCTGCAAAGTGTGACCCATATTCATATTTTTTTAATTAGAAATGTATTTCCTTTATGGGATGATGAGCTAATTTCTGTCCGTTTTGTAATTCATTAAGTACTCGGGTTAAATTACAAATAAATGGGGAAAGAACGGGCTGGTCTTTGGACCAGTTACAAAAAGATTCCCTATGAAATAAGGAAACTGATCAGCAAATAGCTGACCAGTTGCATAAGCCACTGTTATCCTCAGACGACCTTGACTAAATCTTATCATCAATATTTAAAATAAGTCTAGTGTAAATCATGCTCTTAAAATCCTAAGGTAGTCATCCAGAAGACTGATTTTTGTCCCATATATGACCTCTGGAAGAAAAAAAAACATGCAGAGCACTTTCTTCTGATAGTGGAGAGATGTTCACCACATTTAGGACTGGCAAGCAGCATACAGGAAAGTGCATTGACTTAAAAGCACTTTAAGGGAACTTCTGAATGAACACAGCAGTCTGCCTGGAGGGATAAGTCCATGGGGCAAAGTCCTGAGTCTCCAATTTGAAAGAGACTCTGCCACTGCTTATTACTGTTTCTGACACTGATCACCTAAATGACCATGCATATGTGTTCTTACTAGCTGATCTGCTCAAGCACAACGTCACAGGCAGTAAGATGGGGCTCTGCACTCTCCATTCAGTGGGATGTAACTTTCTATCCTGTACGAAGTAAACTAGCTTCCACAACACTTTCACACAAGCCCTTGCTTGTTTAGATCAGAAGATCGAACATTTAGATCAAATGTGCGATGACACTGGACTCTCCGTTGCGTACACCATGAGTTTGATCTTACACACAGTCACGCTGTGCGTGAACACGTTTGCTAGGGACTACGATCAGGACAGCTCATGACTGAGCAGAAAAGTACCACGTATGTTCAGCGCTTTTGAAAATCTGCAACAGCAACTGCAATAATTTTTTGACTTACACCTGTGAAGTCAGAAAAGATTCTGCAATCATGTTTTCATCAATAGTTAATGTGTAATTTCTGTATTTCAGTGTCAGTCTACAGCAGAGATGGCTGAAGCAAACTTATATATATGACCCTTTTCGTCATTCAGATTGTTTGAAAGAAATTGACAATTGACACTTAAATATTGCTTGCTATTGTTCTTATTTTTGGCTGAAGGGACATGTGCGTTTTTGCCAAGAATGGTGGATATCCAAAAAAGTGTTCCAAGTTCCAGCAACTTCTGTCTCTAAAGCTTTGAAATATCAACTAGCTGAAGAGCAGATGGCTGGAGCAGATAAGTTTTGGTCTGGACTCACGTAAAGTAATACTCAGCCACTTAATTAGCTGGTAAAAGGGAAGTGGATGAGGTGGTCGCCTTCCAGAGAGGTTGGCTGCAGAAATAACCCTTAATCATGTGAGCCTAAGGTGTTGTGTATGGTTTGGTTGACCTTGACCTTTATGCACTGCTGTGGCTGAAAAAACCAGGTTCCTCTATCAGCAGAGTGAATACATTACCATTTAATAGCCATTCCCTTGAAATGGCAACTTTAATTTCACGGTACTGTTTACTGTTCTAGACTCACTAGTTGTGTCAGAAATCTAAGCTCTGATGAGCAAACCCTCTAAGCTTGACTGGAAAAAGCTTTTGAACTCACTGCCTCTTGCTCAACAGGATGAAAAACAAACCTTAAAGCTGCCAATATTTATGTTTTGGGGAAACCAGTTGAAAAAGAGAAAGAGATTTTCTGAGCTCAGAACAAAAATAGACCATTAAAAAAGCTTATTTTGTTTTCTCCCTTTGAAAATTCCCTTTTCATTTTAATTAAGCTCTCACAGGATTCATGGTGTTGGAGAGTTTTCAAAGAAACAGAGAACTTGCTTGCCAGGTTTTTTGTCTTTTTTTTTTTCTTTTTTTTTTTTTTCCCCTTGCTAGCTCGTACAGCTCTACTTGTTGCGAATATTTATCTGCTCTGAAAAAAGCATCTGAAGCAAAGGAATGGCTGGGAGTGTTCAGAAAACCTAAATACAATAATATTAGTAACAACTTCTACATATTGTAGAGAGAAAAGTTCATAAGAGTCTTCTATTGTATATAAATTGATCCAAACTGGAAAAAATCTGCTCTAATTTGAGCTTTATGTTACCTTGCAATTGTAAATCAGGGTCATAGAAGCTTGATTTTTCTACTAAGACTAGAAAGATATTGCTGTTGTAATAATACATTGTTTTACAGTAAATTCTATGTAGTTTTGGCCTGCATCCTACGTACACCAAGCTGGTCATTTCAGATACGGGTTTCCTGAGGGACTTCACAATAGCTCTGGCAGCTCCTCCCTTCCCAATACAGGATCATGACTTTTCTCTACATTTGGGAATTGCGTACCAAGTACATCTGGAAAGGCCCAGCAAGGCTGCTCAGCAGCTTCAGGGCAGGGGCTTCTACTTGACTCCAGCCGAGAGTACTGTGTCTGCTGAACCCTAAGCAGTACTTCTGGGTGCCATCTCCTCTTCTGCCCCACGTCATGGTATGCCCAGATCCCATAGCCTCACTGGGCATAAAATTACAGGCATAAAAGGTCTAAGGCCTCTAGAAGAGTGGTTTTCACAGCAAAGCACAGCACAGAAACGAAATACAAAATGTAGTCCATCAGGATGCTTCAGGTTAAGTATCGATTATATTTAAAATTCTTTCTTATACAGCTTGAAAATTGATCTGTGTATCAGTTGTTGACTGTATAAATGTTCTTTCTTACCTCCTATGACATTCCGTTGAATTTAACAAGTCATATTCATATATACAGGAGTAGAATTTGGCCTAACGAGACATTAGAAATGTGATTGTACTTGACACACAACGCTACAGCCATCCTCAGATCTCAAAGCACTTTACAAGGCAATAAAGTAGTATCATCACCCTCTGCTGAAGAGAGAAAATGGCAGAGAAAAAATAAAGTGATTTGTCCCAGATTACCCAGGACTTCTGATTCCGGTGCATTGTTGATGGGACCACAGTGGCTTCATTCCCAAATAAGGGAAAATCAGTAACATGTGACTCAGTTTATGAGAATCTAGGATAAGAAAATAGCTGTTGGATTTAGTAATCAGTTTTTGAAAATTAGCTAATTCTAGTTCTGTCATGGCAAAAGAATATTTATGAAAGGTTTTCAATGACAAACATATAATAAATTTCCAAACAATATCCTGTATCTTTCATAGTATCTTTTCTTTTTTTTCATTCTTTCTGAAGGTCATACATGGAGATGAAGCAGTTTGATGTCACATGCAAATTCCAAGTGCTGTATCTATTTGAATTTATTACATGACTGTAAGTCTTTTTCTGGCTAAACATTGGTCTTGCAACAATGAAAAAACCTGTCCTTTAGGATGGCAATCAAGCACATGCTCAGGTCTCTCTTTCTCCACAAATACGTGCATACATGCTCATACATCCAAGGATATTGTCAAAGGCTTTTGTCAATTTGAATTGTTATTAATGTTTGCAATCTAAAAATAAAGCCTTTTTTGCCGAGATTGAAAGATCTTCAGGCACTACTGAGTAATTCACTCTGTGCCGCAGCATATAAGTAATGACTGAAGAATGTGAAACTCCGAACAGACCTTTGCATTAAGATGAATAGACCAGCAGAGTACATTCACTGAAGTGCTTTCTGTATGGGTGAACACAACAGTATGTTTGAAATATATCAAAAGGTACTGTTGTGTATTTAATGCTTCTCAAAAGTGAGGGAAAATGTATTGCATGCGATACCGTACAGGTAAGAGTTACAAGAAAAATAACACAAGATAGAACTTCTCTGAATATTAAAACTGGTTTCAGAAAATGCGCTGTACTTTCATCAGCTGGTTGATATGTCGGCAGCAAACAAACTGGGGAAAGGGGGCTGAAATTATCTCCTGTCTCTGCTAATATCTTGTCTATAATGAGGTCCCAGATTTTTCCCATTTCTTCGTTATTTAGCAGTTCGTCTGAACGAATATCAGTGCTCACAGAGCATTCATAAATGATTACAAACCTTTGTCTGAGCATTTGCTGTTAGGGATTTGCTCACTGAGCGTGCTGGTTGGTCACCTAAGGACACATCTACATTACACAATGCCGTGTCATGGGAGAGATGGCCAAGACAGCCCAGGAAGAAGGACGGTATGTCTGCATGGCACGGTGCCATGCTGCGTACTCATTCGGCTCCCAGGGGCTGTATAAATGAGTTAGCTCAATTCGGTTGGCACAGCTCTATGCTGACCTGGCTGTCCTGATCCCGGGACTGGAACTGGCTTGTTTGGAGGTAGGTCAGCCTAGACAGACTTTCTGTTCCTCATTTGGCTGACTTCAGCTTTCCTTCTGCACTTTATTTCCAATAAATACTTTATTTTCTCATTAATTTAGTTTTTGTTTCATAATTAAACAACCATCAGGCCTGGAAGTTACTTCCTGTGCACATTTCTGTAAGAAAATATTTGCTCAGTTGACTAGGTGGAAAAAGTGAACAAAAAGAGTGTAAAAATAGTTATTTAAAACACAATTAAGAAATCACAAGCATTCTCGTGAATACATTTTCCCTCTGTTCACTCAACACTAAGTCTTACCCTTGGCAAAGCTTGCTTATGCCTTTCGTTAACAAAAATACTACCAGCAAACAATAGGAGATAATTCTGCTAGTTAAAGAGTAATGATCAGCCACGACATTGCACACATCTGAATTTCCTGCGTTTTTCTTTCTGGGTGACAAGCCTCTGATTATCTAATCACTCTAAACTACCCAGAATTATTTTTTTATAACATAAGTGAATCTGAACAAGAAAAGGAGAGTGAATTTTTTGAATGATCCATAAATCATCCTGATATCAGACTCTTCTGATTTCTTACTGCTCCTGGTTTAAATTATTTCCACGGTGTTCCAATTATTTTCATGGTTTATCAGATGGCACAGGACCATATGATAACTACGAAAGAATGGGTCAAAGCAAACGTAATGTAAACTTACCATAATGTTAATTTATTCACTGGTGCTGTGAAAGTGAATCTCGGTGGGCTTAAAGCATTTGGTACAGAGTGTGGCCTTTTTCATTGCCAAAAGGATATTCAGGTGGGATGGGAAGAGCTCAGACCCTATGCGCTAATTATTGATGAGTTGAGTGTATGAAGATGTCATCTCAAAACCACTGGGAGCTTTCTTTGTACCCTCCGTCTCTACTGTTTCTTTAAGGGCTATTTGCAAATGAAGCAGAACATGACCTTTTGCCAGCAAAAAATACTGAAAATTACGTGAAAAAAAAATCTCAGATTTTTTTTCTTGTCATATTCTGTGATTTTCAGCAAGGAAAACAGCAAGCATAGGGCAAAAAGCATAAGAATACAGGATGGGGTCATAGCAAGAAGAGGAAGATTACATAGCATTTGGATGAGACAAGAAAAATATTTCACAGCAGAAACTTAGGAAGAAAATTCCTTCACAATCTCCCAAGAAAACCTGACATATACGCATATTTAATGGCGCACATCGCAACAGCCTTTTGCCACAGGCTAGGAAAAAGTCAGTCAAATGAATGAGAGAAATTTGTATCCTAGAAGGGATGCATATTTTTATTCTCCCTGCAATCTGATGCTGTAAAATTTCATTGAAGGGCTGTTACTGGATAGACTAACAAGCAAAGAAAAGTGGTTGTTAAGAGATGGAAGCCTAACAAGAACATGCACAAAACAAGAAACTGAAATGGCAAAGATGGAGAGTGAAGCCATACACATCCCATCCCTGCTCAACTCCATAAACAGAACACCGTATGTGATTAATCTGGAGGTTTCATGAACATTTCTACATGTATGAAGTGTTGCTATTACTCATGACTTTGCCTGGCAGGTGCATGGACCCTACAGTAACAAGTAACAGCATACAAGTCAGTGTATGCTTTTACCTGGTATAAGCCTGTTTCCATGTAGCCACATTAGGGCAATGCTGAGTCCAAACAGACGAACCATGGCAGGCATAGTGTTTAGCTGGCTTAGAGCACGAGCAGGATGACTCCCACCTATCACAGTGTGGGTAGAGGATCCCTCCCTACTCCTTCAGGGTGGATGTACCCTAAGACAAACAGACTAATGTTTATAGAAAGGAAAACCTTGAAATGTATGTGTATACAGAGAAAATTATTTTTTTTTTCTTAAAAAAAGGAAATTAATGCTCCCCTCCCCTCAGCCATATTAGTAGTTTTACACCAAAATGAAAACAGTATCTATGTAATGGATTAAAAACACAGCATACACTAGTGGGTTAATGCAAGCTTCTCTGTCTAATGAGTATGTACCAACACAGCTAAAAAGTAAAGGGTGCCAGATTCACCCCTGCATTAGCTCCATTCCTTGCAGTTGAATTACATTGGCAGCGAATGTGCCCTTTTACAAACACTTCAGCTGCACCAGAGTCAGTGTTTTCTCATCACACTTTCTGTCTTACAGTAAGCTCTAAAACAAACAACAAAAAGTAGTGGTAGACAAAGAAACCACCTCTTCTCATACAGAGCTCGGCAGGCACAAATGGCTAGGCTTCAGCTAGTTGTTCTGTTGGCTTCCATCTGCCAATTTCCTCCTTGTAACATCAGCCTTTTCTTTGTTCGCTTCAAGATTTTTGACCTCTGACAAAGTTTTCCAGGCTCCAGACTCCAATCTTACCAGGCTTTCTCTGACTAGCATGGAATTGGTTGTTTGTTTGTTTTCCTAAAAAGAAGTTTGTAGTGTGTTGCAGCAGTTTGTTTTATACCACCAGGAAAGAAGGGTCTGTACAATAACTCGGTTAAACATTATTCTCAGAAAAAAGGGAGAAAAACCAACAACAAACAAACAAGCCATCTCAAAAGGACCGTCACCTCTGTTGGTTGCTGAGACTCCTGCGGCCTTGCTGGCAATGATTGAATGACAGTTCATCTCTTGGTGTAGATTAACCTTCATTTTGATGGGCTTCAACTCTTGCTAAGCACATCATCTTACCTGAGATACTAACTGAAATGTTTGTCAAGCATAAATACAATTTCATCTATGGGAAGCCACACAGCGTATGAGGGCGAATAAAATGTTATTGCTTTGCAGCTGGTGAGCAAGTATTTCAGGACAATAACAAGACCATTATTAAATGTCAGTATGACTGCACTATATAATTCTGGATCACAAATAAAAAAACTGCACAGAGCAAATTCAGCGTTTTGCCTATCGGAAACAGCTAGCAGTACACAACAGCTGAAAATGGTCTATTTTTACATCCCTATCAATAGAAGTCTGAGTAGCTGCTAACAATTTTGCATCCATGGATATACAGCTGCAGTTATTAATACAAAATTTCACCTATCACTGTCTATCATTTGTAACTCTAAAAGATCTGTCAGTGTAATATCTTGAAGATTAGGCCTTTTCAGTTTACTCACATGATGTGCATGTATCCCCTCGCAGCTTTTCCCAGGCAGGGAACACATCTAATTCACTTATTATGGTGAGTTGGGCAGGAACTCCTGTATTTAAGTTGCTCAGCAGTACTGACTATAATGGGATTGTTGTGGCCTTTCCATTCCTCCACTATTCATATCCAGCCTTCTGCTGAGATGAATGCCTCCAGGCTACAGCAGCATCTTTTCCACGTTCTGCGACATTTTCTTAATCTTCCTTTTCATATTTACGTGGTTAAAATAGCTGTTTCCCTTCTGTGTGTTGCTGACTTAGGACAACTTCAGCAACACAAGAAAACAACTGACTGAATGTGTGAATATCCTGTAACTAGCTTTCAAGGCTACAGATACTTTAGAGGGGTCTTGTGTTTTAGGTCCAAGGCGAAAGCACGTTACACAGAACATTCATCCCTTGGAAGACGTGCTTCTCATCACCACTGTGTAAGGATACTTGTTGCATTTTCAGGTTTCCTGCATCCTCATCTGAAAGGAGAGCCTCGGGCCTTTTATTTTCATTCTGGATTATAGAGAAACCCAGTCCAAAAGTCAAGATGTGATTTGCTTTCTGTTCAAAGTTTTTCTGTACTTTTTGGCTGCTGAAAAAAAGAGAGATGTTTCACTCCTTAAAAATCTCAGTTGTATCCAAGGTGTGACATACACCCTTTAACATATCCTCCTGTGGAAGTGTGTCTTTTAGCCATAATATTGTCTGCTCAAATAAACATGATGGGATCTTACTCACACACAGAATTAGAAACAAAATAAATATTTATTAACCAGATGCTGAAGCATAGCATTTTCCAGCTCAGAAAGAGCTTAATAATCCTTGCTGGTTTTTATCCTTGTGGAGCTCTAAAAATCATTTGTATCCTCTCTCTGTCAGCATGAGTGGAAGATCAAGATAGAAAAGGGGGATGAAAGGGAGGTATGATAGAAAGGGAGGAAGTTTTCTCTGGGAAAGAAATGAAACAAAATAGAATGAAATAAAAAGATATTATTTCCAGCACAGCCAAGCACTTTTTTTTTTCCACTGTAAAAGTCAACCTGTGCGTTTTTTTACATGTTTCTCATTACAGGTCAATATTCATAGACATCTAATCATCAAGGCACTGTCATAATCATCCAGTAAACAACTGAGTGTAACACCCATTGCAGGAACTAATCCCTCACTGTAGTATTGTGGGTCTATAGAAGGTAAAACCAGTCCTGACAGGGGATATAAAAAAGGTCTGGTAAATTACCCCAAGTTTCTGTTCTCAGAGTGGATGTCAGTCTGAGAGATGGTCTCATCAACCAAAGTAACAACTGTACTCCTTAAATAATTGATGCTCAATTACAGTGATGACACCGGTGCTGCACAACTTTATGCTGGCCTCTTGCACAAAGACCGTGAATCAATGAACATGGATGTCAAGAAAGTGGCATTTAAAACAGACAAGCTAGTGGGCACAGAAAAGGGACATGGAGGTTCCAGTGCTTCTTGAGAACAAAAATTTTGTTGAAAACCAAATACTTTATTGACTGTCACAGACATGAAATAGATACAGGTACTGACACTGCTGTACCACTTTAAGACCTTCTCTACATTATTATCCAGAGTTTTGGCAGTCAAATACAGGAGAGATGATTTAAAACTGCAGTAGGGGGAAAAAGGGTTTCTGGGACATGACCTGTCTTCCTTATAGTTTGGGTTTAGACAAAAATGTCCTTGAAAGAATCAAAGGGTTTCCTTGTCATGAGGAAATCTTTGCTGTACATTTTTGAAAAAGAGTTGATAATCATAAGTGCACTGCTGTCTGGACCAGTGTGAGATGAGAACCTAATAGTTTCATGACAAAGCATAATAATTTTCTTAAAAGGGTAATGCAACCCAGTCCTCCATAACTGCAGTTACTGGAAGGTTTTGTTTTGGGGGCACTTGATGATCTTCACTAGGTTTCTGGATAAAGATGTTTGTGAAAGATGTGTTAAAAACTCCTTCCACTTTGTATTATTGTATTGATCTTGTGGACCTTTATGGATACGATGTTAGACCTCTAAAATCAGATGGGGGATCTGAAGCCACACATAACATATAAATCTGGAATAAGAAACTAAGACTAGTAAACTTGAGCTTTATTAATCTCCAGAGAAAAGGAATTTACTGACAGCTATGAGCTCTGGGAACCCGGGAGAGGTAGTATGTTCACTGAAAACTTAGAGCTACTCACTTAGTACTACCCAGTGGCCGTGTATGGCAACTTGGTCAACATTATGGACAGAAAAGGGAAAAGCAGTATGTAATCTGACAGCTATGTCATGTGGTGTTTGTGGACTCTGACAAGAAAAGGTATCTATTTTGATATGTTCCCTGAAACTGCTTCCCAGAGAGCTGACTGTTTTGAGGTCTTGTATGGAAATCACAGGCAGATCTTCATTTTGCAAACAGCTGTACCAGCTGAAGATGGTACCATACCAATGGTCTGCTCTTGCCACACTACTCCTGTTCACACAGTTTTGCCAGTTGAAGGGGTCTGTTAACCACATCTTATCTGGCAAAGTCACAGAGTGACTTTAACGCACCATTACCTGCTGTAAGGTATGGAGCACCCAAAGATCCTCCAGCCAACAGAGCCGTGGGGGCAGCGGCTTCTGGCTGGGGAGGCAGGGACAGTACCATCTCCAGTCAGCAGAGCTAGACCTGGGAGACAACATCTGCCTGTGGCCTTGGCAAACTGCTTGAATGCATGCACAGAGTGGCTTGCTGTGCGCCTGACAGAAAACAACTGCTGGAAATATTTCGATTTGTATGAAGAGTCACAACCTGTGGCCCCTTTCCTAGAAGAGCTATGAATTGTACACAAAAACACCTCTGGTACTGCACTGCACACTCAGCTATTGCAAGACCCCTGCTCAGTTGCCTGTATATCACCATATGTTTTTCTACATCACCATGGGAAGGGCTTGTCTTCTGAACAGAGTTAAGGACTATCTTCTGTTGGTTTTGAGCAGCACAACTGGTTGGTGATGCAGTTTGTAAAACTAAAACACAAAACATAGGACATGCCTAGACTTGCTCAAATGCATTTCAGCAAGCCTGGACCTGTGTTCTTGCAACAGATTTTTTTTTTAATCATGTTTCTTAGTAAAATGTGTATGGTAGGCTCAAAGACTGTTGGTGCCTGCCTTTCACTGCCATGATGTTTCTTTATCCCAACAGACTGGTTCAAAGAGATTATACAATGCAGTAGTAAAGTCACTTTATTGAGAGCAATATTTTATTATTAATATTTAAAAAAATCTATATATTATACATCTTACACCAAGTTGGAAAGACGTTCTCTGGTTTTCAGCTTTTAGAAGGGAAGGCAGGAAAGAACAGAAGTGATTTCCAATTAAGTCCAATGTCTATGTAAAGACTTTTCTGAAGTTCTGAAAGTGCATTATTTTGTTACATTTAGTCAAGTCTAACTTAGACATGGAATTTGTGCAAAACTTTCCCAGACTCTAGGTGTGAAAAGAGCTTGGGTAATACTCTGCCCCAAACTGAGTACACTAAAATAACTAACAACTAAGCCTTTGTACACAAAACCTCATTTATCATTCTAAGAAATACATTTGAGATCAGCCCAGCTTATTTAGTAGTACTTCAGCATTTTATTTTCTTGTAATATTTATTCACACTTCCCAATACTTCCTAGACAACAGAACTGCAGGTGTTTGGCATTCCTTAAGTTTGGCAGTTCTTGTGTCTCTCCTGCTCTGTAGACATACACTTGTTTTTCCTTTGTGTGGATCATCCTGCCTCATATATATCAGATATTTACAAAGCACAGAGGTGAAAAACTTGGCTTTTATGCATTCAGTTAAAGCTGCAGACTGTACTCTGTTTCAGCATCCTGGAGGTGAGAGTGCCTGTGGCTCTGATATTTTCCTCTGCAAGAGAGTGGCCTTAATTGCCCCTGCTGGTGGCTGGGTCCCAGGCAGGCTAGGTGTCCTCCATTCCCCATGCTCCACCACTGACTAATCAAAAGCCCTGTTATCAGAAGGACAGCAAAAATTAACAATCTCAATAAACCCTGCTGGATGTTGTAATGGAGGTTTTCTTTTAAAAGAGTCTGTTTTGCTCTATTGTATCTTTTTAAAATGAATTTGACTCTTTTGTTTGGCTGCTTGCCCGGTTTTGTGTTGAAAGTGAGACACCAAGAGCTTTTTCTTAAGTCACCAAGAACTTTTTGTGAGTTGGTCACTACTTAAATTGCCAGGAGTCAAGTGCCACAGCTCTTTTAGGGCAGATTCTCATCTCTCAACCAAGCCATGTTTTCAGGGACCCAGGAGCTGCCAACAAAGGAGTTCTCTTTTTTGATATTCTACTGCTGATTTTTTCAAAGCCTTAGCTGCTAGTCAGCCTGAAGGGAATAGCTCAGTTCTTAAGCTCTAAAAGTCTCAATTCCGCCACAGAAAAGCTATCTAGCTGGCTCATTGGTATCACCTTCAGAAGCTTCTGGAGAGAACTCGATATTGACACGTTCACTCACTGATCGGGGTTGTGATCCCCACCTTGTTTCTAAGGATTTTTAAAAGCCTGATGTGCTCTGCACTTAGCTTGTGCAGCTGTTTTTTTCTACTCTGGGTATATATATGTTCTGATCTATGGATATGATACTCATACACAATTGATTAAGTCCCTTCTGAATTTCATTTCTTTCTGAAGCAGCATCCATCAAAGTCACCTACAATTAATCACATTTCACACACTGAATGGAAACAATTGTCTTCCATAAAAGCCCTCCATAAACCAAGAAAAAAAACCCTTGAAAATGATTCCATAAGTCAAAATTACTGGTAGTTGCAGTGCCCAATACCACATTTCCAGGCAAAAAGAACATCAGGTTCATATTTTCTAACTTTATTTCCTCTGTAGAGAAAAGTTTCCCATAGTTACTTCACCTTCAAAAATGCCTGAAAATGGATAAATGTTGGAAAAGCCCTTTAAGTTTTTATCAGCAGTCTTCTGTTCCTGATGCTGGCTGGCTGTTGGATGATTATTTCTCTACAGACCTCCTGCAGAGGGTCTAAGCAACAGACTAAAGCTTTCAAAGTTTCAAAGCTGATATTTTCACTAGCCTCTCTAGACACAATAATGCCTTCAATTTTCATGCAGACCATTCAATCTTTCTCCATTTGCTCACCCTGCCGACACTGATGTTCTGATCTGGCAGAATATAACTAGTCAGGTCCTCTCTGTAAACCAAGTGAAGAGATTCACAGATATCATGAAAGCTGTGTGAAGGTTCAGATCTACTCCTGTAGCAGCTGTAACAGATTGCATACATCTGGATGCACATGAATAACATGAGAGCAGTTCTGAGAAAATAGCCCTTCCAATGTACATACCTCCCAAATATATTAAACCATTTGCAAGAAGTCTTGGAAGTCAGCTAAAAAAGACATATTCAAATAAGACATAGCAATTATTCATGAGGCCAGTATCAAACATTTTTGGTCCCTATCTGAATTTTACCATGAAGGAATTCAGAAACAATTTGGCAGAAACTTTAAACAGACAGTGCCATCATAAATTAATACCTTCTTTCTCACAGAAGTAACCTGTGCATTGTATTTGTTCACTAAACAGGATACCTCGACCTTTCCTGCCTTCATTGAAGATCTGCTTTGATGTTCTTGGCAAGCAGCTGACTAGCCCTATGAAAGAAACTTGAGGATTTGCGGACTGTTACTCGCTTTTGTAGTCACATTTGGCTCCAAAGGTACCTGAGGTTTGCAGTAATCTTCTTCCACCGGATATACAACATAGGTGTGTGAGATGGAAGGTTGTGGAAAGCAGCCCTCATAGCACTTAGTAACTCTAGAAGTTGCACAGAGGCTCAGGAGGAAGTCAGGGTTTTCAGAGCAGATTGCAAGATGTCCAGGATTGCATGGTTCAGTTTTATCTCCAGACAGGTTCGGACATGTAAACTCATGTCTATAAATTTGATTGCTGGCCTTGAGTTTGTTACACAGAGAAATTTTATTATTCTACCCAAAAATATCTTCAGGATACGAGAAAGTTCAGGTTATACCGCAGCCTCCCAATCACGCTCACACAGGTTGAACCTTTTGAGTAAATCATCTCTTTCTTGGTAGCTCTTAAAGGTAATAAAATTAATAGCAGGAAAACCTAACTGCATGAGTAGTTTTCGGTACTCATAATGCATCCATGGCAGAGTATTACTAGTGGTTAAATTGACAAGGTCTGACTTTACCAGTGAAGACTGTGTGAAAGTAGGGGACCCACTGATATTCCATCAGCAAACACTAGCAAATGCATGCTAAATATTTATGGCATGTAAATAGCAACCTCCAAATAGCCTGGGTAGAATCTCACTTTTTCTCCTTGAGGTGGTTATCTGGTGAGAGAAGTTTTCTGGTTGAAGGGATAAAAAATGTAAGCCTGAGGCCAGCATGGAAACTTCTAGGTCCAAAGAAAACCTTCAGCTTGTTTTCTAACTCCCACTGTCACAGCCACTTCTTTCATTGCTTTTTGTAGAGGATGCAGGCTTCTCTCAAGATTTTTACATCCTGTTTGCTGCAATGAGCCAGCTGTTTTTGGAGGTCAAATATGTTATTTTGATTAGTTTAACACCTCCCCAGAAAACCTGTCTTCTCTCCATGCATCATACAGTTAACAGCATCCAGGTCTACTTCAGGCGAGCTCCCAACATACTTTTGGCTTTTCAAAGTGTTAAAATGTGGAAAGTAGCCTTTGGGCCTCTCCAAACCTGTAATTTGCAATATCCTCCTGAACTTCATGGGACTTAATTGATCAACAAAATCTCAAATTTATTAGTTTACCTTCACAAGCTCTGGAGCTAACATTCAGGTTTTGTATCCATGTCTTCATGATGAAGTATGCACCATAGCCACTGGCACAGTGAAGCCTCACACCCAAACCAGTTTTGCTGCAAGATCTTGGCAAAATTTGAAAAATATTCTTCACTCTTTGTCTACTTTGTGTCTACACACTGGAATTAAGTAACTTCATGCTAGTTTCCTACATATGCTCAACATCTGGAAAAAATACACTTTCCAGTGATTTTTGGATGACTTCTACTTCTGTGATCCAAAAGTTTGTCTTTCTGTAGTGGCATAAAAATGTGTAAAGGTCCATATTCTTCCTCTATTCCTATTTTATACTGCTTCTGTTTTACCAGCTTAAGAACATAAGAACATGTAAGAATAGATCAAAAACTTATGTCTCTGAACATTATATTTTCCAGTGTTTTTTGACAGATATTTTTTGTCCTTCCTGGAAATTCAGTCTGTTTCATAATGACCATATTCAACATTGTTTACCAATTAAGATCTCATTTTGCTTCAATTTTTTTTTTTTTTTTTTTTTTTTTTGTAAGAAGAGAGAGTATTTTATGTCTTTTATATGTTTATTTTTTTAATCACAGCTGACCACTATAGACTCATCACAAAAGTTAGAGTACAATAATTTTGTAACGGAGAAAAAAAGATACATGTTCTGTCTTGCAACTGCAACGTCTTCTTGTGTAGAAGTACAGGTACATTCTTCTGTGGGGGATGTATTAGGCCTTTCACCTCACAGGGGCAAAAGGTATATTGTATGCCAGAAAATTAAAGAATCTATCCGTTAAGATTAACCTTTAAACTCCTTCAAAACAATGTATGTTATAGAAAAGTTTGAAGAAATTTCCTTCCTAAGTTGCACATAATATTCTGTTTTTCAGTTATTCATCACAATTGAAATTTTAACTTGCTGTGATAAGTTTCATATTAAGGTTGTTTATTCCCCTGTGACCACAATGCAATAGATGTGCAGCACCATCAGAAAAGAAGATGGCTTGACAGAGAAAAAATGGTTTGTATGCATGTTTGGAGCTCTAAAACAAAGATGAAATTTTCATATTCCCATAGCAGTAGCCGCTCTTCCAGAATGCATTTTTGCCATAAAAATCTCAAGAAATAACTACAAAAGATCCCTAAGCTTTTGTCCTACCTGTTTCGTTTGTGTTCCCCATAATTCAACCACTGTCTGTAGCTATCTTCGAGGTACTTGAACTTTTAACCAGTAGGTGCACAAATTCCCCCTGCATTCCAGTTTAGGAACCGAAGTAAGCAAGTTGAATCTTGTCCGATATCTTGAAGTCAGACAGGAGATTAGATCTTTGTTGATATTTACATATTCCTTCAAAGACAAGATGACATTTACTGTGATTTGTTGTGATAACTGAACCACAGCTCTTCCACTTAAGTCAAAGGGATTTGAATCTGTGCAATGGTTCTCAGATACGGAGCAGGCAGACAGTTTCAGCTGTTGATTTTAAATACTGTCATGGCTCCCTTTGCTGGATCATCATATTTATGAAGCTATTTAACAGAATTTTACTTTATTTGAAAAAAAAGCATTTAATTTCTACTGGAATTCTCTGCAGATATATTAGACACTTGAAATTGAAAGCAATTTGTTACTTTAGAGAATTAACAGTGAAGTTCTTAT
Organism: Leptosomus discolor; assembly: GCF_034619465.1. NCBI lineage: Eukaryota > Metazoa > Chordata > Aves > Leptosomiformes > Leptosomidae > Leptosomus > Leptosomus discolor. The sequence goes on along the minus strand of NC_141394.1, from coordinate 67,374,744 downwards.
AGATTATTTTAAGGAGAAATAATGCTTCAACATTACATGGTATCTACCTTCAAAAGCAAATAATAGTATATTTTATTTAAGACATATATCAGAAACAAAAAAACCTGTACAAAGCCATTGCAGAATTATGCATGTATATAATTCTACATTAACCACATTTGCACAATAATTTTTATTCTATACTTCTACACTGACTGTATTCTTGCTTAAATCTTTCATCCTTGTCATGATAGACTTTTTAAATAACATTTTTCCAAAGTTCTTTTGCAGTGTATTAAGTCAATAGAAGCCACTAAGTATTTGACAATTTACATAGTTGTCTTAAACTCTCTCAGATATCTAGGTTTTAACAAAACATTTATCATACCCCTAACTTAAGTAAATGTTCTTAAGTTAAGCACAATTACAACACTATAAACACTGCTACGATAATAGCATTATCAGCAACATGCTTTCCAAAAACTTTTACTCAAACCACCTAGATTTCCTGTTGATATTTTTGGAAATCTTGTTTACACTGCTATGATGACATTCAGTTGATACCTCTAGCACATCTCTTTGAAACCTTTAAAATGGATCCCATGACTAGGATAACACATGTAAAATCAACTTACGTTTTTTTTTCAGCTCACAATACAAAAAAGCTTTGTATTAAGTTACCTCTGTCCATAATAGTAATCTAGAAGCTTTTTAGTCTTCCTCATCTTTGAGCTCAGAGTAAAGATTCAGAGCAAATACTTTGCCTTTAGCTGGGCAAATGCAGTTTGAATTTGACTATCTTCTGACTGGGGATTTGCAGGGTGCATAGATTCTCAGGCATCTTCTAGAGGGACATTCAGCATTTGATGTATTTAAAGAAGCTCAAAATCACAGTTTTTGATTATGGCATTTACTCAGTTGTTTTCTGTTGTCACTATCTCCATTTGGCTTGCAAGCATCTGAAATTTTGTTTACTCTAGTCTCATTTTAAGTTTGACCAATCTATGGCACTACTAGGTGCCATTCTGTGATACGGAACATGAAATAAAACTGAGAGGTAACAGGTTCAAGGCAAACAGAAGCAGATACTTCACAAGATGTGTACTTAAAATATGGAAAAACTCACAACAGGATCTGAGGCTACTAATGTTGTGAAAAGGTTCAGAAACCTTTTTCCTGGTTTGGGCTAAACCAGAACTAATTCTGTTTTAGTGCTTTAACTTTTCAGTTAAATCTGTTCTAACTAACGGCATTTTTTGAAACAGCAGCATGTTCTTCCAGAGAGTGACTGCTTCTAGCAGTAATAAGCTCTGTTGTTTACAGTTCGTACCAAGGAATGGGATGCAGAGAGGCCCTTGCTTATACTTGTTCTTATAGCAACCAAGGTCACTGCTAACTCTTGTGCTCCGTGTTGGGGTGCTGGGAGTGAAAAGGGTCGCAAGCACGAAGAAGGTCGCACCTGCAGGGGGGAGCGAATCGGACAGGTGACCCAAACCTGACCAACAGAGTGTTCCATCCCTTATACGTCATATTCAGTATAAAGCTGAGAGATCACGAGGGTCAATCTCTCTTCTTCGATGGCCGACATCTGAGGAGGACTCTGTCTGTTCTTCTGTCGCCGATCCCGATCCGTGCATCCCTGAACCCAGTGCCTAAGTCCAGCTCCTGCATCCCGTCCCTGTCTGCTGCCGAGTCCAGTCTGGGAGTGCCCCAGTGCCAGCCCTGCACCATCGGTGGTGACGTATTGTCATCAGGGTGGGGGGGAGTTTTGTTCGGTATTGGGTTTGTATCTATTTGTATATATTGTATATATTTCATTATTTCCTTATTCTTATTTTTGCTTTTGTTGTTACTGTTTCATTAAATCTGGTTTAGTTTTCTTTTCCAAACTGCGAAGTCTCTCTCCCTTGTTCTCTCTCCTTTAACCTGTGACAACCTTCTGTATGGATTCATGGAAAAAAAGCCTATCAGTATAATTAAATATAAAGACAGCGTGTCTGGTTCACGAACCTGGCCCTAAGCTAGATCTTGGTAGGCTGGGACGTACGACTACATGCTTGCTCTCTACATGTTATACTTTTACCTGTGTATTTAACACCAGCTGTGCTCAATGACCTCTGTTCTGATCCAGAATATCTCTTCTCGTGCTTTCATGTTCACTGCCTCTTTTTCCCACTTCAAAGGACAGGTACTACATTTTCTTCTTACTGTCTGTATGTGCCTCCCCTGTCTTTCATGAAGTCCCAGAAACAACCAGTACCGGCTCTGATTTCTTTCGTCATGCTAGCATAACATATATCAAGCTTAGCCAATTTGATAGCATCTTCTTTAGCTATGTACTATGCATTTTCCTCCTTTTCTATTCCAGTCTGAGATAGAATACTTTTAGTTGTCCGTATTAATTGTGCTAGTCCTGTACTTGCAGCTGAACTTTTTAGTGAGAACTGAGTAAAAGAACCACTAATCACTTCAGGCTTCTCCGTGTCCTTCAGTGTCCCACCCTATTGAGCAACAGAGATTTTATCTTCCTAGTCTTATATAGCCACTACTCATAGGAAGTTTTCTTGTGCTTTCTGTGTCTCTTTCTCCTCGTATCTCACGATGTACACTGACACTTTGTTCTTGTGGGCTAATACCTATCAGATCTCTGAGTTTATTGAAGTCAGTCTTCCTCAAATGCAAAGTGGATTTGTTTTGCTGCTCTCTTCCCTCTTTCCTATGCATCACAAGCTTTCCAATTTTATGGTCATTCCCACTAAGTTGTTTTTCTCTCTCATGTTCTTATCAGTTCTGCCTTATTAGTTCGAAAAGGCTACTTTCCTTATCTTTAGTCTATATAAAAAATGAACTAGCACTTTCTGGTCACTTCTTGTCCTCCTTTCTCATTAGATGACAGGGTAATTGAATCGCCCTTGTATCAGTTGATATGTTTCAAGATGATCTAGTTTGCTGCTTACAGAAAGCCTTGGACAGATGAGCTTTCTGGCTAGGATGTTTTCTCCTGCTATTAATTCACTTTTGAGTTCTTTTCTCTTCTGAAGTAGCTCTTGAATGGTAAATTGCTGGAGATATCATTAATAATAATTTTTGTCACAACTGATTGTTAACTCCATCCTTTTTGCATGGGGAGGTAGGCCTCCATCTTCACATGTTAAGTGAGTTTTCATTCAGGAGGACTAAACTGTCATGAAAACCCGGATATTCTAGGGCATCATGTCTTATGTCCATGCCTGTATCTTTTTGTAATACCAAAGCTGTTGGCAACTTCAAAAACACAGGGTGATGGAACAGATACTTTTCTGACAGCAGCCATCTATGCTTTAAACAGTTCATTCCATCTGCATTTACTTCAGCTGGGAAACTTTTCTTTAAAACAAAACTCTGATGGTGTTAACTATTTTTGTTGGCTTATAATAATATTTCAGGATGAATCACCATGAATGCTGCCAAATGTTTTCTTGAAACCTATGAAGTTTCTGAGTGTTTTTTGACACTTAGTGACTGTCTTTGACAGTTATTCTTAAGGTGGAAACCTGGTCAACATCTGACAGTTTGAAATACAGACTATGATGCACAGGAGTTCAGGTTAGTTGCATTCTTAGTTATGATAATTTTGTGGAAGATTTTGTTACAATGTGAAAGTAATTTCACATTGTACAGTGTAAACTGAAAAATTGTTCTTGCCTAATGAAGTTTTTGCTTCAGTTGCTATGGTTCCCATCATCGTTAATTCATTACTAGAGAACGGAAAAACACATAAATTAGAATACTGTTGTCATGGCACAGGTAACAAGAATCTAATGAGGATATGAGACTGATGGAAAAGAACAAATAAAGAGCTATCATTCTTGATCTCAGGTTACTAAAATATTTCAGAATAACAAGGCATCAGATTTCTTATAAAAGAAACATAAAGGAATAGTCTATATAATGACTCAGGTAGACTATAAGAAAATTATTAATTTATTGATTAATATGACCAACTTTACTGGATAAATAATGTCCGAGGAAAGAAATTTTTTTTTTTCCAAAATACTTTGGAGAGGTTTCTATGTTGCTCTAGGACTCCAGATTATGTATTAATAATAAACAGAAGAGAATGTAATTTACCTTGTTTTCCTACAAAGTTTTGTGTCTCCAAGACTGATCTTAAGGCATTGATACAGTAATGGATTATAAATCAAAATAGAAAGCAATCTTACTGATGGAATATTAAGCAGTCATGAAGGTGATACTGTACCTGTGCTTGCTATCTACTTGTTCTCTATAGCACCTAGAAGCCCTAGCTGAGCCTGGCTGTCTTTGTATGATGTGCTCACACAGCACAAACTGTGTGATAGTCTCCCTAAAAGTTTTTATTTACAATTTAAAAGGAAAAAAGAAGGAGCAGCAGAGCAATGCGATTAGCTCAGTACCATGCGGCTGCTGAGTGGTGGCAGAGTGTAGAACAGTTCTCCTGTCTCAGTCCAGTAGGAAACATTTGAAACATCAAAGATAAAATGAAACTCCACTTTAAACTTCATCTTTGGTGACAGCCCCATTCCCATTGGCCCTTTTTTTTTTTTGTTTTAGTGAAAGACTTCTCTTAAAATATTTTCTCTTTGATTCTTTTGAATAGGTCAAACAGATGAATAACCCTTAGACAAAAACCCTATGTTTTTGTCACCAACACATGAAATCATGATTAATTCTTCCTATAAGCCTTCCCTCAGTATTTAAACAAAACCTTTAAAACCTCTGTCCACAGATGCTTTTTCCCCTTGCTCAGCTGATCCTGAGATACAGAAAGACTTCATTCCCTCTAGCCTCTACAGTTTTTCCCTGCTGATGAGACATGTATTTTCTCTCAGATATTCACTTTTTGATTCAAATCAGGCACTGCCTGTACCCTTCTCATACCCACTGCTTGTTATTCTTCATATAGGCTGTGTAGCCCTCATGGGAACCTGAGCAAATCTTTTCAATCAGAGATGGTACAGACTAGAAAAGGGTTTTTTAGTGCCTGGTAGACATCACAAACTTGGCTGGGTAAATATCACTGGCTCAGAAACCCTTGTTGTAAACAAGTAACCAAATTGCTTAAGGAGTATATTTACTGCAATTGGAATGAAGTGAAGAAAGCCTGTATTATTTCATTAATCCTTTGAGGTACACAAAATTTTATTTATCACCGAAAGATACCTGTAAAGAAAATTATTACCTCAATGGTGGTCCTGCAGAAGGAGAAAATAAGAGCAGTAGGAGTCCGAGACACGGAGATAAAAGAACCCATCTGGGAGAGCTGTGGAAGTCAACTGAGGCTTCAAAACCTTGGCAGAATACATTTGTCTGCCTTATCACAAACAGTGAACAATCATTTGTTTTATACTTTCTTCCCACCTTCCAGGATTTTATAGACTCTAGACATCTTTTTTCCAGGATGAGGAATCCCAAAATATGTCAAACTGTTTTAACAGGTTGGAAGGATAAGGAAGAAACTGTAGAGGTCTTATATCTTAGTAAGCCTTTTGATAAGGCTTCACATAAAAATTTCATAAGCAAGTCAAGAAAAATAAGTCAAACTGCTACAGGGTGGATACAAAACTGTTCATAATTTAATGTCAGAATAGAAGGATGTATAAGTAGATTTCAATCAGTTTTTCCTGGGCCTAGCCAGTATTTTTACTTGTGGTTTGGATGAAGGAATAGAATATGTGTTTATTAAATCTGCACATGATGCAATACTGGCCAGGCTGTAATGAGATTGAAGAACAGGATTAAAGTGCAAAATGATCTTGATAAATTAAAGAAATGTTCTGAAAAAATGGGATTCGATTCAATAAGGACAAATACAAAGTTCTATATTTTATCAAAAATTATGAACTGTACAAATACAGAATGAGGAACTACTCACCAGGAAGCAGTTTTGGAGAGAAGAACCTGGTGAGAACAGTGAGTCACAAACCCAAAATGCCATATTGCTGTTGAAAAGCAGTGACATTGTGCTGTGTAAGATACTCAGGGAAACACGATACAGGAATGAATGTTTCTATGCTACCCAGCATTGACAAAGCTGTAGCTGGAATACTGTATCCACTTTTGGTCCAAGAAAGACAGAGGAAGAGAAGATGAAAACAGTGATGTGGAATTGAAGTATGAACAATGAGGAAGGATTTTAAGAAATGGGACTGTAAAATCTAGAGGAAACTGGAGAGAAGTGCAGTAGTGTTCAAATACATAAAATAACTCTAAGAGGAGAGGATAATCCTTTCCTTACATTCCTCGTGAATGGCTTATCCCATTTCAGACAGAAACAAACTCTCTGAAAGAATCTCTGCAGCAAATAAAGTTCAGGTTAGATGTTAGGAAAAACTTTCTTCCATGAAGGGTACTTAACAACTGCAATAGTTTGAGATACTGGAATCTCCATTACTTGAGCTTTTTTACAAACAAGTTTAATAAAGAGATTCCATAGACAGATGTATATCAGAATAATTTTGATATTCTTGATCCTTCCTTTCATAAGTGGATTGGTTTTGAAGACTATCTGATGTACTTCTCATCCTTGTTTTCTAGATGATTTATATATATAGGTAGAAACATGCAAGGTAACGGGGAATGTAGAATAGAATAACGATACAAGCTGGCAAGATGTTGGCTGCATTTATCTGCTTAGATAGGATATGATAATCAAACATCTGCAGCTCTGAAGCTTCAACTCAAACATTATTCCATCTTGAGCGAAAATGGATATGAAAGATGACAATCTACCTAGTAAACACACAAGCACCTGTGTATATGCTCTCTTCAATATCTTATGCTTTAAATGGATTGGATTGATAACAAATACTGCAATTAATGTCAGCAATGAGCTACAGCCTATGTAAGAGTGCCTCTTGCTGAACAACTACTTAATACCTCTTAGTATAATCTAGTAATCTAGTTTCAAGAAGAGAGAGAACTACTCCTGGATTTGCAATGGACTCTTGGATAAGGCCTTTGGTTAATGTTACTACAATAACCACTTTAATTTGGTCACCACTAAACTAAGCAGTTCTGGGAATCACACTTGCATTTAATACACTCCAAGGAAGAATGCCAACCACAGGATTACTATATTTTTGAGGAATATTCATACACAGAGGCAAGAAACTGTCAGCAAAACCCTTCCCTTTCTTCAGAAGACATACTTGCTGTGAGAGTGCATCTCTCAATAAGGTCTGAGGCATACTGTAATGTGAGTCAAGGCATTGAGATTTTGTTTCTTTACTCAACAATAAATTGCCGTCACAGAACCTCAAAACTTGCACATTTTCTTTGTTCCAAATTTCGTTTGGACGTTTTCTACTTGCTTATGTTGTCAGAACTACTGTCTCCTAAGTAGATGAGATGGTAAGGCCACAGCAGGGTCAGTAGGACAGAGAACATTCAGTGGACCCCATGACACAGAGGCACAAAGTAGGGCCTTGTAGATCCCAGATCAGCAGCTTTTCAGATGAGCTGAGAGAAAAATATACATATACCTCTATTAGCAGTAGCCCTATTTGAAGCTCTGAGAAAATATTTCAATGACAAGTACACTTTGTTTTAAAGAGAAGCTAAAATCACCATCACCAATCAAATCAACATACATAGTAGGTAGTCAATACTCATGCATAGTACCAACTGCTTACAAACAAATCATACCTCTACCCTGCCACACAAAACTGCACTCAAATCTAATCTGTGCAGAAACCAAGGAAAAGACATGAAGTAAGAGTAGGATCTCTGTAAAAAAAGTGAAAAGTATGTTAGTCAAGAATTTTGTCCCATCAGTGCAAGATCATAAACATAATGTATTCCATAGGATTTTCCTGATTAACTCCTCATTCAGACCCACTAGCTATGGATGAAATGAGGTGTAACTTTTGGAAAAAAAGTCAGCCAGTCACTCTGATACCACCACACCACCCACTGCCATTGAGACTCAAACCATACCTTCTGGCAAATTGCTCCAATCATTGGTCCATGGTTAAACTTTGAATCTTTTTTCTAGTCTGAATCTGTTTACCTGGCAGCTAAGGGTCTTCATGATGAAGACCTGATACATTGTTTGGCACTCTATTTTCAAAGTCTTCTTCCCCACATAGGTTCTTGCAGGCTATGATGAAATTGAGCAGATCCAGCTCGTATTTTCCATATAGCAAATTGGTCCATTAAGATATCAAATACACGGGGTTTGTTCGCAGGACAAATGCAACAAAGTCAGTCATTTGGCAGTCGGTAAGCTCCAGCTTTCAGATCTACAATTATTGTATTTTTATCTTGCTCTTTGGATTTCAGAATGTTCATCGTTAAAATTAAAAACTTTCCAAGGACACACCAGCTATGTCAAAGCTGAAAATTTATCACATCTGAGTGAAACGGACATCCCCCATGACAGCATGCATTTTTGTCAGATACGCATTATTGAAAGAATCTTAAAGATCCCCTTCTGCTATCCATAGTGTGATCTGGTGAGCTATGTCAGACTATTACTTCATTTAATGGTTTTTGAAATTTGTTCTATAGATATTCAAGATAATTTGCTCTAAATTATCAGGAAGTTAGGGGAGGTCATGATAATTTGCCTTCCTCTTTTACCACACTGCTCTTCCCACTTATAACAGAACTTACAGTTTTAACATTTCAGTCATTCGAATCTTACAGAGTTTTAATACCAGGAAGTAAACCACATATATGCTCCTAAACAAGCAATTCAGATTCTTCCTGATGATCACACAGAATCCTGATATTGATGTGTAGATGTACAGATATATTGATGTATAAAGAATGTCTTCTCATTCTGTCCCTTAAAGGCTTGATTGATTTTGGTTTTGTTGTCTTGATTTGACATAAAATGAACACCGTGTGCTCTGCTCTTCTCCTCTCTGAACCTTCAACCTTTTGGTCTTTTTATGTGTTGTAATCCAGCCTCTTCCCCGGCAGAAAGGTTCTTTACTGCAATGGACACTGAAAAGTTTTCTTGCTTCCTCCACTATGGGATCACTGCTTTATAGCTGACATCATCTACCTATGCAGCTATTCAATTTGAGAGTCTTCAAGGACAAGAGATCACTGTAAATTGCCTCACTACAAGTCACATCCAAACTCTCCACGTGTTAGCACGTACAAAACTGCCATTTGTGCTAATATGCAATTTCACTAGTGGAACTTTTCCTGCCAACCTCGAAATACCTTCCCAGAATGATGTCATGAGACTTGGCTCCAAGGAGACAGCACAGTTTGTTATTGTCTAGCCTTCTTTACAAGCTATTCTTTCCATTCCTTTTAGCATAGTAGTCTTGGACTGAAGGGATCTTCTGGGACCCAGTTTTAGCATCTTGCATGTGGCCCTGACAGTCAAACTTGTGTCTCTGTTGTGCAGTTCCCAGCTCCATTTGACCAGTTGAATCTAAAGAGAGAGCCTTTGCAGTTTCCACTTGAAACTCACATGTACTTGGATATTCCTGAATGTATTTGTTTCATCTTGGCTGTCTTCTTCTTAGTGGCTGCAATCTTTCTACTTTTATATGCTTCCAGGATATCCAGTGTGACCCATTTTACCTCCAATACTTATGAAATCCTCCTTCTCTGTTTTGGCTCCCTCTCTTCAAATTCTTTCTTCACCCTGATTCTGGTTAACCATGTATTACCTGGCCTTTCTAAGGTTTCCTAATGTCTCTGAGGTTTCGTGGCAGAGTCATCATCTTTTATTACATATAGGAGGAGTACCTTCTAGTCTCAGGAAGCAAAGAAAGCACCACACCAATTCCATCTCTTTTCACCATGGTAATAAATATGAACTGTATGCAGGGTAAAATCTGCCCAAATATTTTCTAAAACTCCTTCTAAATACTCCTGTCTTCAGCCCTCGTCCATCCAGAGCTTCGCAAAGCGGTTGATAAGCACATGAAAGCTCATAGTTTAGCTCAATCTGCTGTATGCTTCCAGTGATTAGGAATTTAAAAATTTAAACCCCAGGACTGATGTAACAGTAGGATCCAGCAACAAAATCCTTAGACAGAAACCCACACAAACAGGTATGTTTTTTCCAGCCTGTTTAGGATCTATGCAACCTTCATAGATGAACAGCTCTTGCCATTTCACTTGGTGGGTGAATGTATTTTACTAGTGGGTAGATTAATTCTTTTTCATAGAAAGAACACTTTAGAACACTTTTTTCCCCCAAAATGTATGTTCGTAGTCTCACATGCATCATTACATGACGTAAACACTGTGCCTATGTATATAGGCATAGCTACTAGAACCACGAATACATAAAAGAGAGGCACGAAACTGCAGTATTTTTGTAGGTACAAGAAGTTATGCTGCTCTTTGAAGGCCTGTCTCATAACTCACAGTGTTTAAGGCAGATTTTTTATCCCCCAGATTGAAAAATAGGTATAATTATCATAAGAGGCACCACTATTTCCAATGCACCTCTGTGAATAAATATCAATTAATTCACGCATCATGAAATGATAATGAAATATTACAACTTCATCTGTGATAACAGTGTAACTTTTCATGCCAGTTCACTTGCAATCATCCTCTCTAGATTGCTAATTATATGCCTCAAGCTGTATTTAGTAGAAAAAATTGAACCATTTGTTCTTTTGTATATTTCGTCAGAATAAGAATAAGCCCGTGTGAAATATCTTTGGACTTGTTCACACAGGAAAAAAATCTGCACTCAACCTACTGCATTGTTTACTTGGCATAACTGTAAAATACCTCACTTCTGTGCACAAAAACGCTCTGTGGAGCACGTGCGTCCTCAACCACACACCAGACTGTTCTTCTAAGTCTTTGGGCTATTATGTTTCTATTATGCCATGGCATGTGTGCCTACACACTATGGCAACTCTACAAAAGAAATAGCAGCATGCACAGATCTTACAGGTGTCCACTCAGTTTTTCATGAGTGTTGAGAATGACAATGAGTGTCATTTGGTCTCCTGTCCCCCACAGCACAGATTTTTGAGGATCTTTTCCTTAAAAAAATCATGGAAGCAAAATCCTCCCACCCCTTTAATTGTGCACAGGATAGAGCTCACTTGTGTTATGTCTTTAACATTGTCTAAAACCTTGTACCTCAGTAATCTTATCTTCCACTTAGCTACAGGATAGTTTTGTCAACCCCCTCATTGTAGAAGTTAAAGCTTCCATATCCAGTGTCCAGGTTTGATGTATCAAGGTTTGACTGCAGAGATGAGGCTCTGAATTTAGTGGTGGATCTGTTTCTGTGAAGTATCCTATAGAAATTGTGTTATTTGTTTTACCTGCAGTGATGGAAAAAAAAACAAGTCTAGACCATAAAGTACAACCTGTCAGGGTAGATGGAGGAAGCACTGACAAAATGCTACAACCCTGGTTACACAAAAGGCACAAGAGACCAGATGATCATAATTTTCCCCACTAACTCTAAAACCTGTGAAATCACACCACAGTTAGAGTTATATATATCTGAGACCAGTTTCAGGGATATGCATATTATTTAACAGTTTCCCTCTATTCTGAGGAATGGACTTGGTTGCAGAGGGAAGCCTGCATCTAGTGGAGTCCCTCAGGGATCTGTACTGGGACTAGTACTGTTCAATATATTCATCGATGACCTGGATGAGGGAAGAGAGTGCACTGTCAGCAAGTTTGCTGATGACACAAAACTGGGAGGAGTGACCGACACACCAGAAGGCTATGCTGCCATTCAGCAAGACCTGGATAGGCTGGAGAGCTGGGTGGGGAGAAATGTAATGAAATACAACAAGGGCAAGTGTAGAGTCTTTCATCTGGGAAAGAACAACCGCATGCACCAGTATAGGTTGGGAACTGAGCTGTTGGAGAGTAGCGCAGGGGAAAGGGACCTGGGGGTCCTGGTGGGCAGCACGATGACCATGAGCCAGCAATGTGCCCTCGTGGCCAAGAAGGCCAATGGCATCCTGGGGTGTATTAGAAGGGGTGTGGTCAGTAGGTCGAGAGAGGTTCTCCTCCCCCTCTACTCTGCCCTGGAGAGACTGCATCTGAAATATTGTGTCCGGGTCTGGGCCTCTCAGTTCAAGAAGGACAGGGAACTGCTTGAACGAGTCCAGCACAGAGCCACGGAGATGATGAAGGGGGTGGAACGTCTCCCTTCTGATGAAAGGCTGATGGAGCTGGGTCTCTTTAGCTTGGAGAAGAGGAGACTGAGGGGTGACCTCATTAATGTTTATAAATCGATAAAGGGTGAGTGTCAGGAGGATGGAGCCAGGATCTTCTTGGTGACAGCCAACGATAGGACAAGGGGCAACGGGTGCAAGCTGGAGCACAGGAGGTTCCACATTAACATAAGGAAAGACTTTTTTACTGTGAGGGTGACAGAGCACTGGAACAGGCTGCCCAGAGAGGTTGTGGAGTCTCCTTCTCTGAAGACATTCAAAACCCGTCTGGATGCGTTCCTGTGTGACCTACTTTAGGTGGTCCTGCTCTGGCAAGGGGATTGGACTAGGTGATCTTTTGAGGTCCCTTCCAACCTCTGTGATTCTGTGTGATTTAAAGACTATTTTATGAGCTATCTAAGTTTTTGAGATACCAACCAAAAATGTGAAAACTTTAACAAAACTGATATCTTTCAGATATTTCCTTTTAGGAAGAAAATCTTACAAAGTCAGGTGCTCCTAAAAACTTCCAAAATATCTGCTGTTTTAATCTCAGTGGAAATGTGTAAGGAAAGCAAGGTTGTTGCACAGGTAACAGTCTTTACAGGGGGCTGAGCTTTCACATCAATCTTCTTACAGTGGAAATACATGCATTTATATCTCATAACATAGTTTTCCCTGCACTTGAGGTGCTCTCAGTATGTATAAATGTACATTCAAAAGCTCTTGTTGAGCGATGTGAATCAACTTGTGCAAAGCGAAAAGGATGCATGTATATTTCCTAAACAAAGCATAAGGTAGGGGGTTGGATGACTTATATGCATGGTTTACAGGATTTGGTCTTCACTTCTCAGAAAAGTATTTTGAAGCCAGTCGTATCAGGAACAGCTGAAAAGAGTTGTCATCTGTCATGAATCTGGAAGCCTGTAGGGAAGAAATCTGTGATCTTTGCCCAATTTCTAATGATTTCACATTACAACTGGAACAAAGCAGGGTGGTGATGTTGCTGACACCTCACCCTATGTATGGTGGAATGCAGTAGGGATCCACATTGTAGATAGCTGCCCTTTCATGCTGGGCTACCAGCAACAGAGTGAGAAGGTGTAAGAAAGTTCACAGTCTCTTTTTCCTGCTGCCTTGGCACTGCAAACAGACAGCATCACTCTCCAGCCTAACTTTCTACATTAGCGCTATTAGCTCTGAAAAGAGGGGCAATAATATTAAACATAATCACCAAGATATGTGTGAAGGGAAACTGTGCAACAATTTAGTTGGCAGCTCTGAAGGTGAGGGAAAGGAAACGAAATGTTGTCACAACAGCAGACCTCTTTGAAAGACGTTTTTTACTTTTACCTGCTGATTTTAAGCAAAATAATTTTATTCTGGGCAGCCTGTTCCTGGAAATGGTTTCATAATTGCCAACTTTATCTTCTGCTGCCAGTGTCTATTTAATCACCTCCTTCTTGCATTCACAGCCCACACACTGACGCAAAATCTCCTCCTGGTCTGATTCTTCACCTATTAGAGCCTGGACCCAAATACCTCTTTAATGCTGAATGAGCAAACACCAAGTCAACGTGAAAGCCAACTAGGCATAATTTGCTGCAGAAAGTATTTCTGGGCACATTTTCCCTTTGCATCTCAGATATATTATAGCCTAACAATATGACCTGAAGGATGCTGTAATTCAATAGTTGCAGACACTTATTTTATAAAAGCAAAAACTTTTGCACTGTATTAAAATATTCTTGTTTAAACTACTGCACTGATTAATCGACAATGTAAATGAAACTTTAAGTTCAGTTACTTAGAAAAAGGAATTAGAATTCAGTGTCAGTGTTTGTCACCTCCTCCCCAGGGGTGCTGCCCAGAAGTAGCTTCAGTGCTGCAATCCACCAACACCATTGAAAATGAACTGTTTTACCCAAGTGTTAAATTGTAACATTAGGATTGCTGAGACCTGAGTTAGGTACTGGCATATCCACTTAAGCCAAGTCTGGGACAGTTCTATGTAGGCACTGCAAACCCAGTTTTAGGCACCTGGAGACTTTAGAGTAAGAAAGTAAAGCGTCTCTGGACCTTGGGAATCTCTAGGCTTGGAAAATAGTTGAACAGCAGCATTTCACAACTGTATTGTGACCGTTTTGTACTCAGGTGCCTGAATTCCATCTAAGGTCCACTTTGGGTACCTAAGACCTTGTTTAGATATTGCCTCGAAGCTTAATTTTAGGCATCCAGGAATTTTGGCCTAATGCCAGTATTTTGAAGCAGCAGAGGAATTTCTGCACCTAATCCAGGAGATAAGGCTCCGATATGTGTCCCTGGAATTTACAGAGACATGCCCAGCTCCAGCACAAGGCAGCTGTGCAGCTTTCTGCTAAAGGACACATATCTTCCAGGCACTGCGGGAATGAGCATGGGGCCAGACACCTTTCTGGGACTCAGAAGCTATGTGGGAGGTAGCATAACAGGAGTTAGGTTTTATGGCTGCCAAAAAACAGATCTGTAGGAATAATTTTGGAACCCATCTGTGCAAAACTGAAGCAATACAGAGGGAAATCAGGCTGTTGTGTTTACCACATGTGCACTTTAACTGTGTACGAACAAGCTGCGTTCTATTGTTTTGCTGCAGAATATGTTATTTCCCCAGGAAAAGGGTAAATACTGTATTTCCACGTGGGGAAGCAATAGTTTGCTGGATTGGAAGGGACAGCTGGCATGTGTCTGTTGTGGCACTTTCCCTCTGCGTAGTTGTCAGGATGCAGCACAATTCTGGCTCCTGGAGTAAACCAGAATTTTAATGAACAAGCTGCAGGGAGAGAAATGAAACAAATTTTTCTTTATCCAAGTGATCATCCACCAAACATGCACATAAAATTCGGATATGGCAGAATAGTGAGTGGGTGTCTGTGATCAGTTTGGATTTTTCTTTTCATTGACTTTCTCATATAAAATCTATCCTGGTGCATATATGTGAATGCAAATTTACCTTGAAACTGAAATCCTAGCCTATTAGTAACTAGCTTGTTATTGCTGCTAATGCTGTCTGTTGCTGTTACACACCTTATATTTTTTGCTGTTACTTTGAAAAGCTTGCTTTGTGTAAACAATCAATTTATCTGCATTTTTTTCTTCAAATTCAAGCTGCATTTATAGATGGTATATTACAATGTGGTCTCCAGAAAACCAGTTCACAGAGTTCCCTTGGAGAACACGGTGGAGCCTGAGGTTGTGTTGTCATTTCTATGTAGTCCAGCTGTGCCAAGGAACAACTCCTTCGGGGGCACCTCAGGGAAGCTGCATCCAATGTCGCATCAGTTGGAGGTGAGCTCTCCAGATCCAGCATTGAGGCACAGTCTTGCTGCCAAAAAGATAATTTCCACTTTTAAATCCCCTGACATCAAATCACACAATGAAATTTTAAAATAAATTAAGCATTGCATACAATTTTTTTATTATTAATGTTTTTTCAATATGCAAGAAGGAGGGTCAGTTTGAGGGGCACGGTACTCTGCTGTCAGCACTGCCTTATACCTGCTGTGGTGGTAGAACTGTAGGGATAATGTCTTTGGTACAGTTTATAGCCACACCGATGAGAGGACATATTTGGACAGAGAAGAAGCCCAAAGAGTAAGTTTTAGTGCTTCCCTCTGCTGTTTTGATGTTGTGAATTCAAAATGCCCAGTACCACACACACAAAATGGGAACAAAGCCAAGTCAGAGTAGGAGCATGGGAGTGAAACCCAGACCCGCTGAAATTGTGGCAAAGTTTTCATGGACTAACAGTAGCCAGTATTTTGCTGCAGATGTGTCTCTTTTCCTAGGCTATAGCAGTGCTATTCACTCACAAGAATGGAAACATGGGTAGGAAATTTGGAAATCTTCCCTTGACAGTGACAGGGAATTCACTAAACTAAGCTCAGCCAAGAATCCAAAATAAAGAATGGTGGAAGGGAAAGTCTGTTGCATTTTTCAGTGCTGACAGTGGGACTAGTTACTTTTTCTGACTTCAACAGGTTTTGTAACACTCAGTGGAAGCCAGGCATCAAACTTCCATGCCTGCCTTTCAAAATTGCAACTGCAGCCATACAAAAATTAGTAAATAGCAATGGTTTGTCCTTTTGCTCAGGTTCCTGCCTCTATCCTAGGAGCACCTATCTCAGCCCTTTGGATCTCATGACTTTCATTTCCTGCAGTCTGTATGTACTTTCCTAGAAACACTCAAAGGCAATGAGAAAGTATTGACATTTTGATAAGAAAAGTGCAGAGATATAACATGCCCTATAGAGCAATATGCTGTCAGCAGACCACCTGGCAAAGGGGGCCAAGTTGCCTCCTACAAGAGTGACACATTTTTCTTTCCACTACTTCTTGCTCAGGGCAGCGAATAAAGGGGAAATGAAGGGCCTGATCCAGAGTTTATTGATGATACAGAATGTCTCTGCTGGATTTGGCTTCACCATGCATTTTGGCAGCAGTTCAGCTTTTAACATTTTCTACCCTTGAAGAGACGCTATCTGCTATTAGCCCCAGTGACAGGTTCTTCTCTTTTCTTTTTAACCTGTAATTCTTTTTCAATTGGAGTTGTCTGTAGGGTAACTAAGTTAACGCTTCTCTCTGGGGTGACATTTTCATTTCCAGTGTATGATCTTGCAATGAAAGTAGCTTACAGTGACTTCTCACTTCCTGCGCCTCTGACTCCAGTGCAGGCTCCATAACTTCTCTGTGAAGTGCTGTGGGCCTGGACTCTACCCCATGACCTTCTGTGCATTCTTGTTGTTTTCCAGTCTAATCTCAACTCTTCTTTGTTTTATTTAGTGTGTGTAGGTCGATAGACAGGTACACTTCAAAGCCTTGGTCAGGAATGACCCTCTTTGCTCCTAGCAGATAGTCTCTGCTTTGACAGACATGTCTCTCAAAACAGCTGTGGCTGCATTTTGTGATGCAGCAGGACATGTTGCACCAGTTGCTGATAGCACAGGGGAGATCAAGACCTCTTCACATGCCTCTACTTCTTCCTATAAACCTGTACGTGGGAATCACAGTCCCAGGTAAGGCAAGATCTAACAGAGGATGGCAATGAACAACAGAAAGAAAAAGAGGAAATGTTTTTATTTTTTTTTGGGTTACATAAGCTAAGAAAGAGACCTGGTCAAAAGCCCAGTAGGAATCTTACTTCTAATGTCAACAGTCTTTATATCAGGACCTGAATTAACTGCCCCTCTGTTTTGTCAAGCAATGATTTGTATACCTCGTAAGGTGCCAATTCTGCCTTGGGATAGGACATTGCTGGGAGCTTAGGGGCATCCCCATTCTCTATGCAACTGTCCACAAGAGAGGGTGTAAGCAACTGCAGGTTTGATGGATAAGTGATTCTGATCTGTTTTCAAGACGTGGCATTTCTTCAGGGATTTGCAAAGACAACTGGGTTTTCTTGCACCATCCAACTCCCTGAAGACTTCCTAGGTATCTTGGCCTAAACTTCAGCTTAAGTGTGTTTTGCCCAGTATTTGGAGAATGCAAAGGTTGCACACACACCAGGATTCCAAGAAAGCAACAAGAAAGTAAATGAGAAGGAAAGAACAGGGAAAAAAAAAGCCTGTTGTTTTGTATCTCTATGAAAGGCATTGAATTCCAATGCTCCCTCTCTGTTGTTCCTGTCTTGCTGTGCTATCTCTAATGTAGTCTATAAACTCCTCAGTGCAGACACCTGCTTGCTTTATTTGCACTCATAAGCTGTTCTTTGAATAATTTGCTAACAACTACAACAATAATAATATCGTGCAACAGTGGTATTTACTATAGCTAAAACAGACAATGGGGAGTTCCATAACCCAGAGCAAGGAGGTAAGAAGAACCTTACAAGTGCAGCCCAATTAAAAGGTGCTAATATCATTAATTATTATTAACACTTGTATTTCTGTAGCAGAAGAAGCAACAAGCAGATTCAGATCCCAGTGCCGCACAGTGCTGTTCAAAAGCATAATAAGATCGTTCCTGGCATGAAAAAGAATACATTGAAAGGCTTTTCTCTTGCAGTGTTCACAGATGAGGGAATAAAGTACCTCTGAAGAGCAGCTTGCAGGACTCCTAGGCAATGCAGACAGAGGAAGAATAATGTTCCCATTATATAGATGAGGAACATGGATATTTGCATCAGCTCACAAAGAAAACATGGAGCAGTGTGGTGAATCCAAATCTCCTGATGCTAGCTCTGTACCTCAACTACTAGGTTGTCCTTAAGTTACTGCTTGACAGTATTAAACATTTCTAAAAATTTCTTTAGTGTTGAATCTTTTAGCTATTCAAACCCAAGCAATTTAAATTTAATTCTCTTGAACTGATGCTGGATTCAATTTCCTAAAAGTTTAAGATACAAAGCATAATACTATGCATAGGGAGAATAAAAGAAGAGTCCTAAAGATAAAATTAATGAGAGGCAGATAGAAAAATGATAGTATGAACTTTCTAACTCCTGTATTAATAAAGGATAATGTTCCAGTATACCGAAAACTGTACCAGAAAAATTTTATTACATCAAATATTATGTGACTGCTGGGCATACCTGACTCTTCAAGTGACAACAATTCTTGTTTTTTGGGAACTCTTTTCCTGAACCATTTCGCTTAACATATGTTTATATTTATATATGTTTATAACTCTTCAAGTGTAAAATTTGTTCTACTTCATCTTTATTTTTCTGGACTCTAACATTTGCCTTTGATATACTCTGAGAATAATCTAGGAAAAGAGTAAAGTGCAATTTTTTAACAGATAAGATACACTTATGTGAGATACTTCATATTTTTTACAAGCCAGGGAGAAAACAATTAACTCCACAAGAACTTCCTCCCTTTTAAACTCCTGATGGGGAACCACTAAATTGAAGTCAGTTCTTTTTTGATATGGCTAAACCCACCAAAATAGTAATATGGCTCTTACATTCCAGAGATCCTTTCCTGTCTGATCTCTGAGGATGCAGATTTATTTGTTGGATGACTTCTTACTGCCAACTCTGCCCGTATCAGCTCAGGCTTTTAATGCAGAAGATTCCTGATTGAATCTCTGGTGGGTTAATCAAGATGCCTGCCAGCATGCTAACACTTGTTGTTAGCACACATTTTAATATCACAAATTCTATTAAAATAATGCTTTCTTCAGATTGTAAATCAAGCACTCCAAAGGTAGGAAGTGCTAATATTAATATAAATTTTGGAACTAGTGGTGCTACCCACAAGACAATCCAGTATGTTAGTTTTTAATTACTTAATCACCACCTTTTTTTTTTTTTCACGGGACACGTGTGCACCCAGTGCATTGAACTATGTTTGCTGTAGCACTTGCTAAGTAACAATACAAAGGCTAAAGCTTATAAAGCTAAACCATCTCATTATGGAACGAATAATTTCTCCACAAAGGAATGCATCTAGGGTTCTAGACACAGGCAAGCAAATGGACTTCTGGGTGCACTCACTGGATTTCTTCTCCCGTCATTTATTCTCCTTACTCCATGACATGGGTTGAGGCTGGGCTGGCCACCAATGAATGACAGATGCTCTCTATTAACCCCTCTCCCCTCCCAAAAGGGAAAGGGAGAGAGAACAAGGGACAGAGACTTTGCGGTTTGGAAAAGAAAACTAAACCAGATTTAATGAAACATTAACAACAAAAGAAAAGATAATAGTAAGAATAAGGAAATAATGAAATATGTACAATATGTACAAATATATACAAATAGATACAAACCCAATACCGAACCCAACTCCCCCCACCCTGATGACACTATGTTACCACCACACTGCAGGGCTGGCACTGGGGCAGTCCCAGATTGGACTCGGCAGCAGACAGGGACGGGATGCAGGAGCTGGACTCAGGCACTGGATTCAGGGATGCATAGATCTGGCCATTGAAGAAGAGAGATTGACCCTTGTGATCTCTCAGCTTTATACTGATTATGATGTATATTGGATGGAATACTCTGTTGGTCAGGTTTGGGTCTCCTGTCCAGCTCGCTTCTCCCTTCAGGTGTGACCTCTTACGTGCTTGCAACCCTTTTCACTCCCAGCACCCCAACACGGAGCACAAGAGTTAGCAGTGATATAATAAGTATAAGCAAGGACCTCTCTGCTTACCATTCCTTGGTACTAACTATAAACATCAAGCGCTATCACTGCCAGAAGCAGTCACTGTCTGGAAAAACATGCTGCTGTTTCAGAAAGTGCAGCTAGTTAGAGGAGACTTACCTGAAAAGTTGAAGCACTAAAACAGAATTAGTTCTGGTTTAGCCCAAACCAGGACACCCCACTCTATTCGTGAAGCTATTTCTGAAAATATCTGTATTTTTTTTTTAGTGTTTTATGTACGTATTTACTGATGAACTATTGAGTCTGGGGAAAATGAACACACAACCTCTGTTGGAATATGTCTGTACCATGATGTCTCTACCACTACGAGGCCTCTCACACTTTCAGGCTATCTAATCCAGTCTTCAGTTCCTACCTGAGCTTTTGCCATGGGTTCCTCCTTGCTGCTGAATTCACGCTGAGACATGGAGTCCTGTTGGTCCCTGTATTGTTGATATATGTTTTTTCTTCTAATCCTCTGTCAGGGCATGTGATAGATGAGATCATAAGTCACATCATGATCTCTGTATGGAGATGTCATCTGGCTGCTGTTCTTCTACAGTTGTCTAATTTCCTTCCCCTGCTTTCAGGATCTGCAGTGACTCTGTACAATCCATGTTCCTTGGCAGCCTGTGTGGTTGTCTTCTTTCCATGGTTAGGCCAATAGCAATGGAGCATCTGGTTATCTTTATGGTCTCCTGACTTCCTTTGTGTCCTCCGAGGGCAAGCAGCTAACTGCACCTTGTGGGGTGCAAAGTCTCTGACCTTTAAGCGGTGAGAAGAGATGCTCCCTACATAATGGCAGGGTGCATTGCGAGGAGACTCAACCATGCGTTCAGAAATGCCTTCTTGAATCAACTGTGTCATCTGGGTCTTGGTTCTCTTCAGTGTTGATTTTAATTGTCTAATGCAGAGGCAGAACCTTCAGGAGAAGTGTCTTCTGCTCACCTCCCCATTTCATATCAATGCACCTTCAGTCCACTGTGACCTTGTATCTGAACATGGTGTGGAAAGTATGCTTCTACATAACATAGTTGCAGTTTCTTAGTGACAATTCTTCTTTAGTGTCCTGCAGACAGTACATTTCCCCAGAAATAGTGTAATTCCATATTGTGCATATGACATTAAAATGAGAAAGGCCTGTTTCAGTTTTTTTCCAGAGTTGGGCTATAATTTCAAAAAGTTCCTTTGCTGGGGAAGGGAAGATCCTTTTCATACTTCTCACTGTTCTCACTTAACACAGACGCTAAAGTAGTGTTATTTCCCTAGGTTATGTATATTTATCCTAAGTCTGCTCACATTACTGCTTGCTCCACACTGTAGTAATCCTATGCTCAGTAGGAATGAATTTCTTTTTATGGCACTAGGTCTTTGCAATCTAGTGAATTCTGGAGTGCAAGCTCTCTTCCTGCTGTACTGTCATTGACATTACACTCAGCATCTGCAAAGACTACGTACAGCACAAAAGCAGACTGCAGATTCATCCAACTAATGCAGATGTGTGCTATGCAGAGACTTAGTCCACATCTGAGTTAGTCCCTTTATGGTTATCTTACTGGAAAGAAACAGGAACTCTTACATCACAGTGCAGTTCCTCTTAGAGTAGACAGCTAAAATAGGTCAGATGAATCACTACTTAAAAGTGTCTGTTTCTAACCACAGAATATAAACTGAGTCCTAGGTGACCTGCTCAGCTGCTGGCATCTGCATTGTAGGTGCCTTTAAATAAGATGAAACCCTCTCCCAGAGCCTGTTTCAAGTATGGACACTCCTAACCACCTTTTTAGCTCTTACAGCACAAGATACCTGATGATGCCCCCCAGCATGCTTTGAGTGCAGCATGCAGTGGTTTCCTTATGAAGCTTTCCAATGGCTCATCTTCTTACATATTCTCCTGACGCTCAAATTAAACTGATGGATACATTTTTCTTTCAAAAAAACAAAGCAAATAACTCCTTTTCTAAAAGAGCAAATCATTCTCTTGTCTAAGAAATCCACCAGTAAATGGTTTAACATTCTGGTTACGGGATAGCTTCAGCTGGGACCAGTCCTGTTTCTGAAGTTGGGGTCCCTTTGTAGAAATGAAAGCTTACTGTGGCCAGAGTGACAATAAGTGGAAAGTCACTAGTTCTGTCACTGCTAGGGTTACACAACAGCAAGCGGTGGTTAAAGATGCAAAAGCATGTCTCTTTTCTTCCCCAGATGAGCTTTGTGACCCCCTTTGGGTGATGTGTGCCATGTCAAATTTCAGCTTGAACAGTTGAAGCTTAGCAGAGAGTAAGCAAGAGAAAGTGGGATCCTTTCAGGGCAAGGGCTGGATAACATTAATAATAGACACTGCTACCAGCTCTTTCCTAGTTGCTTACTGACAAGACTTTATTTCTGGTCTCTCCTATCCTTAATTTAAAATAAGAGATTCCTCATAATCCTTGGTGATTTTCTTGGATCACTTAGACTGGTGTAGTTACACTGAAATATCATGAACAATATTTTTTCATTAGAAGGAATAATTTCCTTCATTAAATTGCAGAATCATGCTCTCAGTAATCGTGAGCCATAGGCAGGCTCTATCCTCATAATCATGAAGGTGAAATTCCCAACTTCTGCCTTTCCTGTTAAGGCTCTGAGCAGGTGAATCATCCTGAAGCACTGCAGCAGGACCTAAATTGTGCACAGAGCTTGGGCTACCCCTTCAAAGTACCCATGTCCTTTTCTCCTTACGGAGTTAGAATTGATTGGTTTTTTTCTTGAAGGGTGGGAAGAAAACAGTTTAGTCCCCAGTTCCTCTTCTGACTTTCAGCAGTGCAATACCTCCAACTTCCAAACGTCTTTGAAAAATCCTTTGCTAATCCTGACATTTTTTTCAGTTTGCAGCTGACTGATTTATAATAGTTTCAAAGGGAACAGAGCACCCCATCTATTATCAATCAAACCTCACCTCTTGCTAAACCGTAGAAAGACTATTCTAGCTGTACGGCTGTTACCTACCAGCCACCACGTACCAGCAGGTAGATTAGAGGTCTTGAACTTTATGGGGAGCTTTCTCATAGCACTCACTGAGTTATGTACTGCTGCCACAAATTCCCCGTGCATCACAATGAGAGTATGCTACACTTATGTAGGGCGATGTTATTTTCAGTCACATTTGTGGCAGGCAGGGGTATGATAATATATTTTCATGCCAGTTTGTTACTTGCAACACCAAGTGTATTAAGCAGCTGGAAGATGCTTCAGAAACTCAGGACTTCCAGACTAGCTGGTTTCCTCAAGTGACTGAGGGTGGAATTCACCTTACTGGACTTTAATCAAAAAAACAGACATCTAGCCCAAAGAAATCTGGAATGTTTTTTATGGCAGGCTGGATGACCGTTCCTCTGAAGGTACCTATTTCTCTCTGCCCAGGCCAACACCATGAGTTTCAATAAGACCAAGTGCCGGGTCCTGCACTTTGGCCACAACAACTGCCAGCAACTCTATGGGCTTGGGGAGGAGTGGCTGGAGAGCTGCCAGGCAGAGAGGGATCTGGGGGTGTTGACTGACAGCTGGCTGAACATGAGCCAGCGGTGTGCCCAGGTGGCCAAGAAGGCCAACCGCATCCTGGCCTGTATCAGCAATAGTGTGGCCAGCAGGAGTAGGGAGGTGATTGCGCCCCTGTACTTGGCACTGGTGAGGCTGCACCTCGAATGCTGTGTGCAGTTTTGGGCCCCTCACTACAAGAACGACATTGAGGTGCTGGAGAGGGTACAGAGGCGGGCTACCAAGCTAGTAAAGGATTTGGAGCACGTCTTGTATGAGGAACAACTGAGGGATCTGGGGCTGTTTATCTTGGAGTAGAGAAGGCTGAGGGGAGACCTTATCGCTCTCTACAACTACCTGAAAGGAGGTTGTAGCAAGGCGGGGGTCGGTCTGTTCTCCCTAGTAGCAAGTGATAGAGTAAGGTGAAATGGCCTTAAGCTGCACCAGGAGAGGTTCAGGCTGGACATTAGGAAGAATTTCTTTACTGAAAGGGTTGTTAAGAGACAGGTAGATGTTGTACTTAGGGACATGGTTTAATGGTGTTGATAGAGCTAGGACAAAGGTTGGACTCGATGATCTTGAAGGTCTCTGCCAACCGAAACTGTTACATGAATCTATGGTTCTATGATTCTATGCTGACTATGGAGTGGACCTAAACAACCACTTAGATTCATTCCTGACATTCAGATGTCTGAAATCAGATGAGATGAATCCCATCCGAATCCTATGTTGGGATTCTTAAATTCCTAATTTATGGAAGTAAAGAATGGCAGTATTAGAGCAAGTGAGCTGTTTATCAGTCCCATGTTTCCATCTCTGATAGTGACCAGTATTGTATTAATATACAGTCTTCGAAAAAATGGAACATCATTGGTGGTTTTTTTAGGCCAGGTTTTTTTTTTTTTTCCCCTAGTTTGCTTTTTTCTTTAATCATTCTCAACAGATCTATAAGGAAGACTTTCTGCCCAGGAACAAGGCAAGTAATGAACATGACTTAAAATCCAGGATGGGTGTATCTCCAATAGATTGTACTGAACTACTTTACCCTCACATCAGCTGGTGTGCTACAGACACCGCAATCCAGCCTTTTTTGCTGGTACTTTTAATTGATCTGGTGTTTGTCAGTGTTAGAAAGCTGCAGAGAATTTGTAGTGCTACACAACAGCTGGGGAGCAGGAGATGGCAATTAAAGTTTTCCTAGTCCCTCCCTTGCAAACCGCTATGTGATATAACACAATACAATGCTCAAATGATACCATGGCTGCAGCAGAGTTCCGCACCTTCTGTAAGTAAGCCAAGGTCTAAGACCTTACTGAAACAAAGGATTTTGACTAAACTGAAAGAAAAAGATAATGCAATTTGGTCATTTTGATACTTGCAAATCCATTTTTTTTCCATAGAAAGTATTAATCCATCAGAAGAATGAGAAATTTAACTTGACGTTTCACTTTAGAATAAATAATTATTTATTATAATGCTATAAGTTTTTTGATAAATAAAATTTCCAACTTCAAGCAGCCCAGATCTTGATATTTCATCCCGAAATCTTGTAGGATGGAAACACAAATTGTGCAGGATTAACTGTTCACCATTTTATTCACATGCTTAACCCTATACAGACTCAAGTCCTGCAGCACTGTGTAAAGAGGCAGGCTCACTGTCCAGTTTCTGAGAACTCACCGATGTCTGTGGAGTGACTGGGCTCTGCTTGGGCTCTCTGCCTGTGACAAGTGGAACCTGAGTAACAAAGCTTATGCTAAATTTGCACATTGCATTCAAATGCAATATGGAAGCTTATTTTTGCTATGGAACAAATCCTGCTCACTTGTTCCAGTGGTGAATTTTGCCGCCTTCAGTGGGACTTGTTGTCTGGGAAAAACACCGGAGAAAGACAGCACTGGCCCAAGAGCAATCTGTCGCTCTCCTCACCACTAAAAGATGAGTTTTTGAAAGCTATCAAAGCAGGTTTCAGTGACATTTGACTCTAAGTCTGTGTATGGTAAAACAAACCTATAAAACTCCACTTGCCCCCCCTTCTCTCCTCTTGATTTACAAAGGTGGGAACTTTCAGGATGTCTTAGCTGTAGACAATAAAACATTTTTCAAAAACACATTAGGAGTGTCAAAAACCACCTTTGAGATGAGTAACATCTTTTAAAGTAATGGGCTAAATCAAAGCAAAACCTTTGCTGACATTTTGATTGCATTTGTGTTAGTCGGTATAATGAAAAATTAACTTTACACATAAAAAATTTATTGTAGCTTCTTTTATTGCCTAGGAAGGAAAGTTTAGTGTAGCCAACTGAACCATGCTTCTTCATGGGTTGTCACTTTATACACTTTATTATTGTAACTTATGGGGATGTTTGTAAGCAAAGGAGCGTTATTTATTCTGCAGTACTCCCATTTGCTCACTCGTTACGCTGATCATGGCTCTGTGTAATAAACTTCATAATATCACACATTAATGGGGTTATTTAAACTATAACTGCTGTAAGTTAATGTGCAAATGCCTTGCAGTTTTCCCCATGTTTACTTGCAATTTTGAAATAATGTTCAAGACGTGCTCTGAGTCTGGAGAGAATCACACACTTTAGTGCAATAATGTATGGGGAAATGTACAATTATTTAATAAATATGGAAGAAATGACATTAATGTCTGTATGTCATTGGGTGTGTCCATTCATTAAAATGATTTCTTGATACTTATTTGTGGCAGATAAAATATATTTAGTGCCATTTCATGCAAATTGTTCTGAAAAATACTTGCCCAAACCACTGCAAACTTTGGAAACAGAATGTTGTTGAGTTCTCCTTGTTTTCCAAAGAGTTATCAAAAATGAGAAGCAGCTAAACTGCAATTACCCAAAGGCAAGAACTCTGGTGATTAACTTTATTATTACTTATTATTTATTTTCTTTTGCATGCTGACCGAATCTACAGATTTACAGTTCTCCTCTATGCTTTCTGCTTGAAGGCTCCTTTGAAACAGAAGTTTGAGCACTTAGAAAGTAATTCCAAAGAAAGTAATTTTATAAGAAACTGTTGATTTCTGGTTGACTTAGAAGTACACTGAATATTTTTTCCATTCGTTCTCAAAACAAGAACATGCATGTGTGGTCGACAATGTAGGAAGTAGCTGAGTATTGAAAACACACAGATATTCTATTGCCTAATAGACGTAATCAAACTTCCCATGACACCATGACTTTGTGCTGAAATTGATAAACTTCGACCTGACTTTTCAGATTATAATTATTTTAATTCATGAGTTTCACATATGAATGTTCTTTAAATAAAATTTTAGCCACCTAACAGAGTACAAACAGTGTGTATTAAAAAGTTGATCTGATGAAATTACATCACTTTCAAAAACAGATATTTCCATCATTCAAAAGAAGCCATTGATTTTTCAGAGTACTTCCTGATCCTCCTGAGAATGACAGCTAGTGATGAGGAAACCTCTTGGTAAAAGCCAGTGATGTAAATTTGAAACGCCATTTTACGTGACAGATGATAGCTATTAATTTGTGAAGATATCTGTGTGCTTTAGTGCATATGCCTATAAGTGAAAAGTCCAACATCAGAACAACTCAAGCTTAAGTAAAGGAATAACTGGGTGGAGGGGATACCTAGTGCATCTTGAAGGTCATTTCCTCTCAATTTTATGTGAGCTGTCCCTGGCTCACTTGCTACCGCCCTACTTTAGGTTTGGGTTCCCCCCTGCCTTTCATTAAAACAGATAAAAGGACAGGATCTTCTGTTTTGAAATTACCCTGAAAAGTTCGGACCAAAGCCCTTTTAAATTCCATTATCTGAAATGCAGAAATCCTCTATGAAATGCTGCCAAGCATTGCCATGGCAACATGATGTCACTTGGTGACAGAACAAGCATCGTAGCTGTGTTGCTTCCTCAACAAAAAGGTGATTTTGAAAGCAGGGGCCCAGCTGGGCAAAGGAACATCTGCAATCTAAACATTTCCACTTACCTTCAGGTGGAAAGAAGCTGCTTTCACTTCTTGTCTCCAACCATGGGGCAGGGTCTAAATCACACAGGCAGGAGACGTATGTTATCGAGAAGAGAGAGTGAATGGAGGATAAACCGTTAGCAGTCAGTATATGCCTTAAAGGCAGGCGAGAAAGGGAGTAGCTGGGAGTCCTCTCTGCAGACTGACCAGTCCCTGGGAGTCACAGATAAGGCACACAGCCACTGCTCAGGGACTCATCCTGGGCAATGCGAGTGTGGCTCACCTGTCACACCACACACAACATAATATTTCACTATATCTAGCTAATCACATGCAATTCTGACATGCTTTAAATTCCGGCTTGTTCTTTCCCTTTGGGTGCCTGGCGGATTTTAGACTGAGCTTTAAACTTGTGAGGGTAGCTCCCTGCTACGTGGGTGCACCGCTTCAATATTATGGGCCTCAGCCAAAAAAAACCTCCCAGTCAATTTGCTTTTCCTCCAAGCTTTTAATAACCTTCAGAACAAGACAACATGTACAGAAATTGCCCACAGAATCTGCTACGGTATGAGCAAAAATAAGATATTTTGGCACGGATTGGAGGTGAAGAAAACAGGAAAGGGGCTGATGGAAGTCTTGGTAATTAAAAGTCCCACATATAAGCAGTTGCAGCATCCTCTGGAGAAGTTTAACTGTAGTACATAAACTTTGGGGTTTTTTCATGTGTTTCTGGCTTCTTTAGTGCCTCTAAATTCTGGAACACTGCGTGGCTGCTCAGAGATGTGAGGCAGAGCCAAAGCTGTGCTTTGCTGAGCTGCAGATCTTTTGCAAATGTGCATGTCAAAGTTCTCACTAGTTTTAATCTGAGTTCACAGTCCTTGAGGCATCAGTGAAACTAACACCTCATAATGAAACCCAGGGAAAACTGCAAAGCAAATGTGATTTCAATATTTACAGCAAATCTCAAGCACATTTCAAAGCTGTGAGCCAGCCCAGCTTTGTTGGGTTTTATTTGGATTTACACTGAGAACACTTGAAAAAGTTATAATTGGGATATTCAGTTCTCCCATTTTGTTCCAAATAGGCTAGATTGCTCCACGTCAGTTATAGTATAAATAAGACAATGTTTGAATGGAGAGGAACTGTAAAAATCACATTTAGGAACACTTGAAATCGTGCAAGATTTTAAAGTAGTCTTTCTTGTGCTGATAGTCTCGAGTCTTTGTTTTTTTCTAGTGATCTTAAAATATGAAGTTGAAACATGTTTATTCTGTCCTTTCATAATCCTTGCTGATATGATGTGGGAAGTCTGATCTCTTCATCTCTCCCATT
The DNA here is from genome assembly GCF_034619465.1 of Leptosomus discolor. NCBI lineage: Eukaryota > Metazoa > Chordata > Aves > Leptosomiformes > Leptosomidae > Leptosomus > Leptosomus discolor. The sequence goes on along the minus strand of NC_141394.1, from coordinate 67,345,692 downwards.
AGTATGACCTCGCCCATCTTAGTGATTTAAAACCAACTTAAGTTAGTTACACATCTCCTCACACTGGGTGAAAAATACATCCTAGGTCTCTGAGTCCATGTCCTGGTTTGGATTAACAGAATTAGTTCTGGTTTAGCCCAAACCAGGACAGTCCACTCCTCACCATATCATTCCAATATCTTGTAGACCTACAGAGCTCTATTTTAGATGCTACTATGGTGATTAGGAGACTTTTCCAGAATCTGATTTTTCTAATAATTATTTCCAGTCTATGTGTATTCACGCTTTCCTGCTAAGTCCCATTGAGTTTTCTCATCAAGGCAGATGGAAGTCAGAACTTACTCTATCCCTACTATTCACAGTCTGTCTTGTCTGACTTTATAAGTATTTTTTTGATACATAATTTCGCTGCTTTACATTTTAACAAAGGCATCACCCTTACCTCTCTAAGAAGTGTGGGTGATTCTATGCCTATACTTCAGTGGTAATATTTTGCAGCAAAACTGAGCTGTTTTCCAGGGCATACTGTAATTCCCCACCACAACCATCTGGGATGAAGTCAATGAAGAATATCCTGGGTTATCGCAGTTTTTCACTTTGGATGGCATTCATTTTCTGTGAAATCAATGATGATTACTCCTTACTCCTTGAGGATTTAGCTGAGATCAATTGCCGTTCAGCATCTCTCAAGTGTAGGTTTTGTATGAAGATACTGAACCTTGGATTCAAGCACCCACCTTTAAGGACCCTTATCTGGAAACACTTGCAATGGAGATCTGGTCCTGAAAGAGTGCCTCAGATGGTATATGTACTGTTATGTTCAATGGCGGTGGAAAAAGCGAAGGAATTGGGCAGCTGCAATCAGGTGGTTTACCTTCTCCAGTTTGTGCGAATGGTCTGCTGTAAGTCCTGTTTCACTGGGCATGTGTTAACTCTTTATCTGCGGTCATATTTCACAAGATTGTTGAGTTAACATTACATGAATTATACACAGTTTATAAAATGATTATTTAATCAGTGGAAAATTAAGTTCATAGATGTTTTCTAAATCTGAACTGGGACATTCATCAGCAGAACTGCTAAATTTTTAATCAAGTCTGCTGTGCTTGAAGTAGCTATCATTCTAAATTGCCCTCTCTCTGCTGGTCCTCTTATTGCAATATATATCTTAACATTATCCATTCTCATTGCTAATTGATTTTTTCAGCTCAGATTTAAGGCAGAATGATATTCAGTATTTTCATCAAAGGACAGTCTTACTTTTAACAGAAGAAATGCTTTAAATATTAGAAATGCTTTAAATATTAGGATAAGTGATTTCAAATGCTGTCCAAAGTTCCTTGGTTCCTTTGAACAATCAAATATTTAGAGGTATCTTTTAAAAACAAACTTGTGACAGAAGAATAAAGACGAAGGATTTTTGCTTGTCTTGAAAATGAGGAACAATTTGAAACACTCTTTGGAATTCAATTGCTTAACTCATTTTGGGAAAAGGTCTAGATGAGAAGTGATGAGCAGTACAGTTTCTCTAGGTATTTAAGCATCTCCCACCCCATTGATTTGCAAACAAAATTTTTCCTGTTCTGTAAAGACTTTTGGGAACTCTTTTTCATGAAAGTCATGAGAAAAAATATTTCCAAAGATGAGAAAAACTCCAGAGAATTGGGAATAACCTGAAAGTCTAAATACTATGGCTTGTTAGAGCCGTGTCAGATAGGGGAGAGAGCGTAACGCCTTCTTGGGCCCGGTTTCTCACATCCCACTGAGTAAGCTTTTCAGAAGGGCCAGTGCCAGAAGATGGAAAGACTTTTCTCGTTGAAATACGTTCATTTCATCCCCTCAGTTTTACATATGACCCATTCTGTTCCTAAGGGAATTTGGGATGCATGCAGGAAGCCAAAAAATCTAATCTTTACTCACCTGAACAAACACAGTTAAATCTCCTTGTAAGTGCTATCTGTCTGCACAAGCATATTATAAAGCTTACTATGCATTTTTAAGCATTCTCTCATCATTAGAACAGGGTTCACTCTTGCTTGGGACTTCAACCTATTACTTCTTACTTCTGAATGGCATGACTTGACATACTAGGACTGCAGTCTAAAGCTCAGAGTCCTTCCTTAAGGAGAGCCAGACCTTAAATCTGGCAGTCAAGTGTAATACAAGCTAGAGATTTTCACTTATGGTCATAATGTAAATTTAAAAAAACCCAAATGTCCATGTGGCAACTTTTTTTGAATGTTAGATTTCAAAATTTATCAAAGGTTGATTACAAGCCTGTGTACCTCCACAGCCCTAAATGATGGTAGAAATTGGATCTAGATGATAGAAATTGGATCTAAAATGTGGTATAAGATGAATATACTTCTCATGCATGAGGAGATGGGTAGACTACTATAAATCTGTGCATGTACATATAATAATGTTATTTATAGCAAAGACTTTGGTGATTTTTTTATGTTCACCGTGATAAAAGAGATTAATTCATTGACATGAGCTAATAACTCAGTGTCAGCTCTATAGTTAGTTTCTGTGACAGAAAATGGCATTAACCAAAGAGAAAGGAAAAATATTGTTTAATGTTCTAAACCACTGATTATTTAGCTGAGAAATGAGCCTACCCTTCACATATTTGTCTGGAATTTCCCTGTGCCCTCTGAAAGTGCCTGTGTGAAACTTGCCTAAAAGTGTCTATTATTTCCAGACCAATTTGAGAGCCTGGTATTCAGGCTAGCATTCTGCAAAGTCATGTGAAACCATCAATGACCATGCTAACTTGTGGATTTACACATTTTTTGGCCTGCTCCTGTACCTGCAACTCTCCTTGATTCCAGTGCAGTCAGGATAAGGGTTCTCCACAGTGCATGCTGAAGTCCCAGTGTCAGACACATGCACATGTCTGCTGGAGGGAAGGTGTCTCTGTTGCCATCAAGATGCTTCTGGAACATGTTGTGGCTACAACTATGCCCACACAGAGTTCCCTTTAGTGGAAAACCTGGACCCCAGAGGATGGTGAGTGACAAGGACAGAGCTAGGTGTGGCCAGCACACGGACAGCCAACCTTCAGACAGAGCAGACTGACTTCATGTAGGCTCAGCTGATAGGACTTGGCATCGAACCCAAAGAGGATGTAGGTGATTCAGATAGGAATTAATGTGCAATTTAATAACCTCCTTCCTGAATTATAATCCCAGAAAAACTCCACCAAAAATCAGAAGTTTTTTCACAGGCACCTTCAACCCCCAATACCCTTCCTTGCATACTGAAAATCTCCCTGGTCTTGTGAGAGGCAAGTGCAGGGGCCATTCAGAGTCTGAAAGCAAGAGCAGGTGAGGTGCAAGAAGTCCCTGTATTCCCTATGGGTTGTTAGGCCGGGTTTGCATGGGGCTCAGTATGTTGCTTCTTTTGCGTCACATCTCATTTTATGTTGAGTTGTACTTGAGGGGCCAGGCATGTAAAAGGTCTAATACTCTGAGGTGCCTGAATCCATTGTTGCCTCTGGTTCCCAGCAATTTGGGCTGCATAATGTCTACATTCCCTCTCACTATTGGCAGCACAAACTCAGGTATGTGTCTCATGCTAACACTGTGTGAGGCTGTGGTTCTGGTGATGTGATGCATACATATCAGTGCACTTGCAGAGAACGCGAGTGAATACACATAATGATTTAGGCCTCCCGGAGACAGCTGCTGCTACACCATAGTCACGGCAGAAAAGCACTAGCTGCTTAGAAAGACAGGTACGTTCACCTCCAGTGCTTCTTTGGTTCTGCGTTTCAGATGTCCTCACCCTATACCAAGGAACATTATTATGTGAAGTTATCTGTTTAGCCAAATGTTTTGCAGCTCATTTTTCAAGTCTAAGCACAATTTCTTTGTCATTACACTGCACCTTAGACCTGTGCAGTAACTAAAAAACCCCAACAACCCAAACCACACAGACCAAGAACCCAGTCTTACTGTAATACAGCACTTAATTCCTCTGCTGTTTGGATCACATGGCACCTGGAGGCACTGGCAATGCTTCTCCAGATTGTGCTGAAGAAAATGCCAGATTCTGCACCTAGGAAAGAGTACTGCCAGGCACAAGTATAAATTGGGAGAGGAGTGGCTGGAGACAAGCCCTGAAGAAAGGGTTCTGGAGGGGTTGGTTGGTGGCAGGCTCAACATGAGCGAAGAGGGTGAAGAGGGCAAATGGTGCCCTGGGGTACATCAAACACAGCAGAACCAGCTGGTCAAAAGAGGTGATTGTCCTTGTTTTGCTGTATTTGGTATTGGTGCAGCCTCACCTTGAGCCCTGTGTGCAGTGCTGGGGCCCACAAGCTAAGAAGGATGTTCAGGTACTTGAATGTGTCCAGGGAGGGGAACAAAGCTGGCGAAAGGGCTGGAAGGAATGTCCTGTGAGGAGCGGCTGAGGACTCTGGGTTTGTCTAGTTTGGAGAAAAGGAGGCTGGGGAGCGACCTCATTGCTCTCTACAGCTTCCTGAGGAGGGGACATGGAGAGGGAGATGCTGATCTCTTCCCCCTGGGATCCAGTGACAGGACATGTGGGAATGGTTCAAAGCTGCACCAGGGGAGGTTTAGACTGCACATTAGGAAGCATTTCTTTACCGAGAGGGTGGTCAAACACTGGAATAGGCTTCCTAGAGAGGTGGTCAATGCCCCAGGCCTGTCAGTGTTTAAGAAGCATTTGGACAAATGCCCTTAACAACATGCTTTATCTTTTGATCAGCCCTGAATTAGTCAGGCAGTTGGGCTAGATGATCATTCCAGGTCCCTTCCAACTGAAGTATTCTATTCTATTCTATTCCATTCTATTCTATTCCATTCTATTCTATTCTATTCTATTCTATTCTATTCTATTCTATTCTATTCTATTCTATTCTATTCTATTCTATTCTATTCATAGTTAACACAAGGGGGCAACAGAAAGTACAGCAGTTAAAGAGTTTCTGAGCTGGACAATATATTTGGGCAGAAACAAGTGATATTCTGGAAGTTAGAGATTCTGTGATGCATTTCAAGCTTACTCACAGCTTCCGTCCAGATGCTCTGTACTCCTCAAGTTCCTCCATTTGTCTCCATTCTCTTGTATTTTTGTATGACCAATGTCACAAGATAGGGAAGAGATTCAATAGGACAAGTGAAGTCCTTTCCTGTATGCATAATCCAGCATCTGTTTTGAAACAATTCTTCTCCAGTGATATATATTGAATACCATGTTCATTTTATGAACATATTTCTTCACAGTTTTGTTATTCATTTGACTAATATAAAACCAGTGAAACTAAGGACCAGATGCTCAGCTGGAATAAAATTTACACCAGCTGAAGATCTCTCCAGAGTTACAAAAACCTCCTATGGTGAAACACAGATGAAAGTGTCAAGCCACAAAATTTTATTCCATATTGCTCTGAAACCCTGCAGAAAAATAAAGATCTGCCTGTGTTCAATGGAGAATTAGAAATAAACCTTCATTTATTCAAGACATTTCACGAACCATTTTTCATCTCCTGACAAATATGAGTCTCTAACAAAACCATAATGGTTTGAGGTTTTGTAACAAGAGTTTGGCCTTGTTTTTTCACATGTAATGATCTGAGATTTATTTCACTGATTTTTATCCACATCTCTCCACTTTGAGCTTATTGCGCATGCAGAGAGAGAATATATATATGTATATGGCATATGTATATAACTATGACAAATACTGCTTATTCACACTGCATATCTAAGATCAGATGCACCCAAAGTATGAAAAGGTTTTCAAATGAAATAGCTTAATCAATTCCATATTCTGCAGGTCTATTTTTGGCAATAACACTAGCCTCTCGTTTGCACATGTATTTACTTAATGACAGTCTCTGTTCCTTAAATTGCCAATTGTATTGCTGATTTTCTTTTCATGGTAACAACCTAGTTCTTTCAGACTCTTTGTATTAGCTTGTTGTCACGGTTGTTGTTTTCTGTGTTTGGGGCGGGGTGTCTTCCTTTTTTCCAGGAGGTTGCTTTCATCAAGCTGAATAGCAGGCAGTTATTATACAGATTTTAATTTTTTACAAATGAAGCCCCACTCCTGTGAAAACTTATCCATGTTTCTTATTTTAAACAGGTGATCTGTCCCACTGAGCCCAAAGGATTAGCATTAAGCACGTGTGTAAATCTTAGCAGTTTCAGAACCTAAATAGCATTTGTTTTTTTATATTTCTGAACCTAAAGGAATTGATCTGGTGATAATTCGACACTGAGCAGTTTAGTTTCAAAGTACACTGTCGATTACAGGAGGATTCATCCTGGGTCAAAGTCCTGAGTTGGGGCTTACAATGTCTGGGTCAAGACCTGGCTCTTTCACAGACTCATGAAATAGCTCTGAATAAAACACTGGAGTTCAGATACCCAAAGTCCTTCAGCTTCCTAATTCCCTCATTTGAAATTTCTCAGATTTAGATGCCTTGATGTTTTTACATATGTAGACAAAAAATCTTGTAGCTGATTGCAACAAGGCAGAGTGTTACTCCAGTAAAGAAGGAAATTGTAAGTGCCCCCCATCTGCCCATAGTGTTAGCACACAAGTACCCATGCCTTGTTTCCTTACGTGTTTAAAAAAAAACGAACCTGGATCCAGACAGATCTTGAGTCTTCCAGAGTAGGGTACACTGCTTTTACATTCAAAGGTGTTTACAGACATGGTCTTTTTACTGGTGGCATGGATTATAATTTGCTCTAGCCACTAGGTGCTCGGGTCATTCAAATTAATAATAAAAATATAGATGAATAATGGTGAAATCAGTGTTTAGCTACTCTTTAAATATGTGCTTGTAAGTACATAGAAGCTATGCTCTATATCTGTCTACATTCATATATATTCAGTGGTACTGGGCTAATTATACCATTTCTATTCCAGAGAATTATGGGAGGATACAGCAAAGTTTCCTGCGCTCCCCTCACATACCTCTTAGCTGAACATGAGTCAGAGCTGCACTGCTTATTACAATATTATTAGCATAAGTTGTTTTAGTAAAGTAGTAAATAATTCATAAGGAAATCTACAAAAGCAAATATGTTTGCCTTTTCCTCCATTTTCATTGGGTTTGAAGAGAATTGTTCACTTTCTTCAAATATTTGGTTTAAAAATGTTGTAACAGTACATTCTTTTCCACTCCAGATGGCCTGCGTGGTTTTTCTTTTCTGAGTAAAGCGTTGAAAAACTTGGTGCCACAGTGAAATCAAGGAAAGTGTACAGACAACTGAGGTTCCTAATCTATTCTTAAAAGACAGCAGGACACGTAAGATAGAGTGGATCTCAGCTTACAAGTACCTGGGGCCAGGTGTGCAAGGTGCATAAACAGCTAATTTCCACTCAAGTTTGATCATATGCCTGCACTCTGACTTAAATAGAAACACCTCTGTGACATGCTGCAGTCGCACAAAGAAGTGGAAGTCAGGGAGCAAATCCCCATTGTAGTGGGCACTATAGAAACTAAAAGGAGACAGTGTTCACCAGAGCGTTTACAGTTTTATCCTCTTTCTTTTAGTCTAATTTCTTTTGGTACTTAATATTCCAGGCAGGCACAGTGCTATGGAATAAAGTCTGAAATGTCAGTTTAGAAGAGGTCTGGTTTCTCTAATGGAAGAATAGCCTCTCTTTTTTACAGAGTTTCAAAAGGTTATAGTATTTCCAAAGAGTAGGGATGCCTTCAGACCGCTGAGTTTGACAACCTAACATATGTTCAGATTGCCTGCAAGCCCCACACAGCATGTCATCCTCCTGGGAAGGAAGAGGCAAGCAGCACAAGCAAACCTTAAGCAAGCACAGGGTGAGCAGATGGTGTTAATTCCAAAGGCAACTCATGCACCTAAATTCAGTTCATCTCAGGAGGGACAAACACACAAGACGGTTGTATATGTTTGAACTGTCATTTCCTAGAGCTGGTTTGTCCAAATAGGGATGAACCTTTCAATTCTTTTTTGAAATATCAAGTTTGACTAAATCAGGCTTAAAGCCTGACACAGTTGAATTTAGGTCAAAGTTAGAAGACAAATTTGTTCTGCCAATGAGACAGCCAGTTTCAGATTGACTTTAATGTACCAAATCCTCACAGACAACAGAAAAACCAGGAATCTGGTGGGAGAAAGAAAAAAAAAGTTATGATTTTAGATGACTTGTGTTCATTTTCCACCTGTGAGGAGAGAAATCTTCTAAATGTTACTAATGAAAAAATAGCTTGTAGGAGAGCATTTCTTAACCAAAAAGAATATTTCTATAATTCAGGCAGTTTAAAAGTTGCTGAGGAGGCCGGTAGTCAAGGGATGACTTGTCTCCTCTGATTTTAGCAGGTGAGAAGTTAAGCCCATCCCAGGCTGGGTGTCCATGCTCCCATGATGATGAACGGAGGAAAGCAAGGGTCTCCAGAGGCAATCCACCTCACCTGAGACATGACGTTGGCTGGACCAACTCTGCCTCATAAAGTTTGTGTCTCTTTCTGTTGATTCCCAAAGGGAACCGGTTTGAGAACCTACCTTTTACATAGCTAAAACCAAGATAAAGTTTGTTTTACCCTCAGTGGAAGATTTTTATACTAATTAATAAACCAAGAGTTTTAAAATACAATTTCCCTTCTGCTATGTTCTCAGCTAAAGCCTTGTGTGTGTCTCAGCTGAACTTCATGTCTTGAGATCTTTGACAGCTTCTCTTCTATTGTACGTTTGTACAGCACCAAGCACACTGCTATCAGACAAATAAAAAGTATAATAAAACTCAATCATGCTTGTATATATAGAAGGCCAATCAATGTAAACACAGGGTTTCTCTAAACAGGAGAAAAGCGGAAGCCAGATGGCATGAAATCATTGATAGCTGTTTCATAAACTTTTCCTGCAATCAAATCTAATTGAAATAACACTAGATTGTAGGCTTTAGCAGGTGGGCAGCACACACAGCTGTTTCTGCTAGATAATTTCCAAAGAATACATACATAAAACATTTCACAGGGACTGACATACGGGGAAAAAGGTTAGCCCAGATGGAATGCTCTCTTTCAAGCTTTATTTCACCAGCAGATTTCTGAAGCCTGCCTCTTTAACAATATGGGCAGAAGTGGTTTTTTGGTATTGTTGAACCAATGACAGTCATATACAATGTGGTTGGGAGCTATGGCCTGGTGATGCACTATCTTCAATGCCAATTCATATTTCAAGGCAAGGCAGAGCAGAGAGTGTCCAGTTTATTACTTTGCAGTGAGGTAGGATAAATGTAACTGAATCACCTCTGACAGATATTTCTGTTTCATAGTAATTCCCCAAGAAAAGATTCCACCAGGTTTTTTTAGTAGTTTATTTCAGGCTTTCCCTGCACTAATAGCTAGATATTTTCATAACTTTTAATACAATTAAGCTAATGGCCACACATGGTCAAGGAGAGGAAACAGTTGATGTCTGTTTCCATTTTAATCTTTTACATATTGAAGGATTTAGCATGTCCTCTCTCTTCCTTCTGTCCTTTTCTGCAGGCAGACATGCTACAGCAAGACTCCTGAAGGCTCACAGATGAGCTGCAAGAACCAGGTGGGTTTTCCCAGAGAGCTCCAGCATCCAAGGCGGGCTTGGCAGGGTTTCTGTGGCTGACCAGAAAGCCAATTGAGCAGTTTGGACCAAATTTTACTTTGAACGTTTGTTTGCATTGGAAACTAAGACTCAAAAGAAAACATGGAGAAAAGAAAGAGAAATGGGAAAGACCAACTTACATGGATCAAAGGAAAGACTATAGGAAATACAGTGAACAGAAACACACTGTGTAGGTCCATTACCTAGTGCCTTCTGGCTAGATGACATAGCAGAGCTCCTACTCTTCATGGTAGAATCACAGAATCATAGAACGGTTTGGGCTGGAAGTGACCTTAAAGACCATCTAGTTCCAACCCCCCTGCCATGGGCAGGGACACCTTCCGCTAGACCAGATTGCTCAAAGCCTCATCCAACCTGGCCTTGAACACTGCCAGGGAGGGGACAGCCACAGCTTCTCTGGGCAACCTGTTCCAGTGCCTCACCGCCCTGACAGTGAAGGATTTCTTACATCTAGTCTAAATCTACCTTCTTTCAGTTTGAAACCGTTACCCCTCATCCTGTCACTACATGTCCTTGTAAAAAGTCCCTCTCCAGCTTTCCTGCAGGTCCCCTTTAGGTTTTCCCTTCTTAAAGATGAGGAGGGACTCTTGATCAGGGGTAATGGTTTTAAAGTGAAAGAGGGTAGATTTAGATCAGCTATAAAGAAGAAATTTTTTACTGTGAGGGTGGTGAGACACTGGAACAGGTTGCCCAGAGAGGCTGTGGCCGTCCTCTCCCTGGCAGTGTTCAAGGCCAGGTTGGATGGGGCTTTGATGAACCTGGTCTAGAGAAAGGTGTCCCTACCCATGGCAGGAGGGACACTGGAAGTAGATCATCTGTAAGGTCCCTTCCAACCCAAACCATTCTGATTCTATGATTGTAACAATAGAATTACATGCAGACTATGCTATTTAGTAATGATGATCTCTTGGACTGCAGGAGTCTATGTGGATACTCATTTGAAAATGTTCGTTCTGAGGTTAATGGCATCCAGCCTCCCTTCCCTGTCTGCAGTATATTAGAAAGATAATATATACTCATCATATATTAATGAGGCCAGGAGTAAAGGAGGGGAGAGAAAACATCATTATATCACTACACAAAATCCTAGTTTTAAATGCTGGATTGCGGCCACCCAGTTCAGAAAGCAAAAGGTACAATGGAGGGTAGCAAGGAAGATCAGAGGCTTGAAATGGGTCCTGTCCAAGGAGATATTAAACAGAATAGCACTTTTCAGCACAGAAAAAAAAAAAGTTTGTGGTTTATAAAATGATGAATGGCAAGGAGGAAGGAAGGGGATTGTGGCTATTATATCTCATAAGACAAGAACATGGAGGCACCAAATGAAACTATCAGACTGCAGGCTTTACACAAAAAGTACTTCTTCACATAATCCATAACTTGAAATGCCATTGCCACAGGATGTTTTGGAAGCCAAAATTATAAATGGGTTCAAGAAACAGCTAGAGAAACTCATGGAGTAAATATCTGCTGAGGGCTGACAAAAACAACGGTGTGGGTCAGGACCCACAGAGGCATCACAGGGAGGTGTTATCTGGGGCTTAACCTGCTCTCAGGTTCCTTAGGGTTGTTTTGCAGCCACTGTCAGAGATTGGGCATGGTGCCACACAGCCCCTTGCTCTTTCTCTTGCAGTTGCAGATACAGCCTTTGGATTACTTCAGAAACCAAGTACAGTTGTCAAGCAAAAACCCACTCTCCTCAGAGAGAGAGTGGGAAGAAATCAGCAGTAGCCCCAAGTAGTGGGCACAACTGTTTGCAAAAGGCAGTGAGAATCAGCCCTGGGGTGATATGACTCTGCAAGAAATAAATGAGTGTGAAGCAAATGTTTTCAGAAGCACCCATCTCAGCTCTGTGACAGAGAAAACAGGAACATTCAGAAAGAATCAGTGACAAAAGATCCAAAAGAGGCAGTTGATTCCCTGCAGGGGAGAAAACAAAGTGTTTACAAAGATGCAGAACAGTAAATCATCGAAGTGTTCTTTTGAAAATATTTCAAATGTAATGTTCATTCCTACATTTATATGGGAGGCACAATAAAGAGAGAAAAAAGAGACAGCCCTTGCCTTTAATGACATTTGGAACAATAGCAAAAAAAAAAACCCAAAACCAAAGACAAAGAGGAAGGACTGCAGGAGGAGTTGAGGCATAAGCATTGTATGGAAGTTTATATGATTGCTTTGGATTACTGGGAAAAATCTTCACCAGCTCATTTATTGACTTGTTCTCTATCTCCTTACTTGCCTTAAACTGAAGTAGCTATTTCAGGCTGCTGAAGGGGTCTATTTTGAGTGCGATCTCATGAAAGTTTATTATGGGAAGGGGCTTGTGGGAGGTAAAGGAGTGAAGACAAAAGGAGAGATGAAGATAAAGAACAATAGATGCAGAAACAGGAGGGACCTAGTGCAGATCCTAGCATTGCTTTTAATAGTAGCTGGCTCTCATATAGAACGTTTCAAGCATAGATTTTAAAGTGTTTTAAATTGAATCATTTTCTTCATATTATAATAGACAAATGATATGCTCAAGGTCACACAGCAGAAAAAAGTGCACTGTAGCTAGGCAGAGGATTCACATCACCTGAATGCTAGTGCCACGCTGCCCACAAGCCACACTGCCACTCCATTAGCTTGGACTGTCACCTGTGGTACAGAGGTGACATATTAGAAATTAATTTGTCAGCTGCTCTATCTATAAATGATATGCTGAAATACCATAACAGCCCACTTGTAGGGAGAACTGACTTTGGTGGGAACATGCACACCAGGCAGGGATTTACGGGGGGAATGAAGAGGGTTTAATCTCTCTTCTCCTCCTTATTATGAGTACCTGATGTAAAATGGTACGCAAACATGTAACACAGTCTCAGCTAGGCTGGAGATATATTAAGATAGACATGCCTGTTCAGGGCCACACCCAGACTGCTCTCAAGGCCAGATATACAGTCTGTTCAAATAATGGTTTGCAATACACCCCAAGAGGACAGGTGATCCCAAAAGTCCGTAGGTTTACCAATATGCGTGGATGAAAGGGAAAGAGAAAGTGCCAAGCTCATGGATCATCTGAAAAGTGCACTCTCAATGTTATAGATGTGCGAGCATGTTGATACACATGACCTTTTTTGGCATTTGAAATGCACAAATTCTGCTGACTCCTGAACCATACAGAATGGCTTTTGACCTACAACTATTCATAGAATCATAGAATATTTCAAGTTGGAAAGGACCTACAACTGTTGTTTGAATTATTCCAAGTGTTAGTGTTCTAATTACATGTTTGTTTGTATAGTGAACAGAGAAACAGTTTAATTGCACACAGTAGAGTAGCATTTTTTTTTTTAAATAAAATTTTTTATCACAGGTGAAGTTCAACAAATTTTTTTAAATAATGGTAAAAAATCTGTGATGACAATTAAGTATTGTCATCACAAACAGAGATGTTATTTATTTAACCAGCTGGCTAATATTACTGTTTTTTTATTCACCCTTCTTTCCAAATAACATGATTATATTATATCGCAAAATGTAATAGTTTCAAAGAAGAAATGATGGGTTTTTATGGCTCGACCATACACATTTATGGTAACAGTGTTACCTTAACTCATTGCCATACTATAATGGAATTTCTGCTTGCCTGGTTCATTCCAAACCCCACTCAACAGCTGCACTGCAGATGTAGTCACACATGCATCTGCAATTGCTGTCTCCCAGAACTGCCTGGCCTTCCATACCTTAGAATATGTTCCTGTTTGTTTTTTAGAATGAAATCTTGCCTATATTACATCTACCAACTCAAAATTAGCCCAGCATCCTTCACATGAATAGATCTCAACTAGTAGCAAGCAGTACTCAAGGCACATTGCTTATACAAAAAAAATTATTTAATGGTCTAAAGGTCACAGTAACAATTTTAAGTTTATATATTTCTTACTGTTGATGCTAGTCTTGTCATGGAGCAGTTTAGAGAGGATATTTTAGAGGGTATGTTTTAGAGGGTAAATTTTAATGGCTTCCAAGATTTTGGATTAAATTTGCTTTGACGTCTTGAACTAGTGGTAGGAATTTGCTGAGCTAATTATCACATGAAATTGTTTTGGGCAACCGTATGTCATCATGATGATGATGATTAACTGCTAATCAGAAAACAAGTGTCTCTAGCACCATACTGCAGACATGAAACACACAAACTCTAGTACACCTATTATGTGAAGCAACAATTGCTTCCCTTCTTTGTCCTTATTGAAAGGTAACTCTAAGGTGTTGGCTAATGAATTCCCAACCAGCTGTGTGTGATCTTATAACTCCAAGGTGCGGGCTCTACATCAGCTGATCAAATGATTTCTTCAGTTCAATTTTACAACAATTCAGACCCTAACGCACTGAAGTATTTGCCTAAAATCAGGTTTATTCACTAGCCAGTGAAACCATCTTCACTTGCTTAAACAGATGGTTGAATAGATACAGGATTATTCGCATACTTACTTTTAGGTAGATTCTGACACTAGTTTGACGAACAAAGATCATACTGGGGAAAACAATGGCTGTATTTGGAATTAACGTATTAACTTCTGCTATAAATTATTATTTAACATATAGTGTCAGTAGCATAAGACCATATTTCAGCATATGCAACTGTAATCTAAAAGGAAAGAAACCCATTGAATCAGCTTCCTAGACCTAATAATCACTAAACTATCCTGTGTATACATATTTCCAGTCAATAACCATGTTTTTCTCTAAAATCTTTGGATTACCATACCCTTCTAGCTTCCTGTTTTAATGTTTTCTTTCCAGCAAAAGCGCGTTCTCTGCAAGAAAACACAGGCATAATGCGTATCTGTGCAACAGCCATTTAGCTGTTAACAAACAGAGATAATGGCCATTTGGAACGTAAAAGCTAGACTACTTGGCTGCTCTGACAAATGAAATCCAGGAGTAATGAGTCACAATAGATGTGATCCTTTAAAAAGAAACATTGGCAAACTCTCAGATTTTAAAATAACCTTGCTGAGATCAAGTGGAGCTGTCTTCAGCCACGATGAAAAAGCTAAAAATGAGTATCTGACTGTGCAGATAATTCCAGCAGCCTGGCAGCACTCATTTGCGAAGCAGCCTAGCCTGATAAGATGCTCATACTGATGCTAATGCAAACTGGACGGTGCGGAAACATATTGCATAATCGCTGCATACGTGGCACCTTCATTCATATACTGCCGTCTACGGTTATCAGCTTAGAGAGATGATAATGTGCATGCCTGCGAGCCAGCCTCTGCTCTGAGTTTTGTTTTGTTCTGCAATGCTAGGCAGACTGAGAGTGCTCACTTTCCTGAGCAAGGAAGACTGAGCCCATCTTCCCCTGCAATACTAGCAAATTTAGTCAAAGGGAAAAGTGCAAGTATGTCACCCACCAGTAATTGTTGAAGGTGGATCCTCTTCAGAATACGCAAAACACACAAGTCTTGAGCCGAATTTGCAAGATCTGTTACTATGGGTATTAATTAAAAAATCACCTATGTTGTTTGGCATTTCATGGTAATGTGCTGTTTGCACCCCTTAGTCAGAAGTAAAAGGCAAGATTTTCATTGAGCTTTGCATGTTTAGAATCATAGAACGGTTTGGTTTTTCCATCTGAATGTGAACCACGGCCATCCACTGCTCTGCAATTTTTGAAAACAAACTTACCTGGTACTATTGCTGAAGGAAATGCTATTTTTCATGCCTCTACACCTCATGAGAGCCCGTCTCCAAGTTGTTTGTGATTCAAGTACATCTAAAAAAATATTAGAATAAAGTAATATTTCTCATCTGTCTGCAAAAATAGTGCATGCAGAAGTTCACTGCCAGAGACAGGCCTGCTTAACTTTCAGCAAGAAAATCTCAAAGAAACAAAGTTCAGGGCTATAGGAAAAAGAGCCTTCCTGTCATACCATATATCTTTGAGGCTTTGAGGAACCATACATTAATCAGTAGAAGCAAGGCTGTGAGCAGAAACAAACAAGGTGAAAAATCCCAGACACATTCCAGTTTTGTCACAGTGGATTTCTTACAGAGATCTCTCCAGGCAGACTTTCTTTTGACTCCTAACTAAATGTTCCTTGCTAGATGAAATCAAAATTTGCACTTCAGCGCTCTGCTTCACCAGTGTACAATGCAAACCACTAACACCGCTGACTGAAATAATTTTATTAGGCAGCAGAGAATTTTTTAAAAGCTTAAATTAGGATTGCAGCTATTCATACCTTTTCAGTGTTATATGATTTTTTTTTCTATCAGTAAAGAAATCCTATGCATACAATAGTACTGGGCAGTGTTCTGTAAAATACTGGTATTTTACAGATTTGTCACACTACGGAAATGGATTTGGGAAACACAGAAACGAATGATGTATAAAATGCAAAGCAGAAATGTCACTGATCACTGATATAACTATTGTATTCAGAAGCAGGCAAAAATTCAGTTTTACTGTCAGCCAAGCTTGCAATACTTCCATTTTATCTAGGCTACTTGTGCTTTCCCAGCAGAAAATTCACATTAAATAACATTAAGCAGAGAAGAAGAGACTACACAATAGTGGAATCTCTGTGTAAAGGTTTTATCACTGGGAGATTGGGTTGCCCAAGTTATTCATTAGCTGGTATGTGGCAGATATTTCAAAGGGAAGCAAAAGAAGGCATAAGCAGTATTCATAAAATGTTCTCGCATTGTTTCTTTGTACATATTTCTCTAGATTCCTCTGTTATTATGAGACCAAATGCACTGATTACAAGAGAAGAAAGACTTCATAATCAGTGCATTTACTTCTGGATGTTTTCTGTAAAAGGTCTAATTTAACCCTGCTGAAATCAATAGGACCTCTCCTCTGATTTAATAGATTTTTAAATTCATCCTAATTTATTAAAATATTTTCAAAATGCTATAGTTTAGGACATTACACAACTAGAAAGAGTTCTCTGCATGCTTTTGTAAAGCCAGGAATGACCCCTCTGCGTGAGTATGAAGATAACAGTATGATCACTGGCTGTTGGAGTGAACATTTTCATGGCAGATCAGGAATGAATGAGTATCTCTTATCCCTCTACTTGAGGTGCTACCTGTTGCCCTCAGGTGGAAGAAGGGAGAGAGGATATATTTCCATAATGAGTGTTCTTTTCTCTGTAGGGTCCTTGCTGGATACAGATACCTTTTGGTAACTGTTTGAACTTGCTCAGCTGATTGGAATGAAAGATAGCTCCCCAGGGAAACCAATAAGCAGACTGACAGCAGAATGAAGGTTAAATGGCTGAAAGTGCAAATTTGTCAAAGGTGCATGCAGTTTTTCACATGGCTTTATAATTTATCAGGAATAAAATGAACAGCACCATCCTGTGATATGTCAGGCACATGTCAGATGAGATAGTTCTTTTGTTTTGGTTGACAGTTTGGCAGAAAAGGTGATAGATCATTGTGTCTTAAGAACAGAAAAATTAAAAGTCAAGTGTAGGGCTACCTCAGCTAATGGAAGACACAAATGGTAAAAAATGAAGACAAATTTGGAATTACAGGAAATAAGAACAGAAAATAACTGAAGAAATCATCCAGTCATCCGTGCCACTGACAAAGTGTCTATAGCTCTCTCTGGTGGTGGGTCAACAGGTTTTTACTGGTGTCCCTCCACAATCTCTTGGTCACTTCAGCTTGAGTTATCATAGGTGCCCAAAGCTGCCTCTGTGCCACTTCATCTCTGCTCACTGCCTGCAGGGACTCTTATCTACCCCCAGTCTCAGCAAGATCTCACTATTGTTTCCCACCTTTAACAGAGACACAAAACCAAAGCCTGTTCAGAGGGCTATCCTTGCTGCTGGATGAAACCCCTTTGCCCACCCAGGTCTTTCCACAAACACAGGTTGCCATGTTCCCTCTGATGATGGTAACTTCTTCATCTGAGGTATGTACAGTATTTTTCTCTTCATTTATTATCAAGGAGGGACAATACAACGTAATTAAGTCAAATTTTGGGGTCACAAAATATAAGGAAAAGAAAAAAAAGTTACTCTGGACATCCTGACATATAACTACTCCAAGTGAATAGCGAGAAATAGAAATACAAAAATATTTTAAAGATATTTGCAGTCATCTGTAACATTGCCTCCGTATAGCAGATATAAATCAGCCCAGGCTTCAGAAAAGCCTACTATTTTCTCTTATGTCTGATGCTTGACTCCTTTCATTTGTTCAGTACTTGTGATTAAAAAGTTTTTCCTCAGTCCTTTCACAAATTATTTCCCACTGTCCTGAACTGAAAATGGTGCCACAAGTCATAAGATTTAGAATTTGTCCACCGTATTTCAACAACACATTTTTGGATTAAATTTCAACTAAACTTTTTTTTTTTTTGGTCCATGGGAAACGCCTGTTGCCCACTGTCGATATTTCACAGAAGTACAGAAAGCCTGAAATTGAAGATACTTTGATTTAGGGGAACTGCTGTACTCTTCATAGACCCCCATCTCCTCTAGAAGCTAGGAGATTAGCTAAACACAAGGTCCCCTGTGCAGTAGCTGCTGGCTTTGAAGACACAATCCATGCCTCCACACCTGAGGGGTCGACCATACCCTGTGGAACATTGGAGAATGATTCCACATGAGACCCCTATCAGTGGGGCAGAAGGGCAAGTGAAGCAAGTCAGTTAGAACACAAAACCAATATCACACTGCAATGTCACAGTCAAATGTTCATCTTTTATTTTTTTCCAGAGGCAAAGATCTTACTTTTCCAAAGAAAGTATCAGCAATGACCACAATGTAGAAAAGACACTCCACTTTTTTATGAGACTAATGGTAATTACGACAGTTTCTCATGTACCATGGATGCCCTAAAGAAAGGAAGTGGTGATCCTCCTTCTCACTCTTCTGTTATTTTAGATAAATAATCAGACACTTTAACAGCTAATGATGCCATCATCATCCATGTAGAAGTTACATTGACTGAATGTAGATTCATGTGCCACCACCAGTGCTGTTCTACCTTTTGTTGGTGGTAAAGGCATCCTTGATATTTCTTAATGTTACACTGTGAGAGAGAGATATGGAAGTCAGCGATAGGATTGTCATTGCTGATTATTGTACCACCAGTGTGGTATCTCTGAATAGATGTATTAAATATCCTCTTTTGGTTCCCCCCCCCAGGGTAATATAGCTGAAAACAACTTTTCATATATCAGCTGTTGACTCTTGTGGGAACACGGCAAGCACTGCCGGATTTTAGCATTCAGTGTGCCGAGCTGAGAAGTGAATTTATGCTGGTGGATTTATACTGTGAAGATTCAAAGAAGTGAGGCATTACTCACTCTTAGTTTGGGCCGCTAGTACTAGACCATTATTCAAAAAAGGCAAAAATATATGTTCAAGCTGATGTATCATGACAAATTAGAAGGCAGAGAGTGTGTTTAGGAGTGCTTGTTACTTTTCCTTCTAACCAGTTTCAAAGTCTTTGTACTTTATTCTAAGAATTGCAATCAAACTTTACTCCTCTCGATTCTTTCCCAGATGATTCTTCTCTCCAGAAATACAAGATACATTTTTCAGTTTTGTTTTAGGATGACAAGTTCCTTTCGCTCTTGACAATTGATGGCACAAACAACAACAAATCTCTAAAACAATTCTTCCACGCTCACTATTTTGCTGACCAGCCCTTGAGGAATACAGGAGAAGAATCAAGAATATAAAGTCATTTGGTGACATAGCAGCAACCCTGGATGTGTTTGCTTCTGAGCCTGTTTTACAATGTTCCCCTTGTGGGGGTTACAACAGGCCCTGTGATACCAGGTCGAAGTCTATCCAGATCTAATATGTAATTTACACAGGGTGTCTGGTCTGCATGGGCCTTGGAAAACAGAGGTATCACAGAAAGGGAGACTGATGACAGTGTCCCTTGGGGGGAGCAAAAGGAGCATGAAGAATTCCAGCTGTGATCTGGAGAATCCTACCAGAGAGGAAATAGTGAAAAATAATTAGTAAGTCCTCTGGTGCCCAGAGTTCCTTTTCATACATATTTAAAATGTTATTTATGGCTCCGTCCTCTCCACTGCTGTATTTATTTGCACTGGGTCTTTCAGCTGGCACTCTTTGCTGTCTTGCTTAAGATTATATCAACAGTCTGAAAGAGAAATGCATGCCAGTAAGTATCAATGCCCCTTCTTGGAAATGTATTCAGGTTTCCTTAGGATCAAGTCATTCCCACAAACTTTAGTTGCTATTACTTCAGGCAAAGTTTAAAGACAACTACCATTGCACCAAAAAAGGCTCTAACACAGAACCAAATGACATTGCCAGAAATGTTATTGAAAGCAGAAAATTAAAGATTATGCTCTGGGGTATATCTTCCTCATTGAAGATGAAGAACATCTAAAGTGAGGATTTTCATTTTGGGTGAAAAAGGATCACAGCCTTTTTCTTAAGAATTCAGCACACCTTACCTTCTCAACCTGCAGCCTGTTAAGAGTTCTGGGTAGTGTAGTCCAAAAAGCCAATGCCTGGACTAACTTTAGATGTCCTCACGAGACACCATTTGAAATATTACTGACAAAATCTCCCATATGAAGAGGGTGAAAGAGAAGGTGCATCCTGTCTAGCAGCTGTTGAGTATCACAGAAAACTCTGCTGGCTTCTATAGACAAAAGTAGTACAAGATCCCATGTAGAATACAACAGGTATAAAAGCCCATTCAAGGTTCTTTTTGATGGGTAACCCAGGATGTGAAGAACAATTCACTTTCGCAATCACTTTTAAAAATCATGGATACAGATAAACAATAATAAGTGAAATATTAAAGAAGAGTTACGAAAAATGTCTTCTGACATCTGTTACTTCCCACATTAAAGATGTTTTTAAAGATTTCAGCGGTTTTCATAGTGCCTTTTACAAAAGCCAAGACAAATATTATTATGTAACTACAGTTAAAATCCTCTGCTTCCCAGGTGACTTCAGATTGCTCATGAATGTAAATCACAAAGGTTTGTGACAAAGATGCTGTCACCAACTGTTACTGTAAGTTTTGTTTCATGATGGGTCAGTGGCCTTAGATTTTTTTTAAGTGCCAAAGAAATACTTTAAAGAACGGTGGCTCTGTCATTTTATATTAAATATCGGCAACAGGTTTAGAAGCTGAAACTCATGGGATTATCCAGCTTTAAGAACCCTGCTGAGCAAGCTGAACTAGGAGAGCGCTTTGTTTCTGATGGAAAAGGTGCCACCGTGGCCCGGCAAATCAAACACATCAGGATTTACGTTCCTGCCTCTAAGCTAAATGGTCACTTGCTGCACTACATAAACAGCAAGGAAAATACTCTTTTGGCAGATGCCCTGACCTGCATGAGTGGAAGCCTACATAAAAGCTTCTGAGAAAGGCCTGATTAAAGCTGATCACAGAGAAATTTTCCCTTGGAGACTGTTGGTGTCAGCAGTTTTGGATAATCTCTGTCATGTTAGTGGCATTTGTATTGTATTATTGATTTACATAGTTTAATACAACATAAAAATGCTAGCACAATGTGAATGTCTAACATTTTACATCTGATATCTCTATCCTGCAATAGACTTTTAAAAACTGCTAATAGAAATTATTAATATTAAAAAAAAATCAGAAAAATAAAGCAGGAGTAAAAATCTTGGGAGTTTTTAAAAAAGCGCCAGAACTGAAGAAGCCTCAGATGTATTTTGAAAAAGCAAAGAAAATTCTTTCCATAGTTGAACAGCACATAGGGGCACAGGCTTTTGTCAAATTGTCTGCTGATTTCTTTCACTTTTCCCAGAGCTCATAAAAGTCTATGCTGTATGACCTGAGTTATGGAATGGAACATACACTTATTAAATTTGCAGCTGACATGAAGCTAGGATGGACTGCGAGTAAATTGGAGGGTAGGATTCGAATTCAAAAATCATCCTGACAGGTTGGAAGAATGGGCTGAAAAGAACAAGATGAAATTCAATAGAGACAAATGCAACTCTCAGACAGGAATTACCAGCCGTGGGAACCAAAGATAAGGAGCAACTGGAGAGGCAGCAGTTCTGCAGCCAAACAGCCAGGTTTACTGTGAGCCACAAGTGGTGGTCAGGCCTCCCCCAGGTATGTCCCAGGTCTGGTTGCAGGCAATAACCTTCTAGAAAGTTTCAGACCAGCCGGAGACGTATTGCAGAGACATGGTAACAGTCAGAAGTCAAGGAAACATGACCCTGAGATCAAAGGGGCATAGAGAAGAGGAGGCTGAGTGGCATGATAAGAGTTTTCGAGTGTGTGAAAGGTTGTTATGAAGGGATGAGGAGGAACGTCTGGTGCTCATGCCCACAGAGCATAGGACGACAGGTAACAGTTTTAAATTACAAGAAACATGTGGGTCAGACTTTATGAAAAGTACTGAAAATGTTAGGGATAGAAAATCAATGGAAAGGTTTTACAGATGGAGGCTGGGGATCTCTAATATTAGAGGTCTTTAAGGACATCATAGTGTTGAAAACCAGCATGTCCTAACAGATGTCTCTCAGGAGTTACTGATCTGGGGAAATGGACCAAATGTCCTCCTGATGCCCTTCATGGTCATATCCTTCCATGGGTCTATGAATTACAACAGACAATACAACTATTGAGTGGGCAATGCTGCGTTACTTTAAGGGAAGGACAGTGTGTCTCATGGTTCAGGAAGGCAAATATTTATCAGTGACTTTTGAACGATGCACAGTGATTTAGAAGTGCATAATACCAGAATTTCTGGCATTTTTTCATCACTGGCTCTGCAGCCATTCCCTCTGTGAAAATAACACAGTTGCGTAGCCTCTTGGTATCAATCCTATATCTGTTAAAAAGCTATAACTCAGTGCTATCATGAGACTATGAGTTAATGAATGCTTATACTGCATACAGAAAATTCTGGATGAAACGGATATAAAACTGCAAGTAATAACCCTTATTTATTATTGCCATGGTTCAATAAATGCTAGTTGGTTTCAGTTTTCTTAGGTAGCACTGGTTCCTTTGCATTAAAAATCT
The DNA here is from genome assembly GCF_034619465.1 of Leptosomus discolor. Lineage (NCBI taxonomy): Eukaryota > Metazoa > Chordata > Aves > Leptosomiformes > Leptosomidae > Leptosomus > Leptosomus discolor. The sequence goes on along the minus strand of NC_141394.1, from coordinate 67,323,052 downwards.
GAATTTTGGAGGAAATTGCAAACCAAATCCAACCTTTTTGAATTTTAGGGAAAAAAAAAATTCCATCATCGTTATGATTTCCAGGCTACTGCCTGAAACACTTTGCAAGGACTAGCATCATTTAGACCAGAGAGCTGGAGATCCCTGACCTCTGCAGTGACGGAGCCACAACTCCTTACTTGTCAGCTGCCTCCTCTGTTGTAACAACCTTCCACCTACAGCAAACACAAGCAACAGTGCACATTTGAGCAGCTGTGACCTGTGCTGGAGGTCAGCTGCAATCCCAGGAGCTCCCAACCCGTGAGGATTAAAAGGCAGTGTGATCTCATTCTCACCACCTCACAGAGTGGTCTTCTGAGCCCAAATGTCATCCTGTCATTCTGCTATCCAGCAGATCTCTGCGTAGCACAGCTGTTATTGACACTAGTATTTCGTCACCTGCGAGAGTTGTGTTCACTCCATAGGTTCAAGTACAGTTATGATCATGACACAGATAAAACTGTTTTATTTAGCTGTCAGTCTTAAGGTTGTAAAAGTACTTGTAATTTGTATTATATATGATGCACAGCTCTTAGTTACTTTTGTGATATTTATAGCTAGAAATCCTTGTTCTTTAAAGGAAACAAAACCAGATAGAATTCAGAGACAGGGTCTGAGTTGGCACCCATGTGCTTTGACAGAGAAAGTGATGCTTTGGCCTTCCTGAAGCTGAAATGCAGAACAACGAGGCAGGTTCCTCAGCTCCTTACACAGTGTTTAAGAAGAATAAGGTACATCACAGAAGCCTTCAAAATAGTCTGCAGGTTCTGCAAGGGAAATGCCTAAGGCTGACACACTGAATAAGGAATTGCCTGTAACTGCTCACCAGGAAAACTCTGGGAATAGTCATCTCCTAAATAAAGCCCTTTTCAGGTGTCTGCATCTATTCAGAATTCATTAAAGCAAAGAGTCTGTGACCTTTCCTAAAAGAAGCTGAATGGAAATGGCTTACTGATTTTATTTCTTTTTTTTTTTTTTTTTTTTTGGTGAGCATGGGTAGTGACAATATTCCTCTTTGGCTTCCTCAGGGCAGCCCGGTGCTGATGTGCAACTAAGGCAGTGGTACCAAGGTAGCAGAGAGTGGCTTCCTCTCCCATCATGCAACACAGAACATAACTATTCCCAGCCTCCCATAATCTAAAGTTATGTCTCTGTATTACTCTAGCAATCTAAGAGGACCCTCTCTGAGCAGGGAACCTGCCTAATGGTGGCTTGGCTCACCATGCTTCTAGGTTGCTAATGCAAACAATATACAATATGGTCAGCTGGTTAAAAGTAGGATGGTTGCTTTCTAATGGGGGGTGGAGGGCCTGAGGCCACTATTCTCCTAGCCAACCTCTCCCATAACATTCTTGCAGACAATGTAACACTTGAACCTACTGAGAGTAGTCAGAGTAGCAGCCCAGGTTCTGTCTCCACGTCCATCACCTCCCTAAGTATCAGGTTAAAACCTAAGGTGGAAATCTCTCTGCAGTTTTTGCTCAAGTATGCAGAAAAATATTCAAAACTTAGTCAAAATATTTCAGTGGAATCCAATTTAATATGCATTTAGCCAGGGCCTCGGTGGAGAAATACATAAATCTGGTTTCTGGACCGTGATGAATTTAGTTGTGATGGATATGCTGTGTCACAGATCATCAGGACTGAGGGGTTTCTGGGCATGGGCTCAAAAGAGTTGTGGATGCCCAGCAGACAGTAAATGGGCATCCATGAATTCTGATCTCCTTCAGGGATAAGTAGCTTCTAAAGGGAGGACTCAAGGTAACAGTTTTATAACATAGGCACTTGTGTTAGATCTACACTTGATTTTATGCCAAATCTTTACTGAATCTGCTCCTAGTTGCTCATGTTTAATTATCTTTATTTGTCAAACTGTGAAATCAAGGCAAAAGTGACTAAGCAGCTTTCCCAAGCCAAAGTATTCAGACAATCAGCTCCCCAAGTCAGTCTGAGCCAAGCAAGAGTCACTGGATTTAGGCTCTTAGTTTAAGGATTTAGGCCTAAGGAACTTGATGAACAAAGCTCAGACTAGTCAAAAAGCTCCCGATCCCTGGCCCAGCATCCTCCTACCCTGCTGGTACCACTGTCTGCAGCCATATGATGGAGAAAGAAGATCACTCCAGTGGACTGTTTGTGGGAATTTGAGCTATTAGGGCATTTTCACTGCTTAATAGCCAGGAGCAGGCACTGAAATTAAAGCAGAAACAAAACCCTACCCTTACTCATGTGATTCCCATGAGAAAGTAATTGGTCCCCCATGGTCTTCCTTACATGGATTGCACATGACAATACCAATACACACAAATTAAGTAGATGCTTGGTATTTCCTCTTTCAGGAAATTAATTTTTCATAAGTTATTATAAAGTATTTTATTGAATCAGCCCTTAAATATCTTCCCTGTAGTGCCCCAACCCTTGTCACTTTCTTCTGCCCGAGCACTTTGCTCTTAGCCCATGAATAATGAAACTGAGCAATTACATACAAGCAATGCCTCCTGCTGCAAAGCCCAGAAACTAATCCGATGGGGCTTTTCTCTTTTACTTTTGAAAGTCTGGGCACCCCTGAGGGGAAGAAGGTGATACTTGCCCTTAGTAATCTGGGTAAAAGGCACAGTGGACCTTTCACAGTGCTTCAGTTGCTCACTTTGTTTAACCTTGTAAAAATTTTATAGTAGCCTAATGGGGTTGAAAAACCTCAGAATTTCTAAATTTTTTTGCCCACTGCTATTGTAGTTACTAATGAGGAAATGTCAGCATTTATTTATGGTACCACAACACTATATGGTTCCTTCATGAGCTGTATAATTCTCATACTTTTCACCTCATTTAAAAACTTGTTTCAAAGAGACCTTGGATAAATTTTACCGAGCTGCAGTTGTGAACACGGAGGTGAATCTACTGACATAGCTTCAGCAGATGCTTTTACTATTGTTCATTAACTTTAGCTCTGCTGCCATTAGAATTATATAAGGAACATAAAGAAAATTAAAAATAAAAAGTAATTAATGCAATTTGATTTCTGCTGTGTCATTTCCCACTATTTTACTCTTTGCACCTCAACAGGCTGGCAATCAAACAGACTATTGAGGTCATGGTAAAGAAATGAATGGCAAGGGTTCAAAGTTGAAAATGCAATTATCTTTCCCACTTCCAAACAGAATTGCAAGAGTAACATTACTGAGGCTATAACAGAAAATTCCTTCCAGATTTTATTCTGGTTTGGTTTGGCAAAGATGCTCTCCCTGTTCCTTCCCCTTTCCCACTCTTCTTCCCTGTCTTTTCCCCTACTCTTTTCAACTTTGTGGTGAGGTTTAGAAACATTTGTTTCAGAAAAGAGTTATGTTTTACGTGTTCAGTTTGAAACCAATTAATCCCTCATTTTATGTTCATGTCACATAGGGTACTTGAATCTTCAGATATTTCTTTTCTTCGGCTTTATGGATATTCGCTTAATCTAAAGCCACAGTTAAACTTTCTGTTCTTCTACAGGATATAAGATCAAACATGGTAAAATCAGCAATTAAGAAATCCTTTTTTTTTCTTTCTGCTGCAATTTATGAGCTTGAGGAGGGGAGGAAGTGGTGAAATGGGGGAATGGAAGTATAAATCTTTATGAACCCAATATTCATCTATATTCAACAGAGCTACCCAGCAAGTGCTTGGTTTTATCTGAATAACAAAATAGGCATTTCCCATACACCTGTTGGATTTTCATAAAAGAATGCAAACTGAAGCTTGCAGGTGCTTCAGTGAGTTTTGAGTACAGGAAGCCTGCAATAGTACAGAATAAGCAAAATAAGCAGATAATACAAGACATAAGAGGAAAGATGTTTTTTGGAACTTCCCCGAAAATATATTTCAGAAAAAAGATACTGTCCTTGAATTTAAAATGTACTTCTTCATTACTGTCTGTACATTGATGAATTTTTTATTCTTTTCCTCCCCTAATTTATGTTTTCCCATTTGTTTTTGAGTGTATCCATTTCCAGTGCATTTACATTCCTACAGCAAGTCTTTCAAATATTCATTAGTTATTAAATTGCTTTTCCTAGATCAATCAGGTGCTAATAGCACTTATTTTGAAAGACCTGATCCAACACTATCAACCAAGCTATCCTACCACTGTAACTCCATTGAATTTAGGGGAATACTTTCTGGTTTATTCTAGTACAATTGCAAGGACACACAGTCATACGAACTCTTTTGGACCAGGTTCATCAAGGAATGTGGATGTTAACAAGTCAGATGCTATAAAACATAAATCTTAAATATAACACTTAGTTTGGAATCCAGGATGTAAACTCTTTACATGAGCACATTGCTTGAGAAGAATGATCTGGAAAAAAAAAGAAAAAAAAAGAAAAAAAAAGAAATTAATGGATTGGAGGCTGTTTTAATAGGAAACACTAAGCACAGAAGTATCTAAAACCTCACCTTTTCCTGGAAGCTTAAACTCAATTAAATTAGGATGCAGAAACTGATGTCCTCACTTGGAAAAAATCACTCTGAAATATTCTCAAGTCTCGAAATGCAGATATTAAAGGAGGATTCTAATAGACCTTTTCACAACAGCCTAACAGTTAGAGTCTCATGAAGACCTTGCTTCTGTTATTTTCTCCACTAGAAAATTAAAACCAAAATTGACATACCAGAAAAATGTATGAACCGCAAACCAATAGTTTGTTTATTTTTCAATAAAGAATATTTAGCATGTTAAAAAAATTTGTAAAGGTGTGTTTCATGATATACTTTAAAATGTTCAGATTTAGAACAATGATTTAACAATCTTATTGGCAACAGGAATTTTTAACACTGAAGGATGTGGACTACATCTCAGGGCATAGACTGACACAGTTGTATAAGATTAACGCTGCTCATTTAAAAATCTTTGCATTTCCAGGTATTGCTATCAGCTGCAAACTCAGTGCCACTGAATTTCAAAACTTTATGTTCAGTTAAACCATCAGCAATCACCTTCGTTTTTATTGCTGCCTGTGTGGCAGAATAGAGATGTATCAAATAAATCACCAAATCTTTCCTTTCAATCAATGCTCTCAGGTTCTTAGGGGACACACGGATGGAAAATGAACAAGTAAAAGGAAAAAAGAAGAAATAAAAAATTCAGGTCTGTTAACACTCATAAATCCCCAGGCTTTTCTACAGATTAAAGGCTCAAGCTAAGGGGATAAAGTTAATCTTAAATTTAAGACAAGTCACTTTTCTTTTCCACATCACAGTATTTTTTTGTAGCAATAAATAAACATTCTCTCATTTATTCTTCTAAAAATTTTCTATGTTGAGTGATCTGTGCAGAGCATTTGTCAAAAGTCTTTTAAAGCTATATTTATTCTCAAACTCCTAGCAGAAGTCCATGCTCCTTAATATTCAGAAACACGAAATGTTACAATAGGTAGAAGACAGACAGATAGATAAATTAATTATTTTAAATGAACAAGCATTTACTATTGCCACTAGAACTTCCACAAATCCAGATGTGAGGTAACTGTAATATAGTTTGCACAGTTCATAAAGATTCTGATGGCTGAGCAAAACTTAATAAACAGAGAAATCTAGTTATAAACTTGAAAGCATTTGGTACAAAATCTTCAGTGAATAAAAATATGAATACCTAAGTTAATTTGTGGACATAGAAGATGCTTAGAGCATTTAATTTCTTGGTACAGCTTTCCTTTTTTTTCATTTGTGTGGCTTTTAAAGTTATCTTACCCATAATGCAATGCACTTTACTCATTATATTTAAATTTACCTCCTCTAGAATGGTTTTAAATTGGATATTAGTTTGGACTGAGAAACACATATCTAAGTTTTGAACCACCATACAGATCTAATTTTGTGTTTGAATTGCATTTCCCAAAAGCCCGAGAGTGTTAAATTCTGAGATATTAGTGTTAGCATATTAGTGCAGCCTTTTCACACCAGGGAATTTCGGGAAAAAATTCCCAGCTGTGTTAACATTGGTTCAGCTGTGTCAGCGGGAGCTTGATGATTTGATCATCTTTCCACTTTTAACACAGAAGTGAACTATGTGAATCCACATTATTTTTTTTTTTCCAGTTCAAAAACTAAATGCCTTGGTGATTAGCAGATATTCAAATGTTTTCTTCAAATTTACCCAAAATTTCCAAATACTTTCTCAGATAACCCAGACACCTTCATAAGGAAATACTGCCATTTTTCGCACAAGACTGTAATTTTTATGACTTCACATCGCATTTTGCCATTCAGTTCCATCTTCCTCTATCGTGCGTCACGATTTCTTTTTCAAAGAAGTGGTTCATCATAGAGTTCTTGGCAACAGAACTCAGAGTAGGTAAGGTATATAACGAAAAATGCAGACATATACCATTTCCCAAGCCCTCTAGACCATATCTGGGGGGTGGAACTAGATGATCTTTAAGGTCACTTCTAACCCAAACCATTCTATCATTCCGTGATTCTTTGATTTTATGATTCTGTGATATTTGAAGTACAAGTATTCAGAAGAGGAGACATTTGACTTTCTGAAACCTCTTCTTTCATAAAAATAAGAAAATGTGGAAAAACCTCATTGAAAACAGTTTTGGTGGCTAATTTTCAGTCACTCTTAAAGTCTCTACTCTGTATTGTAGCACAGCTGAAACAGTGGTATTATGGGGGGGAACTTTTTCTTACAGTTTCCTTACCTACCCAAGGCCAGTGATATAAGCTATCTGAAAACATTTTACAGCATTACATAATGTAGGCTCACAGCTGCTTTCTTTTCTAACCCAGCCTCGCTGCATAGCTTTACAGCAAGAAAACAAGAAAGAACAGCCATGTTCTGATATATTATTTCCCAAACTACATAGACCAAGTGAAGGAGTGAGGAAAGGTGATCAGGGAGCTCAGGCACTGGAAGGGGAAAGGCTCCATTCTGCTGTTGCTCTGCAATAACTTGAAACCAAGAAGTCCTGTTTTATTTACTGACAGAAACACCTTTTTTCAGCATTGCATAATATGAACCTCAGCAAAACAACTGCTGCTGGTGGGAGCCTTACAAAGATACCAGTCTGTGTAATGGGAAGGCAGATGAAAGCCTGGGAGATTGATGCTGGAAAGCCAGAAGCCACTGCCTATGTGCCCCATTTCACTCTCAGTCTGATGTTTGTCCCCTGGCCGTCAGTGTACATAGAGACCTTGAGTGACGACATAGAACAAATCTAATGAGTAAGTTGTGTCACACTTCAGGGAAATTTTCAGGAGAGATTTTTAATTCCAAGGCTGTGCTCATTGCCATTGACTGCAATGGAACACCACAGTAAGGACAGACAATCCTAAATAATGTGGTTGATGCAGATTAATCAAATTACAAAAACTTAATGCTGAGAGTCCCTGGCTATTTTCTTGCACTCAGGATCTCTGTAAAAGATGTCTGAAGATTAATCCTTTTCTCTCTTTTCCTTCAGGTTTCTCTTAATGTAGGGAATCGTGTGACAAGACCAAAATCCCGGCAGCCAGGGGAGATAACTGGATGAAAGGACAGTACATTATCAGGAGATGCAAAGGGAAACTGGTACTTGTTGCTTCTGCTGGTAGCTTTCTCTGCAACTTTGAGAAAGATGCTGCTTACACACTTTGTTCCTTCATCCATTGTCCAAACATTTGCCCAAATAGATGTTTTCTCTAAGTGTAAGCAGTTCCCTGAAAGGCAACAGAACATCTTCAAGTCAAACATGTTTCTGGAGGGGTTAGGTCTTGGACTGCCATCTGATTGCAAAATGCATGCATTGCTGTTTATTTTTACATGTAGTTAGTAGACTTTGCTGTATCCCAAGTAAGACAACAAATAATAAACTAAGAAAGAAAATCATGTCTAAAGTTCAACAAAGTTGCAAATTCTTGCTTTTATGATGATCTCATTTCATGCCAGCAGAATGACATTGGCAAGGGTTTTTTTTTTTATATCTAATGGGCATATCCAGGCTCCTGCCAAACATGCTGCATGCCAGATGAGCTGCTGCCAGGTTATAAACTTCGAAGGACTTGTTATCCAGAGAAATAAAAGACTTTTCTCTCTGACTACATTTTGCAGTATTATTAACAGGTTCATTGCTACCTTACAGAGTAAGACGTTCATCAGTCAAAAAGCACCTTTGGTGCTGTCCAAACCTCAGAGGTGGATACAAATGTCCCTGATTACATAAAGTTTCCATTTTGACCTCAGATGGCTCTGGACAACCTCACTGTTCTCTTTTGGATCCAACAAAACACCAGGGTTTCGCTTGGAAGATGCCACAGCCATGAGCACAGAGGAGAAGCTATGACGTAGTTTGACAAAACAAAAGGGGAGAAATGCAATTTTCTGAGACTATGTGAATTAGAACTTAGTCAGAGATATAAAATATAATGCAAAAAGACAATACCTTGTTTGGTCTAGGACCAGCTTAGGAAAGTTTTAAGAACACACACCCTACACAAAACACATGTTTACATTCTCTCCTTACTGGAGATATCTTTACGAACCGAGATGGTAAAGTCCTCAGACAGCCATTAACATTCATTGAATGTGAGACTCAAAGAGTCTGCCTGAAAATGTGAAGTGTAATTCTGCAAAGAATATCCTATAAAATACAAATAGTTCGAAATACAGTACAATTGGGTTGGCATCAAGTTATTTTCAGGAAAGCAAAAATTTGAAAAAAATATTTTATATAATTTATATTTATTTAGCTCTACATTTTAGTAAACTTAAAAAAAAAAAAAGAATCCATGAACATTTTGAGCTTTTTAAACCATTCTTGAAAATAGTTTGAAAGTAAAATCGAGAAATCTAATTTACAAACTGACCTGGCCAACTATTTTGATTGCATTCTAATGTGTTTTCCAGCATATGCCTTTTGGAAAACTGGACATAAATTTACAAAACGCTTTGGTTTCATCATATTTTCAATTTTTAGTGGAAAAAGTTTTGACTAAATAATATCACCCTGCTTCATTCAGAAGCATCAGTATATATTTCCAATATGAAAACTACGTCATCAGTTTCACCTGAAATCAGGTTTTCATGAAGAACATCTTTTAAAAAAGCGTATTTGAAGGGTATTCACTGATGTCTTAGAAATGTATCTGCTTTAAGTGACGTTTTTAGCTATATGTATCTTCTGGACAACTGCTCTCTAACCCTGTTGATCTTTTCAGGGCTATCATAAGTATTCTTTCATAAAGTAAACAGTGTTCTTTGTTACATACTGTTATTGATAAATATGTAAAGGTTGCATCAACTGTGTTATTTCATCAGCCAAAAAAATGGGTGGGAGATACTACTTTGATACTACTCCCCTGTGGGATCTGGAACATATCACCCTGCAATGCTGCTTTTCTGCTTAGGTCTTTGAGAAGAAACTGTGTTTCATATTGTATTTGTACATTGCCTCTCAGCTGAGACCTGCAGATGCTAGTATAATACAAAGATTAAACAGTGGTACTATCTATCTGTTAAATAATGAATACTGCAAGTGTGGCAATGAGACATCCATTTGGGATGAGAAGGCGAAGCAGGGATATTAAATAGCTTTCCCAAGGTCACGTGATTCATTATTGCAAGAGAAAGGATGGTGAGTGCAAGAGAAAGGATGATGAGTGCAAGAGCCTCAAGTCCAGAATAAGGGTGCCCAAGGACTCCCAACAGCCTTGCAGGCTCTCTGCTGGGGTAGTTACACTCTTACTTGTTTGACCAATTATCAATCAAAGCACTGCTCAGCCAAGTGGAAAGCTGCGGGACATGGGGCTCCACCACTTAGAGATTAAAAACTGGACTACAAATACAGAGGAAAAAGTACCATAGACTACTTCTGTACTAATGAATTAATGTCAGGGAGCATTCCTGGACACTGGACAGGAGTTGTCTGTACCAGTAGAACAGCCCTGGCTATGCACCTGGCCAGGGCCAACCAGCAGTCTCCCAAAGTATCCACAGCCAAGATTAATGAGATACTATGGAGCATGATCCATTCCCAGTTAACCATTTGCCTCCTGGCAAATAGCCAGTTCTAGAGGGTAAGGGAGGTACATGTAAGGACATATGGCATCTCCTGCCGGTTTGGCTTAATGGCAGAGATCAGTCCTAGGCATGCTTAATCTTCTTGTACAGCCACTAGCACTTGCAAAACCACCGAGCTCAGTCCTGTATTTGTGACATTTTGAAGGTCAGACCATGTTTGACTGCAGGGAGACTTCCTTCTTAAGTTCATTGCGCTAGTCAGAGGATTGCTACTCCACCTCTCTCCAGTTTACCTTCACTGGCTCTCGGAGGCATCTTGACCAGAAAGGAGCTACTTGCATCCCCAGGGCAGAACTAGCCACCTGCTAATTATGCACTGTGGTGCACAATAGTAAATCGAGCCGACCTTAGCTGTACGGTACTCCTCTAACAGAGTCCTCGTGAGCTCTTTGACCGCTGTCATGCTCAGGCAGTTGCTTGGCAACACCAGCATCTTCGATATTCACTTGCTGGGCGTTAGGTAATAAACTCACCAATGAGGCTACAGCTAGCTAATTTCCTCTGCCGTCTGCAGCAGAGGATAAAGTGAATCTGCGCTATCTTAGTGATATATCTAAACAACTGCCTGAAGACATTCTTTTGTTACAAATTGAATTCCTCTGTTTCAACTGACAGGTCCTTTACCCTTAGTTGGCTGTCTCATGTTTGGGAATAAACAGAGAGACAGAGCACCTGAGGAGCTCTGTTTCTATTTGCGCATCCGCATACCAAACAGTGTACTATCTGGTAATCAGCAACTGCGCACCTGACGTTGTGTAGGATGCAAACTACAGCCAGTGCTTGCTGGACACAGGCAGACAGTATAAAATGAACTGTGCAGGAGGATAAGTATCACATTTCCCGACTGGGTTGATGATATTGGTGGAAAAGGTGAAATGTTGAGATTTGCAAGACTTCTCCATTTGCTCCACAACGAACAAAATGGAGAGCGTGGGCTAGCATATGCCCCCTTCCTCCTTCCTCATGGAAAACAATATGTTTTTGCAGAGAAAAGACAGGGTAGAATCAACAGCCCAGGACCCATCCCTTCTCCACTGGTTTTGGTGAGCTGGTAAAATGAACTAATTGATCATCCTCTAAGCATTTGCCAAGAAATTGCCTAAAACCACCCACAGCGCTCTGTGACTTCTCATGGTAGGTTTGAACAGAAAGACTTCATGATGCCATGACTGGCATTTTGTGCTTGATACCACTATTGGATAATCCAATATATTGGGTTTCTCAACCCACTTGAGACACACACACGCAAAAGTGCAAACTCTTCCTGTAGCACAAACAAACAATGAGCAATAGATTGGAAGAAATACATGTAACGTATTACTAGTTCATTAAAAATAAGGTATCTAACCTTAATTACTCTTCCAGAAGAGCTGGACTGGATCTTCACGTGCATGTGGAGGCTTCCTGGCAACCCTGTGGAAGACTCAACTCTGTTCAGGTTCTGGGTCTTACGTATTTAAATAATACATAACAACCTAAGGACTGCTGTACTGAATCAGATTAAATGTTTATCCCGGTTTCCCTCTCTAACAGTGGTCAAGACCAGATGTCTAGGAAAAAAGATGTAGCAATACGATACAGTTAGAATGCTTGCCAGCAGGAAAGTTAAGGATTTGTTTGGTCAGAAGCTATATCAACATGTTTGTGCTTAGGAATCCCTGATGGCCTTTTCTTCCAGAGTAAATATTCTTTATAATTATAGAATCATATCACATAATGATTTGAGTTGGAATGGACCTTATAGATAATCTACTTCCAACCCCCCTGCCATGGGCAGGGACACCTTCCACCAGACCAGGTTGCTCAAAGCCCCATCCAACCTCCCCTTGAACACTGCCAGGGAGAGGGTGGCCACAGCTTCTCTGGGCAACCTGTTCCAGTGTCTTGCCACTCTCACAGGAAAGAATTTCTTCCTAATGTCCAATCTAAATCTGCACTCTTTCAGTTTGAAACCATTACCCCTTGTCCTATCACTACCCTCCCTGATAAAGGGTCCCTCCTCATTTCTCTTGTAGGCCCCCTTTAAGTATTTGAGGGACGCAATAAGGTCTCCCTGAAGCTTTCTCTTCTCCACAATAAAACCATGTAGGTTTTGTCAAAAAGCCATTTAGGATTTACCAAATTTGAATGCTATCCAGGGGAATGAGAGAAAGAGGGGTCATGAATTCTGATAGAAAACTTTGTGAACTCCTACCAGGAATTGTGTCTATCCTGCAGGACAGAACCAAGGTGAGCTCTGCTCTGCTGGGTCTGTGAGTTACAGCGTAGCAGGGTTTCATTTCACAGTCTGAGTTCATAAAAGAAACCTATTCCTCTCCATTATATAAATCTAAGAAAATATTTGAGGATGCAGGTTGCTGTGTAAATGTCAGAGACCCCACCTGGAGTGCTGTGTTGAGCTCCGGAGCCCTCAGCACAAGGACCTGAACCTGTTGGAGCAAGTCCAGAGGAGGGACACAAAATGATCAGGGGGCTGTAGCACCTCCTTTATGAGGATGGGCTGAGAGAGTTGGGGTTGTTCAGCCTGGAGAAGAGAAGGCTCCGGGGAGACTTTATAGTGGCCTTCCAGTACTTAAAGGGGGCTTATAAGAAAGATGGGGGCAACCTTTTCAGCAGGGTCTGTTGAAACAGGACAAGGGGTAATGGTTTTAAACTAAAAGAAGGTAAATTTAGACCAGATATAGGGAAGGAATCTTTTACAATGAGGGTGGTGAAACACAAGAACAGGTTGCCCAGAGGGGTGGTAGAAGCCCCATCCCTGGAAACATCCAAGGTCGGGCTGGACGGGGCTCTCATGTATTACTGATTTTCTTACTGCAGGGGAGCTGGACTAGATGACCTTTAAAGGTCCCTTCAAACCCAAACTATTCTATGATTCTATGGTCAACATATTGTTGCAACAGCTGTTTGATACTCAAACTAATCACAAGGAAAATGTACTGCTTAGGTTTTCACTAAGTGTGCTTAGCAGTGATTCCCCATTTCATAAATGAGAGTATGAACGTTGGCGTGAAAAGCTGAGGTGATGAAAAGAAAGCTAACATCTTCAAATACTGATGCTAGGGCATGTGTTGCCAGCACAGCACTTCTCTCCTGCCATTCAAGGGGCATATTTCAAGTCTTGAGAGGTGCTGAGCTTGAAAGGTGTAGCTATTTCTGAATGAAGGGTGCTTCAGAGCTCTGAGATCTTTGATGCTCTCTCCTTGCAACCCAGAGCAGGAAGAAAGTCTGCCCCTCCCAATGCAGTGTATATCCAGAGAGATTTGTAAAAGAAACAAGTTTCACAGACAGCCCCAGTGGTGGTTGACTGAGCATCATAGCTTGTAGCAGATGAAGGGAAATGTCAAGCCTCGTCAGTGCTCTGCTTATGAGGATGGACGGCAACCTGTGTGTGTGCAGCCCAGCAGAAATAAAGTGTCATTTAAATCACTTATGTACAGAAATGAGCAATGCTGTCGGCAGGTACTTTCTACCTTTCAAGTATTCCACTACTTTTGGAAAACAAGAAACAGCTTTGACGATGGCTTTATAACCGTAGTTTCTAATTGCTTGCCAAGCAGCCACAGTTGCAGTCAAATTTGTCTCACACAAAACCTGCCCTGGTGCGTCTACGGGCTCAAATGTGTTCAGTGATATTCACTGGAATGGCAAGGGAATGTGTAAGTTATTAAATTTATTAGACAGAACTTCTGGCAGAAAAAAAAATTCTTGCTAGACAGGACTTGAATCTAGAGGAGGAGGAAATGAAAGTTATTCCTTACAGAAGCAAAAGGAAGTCAGAGAGATGAGAAGGAGGAGACATTTAGGATGTTCTTGATGGAACAAAACCATCATGAGGGGTACAACGCTTGAGGCCAGGCTGGAAGTGAAGACAAGCACAGAGTCATTCAAAACCTCAAAACAGGGACAAAAATACCAAACTAGTGCATGAAAGGCAGTGCCATTAGAGAAATTTTATGCCTTGATTGATGAGGAAGACACACCATTGTACTATTTGCAGTTTGAATAGAAGGGAGTAGCTGAAATTACTCACAGCAGAGTTGTTTTCTATCACTGTTTCTGCAATTGCCATGCTTCCCTTTCAATTCAAATTGACTCTGCACTTTTTTGTAGTGACATCATGAATGACTTTTTTTTTCTCCACAGTGAGATCAATATGAAGTGACACAAACCATAACCATCCTTAGAAAGCTACAAACAAGTGAAAATCTAGTTTAATTACATTGTACACTTTGATAACTTATCTACTCTGTCCTTTTATTGATAATAGGACAAAACACAGCATGATGTAGCACACGATGGAAGAATGATAAGCACGTACTGTAAAGACAATTTCCAAAGGTGGCATAGTCTCTATTGTGGTCTAATACTGTGACTCTTAATCTTGGTTTTGAAAGATGACCAGGTCTGCAAAGATGATTGCATGGTCCCCTTTTTGTTTAGTGCTTACACATAGCTCATTTGCACAAACACACACACACAAGTTGCTCTCCGAGTTCAGACCATAATAAAATAAGAAAACCTAACAAGTTCCCCATCTCTGCCTCATTCTGTCATGGGAAGGGGAGTCAATTTAAGAGCTGACATAGGGGTTTGACTTTTAGAAGTTGCTGGGCACATCACCTTGAAATCACATTCTCCAGAGGTTCTCCTCTGGGGCAACGAAAACCATACAGTCTAGGACCCCCACTAGCATCTGTAAATGTCAATCTGTTGCAGTCCTTTTAACTTTTGATTTCATAGAAGGAGGCAAGTGTCACATTTGCTCCGTAGTAACTCTGTAGTCCCTTCATCGCCCTAGGATCTTCCCGAGTTAAATTGAGGGCACAGTGGATTGACCAACACTGCAGTAGGACTCTTGGGTGAGAATGTGGACATTCGCTTTGCTGCTCTTCCAGGATCTTGCCATGCTATTTGCCATTTTGTTTTCATACTTCAGGAGGTGTCTTCTCCCACTCCCACTGTTTGATACCAAGAAGAGAATTTATGACTTGAGGCTGGATACCACCAAGGATTTCTGTAGCCATCATAATGTGCCACAGTCCTTATGTTCTATCTCAAGTATATCTAAAATTGTACTTATCATGCAGAAAATCAGTAATACATGAGTTCAAGCAGAGTGTGAAACATGGAACAATGATGATTAGATAATGACTCCATTATCTGTACAAATGCAATACTACTACAGTAGTTCATCATAAGATAACATATCTGAAATCTGCAGCTGAGATTTTTGAAACTATCTAGGGGACTGAGGTACATATCCACCATTAATGTTAATGTGTCTGTGTCCCCTCCATCTCTTAAGAAATTTCAACCTATGTTTCAAAAGGTAATAATAAGCTAAGTACAAGATAATTTTGAGTCTGAAGGTCACAGATATCACGAGAGATTCATGCTGGCCTTTACCATAGTAAAATATCAAGCACAGATGCTTTCATTGGAAACTTGCTCCAACCCAAATGCAAAATTGAATCAATACATTCCAAATTCCTTATGAAAGAAACCCTGGGAAAAAATTAGTTAATAAAAGTTTCATTGCAGAGTTTCCATTTTTCTGAGCTTTTTTATGAGAAGACTCTTTTTACATATTTTTTTAGCATCGTAATCTTAGAATGGAATAGTATCATTATTGATGTGGGGTAAGAAGATATAACAACTAAAGTTTTCTCTTTTGGAAAAGTTTTACATTAATTAGCTAGCATTGATAGAAAGGGATTTTCTTCTGAACTAATGTGTCCAGTGCAATGAAATAATACAGCCCATTTACAGATCGAAAATAGTCTAAACATGCAACAAAAATGAAAAAATGGAAACGATTTTTTTTTAATGAGAAAGGTTGGGGGTTTTTTTAAATAAGATAAACAAACACCATTTTTTCCCCAAGTGATTTTTTTACCCAATGAAATGATTTTATAAAAAGAATTCAGGCTTCGAACAACTACTTCTCTGCAGACAAAACCTTTCCTGAAGTGGGCTTGGAACTGGCAACACTGTTTAATATTAAAATATGACTTAATATTAAAATATAACATAAATGAAAGTGAATCATTAATTTATTTTATACAGGGGCAAACCATGTACATTCACATACACAGTGTTTTTTTAAAAAAGTTAAATACAACATATCTTTCAGAAATCAAGTGGGAGCTGATTTAGATATAATGTGATAGCCTGTTTGAATGGCAGTTGTGTATTCAGCTCTACTGCCCTCTATCAAAGACATATAAATAGATGTGTAAAGTGATTTTGTGTCAGTCACTACAAAAGGAATCTCTCCATATTCTTATGATGGGAAAAGCTCTTATTGCAGATGTATTGCAGGTGACCACACCCATTAAGTAATGGGAAACAAAAACTCATAGAAATACAACAGATGTTTTTTCCAGATATACTGAGTTTGCATTTTTTGAACAATGTCAAATTATGCAAAGTCACTGCATGTCTAGAAAGACACACATAACTTCATGACTTCTGCTTTTATTATTTAGCTTGTTAATTGAATGACTTGGTAAATTCAAGTAAATTAAATATCTGATGAGGGATGGGTTATAGACAGCATTCTCGTGGCTTCAGAAAAATGATATTGACAAACTGCTGATAAAGATTAAGTTGATATGTGCCATAGTAAAAAAAAGTTTGTCAGTTGTATGGTAAAGTACTTTGGTGACCTGGAACGCACTCGTACGCATGAACAATAAAATATTTCTTGATGATAGTCTGCCTCAGTTCATTTGCCTGAAAATCTCTTGGCAGCCATCTGGATCAAGGTTTAAATAAAATGTAATACTAAGCCCCTAATCTGACAGTGATAAGCTGGTTACAATGATTATTCATGAGTTTACAGGGAGAGTAGACCTTGAGAGGCAGATGTGAGTCCTTACTTTCAGGCCCAATTTCAGTGCCCTGAATATATTGGAACCACTTCAGAACATAAGGTTTGTTTTATACAAAGAAAAAAAAAATGCTACTTTAATTAGCTAGACTTCTAATTGCTTCCTAATTGTCAGAAGTTACCCTAAAGAAAAAGAGAAACTAATGAATTTCTTGAGGCGTGCTGCACATGCACCCTCACACACATACACACAAAAAGTTGGTTTTGTTAAATTGATGATCCAAAGTTAATGAAATGGCTTGGCTTTGTTTCAGAGGGCAACTGTTCTGAAGTAGGGGGATACCACTTTAGTGTTTTATTGAAACAGAAAACTTTGGGAGGGTGTTTCAAAAGCACTTTGACTGAACTTTGCTCTCATGAATTAATCTTCAAGGCTCAGCCGATGTAGAAAGCTCTTTATTCCTCATGGGCCTAATTCAATGTCTTTTTAAGTCAACAGGCAGTTTTCCATTGCCTTCCCTGCACTTGGGATTAACCTTTAAATTTACTCAAATTAAGATGGGAATTTAGAGAATGGGTTTTATAGGATGCTCTCTGCTTTAATTTCATCACTGTTATGAAGCCTTCTCAAGTAAAGTAAAGGCTATACCTTTCTCTCTTTTTGTGACCTTAATAAGGAAATGTGGTGTAGATAGCAAGGAGCTGTTTAATGTCATCACTCATACAGTAGAAATAGCTCATTCATCCTTGCAAATGTATCATCTATATCTAGGATCTTCCCTCCGTAATTCCACATTTCTGCTGCAAGATGTGCACAGCCCCAGAAGGTGTGCCATACTGTGAATGTCTTTTAGAAGCTCATGCTTGATGCAAGTAAAGTGCTTGCTTTTCTGCCTGTTCCCAAAGGAGAAGTACAATTGCTTCTGAAAAGGGAGAGGCATGGAAAGCTCTGGCCCGAGAGCAGTTGCAGTATTTGCAGACTCCCCTGTTTGACCCCGTTACATTCAAATGCACAAACTTTATTCCCCATGGCACAACCTGCATGACAAACAGTTGGGCCCCTCATGGATAATTCAAGTGCCAGCAGTTCATAGGAGCAATTTGGAATAAACTAGGAGAAGGAACATTCATGTTGGTCAGAGACACCCTCATAGGAAAAACTGTCTTCTCGGAATGGAGGCCATGCACACCATCATCTAAGTGTTATGAAAACTGGTTACGACTGTTTATTTATTTGTAGCACAATGGCATCTAGATGTTCCAGATAAGAGTGGGAGACCACAGAAAGAAACTCATTGCCCAAAGATCTGCTCCAAGAAACTCCAAGCTTAAACTGATGTCAGCTGTAAAGGTAAGGCAATCAGTTTACTGCCATCTAGCTGGGGTAGGACAGTCTGCAATAGAAATGAAATGACCCCAGTTTCCATCTACTACCCCACCCACAGTTCTACACTGCTTTTCAGCTACGCTGACCTTTTCTTCAGTTTCTTAAGTTTCCTTTCTCCCCTCCTTCTGCTTTTCTTTTGGAGCCAGGGGTAACAGGCAAGAACTAAGCTAAATGTTCAGAGTCATCAAATATACATACAAAGACATTTTCTCAACTGTTTGCGGATATGAGGTGAAGAGATTATGGAGTCCCAGGCACTAAGTGCTCTCCTGGGATCCAGGAAAATACAGGAACATGGCTGGATCCAGGCTGGATATTTTCCTCTGGCAGAGAACATAGTTGTCACACCATGTGGCTAGAAGTAAATACTCTGCCCGTTGGAACTAATGAGAGACAACAGCCCTTTTGGCCTCCCTAGCAAGTCCATATGTAATGGAGAACTGCTTCTTCCTCTTTGTCACCACAGGATGTGGCTTGAGGTATTCAGTTTTAATCTTACCCTGATGCACAAGGCTGGTACAAATTCTAACTTCAGCCCTTTGTGTATTAACAACATGAATGAAATTACTTTGGGGCTGTCATTTTTCATCTTGGTATTCTTATGTTGCTGATCTGCAATGCAGCATATTTTTTTGATCCCAAGGACTCAAACTTTGTTTTATAGTTACAAGACTAATCAGGAACGGCCTGAAGGCTCAAATCAAACCAGAATCAGCAGGGGACCAACCTTTAACACCCAGGGAAAGGGAAAAAGAAGCCTTCAAACTAAGTTTTCTTTAACTCAGAGAACCAGTGGGGAAATTATTTGCAGTTGCTAAGGGAGCTTAGTTAAGTCTAACCAGAGCTGTCCTCTGAGCACATCCTAGCACAACTAGCCATGAACTTGGAAGTCAGTTTGAAAGAAGTTCATCTGGAACCAGTACTCACAGAAATCTGGATTCAAGACTACTGACACACATACAAAATCACAGTAATCAATTCAACTAGTGTAAAGCAAGATGGTGAAAATGGTTCAAGGGTATGAAACTTACTCTAGGTGGGTCATGGGGAGCTTCTTGCTCCTAGGTGACGTCCTCCAATTTCACAGACCTCCCATTTCCAAGAGTGCAACAGTGATGATGGAGTCGTGCCATCCCTGTTATCTGGACAGGGAAGCAGTAGCTGCTCTCCTGAGCAAAAGAATGTAACTTTTGACTTCAGTATCACTTCAGTCATGTAGACTATTTCTAAGATCTACTCCTTAGGATTCTGCAAGGATTCATGCCACAGGCAGCTCTAAGAAAGCTAGCAGCAGGGGCAGAAGTTGCCCATTAGACCTCAGAATTGCTGTAGCACCCTTTTTAGATGCAGCAGATAAATTGCAGAATAAAAAATAAATGAAGAACATGCTCCAGAATGGGATGACAGTGAGAATAGGCTATAGCGGGAAGTGAAAAAGGAAAAAGACTACAACCATCAGAGACTAAGGAAAATATGACAATTAAATCCACGGCAGGGGGTTACATGCTTACACTTTGCAGCTTTCCCAGAATTTTTATGCAAATAATTACAAAAATTCCTTAAAGCAGAAATAGAAAAACTCAGTGAAGAGGCACTTTTCTGCTAAATGCAGTACATGCCACCGTGAAAACAGCAGTCCCATCGTTTAGCTCTAAGTACATTGTGTGCCCTGCAGTGCTTCATGCCAGAGGAAATCCACCTGCCTTAATGTTGTAGGTGAAGAAAATATTTATCTCTCTCCCAGAGCTACTCATCCACTGTTTGGCACTAATGTACCCTGCCTTGATTTTATCACAAGTCCTCTGTAAAGAAGTTTTCAGTTCTGCCGAGGCACCTTCCATCAGCCCCACCTACCAGCTCATAAACACACTTCTGAAGCCTGAACTAGCTGTGGTGGTACTTGGGGACATCCTGGAGCACTCACGGACAAAAGACAGCAGAGATCATACAACGTCCAAGTAGATCTTGCTGCAGATAATTAAACAAATCTAAGACCTTCTTTTCAGATGGATCCACAGTTAGAAGTGTGTGCTTTGGAGTTAGTTTTACAGGATGAAAATTGGTAAACTAATTTTGGCCCTGTTTTGTAATGAAGCACAACAAGAGAAGTGGCAGAAGGCAGCTGCCGTTGCAGGAATGGCCAGCTCGGCTAGTTACTGTGAATGGGAACACAGAACTCAAAGGTTTGGTGCAGACAGAAATAGTTGTTTCATTAGGCTTTCCTTAAAATGACAGATGACTACTAATCCTTGCTATTTTGTAATATATACCTAGAGTGTGTTTGGTTGCAGCTTTTGATTCTAACTAACTTACAATGGCTACAAGTCAGTCATGTAAAAAGGCATGGCATATCTAGTTATGTGGCACAGTTATGCGCCTGTACCCTCCGAGAAGGGTCACGATACTTACAAAAAACTTGGCAAAAAAAAAAAATCTAATTTTCTTGTCCTCTGTCTACTTTTACACTGGCACACTTCCAAGGATCACTTGGAACCAATGGAGCTGGCTATGATTAAAGAGCCCATACACACACACAAACAAAAAACGGATTACACAGCAGAGCAACAATACCAAAGACCATTTGAAATGGATTGCTTACTCAAAAGGAGCTGCTTCTTGGAAGGGACACGGCTGTGTTAGTTAATCAGTACTGTCAAAATAGATGTCTCTATCATAGCCTGTTATTTATTTTGCATCAGGAAAGCAACAGTACCTGGTGAAGTTTGGGAAGAAAACACAACATTGCAAATTGCTTTTCTAGAACTGAAGAGAGCAGATTTATAGAGGAGATTGCTCCAAAAATGCACTGAAATGTAACATTGGGGGTGAAAGGGAAAAATAAATGTATGTGTAATACTGCTGACTACACTGCTGACAAGGCAGTTGTTCTGGAGGAAATCATTTTTACAGTGCATCTGAAAAAATAAGCAACCAACCATCTCCTGAGAACAGATTGGTTAGAATACAAGATCTTGAACACATAAATATAAAAGGAACTTTCCTCTGACTACAAAGAAAAAAAAAACCAAAGGGAAGCCTCTAATTAAAAATGAAATAATGCACCTCCAGTATTGACCCTCAGGTCATCTGCATGACAGTGCATCATTAATGAAGAGCACTAGGTTCCTCACAGCTACAAGTTTTCCAAAAGAGCAATCTGTGGATCATAGGGATTCATCTCCATCACAGAAATTGGTGTTTGGAGTTACTTTTCCTTACTGAGCTGTGAAACACGGAGGAAAGATAGTAGATCAGACCTCAGCTGGGAACAGTAGTTGGCTATGCTTAAACTCCATCACATGAGTTACAAGCATGATTAAGGAGTAATTATTTTTTTAATCTAGAATTTTAAATTGTTATAAGTAAAATATTGTTAATTCAATATATATATTGAATGTATATTTTGCTGTGTTTTTTCTCAACTGAAATAGCTACATGTTTCTTCAATCTATAGAAATGGATTAGTATGTTCTGATTAGTGATGTTTTAAAAATAAATTTTCCATTTTAACATTTCAAAACTTGAGTTCACCCAAAATGAGAATGAAATTAAGCATATGTCAAACAAAGAAAAAGACAAAGTATTAGCAGGGAGTTGCTCAACATTGGACCACTTATTAGAATCAACAATGAAAGCCCTGCACCCTTTATATGCTGATGACCAAGACGTTGCTGTAGACACTTCCATAGACAAAGCAGGAAAAAAAAGTGTTTAGCATGAAAATGTTGATGATTCTAAGCTTGGTAGTATTCCAGTGAGATTTCCCCTGCCTATTAGAGGGGAAAACCACAGCTCTTACCCCTACAAAATTTCTGTGTTTTGATGAGATATGAAATATCAAAGTCCAGATCCTAGCATTGAGACAGACAGAATGGAGATTGACACAGAATTTCTCAAACTCTTCTTTAAACTACTGTATTTTGAAGAAATTAATGCTCGTTGAAATGGACCCTGAAGTGGGACCTTAGACTTCCAACCTCAGGTGAACATCTTTAAAGGCATCCATAAATCTCAGACACAGGTTTGGACACTTAAGTCTGTTTTGATCCTGGAAAACTTAAATAAAACACCTGTTCATTCAATGCATATGAACAGTACTATAATTTGAAAGAAGGTCTTTTCAGAAACAGCATTCATTCCATATCTTTATTTTACACAGTGATGTCATCTATTCTATCTATTCTATTTCATGTCATCTAGTAGTTGTTGCTTATGAAGTTCCAGATGTCAGTAACCCAGCAGCCAGGTTTTGAACTAATGAAACCTCTAGACATAAGCACAGAACTTTTTTTGCCCCCAAAAAATTGTTTATTGGTGAAAAATTGCTTTCTCAGAATGACAAAGAGTATTGCCTAATGGTTACAGGAGAGATAAACATCTAGGGATGGATTTTCTGATGTTTTGGATTTATTTTTTTCTTTTTAATGTCTAATGTTAATATTTATATTAAGTAGGGTGTTTCTCATTTAGATATGAGCTTTTATTGAAAATGTCTGGGTAATATAAAGATTAATTCATCCACCAAAATTGTTTTACAATCAACCCCCAAGTTTCAGTTCTGTAAGCACACTAAGAGAGTAAATGTCTACACATATGTTTCGATGAGGACATCAACTAGACATGTACTGAGACCACCTTCCCTGTGATTCACAATATCCATATTCCTCTCAGTTATATTTTCAAATCTGGAAATAGTCTTTGTAATATCAACACAAATATACTCCCTCTTCATATTGTAATGAGAAGAAGCAGAAGGTCCTTTTTCAGTACAAGCTTTAGTCTCAACAGAAGCAAATGCAGCAGAAAAATTACTCAGATCATTTTTCACTCTTCACCTTTTTCCCGCCTTTAAGCAAGGACCATGACGTTGAATATGCACCATCTGCATATCAGACAATAGCTCAAGGAATATGTGTCACCTAGAGATCTTCTAGTATTGTGGGAACAAAATTCAAGATTAACCACTCAAATATTAACAGAATAAGCTGAGGAAAAAAGGAGAGGAAACCATGAAGAAAAGCGTTTATGAAAAAAATCTAAAATACTCTTGTTCCTCATTAAAAGGCCACAATCAAGGCCTCAATTCGAAACATGACTTAGTTCTTGGCATGTCTGAAATTTGGTTGGAAGGCTGTATTTCACAAATTTCTTGCATTTTTTATGGGTAGAAATAAACCCTACAGTTTGTATATTCTCAAACTCAGCTAGGCACATTCATTGTTTTGAAAATTTCATTTATTAACTCTTCGGTTTATAAACCTCACAAGGCTGTGGTTTGCCTGCAGTTCATGCACTTAGGCCAATGGATCATAGGTTCAAACTGCAGAGGACCACAGTAGAGGGAGCAGGCAGCGATGGCTCAAGATGAAAAGCGGCCATGGGATTCCTGATTCCAGTTCGTCCAAGAATCCCACTTCACTTCAGCACCTGCTTGTATTCCCAACAGTTCCCATCAAGTCACATTCTTGCTGAGGAGTTCAGATGCTTGGGGCAAAGAGGTCTGGTTGGCTTTTTTTTTGGAAAATGTGGTAAGAAACAAACAAAAACTTGTCAGATAAGAAACCCCAATACAACTTGAAAAACCATCCTACAGTGCTTCTGAGAAAAGGTTTTGAGAAAGGAATTGAAAAGGTGCTATTTGAAAGATTTGCTGCTTTTAGTTGGAAAACTACTTCTGGGTAGTTTGAATTTTCATGTCTTTATGGATGGATGTCTTTAAGTGTCTGACATTTCTGACCATGGGAAACACTATAAGTTTCAGTTCTCATAGCCACCTACTCCCCTCCTTGGTGCCACTTAGACCCAAGCATTGACAACCACCTTGCCTGTGTCCCACCTGGATCCCCAGCACAGGGTCCTTGCTCACCCTTCCTGGGGGGGGAACCCTCACCCAGCCTTCCTCCAGCCTCTCAAAGCTCCAGTTGACCCTTTAGGACATTTTCAAATGGGGTAAAAATCCAGCATCAATTTCCCATGAAAGCCAGTCAGTGAAGAAATACCTCAGGTTTTCTACAGCCAGTGACCTTCTTTTCTTGGATTCCTGTAAACTACTATTTTTAAAAAAATTGTTTTAGTATCTGCTTCTGTGAGAACATTTGTCTTCTGCTATTGTGTAAAACAGATATACAGCTTAAATTTGACTAAAGCTTGGTGAAATTTTTTGGCCAAAATATCTCCTGAAGAAATTATTCCATGAACAACAAAATATATCAACAAGTCACATTGAATCTATGAACAGTTTGAGCCCCAGAAGGCTTAAAGTAGTCTCCCTTCCAAAGAGATGTGTTCATATTTAAAGAAAATCAGGTGTTTGTTTTCTTCATGCAAAATAGTATTTAATTTAGAAAATTTCTAACAAACTTATTTTAAAACTGAAAAAAATAGAAATATAATTGAAGCAATGCATTTTGCTTGAGGTCAAATGAAGTGAGTAATTTGACCAATGATAATTTCATTTCTCTTAAAAATGTTTCCTTTACACTCAACCCAAAATTATTGTTTCTTTACTTTCAGAAATACCAGCAAAACAAAAGATTCACTATTTACACAGCTGCTTTTCTGACACATATGCCCCAGTCTCAGGGCTACATTTCTTATTCCTGGCTGGGCTTCCCATGAACATTCCACTAGTTAATAGCAATAACATGGGTCAATTCAGGCTTGAGTTAGGTAGGTGGTGCTTTGTGAATTTTTGTCCACAATTATTAGGTCTGAAGAGATTCCATTTTATTATTTCATCAGTTTCTCAAAACTGGGATAATTTATGCTGCAATCTGATTTGGATAGAAGGAAGGTTCAGTATTCTAATAAAGGAAGGTACTAATACAAGTACTAGTACAAGTTTCCTACTTCAGAAGGTTTCATTACTTCCTTACCATTCTCTTTATTATGTTTTTAGTAGCATTTTTGTAGAAGTCTTGTTCCTGTCCTAGTTTATCTTACTGGCATTTAACGTCCTCATTTTTGGAAATCCACTGTGTCAAGCTGTTGGGCTGCTCTAAGATTTCCCTGTAAACTTTGCTTACTGTGCTCTGGTAAGATACTTCAAGTTAAGTTTTTCAGTTTTGGGATTTACTTCTGATGAATCTGTGGAGTTGGCATGTTTCACTAGGATTTAATCTTACATTAAAAAAAGACACTCAAAATTTTCCTTAGCATTTAATCAATTTCACACCAAAACCCCTCTTCCTCTTTACACTTTTCCAGCTTGTCCAAAATTTATTGCTTTTTCTCTTTTGCACCTTCCCATTTTAAGTTCTCTGGACACTAGTTTATACTCCAGTAATTCTCACCTTTCACTACTTGCCTTCTTTCACTTTATTTCATCATTTTCTTTTTGTTCATCCACTAGACATATTTTTCTGACACGATTTTCCTTTCCTGTCTCACTGAATGCTTTTCCTGGTTTGAATTTCTGTATTATTTTCCCATGCTCTCCCTGTTCCCCACCACCTCTGTGTCCTTTATGGATCTTTCTTGGGCTCTATTATTTCTACGTTTCTGCTCTTGTCCTCATGCTGATATACTCTCTAGTGCCTTTTCTTCTTAGATTTTTACTCTGAATCCTTCATGCAGAAGGTGTTCAATGCCTCCCTCTCTCCCCTCATTAGTAATTTTCTTATGCTTGTAACACTCTCCACATGCACATATACTATCATCTTCACTGCATCCAAAAGCTAGAACCAGCCCTTACATGATCAGTATGGGTAACCACAGCAACTAGATTCCAGTCTGCCTTTGTTCAATCTGTTATGATACTTGACATCTTAACCTTTTCTTTCCCAATAATTATTTTATTGAGCATGTAGATGTGATCAGGACAGCGGGTTCCAAAACACTGAAAAGGTATTTTGGATAATGTTTACAGTTTAAGGTACCCTTCCTGTGTCTCATCAGAAATCTGGCTTTCTTTTGGTTCCTCAAGGGGATTATGCTTAGCAAAAGCATCACTGCTTCCAGTTAGGATACATACTCCCCATGTTCAGCCAGACAGATCCCTGGGTTTCTGTCCAGAGAATTTTTACATACTGGGTGGAACAAGGGCCATTACGTAGTTTGAGAGCCTACAAGAAAAGGATGCGAGTAGAGAAGCTTAACTGTAATTTTAATCACTGCTAACAATAAAACCAGACAAAGGAGGGACTGGCTGTATGACATAAAATAAAGGAGTGGGGGGAAAAGAAGCTATCACCGTGCTATACCTTCCATCTGTTCAGACATGGAAGGAAATCTTTGCATGACATTTAGAACAAATACGATATTTGTTTATCTAAAACAGAGACTATCGAATTCTGTAGCCCGTTCCTCAGGCACATCTTGCTGAGAGTGCCTGAGCTGCAGGATACCACTCCGAAGGTGACCTCATTCTGAAAGCTGAATCCAAATGAATACAAAAATATTTGTTTATTGAAATGTGTTGTAGCAGTTTTCAAAGTGACCTAGTGAGAATTGCAGCAGAGGAAAAAAGGTCTATTTTAGTTACTGCTCAGCTCAGTATATTATGCATCAATCCAAGGCTCCTTCTACTAGGGCTTTCAAATTATTTTAGGGAAAAACAGAATAAATAACATATAATACTTTTACAGAACTCTTTTTTACTCTCGGTTATACTAGGATAAATTCAGCGTAAATCTAACGAAGTCAATGGTTTTCTAATAGTGTAAAAGCTAACATTGAGCTCTGAAGCTTCTCATGTTTTATTTGCCAAGTGTTTTCATGTTATGCTGGCAAATAGACAGTGACAGGATGTACAGGTTTTGGAAGCCCTTTGGCACACACCAAAGAAGCCCTATTATACCCCATGACAATGCAGCCATTTGCGAACGCTACCAGAACTGGACTTCCTAGCCAGAAGCATAGCAATTCCTCTCACTGGTTTGTTGTCCTCACATGTTTACTTGCTAAATTGTAAGGAAAAGCATCCTGGATGTTTCCTTGGGGTGGCAGTTGGGACTGAATGAGAATTTTTTCACTAAACCCCAAACATGAAGGAAGAACATTCAATAGAAACATCAAATAACCATCATCTACTCTTTTCCCCCTCCCCTCAAAATGTGCTCAAGCTCTTTCCAAACTCCCAAAATATCCAGGATCATGGTTCTTTCATTCAGTCATAAGAGATTATTTCCTTTTGGAGATAAGCTTTCAACTTTGCATTAAGTTACTTGCATTATTTATTAACAACT
The DNA here is from genome assembly GCF_034619465.1 of Leptosomus discolor. Classification (NCBI taxonomy): domain Eukaryota; kingdom Metazoa; phylum Chordata; class Aves; order Leptosomiformes; family Leptosomidae; genus Leptosomus; species Leptosomus discolor. Next base: position 67,295,567 of record NC_141394.1, on the reverse strand, counting down.
CCTATGTCTGCTGAAAGAATACAGAGACATTTGTCATATTTAATTTGTGCTTAATAAATAGAAGGCTAGATCCAAAAAAGACCTTGAGCATCTTAAATGCATCTTCTGGAAAACCTGGACCCCCCAAGTCTCTATTTTCAGTCCTGAAAGCATCTTCTGAGTTGTCACTCCACATGAGGGTGCTGACATTCTGAGCTATCTCCCTGCAGGGGTCAGAAAGCCCTGGCAGCCAGGTTGCCCCTCTAGCCACAATGGGAAGCCAGCAGATTGGTAGAGCTGCCTGGAGGCTTCTGTGGAAGAGTGGTAGTTTATTCCTCAAGAGGACCTGATGTAGAGGTAGGACTCTGCTCCTGTCTAAATTCAGCAGTGACTGCCACTTTCTTAGGTAGCCACGGGAGGTGTAGGCTTGAGTAAAAGTAGGTGCTTACCAGTGGGAAAAACTGGTTACCACTCTTCCCCCTTTAGCGTCCTAAGTGACCCAGTCTTGGGCACATTCACTGCTCTTTTTTAACCACGCAGGAGAGCAAGAACAACCACACAAGAAATAAGTATGTGTGATTGAGACCAAAAGGTTGCAATTGGTATGGACAAAGGAGTGCTGAGCCTGGGTTTCACTTTGAAGCATTCAAACAGCTGGAATGCGTCCAAATGCCATCCTTGCAGGTTTCCTCTAATGTCTCCATTATAATAACCTTGTTTTCCCCTGCCTCTGGTGATTTCATGTGACCCATACCTCTACAGCATCTCTGTCCTTTGTAAGCCACGTGAGAAGCAGCTCATTGCAAGCTGCATAGGGGCTAAGTTGCCACCCCAGAAACCCTGCAAGCTGGCTACTCACAAAATAAACAGAAACTTGTGGTCCAACAAGGCTGACTGGAAGGAATAGTCTAGTTGTCTTCTAGAGAAGAAAAAACTAGTTCTTATGGCAGGGGAAGAGACTTCTTCAGTGCTTACTCAGCTGTCTTCAAGACTCATCTCCTCTGCCAGTGTTGACTGAAGTTGGTCAATAAGGATCAGAAGTTATTGTAGGGAATAGCTGCAGCTTGATTACTTACAGTTGTATAAAACCTCACACCACCTAAACAAAAGTTAAGCTACTCTTAGTTAGCAAGACCTTTTCTATATTATTACTTGAGACAATGAAGGACAATTGACGATTTCCATCACATCAAAGAAAGTCTCAGCTCCATAGGTCATCCCTGTTCTGTACACCTTGGACATGGTCCTTCCCCGCTCAGCCCTCTCTTTTCCAAAGTGAAGTTAGGATGGGGATTCAAAAGAAAGGCTAAAAGGGAGGGGATTATCAGCATTAACTCTTGTTCGCATATCTGGGTATCAGCTTATCACCTGCTGTTAGTGTACTGAAACACAGAATAAAGCTGCATTTCTGTAAAAGACATTGGGTGCAAAATTGGACAGAAGAGTCAGATTGCAGTTATTCCATTCTTTAACACAAAATGTGAAATTGCATGTTAACTGCCTTCTGGGCATACAGTAAGCATCCATTAAAATAATCACCATATGGCTCTTTTTGGGACATGGTAACTTTCATGTTATTTCAGAATTCATTCAGATGAACAATTTTACAATGGACCCTACAGGACCTTGAAAGGATTTTATCAGGTTACTGGATTAAGGCTTTGATAGAGATTCTGAGGAAAAAGCAGGTGGAAATAACAGTTCACACAGTGCCTCTGCAGAGTGATTACTGGGCTATATTCTCTGTTCAAATGGGAAAAGGAAATCCCTTGAAATAAAAAGCCTGGCTGCTGCTGATTAGCTGACAAGAAGGAAATTGAACACTATGCGTATAAAACTCTATATGCGCTACCAACAGATCCATCATGTCAGCAATTCATTTTCTTATGGTAGCATGGGCTTGGAGAGGAAACCATTAAGGTCCAAATAAATTAATAACAGAGAAAAGTAGTATCCCCTGCCTTGCACGATTTTCTATACACGTGGCTTACAGGTCTGGTTTTGGGTGGTTTGTTTTTTTTTTTTTTTTTTTTTTAATATTTATCCCTTCCTCACTCATGAACTTTACCACATTATAAAGCCAGGGACCCAAACATTTTGCTTTTTGCTGTTATCAGCGTATAACTTTCATCAGTTTCTCCAGCTGCAGGAATACTGTAGTAAGAATATTCTATAGGGAGCAGATACCTCCAAACTTGTGTTTCTAGTTGTACCTGGAGTTTATAACAAGGACTAAGGGCACGATAGACTGAGGGTGAACTCTGGTCAACATTCACCTAAAACATCATTACATCAGTAATTATCTTTTTTAAACAGTCTACATCCTCTGTATAGTTTTCCTTCAGTTTTACCGCTTTCAGAGTCATTGAAATGCATTTTCTGTTGGAGGACTCCAGTTGTGGTGGTGATGGTACGTTAGGTGGCAAGTCCCATGAAGCATGCTAATATGCGCTAATCTTTTAATGATGATGAATATTTGACTCTTTGTAATGGGGATATTTTTTTTAAAGAGGCTTTCCACAAAAAAAATCATCACAATGGTTGTCACAAGTAAGCTTCCCTCCCCTTTGAAAGAACTGACTGTAGTGGAAAAGATAATTACTTAGTTCCTTTATCTCCGAATTATTTGTAATAAAACCTGAAATCGCACCACAAGGTCTTTCATGAGGATGTCATAAATTAAGATGCATCGATGTATTTGGTGCATCTGTTCAGCTCTGCGCTCCTTTGTCTTCTGCAAATAGCGCAGCAGCTTCAATACCCAGCAGACAGCATTTACGCAAATGATGTCGTGGTCTGTATCATTAATATTCAGCGATTGTCTGTCATAGACACCTTACTGTACATCTGTTATGCAAATTTATGTTAATTTTTGCTCACTGACAGCTGCCTTGGTTCCCTCCCTAAAATGATCTTTTCCATTTTGAAGTTTGCAATCTGTTCCCAAAAATGTTAATCTAACAATTAACTGAAATTGCTAAACAGAAATTTTACATGTTATGTCCAAAATAGAAACCAGTGTTTTTAAATAGATGGTGAATCTTCTCTTCACATCATTTGTTTTATATGTGATTCAGAGAAGGGTAAACATTGATCTTTGCACAGCCTGTGTTGGGATAAATGACAATCTCCCTATACAGCAATAGGTTTTGCAGGAAATGATGCCATCTTATTTTCACATAGGCTGTAGGCATAAAACTGACTTTGCCATTAAAAGCTGCTCTTTGTACAATTGTTTTCTATTTAGACTTTTAGAAATGGAGAGGCCATTCTTTATTAATACATTGTTCATTTAAACCTTTGATATTAAATAATATGACCATATTTCAAATAAAGACAGCAAGCATGCTAAAAATGTTTCAGAAAAATTACAACATCACAATAGCATAATGTATCAGGAGAAGTGAGATATGGAGGTCTGGAAAGCTAGGTTAAGACTGCTGGGGCAAATGCTTTGACCCAGTATTGACAGAACTGTGTTTTTTCTTCCAGGGTCAGGAACCAGACAAATTACCCCAGGTAGCCCACAATAGCCAGTGGACATCTGAGCAGGTGGTGTATAGGAGAAGGTTTACGTCTGTTAGACATCAGGGAAGTACACTAGGAGAGCCTAGACAGAAAAATTGTCTCCACCTTAAACCAAAGTACAACCAGATTGCTGGCACAGGGTGTTTACAAGTTCTGGGGCATTGCTTAGATCCGGAGCAAGAGAAACATTGACAGGAGCCAGGGAGAGCTTGGGTCAGGCAGACACCTGCAAGAGATGTCAGAAACATGAGGGTAGCTCTCTGTCTCAGAGGACAGCTCAAACTGGGGATGAAATGGAGAGGGACAGGTTGCAGTCACAGATCAGGCTGTTATGGAAGGGAATTAACTAAGAGTAGGCATACTGCCTGTATTGGAAAGAAGTCCCAAAGTGTCCAAATACTGAGGCCAACAACTTCAAAGCAGAAACCGCTTAACTACATTGCCTGGTAATGTAATAGGGCCATGATGTAATAGATTTTTCAGAAACCTACGGCCAAATTGGAATTTGACAGAATACAGAACCTGACTATAAACCATACAGAAAGAAGCTGCAAGAAGTTAAGTTGTGCACGTTAGAAACAGCATTACAGCACACCACAGATTCAATATCAGTCTTTACCACAGAAAATATAGCCAAGATACCTATCCAAGCCCTACCCTTATCAGGAAATAAAGAGCATGCTATGTCAGGCTGAGCTGTCAAAATAAGAAGAGTAGGAAAATTAAACTGATAAATTAAAGAGCAGCATGTCACCTGACTGATGGCATCCCTCCAGGAGATCTCTTAGAAGCATAGCCACTGCTTCTAAGCAAGAATACAGAATAGCTCATTAAAAAACCACAGAATGGCAGGGTAGCAAGCATTGCCCTTTCCTTCCAAAAAAGGGAAACAGGGGAATTCTCAGAGTTACAAACTGTGAATCCTCAGAAAACTTTTTGGAACATTGAAGACAAAAGTAAAAAATCACCAAAATGAGAATTCTATGAGGCCAAGCTGGCAGAGCTTCTATTAAGGAAAACTGTTCTTCTCTAGTCTGTCGTAATGCATCAAGTGTGTTAAACAATGGATGATGAAGATCATTTTATAAATAAGTTCACTTGAAAGACCATATATTTAATTGAAAAGGTATTTCCTGAGGAACCAATTAGGAAAACAGAATAATCATGTAAGAAGAGTGAATATTCTGCTGTAGTTCAGAAAGTAACAGACAAGACTGCAGCAAATAGAAGTATACAACTTACTGCCAAATTAGAAACTCATAGTGAAAAATTGCTAAGCTATTTTAGATACTGCAATTAATAAGATTGTTTAGAAAAGGTCTAAACAACCGTATCAGTATTTGCAGGTGCAGTACTTTGTCTTGATGTCCAGACAAAGGAAAGTGCTTGACAGACTTAAGAAGGCTTTTAAAATAAATCATAAGGCAGCACTTGAAAAACAAATTCAATGTCAAGTACAAGATAAATTTAGGGACATGGGATACTACATTTCAAGGAACCTCTTGAGACATCAGGTTCTACCATTTACCATTACAGGCAACCACATCATGTAACTTTTCATCATAAATATATCAAGTTCCAGTTTTCATTCTAATCAGAATTATCATACATATTTTTGGTATACAATCTCCTCATAACATAGTTTGAATTGTTTGTAGCAATATGCATGCATATAACAGAGGATGATTCATAAAAATTAAATCTGATTTTGACTTCTGTTTCACCTGTGTTTTCATGAAACACTTATCTAGTTAAAGAAGAGCTTGCAATATAGTTCCAATAATATTATACTACCCTATTGTAGGGATAACCCTCACAATACAATTTCTTGGTGTTTTATTAACAGACATTATTGGGAATGAGACTGATATTGTTGGGGATGAGCCATTTTACAGTCATTCCCCTGTTGGTTTTTGTTGGGTTTTTTGGGTTTTGTTTTTGTTTGTTTGTTTATTTGTTTGTTTTTACGGCTCCAACCATACCATCTCCTGTGCATGTATTTCAGCACTTCAGCCTCCATAAATAGTTTTCCTAACTGATTACATCAACCTGAAACATACTCCTATGGAAGTTTTGTGGGTTTTTTAATTACAGGAAATTAGCAGGGGACACAGGAGAGCATACCAAAAGGTTTCTGCCTACTCCAACATTGCAGGTGTTGCTAAAGTGGTGGGATGACAGTAGCAGTAGTGCAGGCAGAGAGCTATTAAGAACAGGTGCACCAGTCCAAGGTTACTGCATCCACTTGGCACCCCAGCAAGCATATCCCTGCCTACTTGATGCTATTCATCAGTCCCAAAGTTCAGGGCTTTGCCTCCTGTGTTAGCTTAGTTTTGAACTAAGTTTATATTTCAAACATCCTAACTCCAGAGAGATTGTTACTAATTTGAGGTCCAAAGAGAGAGACAATTTTCATCATTTGAAGTAGTTCAGTCACAGTAGTTGTAAGAACAAAATGCCAAAGAGCAGCTAGAACATAACTAGTCTCAGAGCTCAAATCTGGTATCTCTTTGGTGACCAGATCTTCTAAAACTGGTTTTTCCCCTTGATGACACTAAGATTAGATGAAGCCTTTTTTTTTTTTTAATACTCTGGCATTCTACTGTCATATGGCTGAATCATTTGTAAGGAAAAAGAACGTGATGAACTGATTTATTTAATGTCCTTAAAACCTTGACAATATTTTGGTACAATGTAAACCTCAAGTTGCTGACTATATTCTCAGCAAGATCTCAGGAACTTCCACCTATAGAAACGAAACAAGACAAAGACCATTTTGCCATTTTGATATTCTTCTTCTCATTTTGGAATGGAAACAAATATTTCAGTATTTCCTGATAAAAAAAAAGCTGTCAAAGTTGTGACAGACTGATTAGAGTATTTTGCTTCCAGAAAACAAACACTGGAGTTTATTTTTCATGTTTCTGAACATCTTTATTATACAGACAAAATAAGTTTAATCAGAAATGGGCCCTTAAAATGAAAAAAATCAAAACATTGTTCTAAAACTGGTGAAGCACTTTAATTTTATTGTTTTAAAATGATGTTTTTTCCAGACTGATTAAAAAAGTCTTAATGAACCATATTTCATTTGAAGGGCTGGAAGAAAATTTCAGAGGCGCCTTCAATAGAAGTTTCCTGAACAGCTCTTTCCTGAGCTCTGATGTGCAAAAAACTAGGTTTTGAACAGCCTGTAGCCAAAATGCTGAGTCTGTCTTAACCGCAACAATTCAGACTCCATACCCAGCCCTTCACACATACTTTGTATACAAATACCAAAGACAGAACAACCCAGTAGCTTTTTAGGCCCTACCAAATGCACCAAAAGCAGAGATGGGCAGCAATTCTTGGAACGACACTACAGATATGATGCCTGGTTTGCAACTCACTCCTTCTATGCAGAGTGTGCAATTCCTGCTCACTGGTGCCCCCCAGCACCCCTCACCACTGCACAGTGTCTTCCTGCTGCCACCTTGTCTGTTGCACAGCAGCTTTTAGAGATGATATCTGCAGCCTCAAGAACAAAGGGGTTTTGTTTGTTTTAGGAATGCTGCTGAACAAGACAAACCCACTATTATTTTCACTTTGACTGTTCTTTATCTTGACATCTACCTCCCCAAGACAGAATACATACCTAGAAAGAGAGACTTAATTAGATTTCTTATTTCTGCAGCCACTAGTGCAACAATAGTCTCTTCTCCCTACCCATCATCGGCCACAGAAAATAAGATTGGAGGGATCTGAAAGATTGGAAGTCTGTTAAATTATTCACAAGAGCAGCGCTGAGGGCCACCTGTGAAGAGTTGCATTTCTTTATGGAACTGAGTGACTTTCATCAGTCACTTTATTGACCAGTGTAGAAAAATGTAGAGTTAATGCACATGAGGAGAACCCCCATAAAATACATGCAAGAACTGCTCCAACACCACTCCACTAACTGCTGCTAATTAGTAATGGGATCTTGGGCTTATAATAGGAAACGTCTTCATGGATCTATCATGTCACTTATTAATAGTGATCAAACAAGCCAGCTAAATGCTAGGAATTACTAGAAAAGAGAACACTCTACTAGGAGTAGAGAACAAGACAGAGGCTATCACGATCCTGCTGAATAAATCTGTAGTTTACCTGCATCTCAGGTGCTATGATTTATAATTACCCCAGCTCTAAAAAAAGTAAAAAGAAGACTGTAAACCCAGGAAACATTCAGAAAAGAACATAATGAAAAATCACTTCTGTTTAAGAAATGACTTAAATAAACTGGGTGTCTTCACTCTGCAGAATATAATAATGCCATTACTGGAATGGGTCAGGAAGTCACTGTTTACTGTTTATTCCACTGCAAGAGTCCAGGAGCAAAGAGAAGCTGGACTGAAAACAAAGGAGATGGATCTCCATTCCCTGGGTAGCAAATTGCAGAGGCCTCAGAGATACCAAATCTGGTTCAGAAAGCTTCCAAGCTGACAACTGTTAGAGACTAAGAGAGAGTGTAGGGAGGGGAGGAGCATATACAGCTATCCTACTGCTCTCCAGGTCATCCATTTCTCTCACACGCACACAAGATTTTAGGCAAGAGAAACCTTCCCCAGAGGCTTAGACATTCACATCAGGTAAATGAAAGATCTCCATTCTGTCCACAAGAGAAACAAATAAGTGCTCAAATAAGGGGGGGGGGGACCAAAAAACAACCCCCCACAAAAAAAAAACCCACAAAATATTTTGCAGTTTTCAATCCTCAATAGACCACAAAACATTCTTAAAAATAATCAACCAAACTTACCTTCAAAGACAGGACTATTTTTACCCTGTATAAGACGAAAGCTTCTCCTTGCCCTTTGCTCAGCAAGTCCCAACACTGAATGAGCCCCCAACCTGCCTTCACTCCCCACCTTTATAGGCTGCACCTACGACCTGACCAACCAAAGGCTGAAAAGCACCATCCCGAAGAAGACCTCTGTCACCCCTTCCAACTGTTCAAAATCCCACTCACAAAACAAAAGCATTTAGCACAGTGTCATCACACAAGCCACTTCACCTGAGAAAAGCACTCCCTTTGGTTGTGGTACTATTGGGAACTACTCTCAGCTCCTGTAGTGCCTCTACCTCATACGCCACCCCTGCTGTTTTCAAAAGACAAGTGTTTGTCAGAACATTACTTCAGCTACAGGAAAATTAAAGTCACATGTTTCAAGGCAGATTTAGCAACTCAATAGCTACAGTTAATACAGGAAAAAAAAATCTATGGTGATTGCTAATAAATGATTATCTAAGAGAGATTTTTGCTCACTAGATTTCATTAACCTGTTCCTTTCCACCCCACTTAGTCTAAATCCAATTAAATAATTGCATATTCATTGTATTTAAATAAAGCTGCTGCTAGTCTAACAACCATCAATGACTTGTGAACCTCTGCTACTTGTATTTAATTGTTCTGCTCCTTTAAAAATGCCATAGTGATAAAGAACAGAAACAAAATTAAATTTGAATAATTACTTAATATGGGGCTGGGAAGTGGGCTAGCTTAAACTTGTGAGTGTGTGCATGCTGGTGCTTCCTAAGATCTTACTGAAAATGATTCTATACTATAAGAGTAATAGAAAGGGAAAAATTATGTCAGGAGCAAGTTGTAAGTATCTGTGGAGGACGCATTACAATGCTGAATCTTTTGTGGCTGTAACTGCAAATAATTGAGCTGATTCATGGAAAGGGATACCTCTAATATGAGAATAATGCAGCTTTAGAAGGTGTTTTGAATGTCTTTTTAATATGGGCTTAAAACAATATAACATCTCCCTAGATTCATTGGAAAAACTTTCATTAACCTGCATAGAAGAAAACTTCAAACTCACAGTTGAGTAGAAATAGGTGACATTTTGATCTAGGTAATATGAGGATATACAAAGCATAAATAGAGCTAATTTAGATGTGCAGCAGTGTATGTAGGTTTAGAATTTTGCCCAGAAATTTTCATTAAAATGAAGTCCTTCTCAAATGCCAGATATTCTTTGGGAATAAGTAAGGTGGCAATCAAAAGAACAAATAAACCTAGATAAACTTTAAGATTAGTTACTTAAGCAGGTGTGCAGGTTAGATAAATTCACAAAGAAATTCCCTCTGTGAAAAGGCATATATTCACCTCATTAACTGCCTGGGTTTCTACATTCACACCTCTTTGGTCTTTGTTTTCCATTAATTCTAGTAAATGAGGTTATTTGTAGCAAGTCAAAGAAAAATATAAATTTAAGCAAAAGGAATACCCCTGAAAAGCAAATTTGCAGTATTTCAAGCTCATGTGGGGATTTGTACTAAGATGTGAATCCTCAAGCTGTGCTTAGAGCTTGGGAGAGGGAACACTGTCAAGCTGTGCTGCAGCAAAGAACACAGCACACTCTAGCCATATGCATGTTCCCAATGTTCATGAAACTCGTCAAACCTCCAGCTGAAAGTAAAATGACTGAATCCAAGGTTTAATGTAGATGTATTGTACATTTCCATCAAATCATATTTACACTGAAAAGGTCATGAGCTGAACTTTGTTAAACGTAGAGGATCCAGTGTGGTGAATCATCATACTGTTGGCTAATCATTTCTACACATGAATACACTGAGCTTTCCTCAATTGTGTTTTAATACAAGCCTTGGGATAACATCAAGGTGGCACTCTGACTGCTGGGCCAAAATAAGCTGCAATAAAGAGAAGAATACTCATTTATTCCCAGGATGGTTAAGTCATTATTCTATAAGGAACAAATCAGCATTTTCACAAGGATATCTGCAATCTACTCCATTCTGCAAATTTATAGGCTCAGTTCTCCGTGGTCCTAGCAGCTACAATCTCCTAAGTAGACTGGTCCAAGCAGCCCTACAGCAAGTAATAAGGAGTGGGATTACTGAAAAGATGTTATTGAGGGTTTTTTCCCATCCTCTATTGGCACTGCAAGTTGTTATGAATTTTCAGTGTTTCCCTGGCACTCATTACTGTGATGCCTGAACACCTGGATACAGCAATAAACTTTGACCTGGTTGGCTGTTGCAAAGTATGTCTTTCTGTAAAATCAAACTTTTAACGCTGTCAGCCTCTCCCATATGATTGTTTTTTTATTATTACTGTTTTACTGCCCAGTACCAGGACCTCTGTATTCTCTGTAACTGACTTGTTTGGTTTACAGCTGCTGCAAATGAAACACCTGCAACCACTGTGGATAACTATTGGAAAACAAATTTGAAGTCAAAAGCCCCACAAAATCAGAACGTAGTAAAAATTCTTCAGAGGACTGCAATAATCATCATTTTTACACAATCATGATTTTGTGTGGGCTAAACCTGCAAGGTAAAATCCAGTTACACATAGTCCACATGACCCTTTGGTTATAGTGTGAAGATGATTACAACCCAGAGCCAATTCTGGAGAGGCATCCAACAGATGAGCCATGCAAATAAGCCTTGTTTTCCATGAGGAGCCTTCCTACTGTCATCTCTATTTACTGTCACTGTAACATTATCCATCATGCCATGGAAAGTGTCAGGCATGAAAATAAAGTGGAAATCTATAAAACTGATTTTGAGCCAGTAAAAAATGTCAATTTCATGACAGTCTTTATTAATCCTATTAACTGCAGCAGTTTGGAATCCATAAGATTTCATAAGACTCACAATGCAAGCAGTGTTTGGGTAAAAGAAGACACCCAGAAATCCCATGTATGCATATGCAGAGAAACTTAAATAAACAACTAAGTGGCTGACATCCAGTTATGTCAGTAGTGTCAAAGGTGATATGGATGAGAAGGCTACGTGGTCTTGTTAAAATGGTTATCTTGTGTCCTGGTTTGAGCTAAATTAGAACTAATTCTGTTTTAGTGCTTTAACTTTTCAGTTAAGTCTCCTCTAACTAACGGCATTTTCTGAAACAGCAGCCTTTTTTTCCAGACAGTGACTGCTCCTAGCAGTGATAAGGCCTGGTGTTTATAGTTCGTACCAAGGAATGGTGTGCAGAGAGGCCCTTGCTTATACTTGTTCTTATGGCGACCAAGGTCACTGCTAAATCTTGTACTCCATGTTGGGGTGCCAGGAGTGAAAAGAGTCGCACCTACAGGGAGGAGCGAACTGGACAGGTGACCCAAACCTGACCAATAGAGTATTCCATCCCATATACGTCATATTCAGTATAAAGCTGAGAGATCACGAAGGTCTTGTTTCTCTTCATCTCTTCCTCTCTTCTTCAATGGCCGACATCTGAGGAGGACTGATCCGTGCATCACTGAATCCAGTGCCTGAGTCCAGCTCCTGTATCCCATCCCTGTCTGCTGCTGAGTCCAGCCTGGGACTGCCCCAGTGCCAGCCCTGCGGTGTGGTGGTGACATATTGTCATCAGGGTCGGGGGGAGTTGGGTTCGGTATTGGGTTTGTATATATATTTGTACATATTGTATATATTTAATTTTTTTTCCTTATTCTTATTATTATCTTTTCTTTTATTGTTATTGTTCCATTAAAGCTGTTTTAGTTTTCTTTTCCAAACCGTAAAGTCTCTCTCTCTTGTTCTCTTTCCTTTTCCCTTTTGGGAGGTGAGAGGGGTTAGTAGAGAGCGTCTGTCATTCGTTAGTGGCCAGCCCAGCCTCAAACCATGACATCTTGTTAAACTGATTATCTTGTTAAGCTGGTTGTCTTCTCCATGGTACCACCATGGGAAATTTTAATGTTGCAGTTTAGAGATGAAGCTTCATGCAGCTGACTTGAACAATGCCCTCTCCCTCACCTATGGGCTGAGCAGCCACCTTGAATGAACTGTATCTCCCTTTATGTATCATGCACACCTATGTTCTTGAAGAAAAACTTACGTTTTCATCATCAGAGATCTAATCCAGCTAATCGCATGTAATTACAAAAGTATTGTACAAAGTGAGTGAAACACCTTTTGAAACATTTTTCCTATCAGTATCACTCTTTTATCTTCTTGCTTTATGTGTTATATTCAGATTTATTATTTTTCCAAAATAATTGTGTTACATGCATAATTGGCCTAGAGGGCATAGAATTAAATATTTTACAATTGGAAATTCTGAAGGAAAAGGAAAAAATATTCTCTCTTTTCAGCAATGTAATTAGCTCTGAGCATATACAATAAACTAAAAGTCTGACTGTGAACGTTTTCGTCCCTCTGGGGAACATTTTTTCACATAAGTATCCCCGTTTATTTACACAGGAAGAAGTACACTAAAGATTCCAAAGGCAAGTGTTGGAGGAGAGTGGTTCAGCTGGAGCTGCACATGAGACGATGGGCTCTGAACTGTGGTTCATTAAATCATTTTTGCAATGTGACCCAGTAAGTGTAAAATAACAGTAATGTGAAATATGGTACACAAAATGTGACTAACAGCGATTATGCTAACTGTAATCTAAGCTTGGAGAAAGCAGCAATGAGGGATTCTCAGCAACCCAGGCCATGTGTGATTAACCTCTGCTAACCAAGTTTATCTCCCTATGATCTGTTATGTCAATGGGGAAGGATAAGCTCATTCAGACCATTATTCTAGAGAAAAAGCCCAACTTTACGTATTTTTACTCACTCCTGAGGACTCTGTGTCTGTCTCTCTGTCTTTCCATACATTGTAGGAGGACACTTAGACTGTCTGAGAAAAGTAGCTCTTGTAAATACCTATCTTAGAACTGTGGCTGAAAGTAAATTCCAGTATGTAAATTAGTCTAAGTTACATATGAATTTAGATCTTGAAAGTCAAGATACAACATGGAATGCCACCAACGATGCAAAAGAGGATGCAAATGTAGCAAATGTTCAGTGGCTTTGCTTGTTGGCAAATAGCAAACAAATGCAGAAATCAATATCCACTATGCTGGGAAGTTCAAAATAATTATATCAGCACAGGGAAGAGGGCCAAGGGCCCAGGTAGGATGTTGTCACAAGCTGCCCATGGCTGTCCAGTGCCAGCACTTCTCTGACCTGGGATTTGGCCTGGGCCAAGCAGTGCTGCCCCACACCATGCCCAGGCAATGCTGTGGGGAACCTGAAGCCCAGGAAAGGTACTCAGAGGCCATCCTATTCTGTGATGGTCAAAGTGCCAACCATGCAGACAAGTTACAGCAGGCTGTTTGCCCTAAGGGGCAGAGGATAAGCTGTGGCCCACTTTACTAAGTACTATGAAAACAGCCTGTCTTGTCAAGACTGCAGCATGGTTGCATAATGTGATATTAATTTCCACCCCCATGCCCATTTCCATGTCCATCTTCACAGGCAATATGGAGTCCTCTTTCAACATTGCTATAGGTTCACAATCAACATGAAATAAAAAACCCTAATATGTCAGTCCTGCCCTTGGCACAGGGATGTTTCCTTAGTACAGTGACTGAATTATTCCCTTATCCATGATATATTCCTACTAATAACATTCTCCTCTGACTAACAAACAGCTTTGTTTTATTGCCATGATTTTTGGCTTTTTCACAGTCTTTAAAAATATGAACTGAAACACTCACTCCAGGAGTGGTGAAAAATATTACTGCTTCAATACAATATTGCAGATAGTAAATCTTTTCACATATGATAATTAATCACACACATATTGCAAAATAAAATCACAACTGTAAGTGATAAGAAAATCTCAACAATTGATACCCCTGCCTGCTTTCAACTGATAGCAGAGGTACCTGGTGCAAGGAAATCTGCTGCTTTCATAGAAATAATCACAGCAGAGATGATGTTGCTGGGATGCAGCACATCAGCAGAGAAAGAAGAGAGAAACTTCATTAACAGCATCTCAGTTAAACGGGATATGCAGGATCGATCCTGGACATATTGACTTAATTTGTGGTGTTTGCTCTGTATGGCCCTCATATAGAAAGGCAAGTTCTGTCTAAGGTCCCAGTCACTGACAACAGCTCTGCTCTCCTAGTGGAACATAACTTTCTATGGGGAGTTAAATCTTGTCTGGTCAAGGACTTCCTTGAAGCTTAGTCTAAGACAGTCAAGACACCTAAAGTCTCTAAGGTATACAATAAAGGTCAACACATTCAGCTTCAAGTGCAAGGCCCAAATCTTTCCTTCTACCTTCTCTGACAGGAACACAAAATAACATACACATTTAAAGGAAGAAAGAAAAAAAAAAGCTTTACACACTTTACAGACCATATATATCTAACTGAAGTACTCGGACAGCCTGTCATTAATGGTGATAGAAACTTAGTGAAGCCAGAGGGACTGCAGCTCAGCATTAGGCAGTGATCTACGGGTCCTCAGCCACACAACTGGCATCCTGAGACACCTTCCCAGGTGTCTGGGGATACCTCCTGCCCTGAGAAGCCCTTAAACATCGGGCAGACTTCCCTCCCTGAGTGTCTAAGTTCAGTAGCCAAGCTCAAAAATCAATGTCTTTGGACTAACCAGTCATCTTGAAGTTTATGATAGATGGATCACATTCTAAAAACCCTAAAAATTATCTTCCTAGTTTCCTCTGCAGCACCATCATCATTGATTTGGATGACAGGATTGACTACTTGAGCAAATGAAGGTGACGAATCAATCCTAAGAGTAACAGGTGTGCTCTACTGTATTCCTGGTAACCGCCTCTTTGAATGGGACTTGCACTGCGTGAGTTTGTACAGCTCCAAAGAGAAAATAATCTACGCAAGCAAAAAACCAAAACCAAACCAAACCACCAACCCTTGCCCCTTCCCCAATCTGCAGTACTTTAATCAAGATATGAAAGAACACAGGGTCCTTTATAGAAGATAAATCAACCACATTTTGTAGCTTTCAGGGAAGCAGATACATAGTGGGCTAACAGGGAGATGGATGCTGGCCGTCTCAGAGTCCCACCTCCTGAGTCACCAGCTCTCCATCCCGCAGCATGTTCTTCACTTTGCTGCACTGGTGTGCAAGTATGACCCCAGTTTAGATGTCTAAGAAGTGCAGGCCAGTTAAGCTGGACCTAATCAGTTCTCCTACTCACTTGAGAAGGGGGGTTGATAAAATTGCATACTATGCAATCTAAAAGTAATCATTTTTTCTGAGTTGAAACTTACCATCAGGAAAGGAAATAAAAGGAAAGAAAGCAAAGAAAGTTATCACAGAAAGTATTTCACTGCCATGGCCAGTTGAGCTTAAGGCCATGAATGCTTTCACTGGTTTGGTATGTTCTGAAGGAGGAAGAAATTTACAAGTTTGTCCTGCTCACCTTGTGACCTGGTGCAGGCTGCTTCACCCTGCCTTGCAGTGGCATGGAGCCTGCCAAGACTGCCGCTGAGATTCCCTCACCGCCTCCTCTGGAACTGACAGTCCAGCACATCTACTCCATTTCTCTCCTCCATGGGTTGTCAAAGCCAGGATAAAGTGTTTTAGAGGTCGGCTTCTTTTTTTTCTTCTTATTCTCTGTGTTCTGAGTTACTTCCTGTTCTTCCTTAGGGGATATATAAATCCACTCTTAATGGTTTATTCCTCAAGCACAAGGGACTACCAGATAAAATAACACAAACTAAGAAACATAGGCCAAATATCTGTCCCAATAGTCAAAATGAGTTTCACCATGGACTGCAAAGGGACTCAGACTTGGCCTTATTTCTGCAGATATGGAAAACATTAGTGAAGCTTTAGAACATGCCTGGGGCTCTGTCCTAACCTCTGTTGAGCAGCTACAGGAAAAACATAAGGAACATAAATTTCTCCTCTGCTCGTGAGCCAGGGTGGGAGATTTGTCCAATGAACGATCTGTGACAGCACATTTTGAAGGTGCCATATGTTTTCAAGCTATCAGAAGAGACAAAATGCGTGCAGCCCCCAGCAGCAGTTATAGCCAGTAGGGAAAGGTGGTCTCGTCATGGAGGACCACAACACATCTCATAAGAGGCTGCAGCTGAGACACACAGTCCTAGTGGGAGCTGATAGTATCTCCAAGGCAGAGGAAACATTAGACTGTGCTCTTGTTCTGCACTGCTTTATGAGCTAGGCAGGTTTAGCTCATACTTCACAATTACTGGAGGTGATTTATTCTCTTGTTATCATCACAGAAGCTTAATCAAGAGAAAGGTCATAAGAAAGGTCCAGACTTTTACATATTGCAAAAGTCTGGCTTGGATATTCTGCTACATATTAAGAGTAGGGCTTCTTTGCTCCATAGTCTAAGCAGAAATGGACTTGGCAAAGTAGAGGATCTAATCAACTTCATTTGTACTTTGACTTCTGTCGTAGAAACTGGGAACACACATCAGATCAAGCAACCATAGAAGCATCCAGGATCATGGTTTTCATTTTTCTGGAAAAATAGAACAGATGGAAGACCGAGTAACCACATTTATTCATTGTACGTGACTTTTTATTATGGATGTGTAAGAGGTTAAACATTATCTTCCTCCTGTTGTTTGCCAGGTCAAGTTTAAGGAGTTTGATGTGGAATTATTCTTAAAGAATTGTACATGAGATTTACACAACCAGCTAAGCAATAGGAAAAAAACACTCCAAAGATTTTAGGCACGTAACTACAGTAGCTGCAAGTCTTAAAGAAGATGAGAATTATAATGTAATGTAATTTTGCTATGGCAGGGAGGTTAAAATCTCTCTGTATGGTTTGGTCTTATTTAGAGTGTGATGAACATAGACACTGTAATTTCATGCACAACAAGTGAAAAGGGTGATTTCTGCATAGCAATATGTCACTTCCTTCTGTCCCAGGCTGCTCTGTATTCTGACCATTCTGGCATGACCTTTCCAGGGCTAAAATCAAGCAGCTCCCTGATAGTGCGTGTGAAGGGTTTAGCTATGTTTGGTGTTTAATATAAAGATCCAGGCGTGTCATTTTGCCATGGCAAATTTAGAGTGAAAGAATGGATTAGTCATGGCAAAAATGCTAAGTATAGATGAAACTCAGCAAAAGCTATGGGCTTGTTTTCCAGTGGCTTAGTGAGGGTTGTGTCATTTTATCTATCAGAGACGGTTTTGCTGGTGATTTGTTTTCTGTTGGTTTGGTCTTAAACATGAGGGCAGCTAAGAGAGTGATGGATGAGGCAGCGCTGGAACTGAAGGGGAGCAAAGACCACCATAAGATTAGTGTCTTTCTGTAAGAATAAATATTATTTACATCCATATTGCCTCAAATTCTACCCAGGAACCAGAAGTTCACCACCTTGTGATGGTCATGGCAAAAACCCTCAAAAACTTAGAAATAAAGTATAAGATGAGAGGCACATGACTTTAGGCAGATAGCCACAGGAATATGAGGAAGCAGTGGCACGGGCCTTGTTCCTCAAACAGATTTCCAACAGACCATCAGTCTGTTCTTTGAAAGGGTCACAGAAAGGGAAAATGAGAAGGAAGATTTTGAAGGAGAATAGCAAAGTAAAATGCTGTGAATGTTCCTAGTTCAGAGCATGAATTGGTCAGAAATAACTCCAAATGTATGCAGACCACAACTAATGATTTCTAGCATGGGACCCAGAACATGGCATGGCCTGAGCCCTGAGCAGCCACAACTGCCTTCAGCTGATATGAAGGAAGAGTTATTTTTGTCTTCCTGGATGAAGGTCAAGACTTTCCAAGGCAAGTGACACAGGGATCAGTGAGCCCATATTGTTTAGCATTGTGAATAAGTGCAGCCTCCCATTTTTCTGTTGTGAAGTTTGCTTTCTATTCGGGACATCCATGCCCAAAGCAAACTCTGTGAAGTTCATGGAGTTAGGCCATTTAATTTTGCTCTGGGAGATTCAAGTAAAATGCTCAATAGTTGTGAAATATCTATGCTCAACAATTCTGTTTGCCTTTCTTTGTTCCGGGATCTTTTTCCAAAAAGAACTTTGATTTTCAAGTTGAGAATTTAAACACTCAGAAGTCTGGAAATTCTAAGTTATTATTACCAGAGCAACCAGAATTATACACACCAATTAAAGACCATAAGTGTAACAGCCACACAGAGCAATACCAGTTCCTACAGAAGGAGTCTCTATTACAGCTAATAAGAATCTTTTCTTGAGGTTTTTTGTGTTTTTATGTTAATAGAATGATATGCAAATAATGACACTTCTCCAAACCAAAAATCTTCCAATTAAATTACTGTATGAAGTTTTTATTGTGGAATTTTCTACTTTCCTGCTACATTAGCCCTGATTTTGGACATAGCAGACAGTAGTCCCTTTCACCAAAAGCTGGAAATCTAACATTAAAAAAAAAGAACAATTCATCTTGAATATTAAACAATGAGATAATTTAGATTCTAATCACCTGTGGTTTAGTTCTGCAAATCTGATTGAAGAGCTTGTGTAGCACTGATGCTTTGGAAACTTTGGCTTCTTCTTAAAGCAAAGTCTTATATATATAAGAGCATGTTAACACTGGGATAACTAATTTGTTTCGTAGTCGTTATCATCAATTTATCATTCTGCATCTAGAACCGGTAGACAGCTGTGATTAAAAAAATTACTTCTATCTCAAAAATTGGAATATGTTTTTTTGACAAAGAAACTGCACGCACAGGGTTCATCTTACTAAATCAGTCTCTGGAAGAGCATGTCGCTCTCCACAGACCATAAAAGGGTCTGGCTGACAGGCTGGGACCAGAAGTCTAACTTTTACCCACTAAATTTACGAGAGGTTAATTCCTTTTTTTTAATGGAAGGTGCACGATTTTTTTTCTATTGTTGGAAGCAAGCTCTGCTTGACACTGACCTCTGAGACTGGCCTCTTCATCCAACGTCAGAAGAGCTGGTGGGCTTTAAGGAAAGAGGAAACCACTGGGACATTCTAAGAATTGCTAACAAGTGGGCGTTTGAAGTTCCCATTACTTGCCCTATGACACGGGAAGGAAAAAATTTTGATTTTCAGGACCTTTAAGCTAACAACATGGTCAAGATGGGCATCACAGAAGGGGTGTGCACATGAAGAGGTGACACACTAGGGATCACTTAGTTCACTCCAGATGGTGTGACATCGCCACACAATGCCTTGCAGGTTACTCAGGACACATATGCCTTAACAACTTACAGTGCTTCATTTTGTCTGTCTATATACACTTCATTGCATTTGTTCATACATGACACCTCCGAGCAATAAGAGGTGCTGAAGACGACAGACCTCACTGTAATAGTTTTAAGCTTTGCTCTGTCATAACTGAAGGAGAAAAACTGATTTTTAAATGGGTAGCGGTGATAAATAATAAATGTTAACATTTCAAAGAAAATTATTAATCAGTCAGAGGAAGCAAAGTTTCTAGGTTTCAAGCAAAAAAATATGAATAGATTTCAAGGCCAGGAATGTACTTCTGAAAATGATGGGGTTTGGCACCCACCAAAATTTTACCCAAATCTTCATTTCAAAGAGTTTTGTCTTACTTTACAATGGACTGATAGGGAAAATCAAAACTTTGTAAAATATCTGCAGTTGTGTAAAATTTGCTAACATTCAGACACTGCTTCCTAGCTTTATGTATCATCATATCTACCCTGTTTCTAGTAACATGTTCATTTATACTCCTTGGGGAAATACTTATGCCTCCTAATCAAATAAATCCAATAAAATCAATTTCACATGCAAATCACAGGAATGATGGAAGATATTTCACTTTCAAACCATTTGAACCTTTAAAGCCCCATACACCAAGACGCCAGTCTGTGCTTTAAAGTGTTGCTCCTGAGATTTCCAGGAAGGTGACGATCCTCTAGATGGATATTTACCAGTATCCAATTGCTGGCAGTTTTACCTGTTGCTGATCAGAAACATTGTTTGTTCTGAATTCTCTTTTTATGGTTATCCTGGAGTAAAGGAAAATCACATGAACAAAAACACATACAGACACTAGATGTGCAAACACATACAGCGAGGCTGGTAAGATCACCCTCACACTGTTTTCAGACTGTGCCCATGTTTTATCTCTCCCATCATCTATACTTTTCCTCTCACAGAAACACACACCTGAGCATAGGAGTCGTCTTGCTTATCTTTATTCATCTAAAAATGTCTGGTCTAAACCGGTTATCTAGGTTCCCTCTAGAGTCTCTGCAGGGAGAAAAAGCGAGAGACAGGCACATCCAGAGGGCAATTCACTCACCTGCGTTAGACACTCAGGGTGGGATGAATCAGCCTTTAGAAATGCTCCTCTCTCTCCTTTGGCTGCAGATGGAACATAGACAACCTGCCTGGAGAAGATAATTAACTGATAAAGTTAGGTAAGGTGATTCCCACTCCATATGTAGGTATACTGTATTTGGAGACTGTGTTGTCCTTTGTTGGGATTTATCATGCTAGCAGAAGAGACAAATCTTTCCTTAAGAAAAACCAGCAGAGAGGCTGGAATCTAATACGAGCTCAGACTGAACCTTTTTGCTAGTAAGAAAGTGTTTGGAAAGCATCCTCAAATTTTCATGTACCAACATGTTTCCCATTTCAGGTTAAAACTGGAAGTGGTGAAATAGCATGAGAAAATCAAACCTGGCTCTGCTGCAAAGCAGGTCCCATGAAATTTCTTCCCAGGCTGAAAAAGTAAAGGATGTTCAGTCAAATTCTTGGCACCGGTCCACACTTTAGGGTGCAGCAAACAGAGCAGATTACTTGTGAGGTTCTTCATGGTCTTCTTCAAAGACTGCCTAAACATCATTTGAAACTGCAGACTAGTGTAGTATATAGTAGACCAGCTACAATGCAAGATAGTGCATACAGAGAACACAAGGTTCAGTGTATTAACTCTCTGTGTAATTTATGTACTTAGTAATTATTTATTATAGCTCTAAAGAGGCCACCAATAGCCTCTTTCAGGAATTAGCACTCGCTCTGTACTAGCAGGAGTAGCATTCATCCAGTTAAAGCCCAATTCATCCAGTTAAAGCCCAATACACCTCTCACAGAAGATGAAGCAGAGTGTTACAGAGAAGGGGAGTATTTCAATATGTCACCCCATGCTGCACACTATTCAAACACTTTCTGGGGAGAGGAGTGCTCCTTTCCTCCTGCAATTGCAGACAGTATTCTGTACCAGGTAGCTAAAGACACTGCAGCAGCAGCACAGAGGTATAAAGGTCAAAATCTCCACTAGGCCTGAGTGCCCATTCTAAGACACCTAACAGCTGATATTTTCCAAAGACAGAGAACCACTATATAGCATTTGCCATGTAAAAGGAACAGATTTTGTCAATTTAACTTATGATAGTGAATCCACAGAACATCCTAAAAGCAAGCTTGGATGCTTTATCCCAGCTAAATGCTTAGAAAATGGGACCAAAAAAAATATATTTTTCTTAAAATCTACTGTAAAAAGTCTGGTTTGAATGCCTTTCTTAGCATGAAAAGAGAATGTAATGGAAGAGACAGATAGAGATTTCTTCCTATCAGTAGATAAATGCCTTAATTGCAAATCTTTCTTCTTACTGCAGCTTACGCTTTGTTTCCTGCACATCCTCCTATTTCTGCAAAAGTCCCACAGAAAACATTTAATTAAACTGTTTAGCTTTCACTCCTTACACTATTCACTATATTTAAAATGGGAAGCTGAAGAAGTGTTCAAGGTCTCTTTTATAATCTTTGAAATTCTGCTCCATGAAGCTTCATGAAAATACTATCTTGCAGTTGTACATTTTTTCTTTCATGTCTTCCTTTCTAGTCACAGAAGATGCTCTCAGTGGGACTACCTAGATTCCCAAAATCCTTTCATTGTCCCTTTCTTCCTTCACTCTTCAAAATCCTGCAATAATTCATCTTGTCTTTCTCCCAGATTCAATATCATCTAGACTTTGCCTCATTAGGCTAGGAAAAATCCTTCTTCATTTAAGAGTGAAAGTAAAGTTTCTCAAGACAATTGGTTAGGGAGTCATAGCCATCAGTGCTGCAATTTAATATCAGTCCTTCTTTTAAATAAATTGTCATTACACCTTTTGGGTTAAGAAGTTCAGAGACCGAGTTGTACAGTGCACATTGTCCCGTTACCTTAACTTGGAATTAAATAAAATCCTCAAATTTTATAAAACTGAGTAAATTTGCAAAGTGCAACTTAAAGGTACAAAGGCTGTCTTGTCCCAGACTGATGGGAAAGCTCTCGGACTGATGGTCATCTCTGTTTTGTAGAAGAGGGCTATAGACTGGTTAATGAGAATTGAGGCGTCCATGACACACTTTGGTCACTTATCTATTAACAAAGCCAGCCTATGCCCTTAGTGGTATCATCACTGTCAATGACCCAATTGGAAGAAAAGTGGGAAGGTGGTTTCTAGCTTCAGTTCTATTTTCTAAAGAAAGGACATTTCTAGCCTCTTTCTTTGTGACTAAAGCCTTTGACGTGCAAGCTGCTAGAAAACCGATGTAACCAGATTGTCAGGATGGAAAGAAACAAGCAGCTGGGATCCCCATCTGCTGCAATAAGGAGCTAAGCTAAAAATCCTCCCAACATACTCATCTGAGGTAAAATGAGTCAATAAAACTGTATTTTTATCCATAGAAACACCCCTCAAATTCCTTCCTTTTCCTCTACCCTCTTTTACCTTACCCCTTTACAACACACTTAGACCTGTATCAAGCAATATGCTCAGGGTTTTCAGTCAAGTCCATGGTCTGCTATATAAACAAAATCCGTAACACATAATTTATGTTTAATGTCAAGGGCATAATTTGCCTCATTGTCTTTAACAATGCTACACAAATGTGTCAATTGTGGTGCTTCCTCTGATCTGTCGATAGTTCCCACAATTGCCACTCCAGTATGATGGAGTCACTGGTGTCACTGAAGCAGCATTAGGCATTTGGTGCAGTCTCTTTCTCTCAAATGCTAGTTACCAGTAAAATAAACAGTAACACCCCAGTTCTGCTGCCTGTGACTCTGGAAACTGGGAAACAGGGAATACTAGTTTAAAAAATAGTTTAAAATATGCTAAAAGAAAAGGTTAATGCAGATGATAGATGTAATTTCATTTTAGGATGGTAAAAAAAAAAAGAACACCAGAAGGGAATTGAGAGGTTTATATATGTGTAAATTTAAAAAATGGTAATTCTTAAGATTTAATATAAGTAAAGTTGAAACTGAAGTCATGTGGCGTTTCTGCCTTTGTTGTTTTTAATTGATTTCCTTTTTTATATAATTAATACATTTAGTTTCCCTTCCTGGTCTTCTAAAATATTTTTCTTTTTATTATCTTTTTTTATTCTATTCCCTCTATGTTAGTTTTTATCTTATTTTAAATTAAATATTTTATTTTATAAGTATAAACTATTCTAGCTTTTCTACTACTTGATCTTGTTTTGGCACTCTTTCTCTCTTTCAGTTCTTATTTTTTGAATGTTTGAAACTTCAGCACAATTCAGAGGGTGCCCTCATTTAAAGTATTCAACTTTAATAGTTTTTTTACAGAATGGAAGATATTTCCTTTCATAAAACTTTAAATTTAATGAAGAATTTTAAGATATTAACCATTTGATTACTCTGTATGCTTATGTAAGGTTACATCAAAATGCTTATGACTGACAAAATACTGAATTTTCTCCAGGTAAAACATAGTATAACGCAAAGCATTATTATTTTATCAGAGAAGCACTTTAATTGCAGTAATTGTAATCTATAAAGACCCTCCCCCTGCTTCTTAGCTCTCAAAACAATTTATCTATTTGTTTTGTAAACAGAGGAAAGCAGAGAAAGAACACAAGATAGAAACAAGGGAGGAAAGCGGGAACAGTATGAAGCTTCAGGGTACAAAGACCTTTATACAAACAAAATAAATCAAGGTGCCCGAGCCATCCTGTTTTGAGGAGTCTTGGCTACAATGACATTCGGATTTGTTTGAAAAAAAATGTAATTACTCACTTGTATGGTTTCATCAGTGTACAGGATGTTGTCAACACCTCACAATAGACATGGACTATGTCCATAAGATTGTGGCATTATGGCTATATAAGTTCATAAACATCGAACTAATGTAGTTCCACAGAGGATTCATAGGCCTTGATGCCATGATTTTAAAATATTTTTCAGAGTACAACTATATTTCTCCTCTTTCATATATTCCTCATGACAATCTTCCCATGGGGCTTGGTTTACCCTGTTTTTTCCCCATATCCAACAGCTTCAGCTACACACCTTCCTCAAGTACTTCAGTCTTTGAAGGAGTGTTTAAGGATCAGCACTTTGTATGTATTCATCAATACTGAGAAAAAGGAGCAGCAGGCAGGCCCTGTGTAAAGCCTTAGTACTACATTGTCTGTATTTTGCCAGGCACCATCAGCCACATTCCTCTGTCCAAAGTCTTGGTCGTGGGGTGGTAGATATGAGCCACCAGGCTCTGCAGCAGTATGCCTGTGTCTCCACTCTCCACAAATAGTATCACACAGCCTACCAGCCACCAGCCCCTTGACAAGACCACAGGCAATGACCACCACTCAATGGAAAAAATGACAAAAAAAAATAATCCCAAAGAAACAACATTACACCATGGCTTATTTGCTATGGTAAAAACAAGTTTAAGGGGTATAAATAGCAAGCAGAACTCTTCTATCTAGCATTGATGGCACACTGAGGTGGTTTTTTTTAAAGTGCTCTTCGGATTTGGTGCATGAATTATCACCTCTAATAGCTGATAATTAAACCACTTCAGCAAAGCTGTGAAATAGAGAGGGCTAGCAATAAAATCTCAATCTCACCTGACAATTATTTTGAAACTATGCTCCAAACAACCAGATAAATAAACCTGTCTACGTCACAGGCAATTCTCTGCAGACTGACAATTCCATAAATAAACACGCACACGCAGATGAATACATCCATAGCCACATCTATATGTATAAGCTCCAGTGAAACATGGAATAGGTCTTAAAATCAACCACACAATCAAGGAGAATAATATGATAAACCTAGAGACCTACTCAATGACCTCTCTTGAACACTGTGTAACTGGCTCAAGAACATAATACAAAAATCTAGATAAAAAAAAGAGTTAATAAGCAGATATTTTTCATTTTTGGAATCTGAAAAGCTATCTGGCAATCCTGCTCAATGTTCTGTTTTAGAAGTAAAACAAACTGTTCTAGGGACAAGCATTGATTTCACTATTAAAAGAAAACTACCCATTCATAAATATTAAGTGATAATCTCTCTTTCCATGACTGCTTTCATATAGGCAACAAAAGAAACATAATCTACATCCAGGAAAACAATAAATAGCTTTAACAGCTACAGAATCTACTCATCCAACACATCTCTTAAACGGAAAACTGGAATGACATTTTGGGAAGCTATCCCACTACGGAAAAAAATAAGAGCACCTTATAAAAGACTTTGCAGTGCTGCAGACAAACTTCTACAGACATTGAAGGGATAGTATTATGTATTTCAAGCCTTTTGATCTAATGAAAAATGCCCTCTGTGTTTCTTATCTTCTAAAAAAAGAAGTTTTTGTGCTCTATAGTTGAAAGATATTACAAAAAAAGTCTCATACACTAGTGTGAGAACCTTTGTGTTCATTAGGAAGTTTAATATTTAGAATCTTGTAATAAAATTACAGGTTAGAGCTAAGAATTTCCCTGTACTTGTACTTCCTTAGAAACCAAGACATTTAGAGTTAAGAGTTCCTTCAGCTAAGGAAGTAAAACACTGAAAAATTCTTGATGGTTGACAGTGAAGTTGTAACAGTTAATTTGTAATCGGGTCCAAGGACCTCTTTCAATATCTTTATCCTCTTCTCAAAATTATGAAATTTGCTTTATAATTATAGTATTCAAAACCTGTGGACTTTCAAAAACAGTTGTGCGTTTTGACATTTCAAGATGTACCTGCATTATGTTTCCATCTTGTCTTTCCGAGGGTGACTGATAAAAGTTTTACTTGTTTTTGTTTACACAAAAGATGATGTCTTCCTATAGCCACATAATCCAAGAACTGGAGCTGCAAGAAAAGCACTAAGTGTGGAATCGTGCAAAAACAGACAGTGAAAGAGAACACCGGGGCAACATACAGGAGTCAATTAAGAGGGAAGAGAAAGGTGTCCACTTAAAAACATGATATTCAGAGTGCAGAAAAATTTGAAAACACTTTCTGGGGGGAAAACTTTGTCATCAACCCTGAAAAAACTAGTCACTACAGAACAGGGAAGATGAGGTAGAATCAATACTTTGGAAAAACTCAGTCACAGCTGGATGATGCCATTTGTAGAAGAAGGCCATCTGGAGCGGAATGAAACATAGATCTACTTTGCCTCCAGATGAGACTGTCCTTCCTCCTTGATGTTGTGCTACATATTTTTTTCTTAGAAATATTTGAAAGAATTTCTTTTTGCTAGTTATAGGCATACAAAAAATTGCCCCAAGGCAAATTGTAGTGGGGAGTAGAACTGAGAGGGTAAAAAAAAATATAGGAATGGGAGCATGCACGGACAGACAGAGAGATAAAGTACAATTATATTAGTTTCACTGATTTCTCTTGAGTTATTCCTAATTTGCCCAGCAAGAAGAATATCAGGCCCAACGATTCATAGCTATTATTTGATTCAGAAATGTCAGTGCAGAAGGGAACAGTGCCAGTGAATAAAGTGTTTTCCCTAATGAATGCATACATATCATTAGGATTGAACTTTTTATTTTATAAACAGTACAGACACTAAAATTAAATATAAACCCAATTGCTTCAGATACAGCCTTCATCATTTATAATAGTCATGTTTCATGCAGTAGCTTTCACCACAGTGTAGGCAAGCAATGACTTTGTTTTTGCAGTACCAAAACCTCCCACTCTATAATCTACATCAGAATCAAGGAGAGAGAAGTTTTCAAAATTTCTCCAGAGCTGACAAGGAGAGAACAGCAGCAAGAACAGCAAACAAAGAACATTTCAGTTTTGAAAAGCTCCTTCAAATTTGGTTTGTTATGAAAGACATGTTTCAGATAAATCCTAGTGCATCTGAAAGTTTTTGACTGGAAAAATCATATTCTTATAGAATTTGGATATATTTACACATTTTAAATCCAAAGTCATAATTCAAACATCTTCTTGTTCTTGTGAAAAATGAAGAAAATGGAAGTTGTAAAGTTATGCAGCTTCTGAGGAACTTTTTGTCTGTGTGTGTATGTTATGTCTGGAGGGTTGACTGCAGCCAGTTTTCACTATACTACTTCTGTAACTTTGGTGCAAGAAGCATTACATGGAAGGCCCTCCGGTGTCATTGTTTAGTTGCTTTCTGACAAGCAGTCTATCATTATTTAACTCACTTTCCTCTTTATCAAATGCTTTATTCATTTCACAGATTAATGGGGTTCATACCTTTATTATTTTTTTATATTTCATGGTACAGTCTCACAAAATAGCAACTCCAAGAGGATGAAGCCAAAAAAAAGAAAAAGTACTGAAAGAAAAAAAAAAAATGTTCCAGACAGGTCTGCTGGTTTCTGTCCTGGTCTCAAAAGACCAAGCATATACAATGATGACAAAGTCGTACTATAAAACAAGGTACATGAAAAGAATCCCTGAAGCAATTTATGCCAAGAAAATACCACCTCAGAAAAGCTGTGCTAATATGAAAGTTAACTGCACTGAAATTAGACAGAGATTAATAGGTTTTACAGTTGGAACAGTGAAAATTGAGGTGGACAGTGAGACAGTAAAGTCAGTCCTAAGTGGAATGTGAGAAGTTGCAGACGAATCTCACAATACCGACCATCCAAGTGGTTAAATATAAGATTAAATTCAGTGCCGTTAAGTTCAGTGCATGTGACAAAACCAATTTTAACTGCATGTATACTTCAAGAGCCTCTAAATTACCTAATAACCCTCAGGAAAGAGATTTTATACTCATTGTGAATGCTCTTGGAAAATGTCAGCTCAGTGCCTAGTGATGGTCAAAAGAGCAAATAGCATCATCTGAATTGTCAGAATAGGAATAGAGAACGAAGCAGAACAGAAAATATTGTGCAGCTGCAGAAATCAATGGTGCACCCATTTCTTGAATCCAATGTGCAGTTTTGGTTCCAATATTACAGAAATGATAGAGTAGAGCTAGAAAAGGTGCAGAAAAGGGCAACAAAAATCAGATTATTGAACGGCATTTTTGGGAAGAGAGACTAAATAACGTATGACTCTTCAAGCAGTGAGTAAAGGGAAATACAATAGAGGTCTATAAAATAAGGTTTGCCAGAGAGAAGTTGCTGGGACAACATATATTGACAACATGTGCCACGAGTCATACAAAAATATTATTAGACAGCAGACTTAAACCTAACAAAAGGAAGTACTTTTTCAAACAAGACATAAATTGTAAAACTCATGGTCACAGGAAGTTCTGAAAGCCAAAAATATACACTGGTGATGGATTAGACTGGCTTTTAAATGCAGCACTATGTGTGTGAGCTCCAACTAAGACAGTCCCCAGGCTGCTGATTGCTGGGAGGCAGGAAAGCAATGCTGGAGAGCATGATTTCCAATAGGCCTTCTAAGATCAGAATATTCAGAGGGTGCTATTTTCTGGCTTGTGAACGATAAAAAGCATTACTATGCATTTTCATTCTCTCTCTGGAAAAAACACCTATTAAAATATTCCTTTTCCCTTTAAGGCAGGAAAGCTAAATATCTGATTCTTTAGTTCCATTTCAGGCTGAAATAGGCTTATGCTACTGCCTTTCTCAGAAACAGGGACAGAGGAGTAAATGGACCTCTTGGTTCTTAAGTTCTTGCTAAATATCTAGTAAAACAAGGCTCAAAGAATCACAACTTCCTTAACTGTTTTTAACAAACATTGAAGGGAAAGTAGCATCCACAGTGCACTGAAGTACAACTTAAAGTATCATGTAAGAGTTTTCTCCCTTATCATGTCAGCTTCACCAGTTTTTTGTGACTTACAGAAGCTTTGTATCAGTCACAGAAAACGCATGTGAACTGTGTAACTCATAATGTTCTGGCATTATACAGCAGATAAATCTAAACTCAAAAGCTAGAGAAAAGGACAGCAAAAGAGTATAATATCTTCCTTAATAGTATCATCAGATAGTTTTACTTCAAGGGCCTGTAATGTCTTGTTTTTGTCTGCATAAAGTTGCATAGCCAGAAAAACCTTCAGAAATGGCATCATAAACCCGTAATTTTTCTTTAGCTTTCCTGTTAACAAAAGAACAAGACCTTTCTTACGATTTATAATTTAATTTCTGAATGTATATGGTACTGCCTGTGCTGTACATAACATCAGGTAAATAACAGATCCTCTGTCGTTTCTTTAGTCTTCTCGATATACTGATCTTAATGGAGACCCTAATGGATCCTAACTGTACTTCTGCAATAATTATATCCTACTAGCTACCTGCTGTACGTTGAGTTTTCCTGCTTCAAGACCTTATTTCTAAGTCCAGCAACTATAGAGTCTAGACACTAACCCAGCTGAGTGTCCTGTCTGCAGCAAGTCTGGATAGCTCACTAGGCAAAGCTTGCAGAGAAACCATTGGAAGGAGGCAGAGGTAACTGACTGAAAACACATGATTTCTTGGCTGTGGTTGGAATGCAACCTCTTTTGAGGCAGCCGAGGCTGTTGCTTACATAGGTCTACGTGTAAATAAATTGTGTTAAATTCAGAAAATGTGTACTGAAATACTGTTATACTTAGAAGCTTTCTTTATATTCTAAAGTTTTTATTATCTAATACTCAACAAAGAATGACAGTTTTTTGTTTTATTTTGTTTTCCTCTATATACAGCTTGCAGAGGTGGAGGTACTGAGCAAGTCATAGTAAAAGTGAACAAAGTTTCTGGAGAAATGCTGGGTTAGTTACAGATTTCCTTCATATCTGCCTATGGAGAGCTGAATGGGGAATGCACTGCCCTTCTGGGTGCAGTACAGTGTCAGTCTTTTGCTCCTGCTGTCCCACTGAAACCTCAAGGGATGATCCATATCTCCATCTACGGTTTGCACAGCCATATCTGAGCAACTCTGCATGTTTAAAGCAGAGAAACAGACACTAATTTCACACATTTTAGTTGTTTACTTGAGGTTGAAGTGAATTGCACTCTAAAAGCAACTATTTCTTTCTACTGACTTCTAAGGGAGTCTGGATGACGTGCTTGGGTATAGCCATCTGTAGTGTAGTGCCTACAGTTAGGTGAGATGAATCCCCAAAATTTCTCTTTCTTACTTTCCTGACAAGGCTACACCCACCAAAACCCTACTCCAGTTTACTTTGGCCGTATTCTCTTCCCTGGGTGCATATGAAGTGTCCCAATCCTGTTTTTACTGTAAGCCTTGACCTTAAGACACAAAACCTCAGTGGCTATGTCCCTATTTCCACTCTCAGCTCTGCAAATGCTAAGTTGTAATCTTCACCTGCTAGTCTGAACTCAGTTACATTAGATTTGATGCCAATTGCATTGGTTCCATCACATGTTTTCCAGGTGGCTGCCTATGCCCATAAAAGAGACAACAGCATGCCCTGTAATCATTCCCATTCCCCAGGGGGGCTGGTTAACAGGCTCTGCTTTTTGCTTTCCTTAGAGCATAATTCTTCTGTCCTTAGTCATGGACACAGTCCCAGTAGTGTCCAGGAGAATTACTCCCTTGAGTTAATACTACTGAAACCCTGTTTCACTTCTCTTTAATCATGCTAATCTTCATCTTTTATTCACTAACTGATAACAATGGAACTGCAAGCTCTGCCTTACCTTCATCTAAATCTTAGGCAATGATATGTAATCCATTTAGAAATTCTAGAGAAGATGGGAGATTTAACTCTTTGTTAGTGATGCCATAGGTGAGTTAGTCATCTGGTGATTCACAAACCAGTGAAAAAAAATATGACAGACAAAGAAAATTTGGGGTTTTTTTATTGTTGTTGGCATATTTTTCTGACTTGGAAATAATTTCTTGTCCTGCTTTGTACAGTACTGAAAGTAAAACTGATCTCCAGACATCACAGCATTTCACTGGGTGGCAAGAACAAACAGGCTGATTTTTAAACTGCTGCTATGGCTATTCTGACCGTCTGTCAGGAAGCCAATACTATTCAACACCTATATGACTGATTATACCTCAATCCCTCACCAGACAACCAAACACATGTCACCACCAAGGATGCCTAGCGGCTGCTGAATAACATTTCTGCTGCAGTGACATGGCCTCAATCAGGAAGAGAGGGGATTTTCTCAGGGAGGTAATTACTTCTTACTGATATGAAATCTGGATGCTGAAAACAGTGAAGCTCCTAGACAGTGTGGTAGAGGGAACAAATTTAAAAAGAACAGAGGTATCCAACCTTACCTACAAATGATGAATATGAGCCTAGCAACAAATATTTTGCAGAACTAGGCTGAACTCTATTTGAACAAATATCTTCTCAAAGTGCTGGGGATGACAAATACTGTATTCTTGACTGCACTAACACATTATTCAGTCAACACAACACATTCAAGTGAAGAAAAGCTCTTTGCTTTGAGCTGATATGCAGAAAAGCTACCAAGAGTCAGGAATGGCATTCAAATATATTTCTAGTATGTTTTGCATAAGCCATTTCTAAGGAAGAAAAAAAGCTTCTGAAACACTAAATTTACACTAAAAACAATGAGTATGTTGATGGTTTCGTGACTTATTGCAGAATTAGAACAGTAACCTGTGTGTTTTCCCATCTCCTTGGAATACACTGTGATAAACATGCTGAGTTACTGTTAATGATAGTGATATGTAGTCCATTCACACAAGAAGAAATATATTCCAGATATGCATTCATCACAGCTTTAGTAAGCTCTGGAAATAAAACAGCATTCTTACCTCTATGTAGTCAGGTTTCTTGCTAGAGACAAGAGCAGCATTTTAACTATCTGCTGAGTCTCTATTTCATTTCACTGTATTGCAATTTTGAAACCTCTTTTTCTCTGTCTGACCTAGGATGGATTTTTGTTTCCTGGGGACATTTTTCTTCATTTTTGGCCTCTCGGTAAACTCAATATAGTCAGCAGTTAAATGTGTAAAGTTTATTTATTTATTTAGCATTTTGGCTAAGTCTCAGGTGGCTTTTAAAATATAAGTTTTACTACTTCATATATTCTCAAAACACCTACTATTATTTACAAGTATTTAGGCTAGAGCTGTTTAATGTGAATGCTCAAAATATCATGCATAAATCCTTACTGAGCCCCCCCCCCCCCCAAGAGACTGACTCAGAGGAGGGAAACTTCCTGTGATGACAAAGGTTGTGATCAAATCTTGTCCATAGAAGCACATAAACTCCCCTCAACTACACCAAAGTGACTTATCCAAACTTACACACCCAATAGCTGTGTTAGAACATGAAACAAACATTCCAAACCTTAGAAATTCCTGGTTCCTGCACCATGCTTTGTAGAACAATAGGGTTTTTTTTGTTAATATTTTTCATATGATTTGCAATAGCTAAAAAGAAAACTCCCTCAAGGTGTCAGGTATGACTGCAGAGCACCCCAGACAGTTTTGTACTGTGGAAGAAACCTATGTCTATATAGCACATGAAGACTGTTTCTTTGGGCCCCTCTGTTGTCTGTGCAGCACTTTGGGTTCCCTTGCAAGGTAGCACGTTCCATCTGAGCCAGGGTGACAGGAGCTGATGGGTAAACAAGGAGCAGGAGCCCCCAGTGCATCCAGACACTGGGCACAACACAGACTGCTGGAGCCTCAGCTGCTCTCTGTGAAACCACTAGATGTACTTGCTGTCGCCTTCCTGGGATTGCTTGAATCTTGGAGAGGCCAAGCCATGGGTTGCTCTCTTTCCATCCAGTTGCTTCCAGGATATGGTGATGATTTCTGCAGGTAACCCCTGCCCACTCCATTTTATATTCTGGACACAACAACTGCAGCATTTTCTGTTCTTTTATTACAGGAAAATAAGAGATAAAGATGTCCTTGAAAACTAGGCTCTGAGTAGGAACAGTCATCCTTTTAGGGCAGCTTTGTTCCTCAAGAAGGCTGAAGGATCAAGAAATTGAGACAAGAGAAAAGAAGGCCTGAACCAGACTATATAAAGGCCTGGTTTATTTTAACATTGACTTAAACTGGCTTTGCACCAGCCCCAAACTGCACAGAGCTGTTCAATGAATCAGACGCTTAAACGAAGCCAACTGAGAGGACCTAAAGAGGCTGTGCGCAGGAGACATTGCCAAATTCCACACATACAGCAATGTGCAAAGTTAAGAGGCCAAATATTTCTTCAGAAGAAAACAGTTTGTACAAAATATGCAGCTTAAAGAGATCTGTGTTACACACTAAGCATGAATATTTTGTTTGACTAGCACAGAGGAAACCTCCAGCTATCTAATTGCAGATCTCTCAGCTCATCTTCACTGATTAAGAACCAGACAGTGACAAGACAGGGGCCCAAGACTGTTTTTTCTGCTAACACTTGAAAGGCTATGTGCCTTCTTGTTAGCCTTGCATGATCCCTGATGGTGTGATGGAAAGGAGCAAGAAGCATCTGTCAGTTTAGCCTGCATGTCCAGGCACACAAATAGCACAAGCATTGAACTATGAGTGTGACAACAGTGAAGGCTGAGTCCAACTTTCACCTCCCTGCTGTAGGCCCAAGGAAATGTGTTATTACCTTTTCCAGTGTTTTTTTAAGGATTTCACAGCTCCTCTTCAAGTCCCTTAGAAGCATGTCCTTCTGCCCTGTTCTGAAGGTCTCCAGCAGATCCCACAGAGGGGTTGCACCAGGTCACCCTCTGGCATATGTCAGTGTGGGGCTGGCTACAAATGCTGAGTTGTTGGGAAATGAAGGTCCACACAGCTTTGGGATCATCAGTGTTTTGAGGCCGCAACTTTGTCTGCTTGTAGGTGTGCCACAGTCATCGTAGACTTGGACATATTACCAACATGTCATGCCACCAGAGTTTATTTTGCACTAACTGTAGACTTACCATCAGGTACATACTTCAGTAAATGTCTATTTGCTTCTAGTAAACATCTGTTTCAGTAAACATCTACAGCAGATTTCTACAGTGAATGCTGTTAAGATAGTTGTGAATCAGTGAATCGGAGTTTTTACTGCTTCTGCTACAAACCTGGTAATGAAACACACTGTCTTTACTGATACCAGCACAGCAAGGCTGTTGAAGACTTGATAATGAACTTTTAGACTTCATTCACCAATAAAGAAATTATAACTTGACAGGGAGGAGAAGGTAGTCAGTAGCCATTACTTAAGATTAGAAGCTGCATCTCCAGAAGACCTTTTCGCTCCATGAGCAGAACCATTTCATTCTGCTCACATAGAACTGTAATAGTCTATGCAAGGCTATTAGAGAGCTGTAAGGGAGATGCTAGCCCAACATACTCTTTTTTTAAGATCTGGGGCGGGGGGAAAGAGATTAAAACTGTGAATTGGCCGTAGGGGCTTTGCACCCTGGGTAAGAAGAGTATCATACAGCCTTCAAGATCTGTTAGTAAAGCTCCCTTCTGAGCTTAACTTTAAATCCCTGGTGCAAAAAGACTGAAAAAGACATGCCGACGTTCTGATAGTCCCGAGGTCAAAGAAACAGACAGAGACACCCTGTAATGAATGTACCTATAAACTATGGTGACCCGTAATTTGAGTTGCATGTTATAGGAATTACTATAGCAGGAGTCACCACAACCAATGGAGGACAAGCATTACAAGAAGCAGTGCA
The DNA here is from genome assembly GCF_034619465.1 of Leptosomus discolor. Taxonomy (NCBI): domain Eukaryota; kingdom Metazoa; phylum Chordata; class Aves; order Leptosomiformes; family Leptosomidae; genus Leptosomus; species Leptosomus discolor. Next base: position 67,260,500 of record NC_141394.1, on the reverse strand, counting down.
AGTGCAGCAGCGACACAACCTGAGCTGGCTTTGGTGCCTAATAACTCCACGAAACACACCACCTCTCCTGTCCCAAGTGACTACCATAACAGACAGAGCCTGAAGTCATGGACTAAATTAAATCGGTCGACATTTGTCAGCATTTTATGGGCATTTTATGGACATTTTACAGGGGTGGTCCATAGACTAAGGGAATGATATCTGTGTATTATATCAAATGATGGAAAGGGGGTGGGGGGGTGGTTAATGAGGTTGTATTGGATAGTATAGTAACTGAGAATGACATAAACGGTATGGAATAAGAGGTGGAGAATGTACTGGTTTTGGCTGGGATACAGTTGGTTTTCTTCATAGTAGCTGGTATGGTGCTAAGTTTTAGATTTGTGCTGGAAATAAGTTTGACGACACAGGGATGTTTTAGTTACTGCTGAGCAGTGCTGACACAGAGTCAGGGCCTTTTTCACCCCTCACACCAACCCACCAGTGAGGAGGCTGGGGGTGCATCAGAATTTGGAAGAGGACATAGCTGGAACAGCTGAACCCAGCTGACCACAGGGATATTCCATACCATATGATGTCCTGTTCAGCATATAAAGCTGGGGGAAGAAGAAGGAAGGGGGGGACGTTTGGAGTGATGGCGTTTGTCTTCCTAAGTAACTGTTACATGAGTTGGAGCCCTGATTTCCTGGAGCTGGCTGAACACCTGCCTGCCGATGGGAAGCAGTGAATGAATTCCTTTGCTTGCATGCATGGCTCTTGCTTTATCTGTTAAACAGTCTTTGTCTCAACCCATGAGTTTTCTTACTTTTACTCTTCAAATTCTCTCTCCCATCCCACTGTGGCAGGGGAGTGAGTGTGTGGCTGTGTGGGGCTTAGTTGCTGGCTGGCATTAAGCTATGACACACCACTTCAACATTTGTCTAAATTCCAAATGGGGCCTCTGCAGTCCAGCACAGGACCCAGGTATGACCAAGAAAGAAAGGTAGTTCAGTGAAGAACCTTGCTGCAGTGCAGCATAACTATGCATCATAATACATCTTCTTCAGAAGAAGTAAACTTGTGTTTTTTCAGACTAAGTAATTTTTTTGTTGTAGGTTCAGGAAAATAATAATCAGAACTTAAGAAAATATGAACTCTTTATGAGAGATCATGGTCCTTCTGCAAGGAAGACCTGAAATCTTGAGCAGCAACAGAACTGTTACCCCTGCAGACAGCAGTATGCTAATGCATACAATGACAATTGTAGTTGCCTAGCTGACAGAGATAAAACCTCAATAAATCGATAATTCAAAGCAGACATTTCCAGTAGAGACAGAAGAATACAGATGTTGTCTTAAAAGGTGCTGGTAAAATTTCATCTGACTAAACATAAATCTGTGCTCAAAAAAGTTCATTTAAACTGAAATAGTTGCTGGGAAGGGGATTAGGATCAAGGCAGAGGAAGTGTCAAATTTCCTGATGGTTCTTCTTTTTAGATGAAATGACAAAGATGATACACATCTAAAGAACAAGAAATTCAAGAGGCTGTAAGGAGTTAAAGAACGTTTGTTGTACAGATCAGGATGACATCATCTGTGAAAACTTTGTTTTGCCTGAGCTGTAGACCAAGTAGTTAAAGTGTCAATGAAATGAGGAGGCTTCCTACCTGTGGTTACTATTTATTGTTTGGTCAGTGCTGACAGTGAATGACACAAAGACAACCCCTTTCCTACAGAGTAGAGGGAGCTTGTAAGATTTACATCTATAATTTATAATTGATACTCCTACACTGTTATTAGCTCTATTCTTATGGGCTTTGCATACAATGGAGTGTTATTAGGAGGGCTTTGAAACTGAAGTCATGGGTAATTTGGCAAACTCTGAATGGGAATCTGATTTCTTGCATGTTTTCCGTGCATATATTCCATGTCCATGTCTAGCCTCTCCTCATTAATCTAATTTCTTTCTGATTGTTCTTTGCCCCAGAGTTTAAAAAAAAAAAAGAGAGAGAGAGATATTTTAAATTAGTTCCATCTCATCACACAGAAACTGGAAAAATGTTTGATGGTACTCATAAAATAACAATTTCTGTTTTAAAAAACTACAGTCTTTAAAAGCTGCTGAAACTTCCCAGCTTCATTTTTTTTCGTGGAGCCACTGTTTAATTTACAGTAAGTCAAGAGGCAGGAGGAGTGACAAAGTTAAGCTCATGCTGTTGAGAACAATTATCCTGGCCCAGAGACATATGTAGCCCCAGAAGGTTGAACAGACCACCATAGCTTAAAGGCACTAAGATAAAAGGGCACGTGCTGCGTGGGCCCAGTGGGAGCAAGGCCACAGCCTGCAAACAGAGCCCACTCAGCTTTCATTTGATTTGTGCCTCTCTCTCTCCCCCTCTCTTTTTTTTTTTTTCCAAAGTTTTGATTTATTTAATAAGACCCTGGTGCATTCATTGGAAAGAAAAAGAGAACGGTAGCTGGGACAGCGTGACAATATCAATCTAACATTTGCTACAGACAAAAATAGCCGGGCCAAGAATCATGGCAGCCTCTCTTTCTAAAAGATTGAAGACACTCAAGCAAGATGTAAAGTAAAATAAATGAAGCCAGGGGACATTTAGATTCTGCACCAACAGAATTGCAGCAACTATTCTTTTTTTCCCCTGTATCATTAATCATGCTGGTTAATTGTTGGGATAATGATTTCACAAGTTCATGTAGCACACAAAAGGATTATCCTCGAACTGAGCGTAGCACTTGGCATTTACTTCTACACAGGCCAGTATCTCTGCATTAAAATGTGATGATGTTTTTAATTTTCCTTTTCCTATTGTTCAATTTTCCTGCAAAATGAATTGTATGTTTTTCTCAATGATAGAAACAAATAAAGAGAGAAAACTTCAGATGATAGAAATTAAAAAAGGAGTTCATGTCTTTTTAAAAGGAATACTGTAAAGGAGCTAAAGATAGGAAAACAAAGAAAACAATTGTGTAGTTTAAGTGGCTAAGTTGTACCTCTAAAAAAAGATTCAGTCTTTTGTTAGGGGTTTAGGTTTGTGGGGTTTTTTATAAAGAAAAAATAGTGGAATTTTTAATACCTTTTGGCAGTTAAGTTCAGATTTCTAAAAAACCAGAATATCAAGACCCTTGTTTCTGTGGTTTCAGTCCTCACTGTCCAGAAAAATGTGACACCTATCTGTCACTGAGGCTAGAGGGAAATTGCTTCTGGATGCCTGCAAGAAATCCCATGCCCACCTGAATTCTTATAGCACTTAATGCTCACTGATTAAAAAACTTACTTGATTTTTACGAGCTAAGAGATCAACTAAATTCTTTGTTATCCCTCTCATTGGTTTTTTTTGGATCGATAAGATTTTGATGCTGTTTTACTCTAGTGTTTTTTTCCATTTGCATGTAGCATTTAAAATATCTTTCTTTTTTTTTTTTTTTCTGAAGAACACTGCCAAAGTCATCCTAAATATTACTAATTCCCTTCTCCACACTGTAAGAAAGATACATAAGGTTTATGTGCACTATTCTGATCTTTCAAAATTTTGTAATCTTCCAGGAAGATGAGTTGTGACGCATGACTTTTTCTAATGTAATCACCCAGAGAAAGACCGATTCCATAATTTGGCAGTTCCAAACCTTCCCCTTTTAATTCTTAAAATTTACAAATTTATTTGATACAAGAACTGCCCACAAAAGGAAGAGCAGATAAAATATAAGACAATACATTTTCTCATATTTATACCACTTTTTTCACCTACAAATTGATCCTTAAGCAGATAAACTGTGAGCTGTTGCCATAGTAGTATTTTATGATGTCAAGCATGTACAACTTGGACTTCACTCTTTTCTCGGTGGAAAAGCAACTTGGCAGTAAACCTCTCTGCCTACTCCTGTGTGCTTCGAGCTGCAGTGGTTTGAGCTGTGTGCTTCAAGAAACCCTTTTGGGGGATTTTCTCACCTGAATTTTTGTAACTTCCTCTGACAAAAATTTGCTCCTTTCTGAGGCAAAGCAACTATCTCTCAGGGTGAGATCATAGTCACACATTTTACCACAGCAAGGAATGAAAGACTGATAAAAACACAACTTAGTGTGACCTGGTTTTGTCATCTGTTTTATAGTGGAGGCATCAGGAAATCCTGTATTTTCCTCATAGGCATGAAGGTTGTTTGCATCACATTACATTTGCACAATGTGATGCAAAAGGTGTAATTTATTTTGGAAGAGGTCTCAGAGTGCCCTGTCTCAAGCAGTGTCCCCTTTAGATGTAACCCTGGATTAAGTAATAGAAATAGTCTTGTCTGTTTCAATAGTGACTCCATGTTAATCTTCCCACGCAAAAAACTATCAAGATGTTAAACTTTTCAAAAGGAGAAATTCATGTTTCAACTCTAAGTGACAGCTTTCACTTTACCTCCTCACTGTCCCACCACAGCCATCAGATCAGGGAGGCTAAGCAATACCTTGTGATCAGTTGAGAGTGTCGTATCACGCTGACACATCACAATAATAACTATCTCCTCCTTCCCTTCACCCCTAAAAGTTTCATGATCTTGAATTGCAAATAAGTTTGAAACCATCACAATCAGCACATGGGAACTCCATGAGCAGGAATGAAGGTTAAATTCAAAGTCTAAATTATTTATTGCGAATTATTTGCTTAGCCCTGGCACTGAAGAACAGCGGAACAAATGGAATTGTTAGATGCAACATGTATTAAGAACAAAGGCTGCAATCCCATTTCTAGTACTCCATGCTTAAATTTCCCCTGTGCTTTAAAAACTGCAGTGTTAGCTTTTTTCTCTCATTAATCTGCCTCTCTTCGATATTGACCCTAACACATTTTTTTCCCATTTTCGGTTTACCTAAAAATCACGTGTTGTGAAAAATTCAATGGGTATAATGAATGAAACCAGAAACTGTCTACGGTTGTACAGACAGTGAACTATTCAGGGAAGGCATTTCATTGCTACTGTGACCATATACCATAGAGGCTATAACTCATCCAAAATGTAGAATCTCTGCTTGCCACGCTGCAGGAAAACTACAGCGATCACAGACACAGCACAAGCGTTGCCTTTGGAAAGGTAGCGAGCAATGAGCTGGGACCAGCATGCCAGCAGTCCTGCACCCACGCACATGGTCCATCCTACCCTTCTCCATCCAAGGTGTCAGCACAGACTGTTTAATCAACAAGGGAACTGCTGTTGGTTTCTGAGCGTGGCATCTCCCCAGCCTTATGCCCGTTCCTTTGAGTCAGTCTCAGCTGAGGCTAAGCAAGACCAGCTAAAGGTGCAGAAATCTTTGTGCAGCCCCCCCAGGAAGAAGGAGGCATACTAGGTTGGCTCAGCCCCCTCTTTCTGGTATTTTTGAAGCTTTCATATTCTGTGTTATTTTTGTGTACTCCCTGAGCATCTCATAGCCAAGGGAGCATAGAATTTTAGACATTCAGAGCCAAGCTCTGCCCTCGCTTACAACCCTGCAACTCATGGCCCTGGGAGACAAATAAATCTGCCAACAAACTATCGTTCAAAGTTCCATTTCTTAAAAAAAGCCAACACCAAAACAAATAGAAGGATTTTGCAGTAAACGAAGTGTGGTCAGTCAAGTAATACTGAGCTGAGCTTTGAGTGAGTTATGAGCTAATTTGCTGTGATATGGTCCATTGTGAACCTGGTAGACTACACGGGTTTCAGCAAGCTGGGTAAGTTCTGTAGTTACTCCCAATTCATGAAAATAACCCACCTTATTCCATTTTTACATGCAAACAGATTCTTTCTTCCTCTGATTCTTTCTAACAGTCAGTAGTCATAGTTACAATGCTAAATTTCTTGCAGTGCAGCACATGAGTATTACCACACTTCTTCTCAGTTAAGGCGTCTGAAACCCAATCCTGAGGATTCTCAGTAACATCAATGCTTTTAGAGATAAAGTTTTCTCAAATGTCCTGCATCAAGCATCCTTCTGACTTTCTACTTAGGAAAACATCCCATTGGCCTCAACAGGCTATTTTTTTTTTTTTACACATTTATCAAACAGTAAAGGTTGTAAGAAGATTTACAGGACACAGTATAACAGTATGGTGTCCCACTTACAAATTTATTTTTCCATGATTTTTAGAATAAGCTTCTTTGCTAAAGAAAAAACTCAGACATTAATGTTACTGCTTTAGGTTGTGTGCGAGTTCGTTACAAAGTGATGGTTTTGCTCATACAAAAGCAATCTTCGGAAATGTTCTGAGCTCTGTTTTTAGGACATTCTTCCTGAGAAGAATTCTTCAATATCCAAAGGCTGGAAAAAAGCCTCAGATCAATGTTCTTTTAGCTGTTCCCAACCTGAGGATATTCACAACCATTTTCTAAACAGTTCCTGCAGGTTTATGCTGCAAAACAAAGAGGATGAGTAGGGTGGCCATTCTCCTATGAAAGCTAGCAAGAATTCACACTAAATGCTATCAATGTGGAGCCAAATACCTCCTGCTGCAGATTAGCAGACGTGTGCGTGGAAAGACTCTAATTCAACTCACTAGTTACTGCTGATCTCTTCAGTGCCGGTTGCGTACTGACATGGCCAAAAAGCAGAGCTGTCTGTCTCCTGCTAGAGTTACTGATGTAATATCCTAAAAATCCTAAACTGAGTTAATTATGCTGTGGTTCTGTTCTCATCATCCCACATTTATTCACTTTATGTTGCAATCTGGCATGATACCAACATTCATTCCAAATTATCACAGCATTTACTTTCATTTTGATCTAAAATTCCAAGTTTCATAAAAAGGTTTGTAAATTTGGTAGTTTTTAATAGAAAATGTCTTCTGTGAGGCAGACATTCAGTTTCAGGGTTTACAAACACTTCATAGCTCAGGAATAAATTAACAAGAAATTGAAAACATTCAAAATTCCCTGGTTGAAATTATTAAAATATTTTAACAAGTTTTGGGTGGGGTTTTTTCAGTACTTGGAGTGTTTGTACCATGAGTCAAACATATTTATAGAATCACAGAAACTGTGGTTGGAGGGGACCCCTCTGGATGTCTTGAGGCCACCTTTCTGCTCAGAACAGGTCTCTTACCAGCACGAGAGCAGGATGGCTGTGCCCTTGTCTAGCTGAGCCTTGCGAACCTCCATAGATGGAGGTTCCATAGCTTTCCCAGGTAACCTGCTCTGGTCTCAAACTCCAGAGTTTGTAGCAGAAGTCAGACATACATATTTATTCTATGATACAGAAGTGCTAATCATTTTCCAAACTTAGATGAAGACATTTAGATGGTTCCTGTCTTCATGAGACTGCAATCAGAAAGGAAAAAAGACAATCGAACAAAAAAACTCAACCAGCTGGATAGTGGGGGTCACATCTAAGCGAAAAAAAAAAAAAGGTTACTACCCCCCTCCCAGCAGTTCGACTTGTTATAGTTTGATTTAACATCCTGCCTAGGCCAACCGGCAAAATCTGCAATACAGAGATAAATTTTACTCTTGCAGAATTGTAACGTCTAATGAAACTGAAAAACTTGGACTGTGCCAGGCTGTTTGTGACTACATTGACATTTCTGCAGTACTTTGACCATAGTAGTCTATCTTGTTTCAGTATAGTTCTGCCTTTTCTTTGACTTAGTAGTGAATTCCTCTTTCATTCTGAATGCCTTTTGTGCAGTATAATAGAAAATTAATTCCAGCACAGAACCGGCTGTATTTAGTGATGAAAATAGGCAATTCACATGGATTTACACACTTTAAGAATGCACACATTTATATCCACATATGTGTATTTGTGTATATAATATATAAACACAGATCTGTAGATAAAATTGGTAATATATACAAAGATATAAATAGACATAATTATAATTACCATGTCATTTCATGTTTGTAACCCAAAATATGCATTAATTAATAAAAAATCTTTAAATATTTAATTACTGAAGAATTTACTTAAATTATAATTTAAAAATACTCACTTCCAGCAGCCAGAGTTATTCTTCCTAATTGCTCACTTCTTTTTTTTAGCTTCTGTTTTCTTCTCTCTTCTTAGTCTTCTCAGATATGAGCTGTTCATGCCTCCCAAGTGCATCGAGCCACATTTCAAAATCACCTACCAACTCGTCTTAGGTATCCATACTCCTTAGATGCCCCTCATGGAACTATAATGAGATGGTACTAACTGATAGATTAGACCTTCTACTCAAGATAAAGTGAATACAGTAACCTTTGAGGTGAAATGTGCCACAAAATAACACAATGCAGATGATGTCTGAAGATTAGTGCCCTACTGAGCAAAATATACTGATTTATTAATAATAAGCCAAATTGCTACCAAATGCATGCTATCAGCACAGAGATTCTATTGTTTATACAGTATTAATATGTTTGAGTATATATGCTTTTGAAGAGATTCTAGGTAGTTTTGATTGAATTTCTCTTTGTACCTCAAAAAGTTGAAGGGCTCTCCCAGATGAACAGTGTTGACCCTCCCCATGCAGTTTCCATAGCTCCCAGGAGACCTTGTAAGGACAAAGACAAAATTTTTTTGCAGAAAGATTATTTTGTGAAGCAGCATCTCAGAGTCCTATCTTGTTTGGACTGAGGTGCTGCTCACTTTGGAATCTCAACAAGCACACTCAGAGCTACATCTGTAGTGCGAAGTGTGGCTGAGCCCTGATGGTCAAGCAGACAGTTGGAGCCACACTGCTTGGAGCTACCTGCCTCTAGAGCAAACTGGCTGTGTCCCTGTCATGTAGTACTTGCACTGCATCTCCTCTGGGCCCTTGTTGACCTAAAATGTAAAAATTGTTAGGGAGAAGCAGGTTTCAGGTAAAAGCTATTTACAGCCCTCTTCCTCTGGGGGGGTGGGGGGGTGGGGGGGTGTGTTGGAGAGTAGATGTGAGTACCAAAGAGTGAAGGAATGTGTGGGATGCTGGAGGCTGTAAAGACTTGTGCAATACTCTTGGAGGACCATGTAGGCTGCACAGAACTAAATCAAGTGCAGTCTCATCCATGCTGCCTTTATGAGTGGTTCACGGAGTGAACTATCCCTGAAATTATACTTTAACTTTTTTTCAGATAAAATTAGTTGGTTGACTCCAAAAAAGAAGACAAGAGCAAACTAACATTTAGGTAACAGACCATCAGGCACCCTGTTCTGTTCACGGACACCTCAAGGGAGAGGAGCTGGAGGCAAAGATCACCTGATACGCTTTTCAAGTAATTGAATTACAACAGTTAGGAACTCTGGCTGGGAGAGACGGGCAGATTCTGGAAGTGTTTGTTAAGGTTTTTCTGATATGTCAAGCAGAACATGTTCAGTGTTGCAGCAATAAATAGACTGTTGGTATATGGGTTCATGGCTATAAATAATAAACAAAGCAAAAAACTACCTCAGTGAATAAATATGCTATCAAAACCACACTTCTGCTCAAGATGAAGGTTACAGAAATGTTCATTCAGAACCCCAACTTGCTGGCTAGATAGTGATGTTCCTTTCTGGGAAAGACATACCGAGATTCAACGTGGCATTAACATGCCCACACATAATTTTTTAAAAGATACATCTTAATTATGGGAACATGACCTTATGACTTCTGTGGGTATATTCTGAGTTGGTGCTAAACTGGAAATCCTGGGATTCATGTCTCCATAACCAGATCCAACAGCTGTTTCAAGAGAGAGAGTGTGAGTGTGGTATAGCCTTTCCTGTAGGATTGTATTTTTCCTTTGTACGAAAATCCCATTGACTTCACATTTAGAGGGCCATAAGTTTATACAGTAAATGATGGCAGAAGTAACAGCTATGAGGATAGCTGTATTCTTAATTTTCTCAAACTGTATTTTCATTTCTTTCAAGACTTTTCCATGAGCAATCTGAAACTTAATGTCTCACAAAACCTAACAGCAACGGCTTTATCTCTTCAACACATTGTAACACAGTTCTCCTTATTTCTGTGGATATTGCTCATTAAGTCTGTCCTTTCAAAAGATAAATGTTGTTCTGCTAAACCTTACCTGATCCCTGAATGCACATTTTGACCTAAGTCCTACAAGCTTCACACTGACAAAGTTCTCTTCTCAGAGAATTTTTTTCAAAGAGATTTTGGGTCAGGTTTTACGCTTGTGACTCATGAATAAAAGCTCTCAGTCCTTCCCTTAACATTTCACTCAAGGTTAATCATTGCATAATACAGAGACACCTGAGAAAAAGCCTCCCATGCCTATACACTCTCTAGAATACTTTGAATTCTAAAATCCTTGCCTTCCTTATCAAACTCCCTAATTACTTAATTAAAACTACAGTATGTCTTTAACAAGCTACTGCAGGTTCTCAGAAATTTAGCCATCAGTAATTAAAACACAGTGAAGCCTTTATAACCTGATACACCTTGGAAGATCTTCTTTTCCATCCCATTGCTTACCTCAAAAATCTTCTTGTTTTTCATTTTGCTTCCTCTTAATATCTTAGTTTCCTTGATGGTACCTACTGCCTTGGCAGGTACCAAATTCACGTAGCTCTTGCCCCTGTCACCTAGATCCCAGTGCACAGTGCTACCCTGGGCTGGTTTCAGGCTGCCAGCATCACCTGGTCAGCAGGACACTGCTAGGCATTTTCAGACCTAGCTAGAAACAGATAAGAAGACTATGATCATGGGGCTTGTTCTCTGCCAGCGTTACAGTAGAGGTCTTCCTCAAAATTTGAGAATGCCCCTGCTCTTGACAAGCAATTCAGGAGAGCCCTTCTTGGGCTTCACACCTGTGGCAGCCATCGACCACCAGACAAATGAGACCATCTCCAGTTCCTCATCTCCCTGCTGAAGTTAGTGCAAACAAGCATCCCGACACATACTGAGGTAATTACCAATCTACAGGAGCAAAGAGTTAATTGAAAATCATAGGCTCCTTCAGATGATATCAAGCCTGCTGTTCTCCAGAGGATCCAGAAATGGTAATTACTCAGTGAGCACTTTTCCCTATGCTCTCACCCCCTGAGGGTGACCTTACTCTACAAAAAATCTACCCGTCTCTTGTGTGCTTTGTGCATCTTCCCCATGGACTATGCATTTTATGTAACAGGATGATTAATTCTTCATCTCCACATCAGGGAGAAAGAGTTCCTTGAAGATGCAAAGCAAAAAGATTCGGGTGATGGAGTCCTTGCTGAAACAGAATTTCATGAGGCTTTACTTTGCTTTTGTGTTCTGAGATGTTGTTATTTAAATGGACTTGATACTGGTAAGTGAGAACAGAGGAGATTTTTGCTATGCCGTTTGAAGATAATTGATTTTCAGCTTACCCCCTGAGTATTTAGTGCCTGCTGGGCATTACATGATAGACTGTACTTTGTATCTGCTTTTCATACCAGTTTTACCTGTTTACAAAGCTATGGTGTACCTGGCTCTGGTATTAAAAGATAATCAGCATGACTGATCCATGGGAACTTCATCCGTATGTAGGCTTTAGCTGTTGCATTGGAATGAATATCACTGAAGAGATCCTACTCTTGTGTGCCCTCAGCTCACCTTCCACTTTTCCTGAATGTTTAGCCAAGAATTTAGTTCATGCATATTACTGTCTCAGTATGGAAACACTATCTATAACTTTATCCTATACACTTAAAGGAGCATCTAAAATTAGGCATATAAATTTGCATATTTATAAGTACCCTGAAAGTAAAAAATTAGCCCAGCTAAAGCAAAAAAAAAAAAAAAAAAAAAAAAGGAGACGGTCATTACTGACTTCGGATACGCTCAAAGTTCTTTATTGTTTTTGAGCAGGTGAGAATTTGTAGGTTCCATCTTGGTGTTGGAAATGCTGATCCTATACACAGAGCAACAGGTGAGACAACCCAAATTGTTCTTTCCCTGCATGGTCCCAAAGACTCGTGTCTTCTTTCATAGTGCTTGAAATAAAATCCGTTGTTTATCCTGGGATCAATCCCTGCTGTAACCACAGACCCTTCTTGTCTTACTCTCCTCCAGCAAACAATACATATTTTGTGAATCTTAGTATACTCACAAACCCCAGAAGCTTCCTGGCTCAGAAGCACAAAAATATTGATGAGTGTTGCTGATAGGAGCTCATGCAGATAACCACTCATTGCAAAGATACCAAAGATACTTGCTCTAAACAAATACTTCTGCAGGTGCTATCACAGCTAGGCTGTTTCCAGTATCTCACCAAACTCACTGGCCTTTCCAAATTACAGCCCTCAATGTAGGGATGTCCAAAAAATAAAAAGACTTTTTGAAGTCATGGGGGAAGTCTATGGGAGAGAAAGAGCTTAGGTTTAAACCTCCCGATCCTCATTGCAGTCCATTAATCCACCACTTCTACTCATAAAAAAAAAAAAAAAAAAAAAAAGAACAATGAACAAGCAGAGGGGTAAAAGCACCAAAGCACCTCAAGTGAATTCTCAGTGTATTGTAAATTCATCGGAAATATGGTGTGCTAACTCAACTAACTCAGCTCATTAAACCCTGGGGTCTGCTCACTTATTTGTTCTTTGACTATATTACCCTTTTTTCCTGCTTTATCATGATTGTTTATTTTTTTATTTAATTCTGGTGAGAATTGATAACAGGTTGCTAGTGCATTTATATATATATGCATTGCAGGCAACAAAGGCACCACATCTGTTCTATCTCCTCACCACATCTGGGAAATCTCTGCATTCTTCACCTGGCATGACTTACCACATGGCACAGCTCAGTGCAGAAAAACACACAGAAATGGGGGAGAAGTTCTTGGTTTGTCACATCAGCTCAGTGTCGGCATTTCACACAACCAAGACATATTCTGAAAAGATTCTTCCCATTACATGTGGATGAGGCTTCTATGAGCAGTATTTATTTCAGTTATTCAAAGAGACCACTCACTAAAAGCCAAGAACTAATGCCACCCTGGGTAATGTGTCTACCCTGGGTACGTTCCCATTGTGCAATGTCAGCAAAGGCAAGTGCAGGTCACATCTCACAGTGTAAACCTCATTGTATTTGAGCATAGCTTCCTTTAACCTCAGCTTGTTTAGAGTAATACATTTTCCAGACTTTCCATTAAAAAATACCAGTTGAAAAAATAAATAGAAAATTTTGAAATCAAATATGAAGATTTTGTATGGAAAGGTACTGATCCTGTCAGATTTCACCTGAAAAATTATTGAAATAGATTATTTCCTTATCATTTACACTTTAATAACATAAGAGACCCTAAAGCAGATAAAACAACGACTTGTAAGCAAACTGTATTGATGACACTGAAATAATTTTTGGGGGGATATGTTTATGAAAAAAACCCTGGGAGATTTCAAATCTAAAATCTACAAACTCATGATCTGTATTGAAATACTGGTACTCTTGTGTGATGGGAATTCTGTTTTTTCTGCCAATTTCTGTATGGATACTAGATTGAAAGCTTACAGTGAGTAAAATATGAAACCAGATATGAAGGTGCACTTTTGAAAGAAAAACATTGTTATGAGGTTATAATGAGGAAGAAAGAACAGCTGGTGCAGGGGTCCATTTGAGGAAACTGATGGTCAAGATCATTGTGGTCTGGCCAAAAAGCTACCATAAACCTATGTGTTCAGCACACCATGTTGTGCTTCGAAGGTATTTCTGTGGGTACAGTAGAAGAGAGTCTCCTAGGGAAAAACATGAGCTGAGTAGTAGCTTGAGTCACTTTCATGGGGAACTGTGAGCAGGGAGTGCATCAGATTGACTTGGATCCCATTTTCAAAGAGAAGTCAGGGAAACAGCCAAAGTGCCCTTGGTAACACTACTTCTCTGGTTAGGGACTCAAAATTGCAGGCACCTAGGCACAGACTTAGCTTTACCAGAACAAGTCGTTCAAAGGCAAGGATCCACTGACAAGCCTGAAGGCAAGTAAGTACATAGGTTTTTGCAGATGTGTGTTGAAGATGCCTATGTTACTGTATTGTGGACCAGATACACATCTTTTAAGAACAAACAGTTTTATGGTGGGACAGCTCTTAAAAAAGTCAAAGCTATATGAACATTACTAGCCGAAACGATGAGGCATAATTTACCTTATTGCTGTGAAACCTCTCTAAGTCTGTAGTGACCTAAAAGTGTTTAGCAGCAGCTTTGTTCTTGGAGTTTAGATCCAGTGTTAAGCCAGTCTTTGTCCTCCAAGTGGGATTCTGTATTACAGAGTGAAAAATAAAGTAAACTTTCTCACCTAGAAGATTTTTACATGATATATTCAGAATCATAAAACTTCGGTTTGATTTTGTTGGGTGCAAAGGTGGCTTTAAAACTTTCTTCCAAAAGAACAACTGAAGATGTGGTCTTAAGAGTATGTGGGACATGACTAATTTATCTGAAAGGGAGTCATGGAAGTTCAAACTGAGGTCCTATACATAATAAGTCTCATGGCTGTTAAATAATTCCCAGCAGACAGTCATGAGCATTATTAATGAGGCCCCATTAATAGTTTCGAAAACCCTTAGTTGAACTCTGCTTGCAGTTCCATTCATTAATTGCAGTAATTAACATTAAGGACTGCAAAAGCTTAATAAACGGCTTTTCCCTTAGTATATATGATGCTTACAGTAAACTCAGGTACTTACAGAGCCATAACTGTGGAGGGCATTTGAAGCAACAGCAGTTTTCAAATAGCACACAAAACTTGAAGACTATTCTTTGATATTTGCAGAATGAGAAGTCATAACTCTGAAACCATGGAGGCATCTATCACACTGGTAGCATGGCAGATTTTTTCTTTCCATCTCTTCCTATCCGCAGTGTTACACCATCGCAGTTTCTTTGTCCAATATAATGGGTAAGCTTCTGGGACAACTTGGTCATCCTTCATTTCAGCAAATAATCGCAATAATGATGATGACTGTAATATGAATTGGATTCATCATCATTTGAACAGAATGCAAAGCCAGGGCAGAAAACAGCTCAACCAAGAAAAAAAAACCCATCACCTTGCTGCATATGTTAGGTAAAACTTTTCAAACAGATTTGGAAAGAATTAAAGGATAGAGAGTATCTTATCAGTTATCATTGCATTAAAACCAGCAAAGCCAAACACCAAATAAACTACAAATCGCATTGAAAGAATAGACATAATCAACTTAGTCTATTTTCCCTCAAGAACATAG
The DNA here is from genome assembly GCF_034619465.1 of Leptosomus discolor. Lineage (NCBI taxonomy): Eukaryota > Metazoa > Chordata > Aves > Leptosomiformes > Leptosomidae > Leptosomus > Leptosomus discolor. Next base: position 67,245,398 of record NC_141394.1, on the reverse strand, counting down.
AAAACTTAGAAATAACCCACCACAGAAAATAAAGGCATTGTTACCACCAGAAAGAACTGGTAGGGTGTCATTTTGACTGGTTCTTGCTTAAGTGAAGTACATAAATATCCATAAGAATATGATTTCAGAACACATAGAATGAAATTAGTAAGACAAATTTGGAAATAAATGTGTTAGGAGTGAATATTCAAGTTGTTGATTAACCAATGTTTCTTCCTAGTGAGAAAAAGATACTGTGAAGTTGGTTTATTTCAATGAAAACAAAACCAAAGCCCTGATGTAGCAAGTTTCTTTAATGTATTTCTAATTTCCTCTGTAGCATGTAGATCTCACCATTTTCTTCAGAAAAGCAATTATGTTAATAAACAATTATGTTAATAAATGTCCCTCTCAAATTCCAACTGGATAATTGCATTTTGTCTACTTGTATTATGCCACAGCTGTGACAGGAAGAAGTTTATTCACCTGCTGTTTCAAGCTATTGTGTAGCTTTACTATTAATTAGTTGCTACATTTCACCCCAGAAACAGCTGCATTTCACAAGTGGATTTAAAAGACTCCTGGACATTCTTTGTACATATATGTATAGAAGTCCTTTGATCCTTTAAAGTATATGGCTGTAAGATGATTTTAATTAACTCATAATTCTGGCATATTTATCTGTCCCTTTGGAAGCTGAGATGGCTTAGGAAGTGGAATCTTTTCCTTCTTTAAAAATCTGAGGTGAGTACCATACGCGATAGGAATTTATAGGCAGATCCCAGCTACCGATAGAAAGATGAAGTATATACTCTCACTTTTATTCAGTTACTATGAAAAAATACAGGAACAAAAGTATTTTTATCTACTTCTAGTTCTCACTCATGTTCAATACAAAGATGTAGCACATTCTTACTCCATTAAAAGGGCACCTTTTTTTTCCCTTCGAGCCTGAGGGGTTAAATATTTCCAGATTCATCACAGCAAAAGAAAGCGAGTATATCTTTCATTAAAATTGATTCACACAGTGTCAGAATATAATGTCATAAAATCATCTTTTCACTACTCTCTAGAGAACGTTGTGTTCTGGGCCTTCCAGGCGGCATTGTCATCTTTACCTTGATATCCGACAGCTACCTAGAAATCATGTCGCTTAAGCGGAGCACTTTTGTGCCATTCAGAAATCTTATTGACTGTAAATTAGAGATTAAATGGACATAGAAACTAGCAGTCCAGATTGATACAGCCATTATTAGATTCTTGTTAATACTTCAGTGAAGTATTAATCATCTATATTATTTCCGCATATGGATTGCTACCTATACAGAGAACTTAGCTCCTTCTTAGGTTTCTGTGTTTGCAATAGAATTTTAAATATTGAAGCGAATAGCCACAGAACTCTATTTCCCTGCCAATATAAAGAGCAAGGCATGAAGGTCTTTGAGTTCGGAAAATCATGGCCATGATCTGGTGATAGGGTAACATCTAATTTCAGTGTGTTCTTACAGGAGCCAAAATTCAAATGAAAGTACATGAAAGGAAAGTTCCTTTCATTACTGCCTCAGGTAATACCATGATTTCATATCAGTTGAATTTTTTTTCCAGAAGTCCATGGCAGTTTTGCCTTGGGACAGCCTAGAGACATGATTAATCTCATGTGTTCTGCACAGTATGGGTATAACCAGGCACTAGCAGTCGCCCAGGTAGCTAACACCCACCATGGACTAAAGCACTGCTCTCATTTTTGGTCTAGGCCTGGAAAAAGAAGCAAGATCTCACAATCTTTCTGCTCTGATTAGTTCAATTATTTCAACAATTTTGGGATAACATGCTTTAAAGAACTATGGGAGCCCTAAACTTAGAGAGGCTATCCAAATCTATAGAATCAGCTGCAATTGAATTAAAGACATTCTTATACCCACACAGATACAGCTCAAACACCACTTCAGGTACAAGACTTATAATGGTGGGCACTGATTTAAATTTTTTAGGTCACATCCAAACAGAAGGTGTGTAAAGGCCAGTACCAGTATGGTGCTAGCCTGGATGTATGACTTCTAAAAATACAGCTGTGCTTATATTATCAAGGACCAAATCTGCAGAGCAAAAGCTTTGATGCTGCAGAGCAGCACCCACAAGTACTGACCATGGTTAATTCTGGAGTCCACTCTAGCCTTGTGGATTGAGCATCTATTAGTACTTAGAGTACATGCAGGGCTCTCCAAGAGCCTATCTCTTGGTTTCATTTCACCCATAATGCATCCAGTTCTTGTGCTTCAAAACCACTCTACAATGTTATTACAAGTATAGAAAATGAGGGGTAACCAGAAGATTTGCTTCCAAATTTGCGTTTTCCACCCCAGCATGGAAATAAAATGGTAATGCAGAGGCACCCACCATTGACGACTATGCAAACAAAGACTATCCATATTTTTTGTCCAAACCCCTAGTTAGTATCTTTGACAGCCCAGCAAAATACTTCTTTCCTATTGTTGCCATTGAAAAGCCACACCTTCAAAGACATCTTTGCCTTCTTTCTTGTCCATCAGCCTGAGAGGCAAAATCCTGTTACCACCGAAGTCAACAGAAAGTTTTCCACTGATATTCATGCAGCCAGGATTCTGGCAAAGACTTATGCACATGATAAAGTCTCCTTTGGAGTGTGAAGAACTAGAAAGGACAAGAGCATGAAACCATGTTTGTCCTATGTGACAGATGGCTGACTGGCTCAGGACACCCCAGATGTCTCAGGAGGAAGATGCTGTAGTTCTAGCAGAGACTGTGCTCTTGGGATTTACCTTAGACCTCAGTGGTAATTCTCATCCCAGTTCTCACAGTCCGGGACAGGAAACAGCACTGTGCTCATAGTCCCAGACCCAGAATTCAATCCTACTCTTGGTGGGTATTCAAGCAAGTCACCTCAGCTTCTGCTTCATTCGCTGCCTACCTCCTTATCTGGGTTATTTTAGCTGTAAGATCAACTGCATAAGGTCACTTTCTATGCTTACGTGCCAGATCTTTGCACGGCAGAGAGCTCTGAGTATGGTGCTGATCTGGAACAAGTACCAGCATCAAAATACAGTGTTATTCTCTGAGAGAATTGCTGTTCCTTCCTCTCCTCACCTCCTGAGAAATAAAGGATTAATGGTTTGAAGGAAAACAACATGTCACCCAGGACAATCAGGTTTTGTGAGACTTATCTATTCCCGATCAGTGTTGGCACTTAACTAATGTTAACCGGATGCTGATCAATGGTAGTGGAACTTCATGGGAGCTGTCAGTTGCATAGCACTATTTTACTCCAAAAGTTTTCTGGAGCTGTATTTACTTTATATCCTACTTTTCTTTCCTCTTCTTTTTCTTTAACAGCTTTTATTCACATGTGAGTTTCTGGCAGTTTCAATATGTTAAAACCCATTTAGACAACATTAAAACTGAGAATTCTCCACTGTATAAATTTAATTCCAATTACTCTTATTCCCTTGTTATCTGCTGGTTATAATGTGAAGTACTTTCAAAATTGGCATATTAAAGAAGCTATAATTTGCTCAAAAGCTGTAGAAAGTGTGATAATTAAAGGAAAAATTAATTGGTTTTATTTTGATGTTTCTTTTATTATATTGCAAGTATGAGAATTTTCTATTCAAGGTAAGAAGTCATCAATTTTCATCTGTGCATCCATCTACATAAGTACCTCAGCATCACACTTTTCTGACCACCTTCCAAAAATGAAAATACGGAAATAATCATTGTTTCTTTTTTTTCCCCTCAGCCTGAAGAAGAAACAGCTTGCTAGATTTTAAAGTCAACAAGGACCACTAGGTTATTTAGCATGAGATCCTTGATCAAGCATTACACCTAGGCATGCCTTTGTTGAGCACAAGGATGTGATTTCAACTCAGGCAATTCCAGACAGGCACTCGGTTTTGATATGAAAGCTTCAAGAAATGAAAAATTCAGCACTTCCTTCAGCAGTTTCTTCCAATGTGTGCTGAGCACCTGTGTGCCTTCCTTCTGATTCAATCTCTGCAGATTTAACTTCTAGCTGCTAGTTTTTACAGTGCGTTTCTCCAGTAGATTGGAAAGCGCTTTAGCAGTGACTGTTTTCTCTTTGCAAGGGCACACACACCATCAAATCAAAGCTTATCTTGGTCTCCTCTGGATAAATTAATTAAGTTTAAATTTCTATATTTTCCATTGTAAAAGAACTTTTACACCACAGGTGAGATGCATTGAATTTCTTATGTCCTTTTTAAAGTTATGAGATCCAAAACCGGGCCAGCAGCTTGATTTGGCACAATTACTACCAGGTACAGTGGCAAAACCATTTTGCAGCTCTTCATCCCTGTTCCTTTTTTTCACATTCAAGGGCACTAGCCCTTTGCTGCGGCTTTAGGCAAGTTGCTCATGGGGACCTGCTTCATCAGCATGATTCGTAAAGCATTTGCAATCTATTCGCACAGCCCTTTCCTCAACTTTAGCTGTGTAGGAGAGATTTCTACTAGCCCAGACACTAATTTCTTGTAAATGTTCTAGCAAGACTAGTTCCCATGAAAGATGTCTTATATATTGATTCTCACTCTGCAGGGCACTTCAACTTCTAGAAGAAAACTACAAAGAAAACTCAGTTCAGGCAAACCTAGCTCTAGAGATACTTACAGAGATGAGCATAGAATGAACCTATATGACTACATTCATGATAGGAGCAGATCAGCTCACTTTTTAAAAATAAGTGGTGCAGATCCCTCCAAAATTGTAATTAAAGAATCATTGGCTGGTCTTGCAGATGTTGGCCTGAGCCTTTCTCTTCAAACTTCCAATCGATAAAATGAGTACACAAATATTTATCTTTATAAGTACTTTTCATTAAAAGCTAATTACAGTATGCTTCTGCAATTAATTATTAGCTGCTTTAAGTAGATACCTTACAAGATTATACTAAATAAAGAGGATAAGTCATTCTTAACACAGCACAAGTCAGGGAATTGTTTCAAAGATAAGTTTAATTTCAGTTAAACAAGATGTACTGTAAATGTTCCCTTATACATTCATTTGACATCCAAGCCTCTGGAGAACTTTTTGCTCTTTTTCCACTTTGCTCTGCACCCATTTTACTTCCCCTCTGAACATCCATTGCAAAGAGGAATTGGGTTGCCCTGTTCAGAAACTATTGCTGCAGCACTACGCTGAGCTATCTGCTTCCTTAGCTTTCAGGTTCAATTCTGGTTTTTTATTGACTTTCACCAGGTTTCTCAGAACACTTCCTTATGGCTGATGGCAGGCTGACAGCGCTGACAGGCTTAGGTCTGGGTCTGGAAAGGGTAAGAGAAAGTCTGTCTCTGGGGGTAAGGAACGCAGCAGCATTAGATTCCACAAATAGTTAATAACAGGTTAAATTTTCTTTCCCTAGTTGGACCATGAAAATGAATAGAACAGTATGTAGGAAAAAAAGTGACATAGCACAATGAACGATTTTTGGTGTCTCAGTTATCACAGTAGGGAGAAAAAATGGGAAAGCTACATATATCTTTCTTCAGGTTGTTAACTTGTGTATTGGAAGCTCTTTACCCAACAAAAAGCTCAGTACAAGCTACTCTGTTTCACCTAGAAGAAATACCAGTACTGAGTGAAACCTGATGCAAACGAGGTTAGTATCTCCTTACCACCTGGTTCCTTAAAAGGTTAGGAAAGAGAGTGGTAGTAGTGCTTGAGCATGCCTAAATCACAGCAAAGGAGGCACAGGTTCCATTTTTTTGCTGCTGCAGATAAGAACCAAGAGGATTAATCTGCGGAGAGACACAAGAATATCTCACCTTCCAAAGGCAATTACTTCCACTGAGAAAAGTTGTTATAACCAAAGCTTTCTACTTTCAAGTGTGAAATCTGCCTACTTGTGCACATATCTGCAAAAGAAAAAAAAAAAAAAAAATAAAAAATTACTGAATTACCAGACCAGTATTACTGATTGAACATAATAAAGATCTACATTTGATTTCAAACAGATCAGAATTATTTCCATAATTAATCGTGCAAGTTTTACTTCAGCTGTTACATCAATGGTTTACCCATTGTACAGCTTGGTCAAAATAAGAAACGTAGTACTTGTTAGGTCTCATATCAATTCATTGACAACAAAGGGCCTTCCCAGATATTTCACCGAGATTTCAGATATGATTTCACAAATGCACTTCGGAATGAAGCTATGATCCCAAAGGAAATAGAGAAGTCATAAAACAAATAAGATATTTTCTCGCTGACAGTTCAGCCTTTCCTAGAATCTTGGAAACAAGTCCTGGAAGCTTTTCTTTTGGCAGTTCGATTCTTTGCTGCGAGGTAATGGTATTAAGTTATTAAGGGAAAAGGAATAAATATTTTAAAAAAAAAAAAGACAATAAAAACGATCCATTGTCAGGAGGACACCATACATTCTTTCCATTTTGTTCCTGCCAAATTTTTTTTTTACTGTAGCAAACTGTTTTACTGTTTCAATATCTGAACGAGGAGATGCAGCAGGGTAGGCTGTGGGGACATGATCTGTCAGGGTGTGCTGTGACCTTTGGCTTCTGCAAAACAAACTGCAAAGCAGTTGTAAAGCTGTTACACTCCTGCTGGTGGTATTGTACGCTGATCTTACATTTCCTTTACTCTTTGACTGGGCAAAGAGCAGGAAACAGCATCAATTGGGTCCTAGTCTTTCTTCCACCGCATTGTACATCTTTAATATAGCAGGAGAAAACTAGCCAAACTATGTTGTGAAAAAAGAAGCAATTGTGGAATTGTGGGGGGTCTTTTTCATTAACTGCTCTAAAATATTCAAAAGTAGTTAGCCTGGTATCCTCTGAAAAAAAATTAATTGAAATACTGATTTTAAGAATTTAAACCACCTAGAGATAAGTCCAGAGGCAGTATAAGAAAGTGAGATTATCTGGACAGTTGAAAAAGAAATATTTAATTATTCTTCACTTGTAATTTAAAGGAAAGGATGAGCTCTTTTATGTTAAATTGTGCAAAAAAGTTAACATTTTCTGCTTTTTATAGAAGTACCACTCTATGTGTAAAAGGCTCATTGGCTTCTCTTTGCATGGCTCTGTTTACTAGTAATGCACTATATGTTAAAGTGCCTGAAGTCAGCTGAAAAACATTAGAGGCCAGAAAGCACATCTATACCCTTTCAGTCCAACGTATCTCATGAAACAAATCAAATTCACATAATAGACATTGCAAAAAAGGTTGAAAATGTAAAGGGACTTTTTACTCATTAACAGAAGAGAAACCACTTCTGACATATAAAAGTGCCATTTCTGTCTCTTGCTTAAGATGTATAGACAACAAAGTAATCCTGAATTGTACACGGTTTCTGGTAGAAATGAAAGCCAAGTGGCCAATTTGAGTCATTTTATGTCTTTCAGATGAATAGCTGTGAGGAACATCCTTTGAGGCAGATAAATGATCTGAGACAGTTCCCAAAAGGTATGATTATATATAAGCACCTGCTTGCTGTTATGATGATTCAGTAAAGAACAATTGTGAATGCTTTTATGAGTTCTGCAAAGCTATTAACCTCAGCAGAGTGCAAACCAGTCTTTTTCTTAAGTGTCTTAGTTCTGAAAACCCTCCAGCAACTCTCATGCATAATATGATGAGCAAGTCTTCATATATTGGACCACTTCAGACTGACGGACTATGAGGACAGGAGTGAGCAGTGAAGTCTATGTGGGTGAAACCGTTTGGTAACTGAAATGAGTATAAATCCCATAACAATTGGGCTTTTCTAGTACTCCGGGCTATTTGAACTGATGAAACTTAGTTTGGTGACAGCCTCTGGCAGAGGTTCTTTTTAGTTATCTCAGGATGCAGATTCAGATGTTCAGATTTCTGCAGCAAAGTGGGCAAGGACTGTGTAGCATGAAGTCCAGATTTAATTAAGACTTAGTCTCAAGGGCACAAAAAGCAGCAAAACACAGGGAGAATAACATTACACCAAAAGAAATGTGAAGGAAAGACTCTCGCCTTGCATGTTGTTGCAAGGCAATGGCAATTAAACAAATGGGAAACTTGAAAAAAGTGGTCCAGGAGAAAGTGGGTGCTGTTACTGTCTATATGCAAGACGGACTACTAAGAAGGCTTAAATGTCAGAATATAATAGCACATCCTGCTTTCATTTGTGTCTCTCTTAAAAAACAAAGGAAGAAAAGAAAATACAACATTGTGTGTGGGAGCATGAATAATGGACTTTTATACTTAGTGAAGACAGACATTATGGACCTATCACAGGCTTAGAATTTCTTAACAGAAAACACTTATGGAAATAAATGTAGCTTAACAACAGTCCACATTAAAATGTCATGTGGCAAGTATTGTACAAAATAGACAAAATAATACATATGTATAGATAATAGACATATAAGCATTATCATGCACATAATTTGACGACACATTTACTTCAAAGCCAGTAAGCAGGAAGAAAATGGAATGTCGTCACTAGTAGCACTAGTCCACGTGAACGAGAAGAGGTCCACCATGAACAGAGCTCCTGAGGACACAACAGTGGTGTTATAGCCCTCTCTTAACTGATGAGAAACGTAATAGTCAAGGCCATGAGCTTCTGTTCTGTGATCAGTGATCTCCAGATTCATTATGAAACTGCAGAGTTTCAAATGTCAAACACGGGTACAGGAAGAATTTATAAGGGTCCAGACATCTTAACTCTAAATATTCTCCTATGTTACAAAAATTTTGTCATGTTAGACCTGTGTCATCGATAGCTATGCATATAATTGAACTTGAAAAATATTTTTCTCATAGGCCTCATCAGAAAAATCCCTTGTCTACAGAACAGCATGACCTAAGCAGGAACAGAATTAGAACAAGAAAACATCTCTATCCATCTTACTACAATGTTAGTACATTGATAAAGTGGGCCTTGGTTCATTGAAGAGCATCTGGTATCCCAGTCATACTGAATGAGTGAAGAGTGATTAGCAGAAAGATAGAACTGGTGTCTTCCTGTATCACTCCTTTGCTTCTTTGGCTTCATTGCAGTAGCTGAAGCAAAGCCCACACAGCCATGGCCTGTATTCCTGCCTTCTCTTTTCTTCCTGCTCTTTTCAAACTTGGTAGGACAAAGACTGATGAGAGCATCACCCAGATCAATGATACTTTTCAAAGAGATTGAGTTGAGCGTGTAAAATTCCTCCCGTCAGCCTGCACTTTGTAGCTTACATAACCTTGATTGACATATGTGAAGTGGTTCGGTGAGCTGTGATCAACTAGGGATTAGTCTGATCTTGAATTTCATGCACAGATGAAGGGGATGGATAAGGGAAGTACTTTTTTTTCCCCTGCTTATTTGTGCTTTTTATAAGTGGAAATATATGTCTTCTTTGCAAAGTCTGTTGGTAGAGAGCTGGATATTGACCATTTCTCCCCAGCTGCACAAAAAGCGTAGCAGAAAAGGCTTCAGTTGCCTGCGGTTTGCTGCTCTTCCAGTCTGAGGCTTTGCTTGACTGCTGTGTTAACCCAGAGGTTCAAGCCTAAATTAGATTCCTCCAGCCAGCAACAGCTCACACACCAAACCCAAGCACTTAGAACAGTGTCTGTTCTGACTGCAACGTGAATAAATGTATTAAATCTAGTTGATAGTTCAAGTTCTGGTGCATCATAGGTGTATTTACACAGTTCAGCTTCTCAAGTAAGAGCTCGTGGTCTGTGCAGGCTTGCTCAGTATTTCAATGTTGCAGTTAATGCCACCTTTTCCTCATTTGCTGCCTGGGGTAGTCAGATTAAATCCAGCCTGGCACTGTGCCTAAAACCAATGCATTCATTACACCCATTGCCATGTAAGTTTACTCCTGCAGGGTGGAAACACTTTCAGCCTGAGCAGAGAGTTCATCTGAATGGTACCTAACTGACTACAGCTCACAATGAAGAAATAGTCCACCAAATTGGCACAGCCTAAACCTTTGTGTATTCATACTTTCCTCATCCACAGTTTCTGCTGGGACTCAAAAAAGCAGTCACATTTTCTTGTAAAGAACAGTGAAAATATCCCAGAATTCCTGAACTTAACAAGTTGCAAAAACTGCTGTAGATCTACCTGCTTGCCAACATCAGCTCTTGAGTTCATGCCCGAAGTCAAGCTTTGATTCCAACACTTGCACACAGAGCTGATGAGAAATTACTCTGGTAAAATATTTTTTCAGCAATTGTTTGTTCACCAAGATGTTTAAAAAAAGTTGTGATGTACAAAAAAACATTTCCCAAGAAATCTCTTAAACACTTGATATCTGCTTAAAAGATTCAGGTTTAAGTCCTTGTCTGTGTCCTAACAAACTAGCTGTTTTGCAGAGGGTATTTCTCCAATATCATTTGCCAAATGCAAAGTGAAAAATGTCTGAAATCATAATTTTAATATGCTAAGAAATAGCTTATTAAATAATCTCAAGGTTTGTGTCCAAGGTTGTTTTTTTTTTTAAGAGAGAAATGTAATTGCAGTTTTTCCGTCAACTTTGTTCTGTATGTACAAGCTTTAACCTTCACTATATTGGCTGAATGGGTGGGTCATGACTCATCGACATAGTCTCTTCAAAGTCTGCCAGCCTGGGTGCCTTCCCCAATGATATTGCTTGTTTTGTGCATTGATACAGTGACAGTTGAGAAAAATGCTTATTCTTCGAAAGGTCAGTGTACAGCTTAATCTACATCAGAGCAATCAGTTTCTCCAAAGCCTATTGCTGAAACATAGTTTTTAACCTTTTTACATCTCAGTCCTCTTTTCACTTACTGTGCTCTGGACTGACACACCAGCTATTTGACGTTAATGTTTGAATTCTTCTCTCCAAAATGCTAAGTTTGGTAAGGTCAGGAGTATATCCGTTCTTCCTTATCCTCAAGAGTATTTGAATGAAAGACTAGCATTACACAGCTCAGTGCTAAAAGGATTATAGAAATTGCAGAGCACAGCACTCCCGACTCTGTTTTATGTGGAGAATCAAAGCCAAAAGTGGTCTGTTTTTTCACAACAAATAACGTTTGCATCCCATCATGACTGGAGAGAACCTCGAGAGGTCTTTCTATCTGCCCACCTGCAGTATTGTTTTCCTGCCATTTGCCATCAAGCTGTGGTCAATAAGCAGCTCGGGGAAGAACAGAACTTGCTCAGTGCAGAGTATACAATCAGCACTGAAAGCAACTACATTAACATTCCTCTGCCTTAAGGCCTCCAAAACAGTATTGTGCTTTTGAGAATGTTTCATGCTGTGTATGCACACACACACACAAGGAATACACAGTGCTGGAAAAGCAAAGTATTTTGCTATTGCAAATTTTTTTCAAGACAAGTAGAGAAATTATTTAGGTGAGACAGACGTAGATGTGCAAACATCTAATGAGACAATCAGCAGAAAGGCAGTGAACCATATAGAATCCTACCACATGACTCTACTTGAAATTTATTATGTGAATTAAATAATACAGTTCAAAACCTTTTTACATCACTTTGCTGTTCTCCCTTGGCACAAGACAATGAATTAGACAGCTGTCACCTTGTCTGTAAATAATGTTCAAAGCTAATTTCTTTGAAGATGTTTCTTTATGTGCATTTCAGTAAGATGAATGTAGATAATTAAATATTAAGATATTGAAATCAAGTTGAATATAGTCAGCAGACAAAGTAAATTACTACCTTGTACTGAATCTTTATCACACGAATCTGCTTGTTTTGTTTTGCTTTGTCTTACTCTATTCAGAAAGAAATACCAATAAATTGTCACTAGTGCTGGATGGAGTGTTCAGACAACAACCTCTTTTTTTGTCAAACAGGGCCAAATTTTTCACTGGTTTGTGAAAACAAAACATGGCATAAGGTGCAAGATGTGAGGATCGTATTCTAATGTGAGATTGTATTCTGTGCTCTGTACTTGGAGTAAGTTACTGAGCAAAACATTGAAGCGAAAGCCCTTCTGATGTCAGGGGAACAACCAGAAGCAATGCCCTCTGTACAAACAGCAACGTCAAGGTGAAAGAGGACCAGAAGACCAGATAGAAACATCAGAGAAAGTTCAGTGAGATTTTTAATGCCCATGGAGGGGTAATCAGGGCATTGGTGTTTAATATCCCAGTTCCACATCATCAAAGTCAAAGGGAGCTTTGTTGTTGGGCTTTCCCTGACGCATTAAGACACAACACACCATGGCTTTGCCTTGGCAGGAGGAGATGCTGAGCTAGCTGCACCAGAGCTGAGCCCCCACTCCCAGCTCTGACACGTCATTAAGCTATGTTTGCTGGATTTATCACTCAGACTTGTCAAATACGTATGTCACATGACAAGCAATATGAAGCATTAACTGATTGGGAAACAGTTCAGTATGAACTCGGTAAAGCAAATATGGTTACTTTTTACTCCATGAATTTTATGCTATGCACTTAAGCATTCACAGACTAAGATTTTTCAGAGCCACAAATCATCTGCAGACATTATCCACAGTCTATGAAAGTGACCTGAGTCTACAGGAAACCAGGCATCTCTAGATAACTAAAATAAAATTTAATTCATACTTATTGACACTAGCACTAAAATTGGGGGAGGAAGGTGGTGAGCTCTCAATTGGAAGCTCTCAATTGAAGCAGAGCTATATGGAGGTGAGAACAGCAGAGCTGCCCGAAAGTGGCACTGTTTTTTCCTTACTTCCAAGCTGTTTTGTGTACCATACGTTGTTATGTCAAGTCGTCCCACATGCAGTCTGCTTTAGTTTGATTTTTTAAGAGTCTCACACTCCCTGGGTCAGGAGAACACTGCCAAAAATACACATTTAACAGTGACAAGATAGAAACTCTTCTCCATTTGCATCCCCTTTCTGCTACCTGCAGCCCATAGTTTAATGAAGGAGATGAAAGTGGATAATGTAAGGGTATGGTGAAAAATAAAGGATTGTATGAAAACAAGAAATCTGCTGTATTTCTTAGCAGCTCATTTCCAGGCATCTAATAATACATTTTTTCAAGCATATATTGTTCTTGTAAGGAAGTCTCGTTTTGGAATGGCACTGCTACACTGCAACACATTTACAGCCTTTAAATTTCAGTAATTAAGTTATTTATTGGAGAACTAGTCTATAAATTCCCCCCAAACAGGTAGTAAAATACCCCATATATACACATAGTGCATGAGTGATTTATAGGGACTGATCGCCTTTAAGCTATGTAGAAAATAATGATTCCTTCAAGTTAGATGGCTAGTTTTAGTGACATGTGTACTAAACAGTTGCCATGTAATACCTCCCTGTAAACTGATACATTGCAAGTTGTCATTGCTCTTTGCAGTATAAAAATTGTGACAAACATACTGAAAGAGTGATCTGTTTTCTCTTTTAGCTGACTGTTCTTCCAGGATTGTGAGGGGAATAGCAAGCATTTTTGTAATTAAAGATAACACACAATTCTTCTGTGTTATCATTTTACCTACAAAACCCCAGGGTAAAACAGCTTTAGCATGAAAAGAAACACATATGGAGCTGCTGATGGGATATTCTCTGCTTGAAGTACAGCTTAGAGAGAGTAAAAATTTTGAGCACGGATCCTAACAATAGAAAAATAAATAGGATTCCATCTTGTGCCTCTGTCTGCTCAGTGCTTTTGTATAATAGCTTTCTCCAAACAAAGTGCTGAAATAAAACTTCTCCTGGACAACCTTTACCTGCTATTACCATCTAGGAAGATGTGACTGCCTCTAATTTCCAGTAACTGTCCACAGTAGTCAGCGAACCCTCTTAACACATAGAGACTTTCAGGTATTCCCCTTCCACAAAGGCCAAGCCAAGGCAGTAAGAAGGTCTCCTGCTGACTCCTGCAGGCACATGGAGTTCATGGTACCAATAGGAAAATGTGTGTTCTTAAGAAAACATCAGACTTACATGCAAAACCCGAAAATTAGTCTCGAGAAACAGCATGGAGATGTTAATATATTTCAGACAGAAGGAAAAAGGGATAAATACTACCATCAAATTTTAGCTGAAGATAATATGTTTAAGAAAGATCTGCTCCTTCACAGAAATTGTTGGAATTTATTGAGTATTTTTCGGCAAAAATCCCTGCCATGGCCATGTCTTGCTCAGCAGGGCACGAAGGAGCAAGAATGGCTTGACGAGGCTCTGAAGTCTGTCCCGCTACATCTGCCCGTGAGACTGGGCTGTAGTCCAGATGTTGTCTGATCTTCAGATGGTTGTATGTAGGCTTGAAAAACTTGTTCTCTCCTTTAGAGCCAAGGCTGCATGACCTGCCTCAGGAATGACCACTTGGTATCGAATTCAGAAAACAGACTAGTTCTTATTAGTAAAGATCCACTGTCACTTCTCACTTTTCTCACATTAAATTACCACAGCTGTCCTTTTTGGTTTTAAAATCTCATCATTTATGACTCTGGATTTAAAATCTGTCAAGGCTTTGGAATATTTATATCAAGGATTTTTGTTCCAATCAATCTTTTTATTTTAGTATGATGCACATGCACAGTTTTGTCAGTTATGTTAGGAAGCAACCCCCCATACCTATGGTTTAACTGGAAAAAATGAGCACCAGTTCATTACACTCCAATTTATTAACATGCCTCAGTACCTCCCAATGGGAACCAGGCAAGGGTTTTCATAGGAGCATGGAAAAACATTTGAGAACACAATAACAGTCTGGTATGTGACATCTTTTAGCCACTATAATGGAAAAGACCATGGCAATTTTATGTGGACTTTATGGAAAATAATGAAATGAAGAAAATGTATGAGTAGAGCACTGCCAATGAAAATCTGCAATCAGATTATTTTTCTACCAGGCTCTAACTCTGCTTCATGATGCATAGCATATATCACAACCTAGTATTTCCCAGTAGAGCCCATAACAGTGAGAACTATTGATTAAATGTTAACCCCTTGACACAGAAAGTTGAAATTTCACAAAGTGCATCCCATTACCAGCAACGGTAATGTGTCGAGAAAGATCAACAATTCCAAACAGTTGCTGTAATATGAGTTTTTATCTGTGGATTTGAATTTAAACAGTTCAAACTTTTTTTTTTTTTGTTACATATAACTGTAAAACAAGTACACTTCAAAATATACTATTGGATAATGCACCTTATGCACATACACACATATTTATATAGTAGTGATAAAACAGTATTTGCAAATTGGCAAACAGGAAAATATGTATCAAGGTGCATGTGGATTTCAACATACTGTTCTGCTAAAATGTGTATGTGTGTTTTCAACTACTCACTGTATTAACATTGGCAGTTTCTAATAATTCGTTATTTGCGTATGTAATTATGCAAATTGAACAAACTCTTTAAGTACATAAATGTGCATACAATGTATTTCTTTTTTTACCTTTAAGTAAGTTAGTTTACTCTGAATTTCTTCATTGGTTTTATTGCTCAAATTCAACTTCTTCCTGGCGTTTTTTTTTCCTAAAACCTTGACATCTTACCTGTAAGACAAGCTCACATGTTTTCATTTTTCTAATGAAATATTTATGAGAAGTAAGATTTTCTTTATCTGAAGAAAATATATAATTTAAGTCAGAAAATGTTCGGGTCCTACAAGCATAATTGGCAAATTTAGGAATAGGCAATTCTCAAAATATTCATTCAGATGAAAATCTCTGGGGTTCACACAGCAGAGCAAAACCTCAAGCTGAAAAAGACTGGAATTCTCTGTAATGCTTTCCCTGGATGGATACTTTTGGCTTCCTGATGCAACAATGATTTTATTCACAGTGCCTTATAATAATAATGCTGTCAGCAGAGATGGCTTCAAGCAAAAAAAAACATTAAGCTGTAGAAATTATAGAACTGGGTCAAAACTTTGTGGTTTTGTCCACCCATTTTGTTTAGTTCTTTTTTTTCTTTATTGCATAAGGAAATAGTATCACTGATTGTAAGCATTACTGTTAGTTTCATTAATGCTCTAGACATCAACGGCCAAAGACATTTGGATGCCTGCTTTCAGAAGTTACCTCTTAAATATGTCAGAGGATAGATGTGTCTACATTCCCCAATGGCACTGAATCAAGATACAGCGTAATGAGTCAGTGTGTAAAGTACTGTTATATCTGCCTCAGAAATAATTGTAGGACATCCTAAAAACCTCTTCAGTAACACACTTGCAGCCAGGGGCTCTATACATCAAACCCATGTTTATGCAGTAACCCATAAGGTTACCACTTTGGAAAGTCCTTGCCAAGGTGTAGTCACTGGCAACAATATGATGGCTTTCATTTATCAGGAGCAGTGTAAAACCTCAGCACTGCACTAAATAAGGAGGGAACATATGAGAAGTCCTGCAGAATTTTACCTTCAATTACAGGGGAGTTCCACTGTAGTGGAGTTTATGGACTTGTGATTTTATGGAGTGTGCTTTTGATTTCTTATTTTTTATCTAGATCTATTCAATAAATTACTTTAATTTACTCTCTGGGCAGGCTGCAAGTTATTGTGTGACAAGTTTTCAGTGCTTGCAAAAAGTACAGGACAACATTCATCATAAAGAATAGCTGTGCCTGGAAATACTTTCTGGGATCTTGTTCTTCCTCCACTCACCCCGTATTTCTTGGGGATGAGGGGTTATTTTTGATGCAGAAGGAAGATAGTGGTTGAAGGTCTTTTTACATTTTTACAAGTCTTGATATATTGTTCATATATCATACTGCAATTATTGAACATCACAAAGGTCCAGTTTAATCAATGGACAAATCCATAGGAAAAATAATGTGATGACACTGCACAAATCCAACCTGAGGCTTTGTCAGAGATGGTATCACAACAAACAGGTAGTGTTTCTTACTGGATTGCTTTAAAACCTAAGCTAGCTGGACAGCATTGCACAAGCAGGGAAACCAGGCAGACAGCGCCTCAGTTCCCTTTGCTCCTCTTTTGTTCTCCATTCTGGGAAATCCGCCACAGCCTTTGTCCTCAGTAAGTTCACTGTGCAATGGGACAGGTCAAAGGGAAGGCATGGGAAGGACATTGCTGGGTGCCTTTCTCAGTGTGGACACACTTTCTTGGTCTGAGTCTGGGTGGATTTGCCTTGATAGACCTCCACTGCCTCATTCGTGTTACAGCCAGAAAAAAAAACAGGTGCCATGGCTCTCCCTCTCCTTGCTTTAGACTGCCCAGAAGATGAGCACCTGCTATACAGAAGGGAGCAACAGCTCCCTCCTTCCATGTAATAAGCAAGGGTTAAAGCACACACACAAGAAGTGGGAAGTCTGGGGGTTGAGGGCCCTCACAGCCAGTGGAAAATCTCCTTTTTCCATTTCCCTGGGAAATGTCCAGACACTTCCAGAAATGTCCCTGGGAGGTGGCTGGACCAACAGTCTGTGATTCATCCAGGACATTTGGTTCTCCAGCTGAGGCTGTGACTACTGAGACAGGCGTGGAAAATTGATGGAGCTGGAAAGAGAAGGTAATGGGCAGGAAGAAGCCCAGCACTCTGAACTCTCTACTGTCATGCTGCAGAGAGCAAAAATACAAATGTGTTCCAGAAAGGACTAGAATGATTCATAAACCATAGGTCCATCAGGAGCTATTCAGTACAAAGGCAGGGACAACTTCATCTTGCTCAGAAATTTTTCAAATCACTGATCGCTGAGGGAGGATACATATTAGTAGAAGGATATTTCCAGATTTATCTTCTTTGTTGTGCTCTTCCCTGAACATTGACTCAGAACAGGGTGCTGGGATAGGAAGACTCCAGGTCTGAGCCAGAAGGGCTGTTCTACTGGACCTTCTTCTGCAAGGGAAGGCTCTAACTCCCAACCTTCTTTATGTGTTTTATATTAAATATTCATTGATATAAGGTAGTGGGGGGCATCAAAACATCAGAAATAATCCTACAATCAAGGTCAGCCTCAAGTAAAAGCAAAAAAAACATGCACAAGAGAAACAACCATGAATGAGAGGGGTCAGTTCAATCTCAGCATTACAGGAGATCTTAGTGCTCCTGCTGTTCTTGAAAACGTATCAGTGCGTGGCATTTCGGCTGACTGCAGTTGTGTGATGTACATGTTTCTCACAGGGAACAGAGGACAACGTTCGTTTCACATAGGCTGCTAAACAGCCGACAGATGATAATGACTTCATGTTACAGGTGACCCAAAGGTGAAGGTCTCCATATCTCATTACGCAGTCCCTTAGCGGTCCAGTAATCCCAAGTATTTTTTGTCAGGCCCACACTTTTTCGTTGCGGAAGATACCATTCCATCACGTAGAATATTTCGCTCCCTTTGCCAGACACTTCCTTCAGGATGGGAAGCCTCTCAGGCTTTTCAGGTCTGAGATACTGTATTTGGAAGGTTATTTCCACTGGCTTGTAAAGCCCGAAGCAGGCATCACTAGTCCCAAGCACACAGAGCTCTAATTGAAACCATTCCCAACAGCTCTGTATCTACATATACATATCCTGATTATGACAAAGCTCATGAATAATCACTGGTATGAACTTGTTCCTCATTGTCACAAGTTCAGGAAAGCAATGGGGATCCAATTGCACCACCCGATACCTCTGCATGGCAAAGATGACAAAGATCCCATTTTCTAAAAATAATTACATAGCCCAGTGTGAATTTGTGCTGCAAAGGACGCCAGGATGACTCACAAGCACAGAGATTATGAAAATGTATTCATGCTGCAGCATTAGGATTAAGACGGAGTGAAGTTGTAAATATTCAGCTTCACTTCAGGTTTCATCTCAGCTCTTCAAACTTCCGGCTAACCCCATTTGCAGAATTAACTCTGCATTGTTTTTTCCTTAAGCATCTGAAAATATTACTTTCTAAGAGCTTTTACATGTGATGCAGTGAACTCTTCTGCTTTTAGTGGTGTGCTCTCCCTCCCTTGTTAACACATGTGGTTTTTAAAGGGGGGAAATACAAGCCAGGCAACTTCTGTTTTCTGACCCCATGAATCTAAAATGAGATGGTTTCATTGTCTTTCTTTATCCACACTGTAATTGCTGTTCCTGGTGTACTTCCAGAATGCTCCTCTCTGGGGATGCACACACAATCACTGTATATTAGAATATTTCAATGCTTTTGTTTTCTTCATGGCTCTTGCAATGCTTTTCTCTCATATTCCTGATCCTCACTGGCACGTACCGGAGTACCTCCACTGAAGTCAATGAAATGTCATTTATTTGCACCCGCTGAGGGTTTGATCTAAGACCTTTAGCTTTATCTGTTTTGTACCACAGCCTAAAAATTTTACTGTATATTTTGCTCTTTTGAAGAGTGTAAATACATATAGTTTTATATATAGTTATAAATACATATCAAAAACTCAAGGAAAACTTATGTGACCATGACTATACAAAGTAAAGGCAGTATTAATAATGTCAAGAAAATTATTTTCAACATCCTAAAAGGATGAAAGGTATAGAGCGAAATCTTGTCTCAAGATGAGACAGAGGTCAAGATCAGTAACATCCACGGTACTTTTCAGAAAACTGAGGTCCTTTCTATTGGTTACTTTGATCTTCCAAATCAACAGTTTCAAAAGCATTGGCAGGTAGAATTTAGTATTAGGTCTGGTCAAGCTGGGTATGTTTGTTTTAAGAGAAATTTGGAATTTTTTTTCCATTATCATTGAAAAAGAATGGTTTGGAAACACTGCTATAACAGTAAACTTCTTACCTTGAAAGTGATATTCAGAAAAAATCTTGATTCCAATTGCAAGATACAGCATTTATTTCAAAACAGACATTTTTACCTGCTTATTATACAGTTACAGTTTTGTATTATTTTATTTCATTATACTCAGTAGCAGGTCTGTACAAATATCATATCATGTAATGCCTAAAACTGATACGTCACGGAAAAACCAAGCATGCATATATATATTAAAAAAAAAATCAAAATGTATGTAACTCCAATCTCTTTCAATGGTAGTAATTCCAAAATAAAATGTTTTCAATGGCAATTTTTTTCCTTGATGGTTTTGATTTAAATCGGTACACACTGCAAAATATCTTAGTACTTCTATATACAATTTTCAAGAAATTGTTTTGACAAAATTTTTAGACCAAGTGTGTTAAAGCTGCAGAAAAGGTAGCTGATAAATTTGACTAAGATAATAGCAAGAGACTGTAATTTTTCCCCAAGCAATGTAGCAGGCTGTCCAGACAGGCTGTGAAGTCTCCATTCTTGGATGCTTTGAAGACCTGACTGGATAGAGTCCTGAGCAACCTCATCTAATCTCACAGCTTCCCAGCTTTGGGCAGGAGGTTGCACTGGAGACCGCCTGCAGTCCCTTCCAACCTAAACTGTCCTGCTATCCCTCAGTCCTAGGAAATGTGAATTATGTTGTAGAGCTACCAAGGTTTTCCAATGTAACTGAAGAGTTAATGTGCTACAGATCAAACTTTTTTTTAATGTCTATTTTTGGTTACTCACGGAATGTTATTTCTTTATGAGAATCACCAATAGGAGCTGCTTTTACCTGGCTGGATATATTAACGACACTCTTCTGAGAAAGGTATAAACTCAAATCAGTCACTACAAAGTTTTCTGGAGGCCAAGTACAACTTCCATCCTAGAAATTCTAGCAGATGCATGAAATATCACGGGCAGTGTGTCACCATGACCTATAACAGGGATACCGAAGGCTCAGAAAGAAAATCAGATATACCATTAGAGGTGAAGGAACAGACAGGCTCAGGAGCTACTGGTCTGGTACAGCTGTCACAGAATCATATGCTTCACAGCTATAGTTCGATCTGTAGTATTGTAGCCTTCCAAAGCCAGGGTCACTATCAGGATGGTAATATTAAATGTGAACCATCATAAAAGAAATACCACATATTTATTATTTTCAGCTTCACAAACACCATACTGTTTGTGTTCTGTCTTACCTAAAATATATAGCAACATCACATGAACACCTTGGAATTATTTAATATGATAAAATTAACAAGCTAAAACAAACACGGAAGCACAGAACAGTACAAACCAGAGCCAAAAATGTAGGCGTCTTTGAAGCTGAAACTGCTTTTTGCCCCCAATCCTTTGCTTTCATCTGCATTCCTGGAAGCCTAGGATAAAAGATTAACTTTATGTTCTGCCTGCTTTTATGAGCACCACACTTGGGATATTGTAAAATATTGCCTGCACCTTGAAAACTCTTACCTTTCTATCCAATTGTGGTCTTATTATTAGTGACCTCCTCTGACACTGAGGGTACAAATGGAAGTAGCTATGAATTACCCCTATCTGCTCAATTTTGGAAGCTCAGATCCAACCTTTAGCTTCTTTAGTTCAGGTCCACAAATATTCACTCCTTCTTTTTTGGGATAGTGCTATTTTGGCCCAGTCTGGGCCTAAACATTTTGCCTCGAGCTCATCTATTTTGGACCAAACCAGGCAGAGCAGGTGCTGTGTTCACTTGTAGAGAAAACATGTGAAGATCTCCTTCCCTGAAAAAAACCCAAAACATTTGAACCAAAGTAGCAAAACAAAAGAGTGAGAGTAGACACAAAGAGAAAATGTGATTATAACATGTACCTGCAGGGCATAGCACTGCTTTGGCTTGCACTGCAGTTTCAGCAGAGCCTCTCAGCTTGTTGCAGGAGAAAGTGCGAAGGACTTGCTGGCTGGGGTTCTCCACCCACCATGCATGTGAAGCAAACACACCCTGTATTGCACAACGTGTTACTGAAATGGGTTGTGGATCCCAGGGCAGCTATAGGTAATAGCAGAAAACTAAACAGAAAGATTTTGATTCGAGAGGAAATCCCAGCAATTTGTTGATCTTGGTAACTGTCCATGACACTCCAATGGGTTTAGCAGCTTCATAATCTGTACAAAATGTTGTGTGCAAAACAACAGAAAACAATAACGACTGAAGTTTGCGTAACAGTGTTTTGTAGTATCCCTAACCATAATCATGGTCCTATTATGCTCAGTGCTTTAAACACACACACACATAAATTCTTTATGCCTCAAGAACTTGCAGTCTAGTGACAGTAATAACAGTGGTTTTGGTACCTACAGATGCATAGTGGTGCCCACTGCAAATTTCAAAAGGAAAAGAGAGGTGGAAAACACAGCTTCTCACTTCAGACCTCTAAAACATATACAGGCTCACTGCATCCTAAAACAGGCAGCATGAATAACTTCATGGGATACCTACCATGTGTATAGATATTTAAATTCTGAAGCCAGGAGACATCTCTCAAGATTTTGAAAAAAGCAACTAAAATTAAAATTAAATTTTCAGTAAAACCTCCCATCTGAATTTTTTCAATAATAAAACTAAATATTATAATTGAATTCTGAAATAACAGTAGAAATAATTGCTCTTTCATACCCTTTCCTCCTTTTCTTTATTCCTTTGTGAAAATTCTTAATAGCGGAAGTGAAATCTATGATTTTTTAGATTGAATTTTACTTCACTTTTTCTGCCTCTCCAGCTTTTTAGAACTGCCTACACTTTTAAATTTTCCAAGAGTATAACATTTGGAAATATATTATTGGGCTTTATAGCAGTGCCCACAAGTATATCTGGAGCATAACAAGTTCCAAAAAGAAGGGACTGAGGGAAGAAAAAGGAAGTGGAAGGGAAGGGTGCACATTATTCCCAGACGGAAGTGATGGAATGCTACTTGCTACATTTTGATATGCTAAGAATAAAGAAGGATAAAACTTAAAAAAATTAAAATATTTAATTGCAAAGCTTTTTCTTTCAATCTAAACCCCTGAATAAACCTTATTTATTTATTTCTCTCCAGTTTACAACCATAACTGATTTGAATAACATTTTATTTCTGAAAAAAATTTACTGCTTATAGCTAAAATGAGATAATGGTAAAAATTTTCAAACACAGTAAAGAACCTTCCCATCCAAACCCCACACAATTTGAAGAGATATATGGGACCTTAGCAATCTGGCCAGCCACATGCCACTTACAGGCTGCCAGCAGACCTTTAGTGCAAAACTAATCACTGAGAAAAGATCAGGACAGCAGACTAGGCTCATACAGCTATTGATCTACAGTCAGAAACTCCTGTGTGTTTGACAAGGGTCTCTGCAGCAAAATAAGTCACAATCAGAGCATATAAGTAGATATACTGAGTCGAGACCTGCTGGTCAAACTAAAGGGCAAGAAGGAAACACACAGGCAGTGGGAGCAGGGACAGGTATCCTGGGAAGAGTGTAGGGATGCTGCCCGGTTGTGTAGGGCTGGGATCAGGAAGGCCAAGGTGCAGCTGGAGCTGAACTTGGCAAGGGATGTAAAGAATAATAAGAAGGGCTTCTACAGGTATGTCAACCATGTGATGCATTCAGCTCTGGGGCCCCGAGCATAAGAAGGACATAGATCTGTCGAATTGAGTCCAGAGGAGGGCCACAAAAATGATCAGGGGCTGGAGCACCTCCCCTATGAGGACAGGCTGAGAGAGTTGGGGTTGTTCAGCCTGGAGAAGAGAAGGATACGGGGAAACCTTATTGCAGTCTTCCAGTACTTAAAGGGGGCCTATAAGAAAGATGGGGGCAAACTTTTTAGTGGAGACTGTTGCAAAAGGACAAGCGGTAATGGCTTTAAACTGAAAGAGGGTAGATTTAGACTAGATATAAGGAAGAAATTTTTGACAATGAGAGTGGTGAAACACTGGAACAGGTTGCCCAGAAAGGTAGTAGAAGCCCCATTCCTGGAAACATTCAAGGTCATGTTGGACAAGGCTCTGAGCAACCTGAACTAGCTAAAATGTCCCTGCTTATTGCACGGGGGTTGGACTAGATGATCTTTAAGGTCCTTTCCACTCTAAAATATTCTAGGATTCTATATTTAGATTAAAGCGCTGGCCCCAGCATTAACAAAGTTCTGTTAAGGTAACATTCAAGTCATCACCATCACTTGCTGTTTTTGCAAGTCCTGTGTGACTCCCTTAATAATCTGGCACTGAGCAGATAAGGTGATATTCAAAACCACAACCGATGGTTAGAAATTGAAAGGATAAATTTCTCAGAAAAGAGCTGAGTGTAATTGTAGCTAATTTCTGCTGTGAATATAGAGAATTTTTGAAGACTGGATAAGTCAAGAAAATGGCAGTGTGGGGGACAACATGGTATCTGAAGCACTACGATGTCCTCTGTGATTTGAACTCATTGCAAATGAGGTGTCCTCGCTACATTTTGTGGGGTTTTAAATTTTATTTTTATTAGGTTTTTTATTGTTCTATTGTCTTTTATTTTAAAATATAATTATAATTTTTTATTTTAATCTCACTGTTAAGAAAAGCCTAATGCTGACATATCCCGTGCAGTGCAGGCAGTCTTCACAGAATACAAAGGGCAACCAAGGTAAATCAGTACCAGGACATATACTCGTTGCTGAAAATTTCTAGGCTGCAGCATTCTTTTTATATATGTGCCTTACTCCTTTCACCTCAGTGCAGACTGCGTGTTCATCAGTGTACTGCTTATTAACCTTGTGCTTACATACTGAACCAAAGCACTATATTATCACAGATGTTTTTCTTGCCTTTGCTGTGTTTATAATACACTTTGTAAAGTCTAGATCTCTTAAGAGGCTGTAATGCTGAAATGAATTGTAAGGAAGGGGAAAATCATATAAACAAAGCATTCAAGAGCTGCAGAATTGAGAAAGTTCCTGAAGAACTCAGCTTAAAAATGCATTTTGGACATCACAAAAAAAAACCCCTCTGCCTCATGTTTTTTCTTTCTCTGAATAAAGGTAATAAAAATTCTGACTTTACAGCCACTTAACTAAAGCACATTTCTAATACCATAATCCACTGAGCTCCATAACACCTTCTTGCTTTGATTTCTAATGTTCCACATTTAGTAATCACCCCGTTTGTTCTGGTGGGTAATAGGAATGGTATTTACGGGTGAGAAAAGCTCTGAACAGCTCCTGTCCTTGAGAAGAAATTCACTGCAGTTGTATTCCTCATATGCTATGATCTGTCAAATTTAACACACTGCTCACACCTACAATACTGTGGCTTCAATTCCAGGGGTAATAAGCTTTTCTTTTCCAAACCAGAGAACCAACCATGCCTATGTATTCCCGAAAAATTGTAATAAAAAATTTTGGTGAGCAGTTCTGAGTGCTTAGTGTACAGCTACCTTCTCAGTATTGGACAAAGATATAAGAGATGCTTAAAGGATTGGGAAAATGTGCTACAGGAACAGTCGCCTGTAGGTTTGAAGTGCAACAGTGGGTTGTACAAAGAAAAAAAACAGCAGAAACCTCTTGCTTTTTACACCTTTTTTTAATGGAGATTATTTGTTTTGTAGAGGAACTAAATATAACCTTGATAATGGCTTCACGAGAGATTGCATCTCTTGATGAGTGAGACTGCTGCAGAGAGGCATTTTAAGATACTTGGCCTAGCAAGCTGCCTCCTGCCATTGTAGAAGATGGTTCAGTCAAGACCTCACATCTATGGGAACCTTGGCTGGTTTACCTTTCTCATTTTTTTGCCAGTCCAGATACTCCCTTGACATGCTGTTAAACCTCTTCCTTTTCCTTGAATTTTGGTGAAAGGAAATAACACCCAGACTAAGTGAGATATTGCTCAAGAATATTATGATACAGCATGGTAGAAGTCAGAGAGCTGAATAGTGGCAAATTGATTAGATAAACTGTGAGTCATACATAGCTGATAAATCATGGTGCAAAAATATTTGGAACTTCATACCTACGAGAAAAGAGAGGTATACCTCATTACCTCACCTCTCTAACATGGTATTAGAATGCTGTCTTTGCAGTAGGCTGGATATTTCTAAGGAAATTATGAACTGGATAGTATGTTCTTTAGGAACATTCACAAGATGTAATTGGTCTAGACGGTGCTTTGAAAATGTGTTTTCCTTTCTGGAATATGGTCTCTGCTCCTCCTTCCCAATCCTTTTCTGTGACTGGTTAACATACAGTGGATAGAGGTAGGAATAAGCCATGGCCTCTGCGTATTGTCATACCAGAGACAGGGCAATGCCAAAACCCCATAAAGTGTCTTACCTCTGCTTTTCCAGGAATTCTTGCTATTCCACTTGATGGTTTTGAGAAACTCCAAGGATTGCAGACACTTCTGCAACCAAAGGGGAAATACTCCTACAATATACCTTTTCTTTTCATTGTATAAAGTGAGACATCTGTACAGATAATCAAATGGTGTAACTTAGTTTCAAAAAGCAAACATAACCTGACCGGGGCACAGCCACCACTCCCCATCCAGAAGATCCATGGGTCTATCCAGAGCACACATGCATGTTTTTTTGGTAAAAAAAATATCAGAACCGAGTATTTTGCACTTCTAGTGCTACTGAAAACTCCTTGCAGAAAGCTAAGTATAACACAGGCAAGGTCAGATAAGCCTAAAGCAAGCAGCTGAATACCCTAGCTGTAGAAATCCTGAGGCCATCTCTTATAGAGCAAGTTCCATTAAAATACAGATTGTATCAGAGAAGAGATGTAGCTTTGTACTTTAAAACCTGCCTATTGTGCAAAAGGCATTAGGCTTATATCAGTCTAGCTGAGATTTTTATGGCAATTTAGATGATGGCAAATTATTAATGTAGAAGTACCTGTTTTATCGAGAATATCACTTTGCTTTTTGTCTGATTTTCATCGTGTGCCATACGTACAGCAGTTGATCAAAGGCTGTGAATGCATTATCTCTTGCCTCGCTTATCATTCTGGAGAAAAGATGAGAAGGAGGAGAAGGGAGGGACGGAAGATGATGATCAGAAATAGAAAAATTTCAAAGTAGATCAAATAAGGCTGTCTGTAATAGTTTCCCTTTAATGAAAGGCATCATTAATCAGCTGTAATGGTGGCTAAGAGTGTTGGTGAAACAGTACATAAGCCGAAAAAGCAGTCTCCAAGAATAAATGCACACTGCATTGCAGCAGACATGCTTCTCATTACTTTAACTCAAATGTCACTTTTTAATGGGGAAAGCGATTTAGCAACTGTCCTACATAGTAACTCTCTAGTTTCTTCATCAGCCTCTCTCTAGGCACCTGACTCGTGTACATGTGAAACATGCCAACAGCAGATATGTGTTTATGAATACTTTCCTGACCTTTACACCCCCACCCAAAAAAACCTGAAACATGTGGACGGATACATAGAGCTCTGCTACTGCCTGAAAAGTTGCCTTGCTTGAAGCCTCGACAGAAGGATTTACACTGCAGCACAGCCAGGGAACAACCGGGAGACAAACGGATCAATAGCATTGATGCTATTGGTGCAGCGCCTGCCTGAGCCAGAGCACCTATGCTTGGCACCAGGCTGAAGCAACACACGCCACAGTCATTCCCCCACTTGCTGCAACCTGCCCCACCACCGAAAACCTGCATATCTGCCTGGCTTATATCCTCCCATCAAGGGGAGACTGCCAGGTCTCTGAGAAACTGGCTTAGCTCTTCAATAGTTCCTTTGGAAAGTTCCTATAATAACCTCGCCTTAAGAATGTCGTATATCTGTCACAATGGTAAAAGTATTGTATCATCCTCTGCCATTTGGCAGAGACAAACCACAGAGCTGTCTGTTATAATAACCTGTCCTGTGGCTCCTGCGTGGGCCGGCAGAGCAGGCTGGAGCTGGAGCAGACACATGGCGAGAGAGTGGACTCACCATCCAGAAAAGCCCCTAGAACTAGACCAAGAGACGAGGGATTAGAAAGATCTTGAAGCTGTCCAAACTCTGCTTCTGCCAAAGTCTGGAAACAGGACCAAGGGGAATCATCCCACACCTCTGTTTTACTTCTCTCTCCCATCTCTGCAACTCTGAAAAGCTCATATTAATTGTTAAGAAAATTATCTTTTAAACATAAATGTTAAGACTAAATATAGAAATTTGTATTTATTTGAATATAAAAAATAAGAGACATGCTATCCAGGTGAATCTAACAGTCTGAAAATTTATGGTAGAGCAATAATGGGAAACCCTTAATACCAAATATTCTTCTGTAAAATCAGAACTCTGTTTCATTCAGACAACAGTATTACATTCTCATGTACAGATGAAGTTGAAAGACAACTGATGTGAATGGAAACAACTTGAAAAAATGAACTTAAAACTGGTTGGACAGAAGTGATATGATGGTAAGCGTTGTTCAGCCAAACGTGTGTGTCTTTTGGAAGGCACAGAAAAGTTTTAGGGAGCATCAGAGATTAAAAAAATCACGAGTGAGTGCTGACAAATTAAACTGACTTAATTATGAAATGAGTGGTTTTGCTCCACTGTTAAACTTTTTCAAATTTTTTTTTTCACACAGAGGAGAAGGACACTTTTTCTGAGAAGAATTAAGACCCCCGATTTGGGTAATTCCTCCTGCTTTGCTCGTTACCACTGGAGCTTCGGTTCAGACACTAACTCCCCTGAAATTACTGCTTTGTGGACATAAGGGAAGCATGAAAAGAAGACTTCAGTGCACTAATTGACAGGCATCAGATAGAACCTTTTCCTCCCTTCTTTTAACAGCAGAAGTTGCTTTTAACAATAGTGAAACTGAAAGACCAAAAGTGCATTCTGATCAAAACCTGGAATTAATGTATAGGGAAAGACTATAGGAAAAGGTCAAGCACACCTGGATACTCTCCCTAATACATCCTCTAAGCTGTCAGAAATCTTAGTATCCTGAGCCAGATGCTGTATCTAACTCTGGGTTTAACAGCCCTTGTGGATCTTTTTTCCCCACTAATTCCATGAATTGCCTTTTGCAGCCACTCATACTTTTAACATCCACAACATCCTGTGGTAAAAAGGCAAAAACTTCTCCAGATTGGCTCAAGTTACGCAAGTGTTAGAAGGCAGCTAGTGAAGCTGCGAGAAATAGTAAATGATTTTTCCATATTTGCTTTTTTCTGTGCCTTGCACAGTTTTGTAGAGTTTTATCATCTTCCTTTCATTTGCTGCTTTTTCAAGTTGCAATGCATCAGTTCAGTCTCTCCTTGCATGAAGTCATTCACCTTTACTAGAAGGGTTTGCTGATCTTACATATTTGCCATTTTGCCACTTGCCTAGAGAATTCTAGGGAAAATGGGAGAATCCAGTTGTGTTATGTTTGCTCTATGGCTTAGTTCACATTGATATTCCTTTCATATCTGTTTCTCATCCTTTTTTTTTTTTTTTTTTTTTTGCTGGAAAGGAAAAGGAAAGGGAGAAGAGTGATTTGTTATCCCAGATCTCTGCAGCTGCCTGCCATGCCTCCGGGTGCCGGTGCTTCAGCAAGGACCTTGTTGATGCTCTAGCAAAATGTAAACATCAACCAGCCCATAAAGCCCTAATGTTCCTGTTTAAAGTTGTATATTAATAATCTTCAATAGTTCGTTATCAAATTACTCAGCTACTTTTTAAAAATACTTTAGATAAAGGCAAAATAAGGAGCAGTTCTAGCTGCCTTCAAAGATATTTCTGATACCGAGTTTTCCTATGAGAATGAGCTCTGCTAGACCAGTGAAGTGGCCAAAATTCAGTCGTTCCATGTGCCAAAGCAAAAATGTACCCTTTCACCTCTAGCACTAGGGAACAGTTGGTTTTCACAGAGAACATGCAAAAAGTCATGTCCTGCTGATTTGGTTTACTAACTGTGGAACTAAAAATATTCTTTTGACCTGTCAGAACAGCTGATCTTGTAATTCACTTCAAGATCCAAGTGACCTGCACAAAAAAACGCCTGCTTTTTTTTTTACCTAACCAATCTCAATAATCCAGTACACTAAACAAGTGAAGAAAATAACTGACTAAACTACATCTAGAGAATACGGCTTGCTCCCACTGTCTTTTAGTGCACATTTGAAAAGAGAAGTCTGCTGATATTTACAGTTGGAACCAGACTTCTGCAATGCACTAATGCAAAATGCATGCAGCAAACAGGAGCTCCTGCCTGCATACAGGACAGTTGTCAGTCTGTCAACAGCTGTGCTTAGAAACTCAAGTAGAATTGCTTGCACGCAGATATCTACCTTTATCTGGTTGCATACTTTCTCTTATGTACTCTGGGTTAAAACTCTTAAAGAGTTTCTTAAAGAAACTTTTACTTATAAGTCAAATAGGAGGAGTTATTACCCCTTATTTGAAGACTCATTGAGCTTTGTTAACTCTGACTAACCTTATAGCTTTACCAGTGAGAACTCGCAGTAAGCATGGACAATCACCCCAACTGCAAATCTTTACTAAGTAGCACAGAGCTGAAACGTGTCACTCACACAGAGCAGTTCCTAGAAGCATCATTTAAAGCATCAACAATGGTACTGTGGTCCTACCTTTCTAGCCAATTCATCATGTGAGTGAGTGATGCTAAAGACTTTCCAAGAGCATAATTATGTTAGGCTGGAATTAAAACACTGTCCAGGTGGTCTGGGTCTTCCCCTGAGATTTTGCCATTAGAGTCAGTAGAACATTGTTTCTAAAGAGAGGTGACAGAGTAAGGCTGAAGTTGTACATCCATACTGAGACTGGAGGTGCCTTCTTCCTTGGAAACAGACTATAACACATGCTCAGGTAGAAGCACACCCGTTCAACTCTGGGAGTAAGTGACCAGTATTTTTACACCATTTTATTCTAGGTCTAGATCTAGGTCTATTCATTTTCTCCACCTGTGCTGTACACTGGACCATCAGACTGCTTTGAGAGCTACCAAGAGAGGAGTTAAAACTACAAAACCAGGAGTCTGAAACACAAATGGCTCCAATAACAGCTGTTGACAAACACAGTATGGAAATACCCCTGAAACCAGTTAACAAGCAGCATGTGATCAATCAAATATATGGACTTTGTTGTGAGAGGTTAAGAAATAACCATCCTTCCTATGACTAATGCATGTTTGCACTTTGAACTTCAGTCATAAGATCCTTCTGTTTCTGTCCATTTTCCAGCTGCTCCAATGCAGTCAGCAGCACATCAGGAAAAATCAGCCTGAGCTGCAAAGCACCCAGCTTTGTAGCATTCAGCTCCATTTAGTTGTTCTAACAAAAAGGCTTGTTTTTGTTTAATTTGGTAGAATTCAATACTAGCATTGTCATCTGTCGGAGACAGAGCCCAAAGGGTAACATTTCCATTTAAACACTTTAAATGCCATGTACAGACGTACCTAGATGCTTGCCTGCATTTTTTTTTTCTGCTTAGAAGGGGAAGGCTGCTTAGCTCTATCAGTTTATGGTGGCAGAGAGGAAAAGGCACAGTGCCAAAATATTTCAAATCAGATCACTGTCGTGAGTTCTGCTATCTCAGAAGGAAAAAACCAAAGTAATCTTGCCTGCAGGTGGGCAAAATTCAGTGCTGCCAAGAAAAATGCAAGCGAAACTGCTTTTACCTCTAAGAAAAGTGTCTCCAGCTGCTGCATTATGGTACCAAACAAGTTCCACATGTCAGACAAGGAATGCAGTGTGGTGCTGAAAAAAAGAAATGGCAGGCACCGTCTATATTCTTATAAATTCAGCAGTTGCCTACAGAGTTGCTGCCACTGAAAGAAGCAAGATTACTTTTCTACCATTAATAAGGAAACTTGACAAGACTGAAAAGGACTTGAAGGAGCTGTCATTAGAGAAGTTTACATTGCACAACATCTCCCAGCAAAGTGAATGCAGCACTGAAACTCGTAGGTACTCACCATCCTGTGACCGTCTGCCAAAAATTTCCACTAAATAGAACCTAGTTCTTGAAGAGGAAAGAGCTCGGGCAATAGCAGATCTATATCTTTTTAAAGCACTATTAGGTACTGTTTGCCTTCACGTCTTATGAAGGCTTCAGATCAGCTCTGTTGGTGAGTAGGGGGATCAAATGTATACTGGACAGCCCTGCATGAAGCAGCCTTGAAATCTGTACCATGAAATCAGTAAAGACTTGTTCTTCAGCTTTGCTGTCAGTAAATGTAAGAGGATCTTGCAAGGCGAGGACCACCTGTCTGTGTCCACACTCCTCCAGCTGATAGGAAATGGTGTGAAATGAAAGGAGGATTAAAGGGATTGGTAAGGAAACCTGCAGCAACTGCGAGGCACAACATTTTGCACTGGTAGATACATATTTGCTTGTGGATATGAAAGAAGGAAAGGGAAGGAGGCTGTTGTCATATTCAGTGAGCTCTGGGCTTTCCTCTGCCTG
Organism: Leptosomus discolor; assembly: GCF_034619465.1. NCBI lineage: Eukaryota > Metazoa > Chordata > Aves > Leptosomiformes > Leptosomidae > Leptosomus > Leptosomus discolor. Next base: position 67,213,308 of record NC_141394.1, on the reverse strand, counting down.
GGCTGCCTGCCTGCCTGCCTGCTGCTGCCTTGTCTAAGCACACTGTACCATGAAAGCGAATGAACTTCTGCGGAGTGGCATGGAGGTGAATATGCCAAGCAGCTCATTAGCGTAATGCTGGTGCATTGCTCATTGTTAAGACGCCAATTCCCATTTTGAGCCTGGAGGGTACTCAAAGGGCAGGTAAACAGTTAATGAATACGGTTCTTTGAATTGAGTGGCTGAATCTGTGCTGAACTTTTAAATCTTTTATAGCTCTGATATTTCAGAGTCCTAAAAATGAATCAGACCATCTGACAGGTATGCCATGAAGTTCTATATACTTGCTGTGCCAAGATTTAGCACTGAGCATTTACCTTCTGATATGCTGACAAAGGGAAAATGTTTTATGCAGAGGACTCTGGGCTGTTTTGCACCTAAAAGAAACTGGCAAAATTGAGCTTTTTACTGTTTCTTTTCTCACATAGAAAAATCCCATTGAAATACAGGTAGTGATTTCCCGGTACTACCACAAGCAAAAGGTTACTTCATCAATAAAATAATGTTGGTGCTCAAAGGCTTAATATATACATTACTGAGGAGGTGGTGGTCAAGGTCAATACTGAAATAGTCAGCAGTGTCCCGAATGCTAAACTAATCCTCTGTACTTACATTGTCCAGATCATCTCAAAGCTCCTTCCTCTTTAAAGAAACAGGGAACAGTTAACCAGCCTGAATTATATCTATAATTACAATGCAGTCCCTTTGCAGCATCTATTCACCATCCTGTAGTAAAACTGCATGCTTTTGTTGATCAGAATATCACATATTTCCTGCAAAAAGAAGTAACAAGTTTTCCAAGGAATTTCTTGTTTTTCCAGAGGATGTAATGAGAATGTAGTCTGTTACTGACATCTCCTGCATTTTGGGGACTGTCACTCACTGCCCCCTTTGCCATAACCACAAACAGATGCTATAAGCTTTGCTGTTCCTGTACTGAACCTTGCACATCAGCCAGCTGCTGGCATCCCCATGTTACCAAAGCAGTGTGGACTGCAGAGGATTTCAAGGCCCATTTCGATGATGCCCTGAGCAACCCTGTCCAACCTCATGGCTGACCCTGCTTTGAGGAGTCTGGACTAGAGACCTCCTGAGGCCCCTTCCAGCCTGAGTTACCCTGTGATCCTGCCTACCTGCTGGGGTATGTAACCTCTGATGCTGGAACACAAGCAAGGGTATAAGGAAGGGTGAATGAAAAGTAACTGCTACAGGATGGGTTTTTTCAGATGAATTTTTCAGAAGGATTCTGAGGTACAGGAAGAAAAATTTCCAGAATTTGTTACTCTGGAGGTTAACCTTTAAAATTTTCTCAGGACAGTAGATTTTTTTCACTTAATTCCTCTCTAGAATATTATCACATACAGAACAGGAACTGCTGGCAAAGATGCAGGTGCATTGTGCCAAGGCAGGGTGTGGGATTCTTTGCCACTCATACCCCATGAATGTGTTTTTGTGATGTGGTATTGAGAACTCCTGAATCTCATCTAGACATCTTCAGCTGCACCCCAAGTCCTCTTGCTGCTGGATATTCTGAGTCTGAGGCAGATATTTCTGTTCAAGTCCATATTCATAAGAAATATCCATAAGAAAAAAAAAAAAAAGAGAAAAAAGGTAGACACTCACAACAAAAATCTGGCAGAGAAGAAATAAATATTTCTGTCCCTTCCTTTATTTGAGTAAATGTACACAGAGAAGCAATTAAAAAAGGCTTAACTTAAATTGGTTTTCCAGATGAACAATGGTTTGGATAGCAGTGATTGCATATATAACATTTATCCCCTGGGTTAATGATACTCACTTCCAATTCTCCTTAATCCCATTACAAAGTCAATAAATATTTCTTTTTTCCCCAACGTTCTACTCCAGCATTGTTTAGAAAAAGGAAGAAGAGAGGAGAGGAGAGGAGAGGAGAGACTAAATTTAGAACCTGAGTTTGAGGAAGCTGCTGTCTCTGGAAAATCTTTGCGTTAAAATTGCTCATCTGATCTCAAACTTCCTCTCTCAATGGCATTTCAGCAGTTCACTCCAACGAGTGTCAGAGCCCATATGATGTGTTATGCCTCACTGAGGGACTCTTGGCACCAAAGCAACTAACATATAGCAAAAACTTCCAGTAGCATCCTCTGTATCCCACCACCATACAAATACTACTCACATGCAGAGCTGTTACAGCTCTTAAATGTTGGTTTCCTATCACTGTATTGGATTATAAAGCATTTTTCAATCTTCTAAAAATTTCCAGCTCTTCATTTTTCAGTTGCTGGTCTTTGAAATATGACAGGAGAAGACCCTTGTGGTCATTAGGTGCCTTTCTTTGACTCTACATATAATTCGTTTATATATATACATACATACACATATATGCATGATCTTGTTGATCATATATATATGTATACAAATATACATAGCTGTTATTTTCAAAGCTACTTAAGTAAATTATTAAGTAAAGTCCATTCATAGCCATAATTACAGCACATAATCCATCCCAAATACAACTGGATGGATTGGACAGAAAAAAATCTGTATGATCTCTTTTATCTTAAACATTTTGATGTCTTTTGTGGTTCCCCTGGTATTTAGTTCATTTAGAAAAGGTTTATCCAAATCAGCACAGTCAACTTTTTGCACATTTGTTAAAGAATATCTGCATTAAAATACCATCAGAACACAATCTGGTTTTGTTACGCCCGTTGACAATCAACAAAGCCTTTTTTGTTCCTTTAACTGCGCTTATCAGCTAAACCACAAGTGGGAAGCACAACAAATGCTTCAGAACAATGCCATCAGATACAGAAACTTTGTGATTGCTCCTGTCCAACCAGCTCTTTATGAAAACTGCAGGTCGCAAAAGATTAAAATTCCGCCTTGACTGGGTTCATTTTTTAATAAAGAGGGGGAAAGGGGGCAGGGAGCCTTGGGAGGATCACAAGAACAGATTAGCTGTCTACAGAAACACTAGTTATGTATCATTAACTCCACTAAAGCTATTCATAGTTAAAGCTGAAAAATGCCCAAGTTGACATTCCTTCCTCCCATGCTGTCAGGGAGGAGGCCAGAGACAAGATTTTCCACTTCATCTCCCAGTTTCCTTTTATATGCAGGCTCTCAGCAAACTGCTCATGTTGCTACAACAGAGACCTTGAACCTTCAAAGCTATCTACAGAGACAGACCCTTATCCCCGATCAATATGGCTCAGCAAAGAGGCGCAGGCTGCCCACACATATCTCTTTGCAGGATTGGAACTTTAGTTTTCAGTGATTGAATTTACTTTTCATAAAAGGGCAGAATGTCACTGCCAATTGGTGTCTGCAAAGTGAGCTAAAAAGGTTTCATCTTCATAGAACAATAAGAATAGGGAGGCGCTTTCTTTGAAGAGCCAGTCATCACTGTGACAGAGAAAAGTCAGCCATACACCCACCCCTGAATCCTTTCCTGCATCAGGAAGTAAGACCTAGCTAATGGCAAAGGAGGTGTTTTTTTCTCCAGAAGAGAGAGTTCTGCATGAGGTCCAGTCTGAATACCAACATGCATGACCTAAAGGAGGAAAAGCTACATGAGTTCATTTTTCAAATAATGGTATGTACTGATGAAGGACAAGAATATTGTGCAATTCAGAGCATGAGCAGAGAGCAACAAAATAGAATTTTGCTTGAAAACATGATCATCCATGAGAAGAATCACTCACTCTGTAGAAACTGACAAGGAGGACTGGAAAACCTGGAAAGCATGACCATGATTGAGAGTGACATTGGAAGGTGGAAGTTACACACAACTAAGATGCTTAAAAAAAATCCTGAAGACCAAAGGGTTTGGTGGAATGCTTTCATCAACTTTTTCCTCAAATACTTTAAGAGATGAGCTTAGCTGAGCCTGTGTGTGTCTCCACTGGCCAGAGAAGATGTCTCCAACAGAGATTGCAAGATTGTTGCTGCAATAGAGGCAGGATTGTTATTTCAATTCAGCTCTGCCTCCAAGCTCCATCATACAGCCCAGCTAATTTTTTATTTAGATGCCAGATATCGTTTGTTTAGGGGTACCAATTAGTTCTTATTGCTTCAGGGATCCCCGTATGCTTATGCCATGTGGCACCCTATCCCTCTAAGGCAAGTCTCTGCCCAACATGTACTGATGAATAATGGCTTCTTTAGAAGATCAAAGCATCATTTTTAGAAATAAGGAATTGAGGAGTTCATGATGCTCCCATGATGTTTTTCTTTAAAGTCATTCGGTTTCCAAGGGTATGCCTGCACTTTGTATTCAAGGAAGATGTAAACTTCTTCTGGTGAGGGTGCTGATAGAAGGACTGCCTCCCACAGAGGAGTTGCCTGTATTAAATATGTATAGGCTGACTAAACAACATCCATAGGGAATTTTAAAATGTTTTAATAACTGGAGTGTGAGGACAAAGAAGAGCGAAGGATGTAGGTGCATATTAATGGCATAACCAAAATGAAAAAAATAAGACAAAATATCTTTGACGTTTGCACACTTGTGACATGATGTTAATACTAGACCTGAAGACAGCCAGCAGGGAAACATTCTGCATAGACTAAGAAATGTTCTTTATGAAAGTCCACAGAAGATTCAGAGACCCCTACCAAAACTCAATTTTTCAGATACGATTTATGAAATGTCAACAACTACGAATATACCCTAATATGAAGCAAGCCAGAGCATGCGTCTGCTGCACCATTTATACTGAAAGCCTGATAGTCATGGGGGGAAAATGTGGGGTCAGTATCCACATGATAAGAATGAAATACAAATTGAATGCATTCATGTTGCCTACTCAGCAAGGCCAGTCTTTGTGTTTTGCTTCATGAAAAATCACTTAGTGTTGATTATCAACACTGCAGCATTGATTATCTGGACTACAGGCAAGCCATTTAAAGCTGAAAGGATGAGAACAAAAATTCCCAAAAGAGACAGAGGCAGCAAATATCTCTCCTTGGCTCTTGGGGACAAAAGTGCCCCTGTGCATGACATACACAGTGTGACACACCATCCCATGTGGGTGGGACATCGGCCTCAGCCAAGGTAATATTTCTGTTCTTATTACCTAGGAAGTAAATTCAGATTTTGTCCATCTACTGTGTCAGATAGAGCTTGTTCAGTATAAACAAGGTGGAGGCAGGTCTATCCCCTCTAGTGCCTTTAAGAAGAGCATCTGAAATGTACTCATTGCAAAATTCTCTTCATGTTTCCTTCTCGGGGATGGAATGTGCTGCCCTCTTCACACATACACACAGTCTCATACATGAAACAGCCAGTGAACCATTCACCAGGCAAAGAGGATGCTGGGCTCCCAGCCACAAAGGGCCCATCTGTCTCTTGTGCCCAGTATTGGACCTTTGAGCCTAGGTCAAGCAGCCCATCATTTGCAGGACTGCACAGGCTGGGATATCTTAGCCTTCAAAGCCAGGCAGCACTGAGAGGCTACTGATTCACTGTGGACATAGAAACTTCCTACACTTTCATGCATGGTGGCGAGACACACATCTCTTCAATAACTCCACATTGCTGTCATGAGTATAAAAACACATCCTCAACATCCAAGCAGAAGCAATAATGGTGTGAGCCAGCTAAATCCCCCCAGGCATGCCAGACCAAGCAGGAATACTATCAATCTTAATTTAATTTTAGGCATCACAGACTGGAGATTTTCTTAACTTTTGTTTCTATCTTCGTTATAATCAACCACAAACAACCTCCAGTAATCCTGGTTACACATTACTATGAAGTTTTCTTTACCATGTCTCATGTTGGCTATTCCCAGTACAGTGTATGTTAATCTTTTTCAAAATAGGCCTTGAGCTCACTCTAGAGTATAAGAAGGTTTGTTTTTTTTACTTAAGGGAGAAATGCAGATGATCTTCTTCCAAGTAGAGATCAATCATCTTTAAAGAAATTCTGTATTGGATTGTTCTCTCTTTTTCCTAAATTTCCCTTTGAAATAAGAAAAGAACATCTCAATTTAAATGTTATTTCAGTGATTCTCTCACATTAAAACCACAACTCAATAACTATGGAAGAATGCAGGTGGAAAGAGACTTTCAAAGCAAAAAAAAAGTTTGTCATGTTCTCACCAGGAAAGAGGAAGGGCAGAAATTTCTTGAGAAAAAAGGCAAAAGTATCTCTTCACTTAGGTCTTCTCCCTTCCTTATAGGAAGCAATTATAATCATATAGCAGTGCTTATTCCAAAGTCCCAAACAAGTCCTTCAGAGTATCACATGTAGCCTGTGCCTCACTCCTATCCCCAGTAGTGTTTCTCAACTGGTGATGCAGGTTTCAGTCCTCTTCTGACTGAAGTAGTGGGAAGCTTCACCTGAGCAACATCAGAATAGGCAATGGGAGTCAAGGGCTCCTACAGACAAAAAACACTATAGGAAAACATGATAGATACTTCAATTGCCTCAGGCACTACCTAGCCCCAAAAATGCCAGAATTAAATTAGCTTGTGCAGAATCCCCCCTATCAGTACCTAGGCAACTAGTATTTCTCATTTCAAACTCATTACCCAATCACAACTACCTTAGGATTTGGGATTTTTTTTGCACACCAGTATGTTTTCTCCATGAACTGCTCCAACAGGAGTCCTTCCCGCGGGGCCGCAGCTCCCCAGAACCCCCCAGCGCGGGTCCCTCCCGGGGCTGCCGCCCTCCCACCGACGGGCGGCTCCAGCGCGGCCGCAGTCGCGGCTGCTCCGGGCCCGGTCCCTGCCCCTCCGGCCCGGGGCCCTCCGCGGGCTGCAGGGCGACCTCTGGGCCGCCGCTGGGCTCCAGGGGCTGCAGGGGCTCAGCCGCCACCCCCCCGCGGGCCGCAGGGGAACCCCTGCTCCGGCACAGCTCCCCCTCTCCTGCCTCACTGACCAGGGTGTCCGCAGGGCTGTCTCTCTCACATCCGCCTCCGCTCACCAACACAGAACAAAGAGAGCAATCAAACCTTCTTTCACTCTTAAACAGTTATTCGCAGAGGTGCCATTGCTCTGGCCTTACCTAGAGGCAGGCACGAAATTGGAGCCGGGGGAGCTTCTTGAAGCCTCTTACTGGAGCCACCTCTGTAGCCCCCTCCCCCACTACCAAAACCCCGTCAAAACCCCGCCAGACACCAAACCACCACACCACCACCCTTCTTTTCTTATATGATTGATCAGACATTAGTAGAGTTTCCTAAACATCTCATACTATTACTATGCCGACAGTCCTCATATTAAGGAAGAAGAGGGCTGGAGAACTTTCTTCCATATTGTGAAGATCTATCTGCCATTCAGGTCTGTCTGAATGGTCAAGTAAATCCTTGGTTTCATAGAATCACAGAATCATAGAATAGGTTGGAAGGGATCTTTAAAGATCATCTAGTCCAACCCCTCATGAAATGAGCAGGGACATCTTCAACTAGATCATGTTGCTCAGAGCTGCACCCATCCTGACCTTGGATGTTTCCTTGAATGTTACCACCTCTCTGGGCAATCTGTTTCAGTATTTCACCACCCTCATTGTCAAAAATTTCTTCATTATGTCTAGTCTAAATCTACCCTCTTTCAGTTGAAAGATGTTCCCCCTCATCCTATCGCAACAGGCCCTACTAAAATGTCTGTCCTTGTCTTTCTTATAGGCCCCCTTTAAGTATTGAAAGGCCACAATAAGGTCTCCACAAAGCCTTCTCTTCTCCATGCTGAACAATCCCTTCTCTCTCAGCCTATCCTCATAGGAGAGCTGTTCTGTACCTCTGATTGTTTCCATGGCCCTCCTCTGCATCTGCTCCAACAGGTCCATGTGTTTCCTGTGCTGAGGACTCGAAAACTGAACACTGTATCCCACTCCCCAGAGTGGGGTCTCACCAGAGCAGAGTAGAGGGGGAGTATCACCTCCCTCGACCTCTGGCCACACTTCTTCTGATGCAGCCCAGGATATTGTTGGTTTTCTGGGCTGTGTATGCACATTGCTGGCTCATGTCCAGCTTTTCATCCTAAAGTACCCCAAAGTCATTCTCTACAGGGCTGCTCTCAATCCTTTTGTTTCCCAGCTTGTGTTGATATCAAGGATTGCCCCAACCCAAGTGCAAGACCTTGCACTTGGCCTTTTTGAACCTCATGAGGTTTGCATGAACCCACTTCTCAAGCTTGTCCAGGTCTCCCTGGATGGCATCCCATCCCTCAGGCAGGATCAGATTTCTGATGCATTCATCTTATTTGGCGAAATATTGGCATTATGGCTGGAATTTCTCAGTGTTGTCACCCAGTGGGCTGTCCATGACATGCAGAGATGAAAAGCCTGAAGCCCACAGCTCTCTCACAGCCCAGGAGACAGGCTGACAGGAACCGGTCAGACAAGCTGGCAGGAAACATGGGCACTTTTTCCATCATTAACTACATCTTAAAGTATCCAAAATGAAGATGTAAACATGCATTAGGGGTCCAAAATTAATCTTCTGTATACACCATATGGAAGATTTGTAAAATTTATAGAAATAGATCTTCTCATGTTAAAATGAACCAGGTGGGTGTTGAAACGACTATGCTTTGCCTATGATTCAGTCTTGTAGCAGTAAAAAACACTCCCAGCAAACTATCATTGCTGTGTGTCAGGGCAGATCTTCCCTGAATGCCAGACGGAGGCTTTGTGCAAAATATGACTGCAGGATAAGCATGACCAGCCTGGAGTGATTCCTGCAGACATACAGCTTCTGCCTTGCCTGCCGCCAGCACCGCATGGCAAGCGAGGGGCTGTTGGGAACACATCTATGCTGTGCCCCGGCCTCAGCCCTGTTTGCAGCCATTTCTCTTCTTCATTAGAGCAGGCCCAAAGGTGTGGGGGTTGCCTTTAGACACAATAACTTCCCAAGAAAGACGTTGCTGTGCCCACCTGCTCACCTACACACCCCATCTCTGGCTTGCCTGGCTGATGTTTGGCTGGACCCAGGGATCTGCTTCCTTTATGGCAGTCCTTGCCATTTTCAGCAGCTCTGTGCTCTCCCCCGCTGATCTCTTTGTCCTGATGTTCTTGAATCGGTTTCATTATGCAACTTTCTGAAGCTCTTGGGCAATCTGCTTTCATTCTCCCGCTTTCCTTTCCTTATCAGTATTTATACTCTTAACTCCAATACCTCATTCTTTACACATGGCATGTCCCTCTTTCTAATGCTTGATTACTTTTTGCACTCACTTATTCAGAGTGACCTTTTTCACTCCTAGTGTATTTATCGCTAGATGGCTCTCATAACCCTTGGGCATATTGTCATTTATCTTTCAACCCATTCAATTCCCTCCCCATCCAATTCGTCTCTGCTTAGTATCCCTTTTGTTCCTCCAAATATTGTGCTGCTGAAAGCAAAGCATTTTAAATACTGGAAAAAAAAATATAAAATTGTTGCCTAGCTCCTTCCCCACTATCATATTTCCAGCAGTTGCATTTCCATAGAGAAAGAACATTCAGATGCTTTAAATATGAATGACTTAAACGTTAGATTGAGGACAACAGCAGCAAAGCAGGAACTGGAGGATGACACAGCAGAGGGGCTGGGAGGACAGCATGACTGCTGCCTTTACCATCCAGCTGCCAGTGCAGTAGATGGCATAGAAACGTCAAATAGTGTCAGGCCACGTATGATCCCCCTGATGTATCTTCCCCAGGAGAAAACTAAGGCAAGAAGTGATTCATTCTAGAGAGAGTCTGAACACAACTTCTGGATCTTAATAACCTGTGGTGGTTTTGAAGCAAAACTTCACAAAGTGGTGTAATCCTTAAATCCAGTCCTCACTTCTCCTTTCATGCATTATGAAGTAAATTAGCTGCACCCTAAATCGGAAACCATACTGTTCAGTTTGTTAATACAGCTTATTCTATTTACAACTAGTTAAATCTGCTGCTAACACACTGTTTTCAAAGTCACTTCATGAAAAATGGAATAGATTTTTAATGATGATGGACAAGCATCTCTTGCACCATAAACAGAGCCCCAGAACCAAACTTGTTGGCAGTTTTAGTGCTTTCAGTATTTTTCTGGCCACAACAGACAATATTTTTTGAAAACCATTTACAAAGGCTGACTACAGGATGGACTCCAAGACCTAGAAGTCTTCTCCCTTGCATGATGAGTCAGTCAAATTGGCCTCTTTGTTCTGTACAGAAAGGTAAAATGAAATCACCTTTTCCTTGCACTTTAACATAGCCTGAGCAGTCAGTTACTAAGGATTTTCCCACTCAACCAAGATGAAAAATGCAAACTGGAAGCTATGACTGGGAATAAAGTACCAACCAGATGTGTTGACTGAACTGTGGTGCAATAACCTATCAGAAAATGCATTTTCAGCACTGGAAAATGGCACAGTCTCAAAATATCCATCAGCCTGAATGTACTGTTACATGTTTACTTAAGGAAGTTTAATTCCTGAAAGCAAGTCTTAAACTTTAAACACACAGTAAAATAGATATACTTGCACAGTGACTGACATCCATTGCCAGGTTTTTAGTCTAATAGGATAAAAATGTATGGATCAGTGGAGAACATACCCATGTTTCAACATTTGGGCAGGTCAAGAAACAGTTCTGCAATTCCCTACCTAGAAAACCAGCTGTACTTAAGTCTATGTGGTGGTTCATTGCCACCAAATATTGTTCCTACTGAGCAGCCGAGGCAATCCAGAAGTCCTACCACTCTGCAAGTCTTCCTTTCCATTTCAAGAGGTGAAAAACATGCTTTATCTCCTCCCAACTCTGGCAGCAGAGCTTGCCATCTCTTCCTTCATGCAGGCAATATTTGGGAGGCATTGTATGCTTAAATTAAATAACATAGGTTAGTGCCTCCTGTGCTCTTCTCTTTCTGTTTCTCCAGGGTTGGTGCTAGCTGAGCTTCATGAAATATTGAGTCCTGAATTTAGCACTCCAGCATTGTATGCACCTCTCAGGGCTATTGTTTCAGGCTGCCTGCAGATTCAGGCACACACCAGCTTGCAATGACATTCGTCTTGTCAAGTTTTCCCTTGCAACTATAGCTGATAAAACCTTGTATTTTTTTATGAATATAAGCTTAAATAGTGAGATGATCTGAGCCAGGGCTTTAAGCAAGGTCATGTAGTACCTGTGGTTTAACCAACAGAGACAGCTGTGTGACATAGAGGCAGCAGCAAGTCCCATGGCTGTTGGTCCCCTTTTCCTGATCTTACCCTAATACAACAGTTTCACTATAATTGGACAACAGCAGAGAGGAATTCACATGACATTTGCTCTAAGGCACAATGAACAATGATGTGCTACAGGCTTCACTGGACTGCACCTCTGGATGAAGTATTTCAGCAGTTCTATGAATACATTTATTTGTCAATTTTTTGCCATTCGCATTAAATGAGCATTTTAGCCATTTCATATATTTGGGTTGGATCAGAAGTGTTAAAGTCTTGTACTGTGTTTCAATGTCTAAAATAATACAGTGCAAGCAAAGTACCAGTGTAAAATAATGAAATATTAATATCCTGTTTGGAAGCTGTGTGATTTAATCAGTGCTGTACTCATCTGCTGAGTTACATGCAAAGAATCTGACATCTTCAAATGAACTTGTTTCATTCCCTGAGTATGTCCTGACTTATTCTTTTGGGACATAAAATATGCCCAATCAACATCCAGTGGTTTTGATCATAGTGTGACGAGGTAGCTTAGCTTAACTGAGAAAATATTGTGCTTTTCCTTCTTCTGTTTGGCTGTTCCTTTGCTTTATGATTTTCATAAACCTTCTCACTCTGTCCAAATAGGATCTTCCCTTTATGCTGCTATTGCTTTATTTTTAGGGAAAAAAACCTTGTGTAATAGAGAAGAAACAAGAAACACTATTAAGAAGTCAAAAGAGGGGACTAAATTTAGGAGCCCACGCGAGTGACCCTGTTTTATCTGCACCCAAAACCAACAATTGCTCCGTGGACTCAGGAGCAGCTGGTTAGACCAAGTCTTTGATTACAGTACTTAAATGAAGATGCAGGAGTTCATCTGGAGTTAACTCCAGAGCCATCAGTTCCTACAATTCAGAGTGACATCCGTACACTTCTCTTCCCAAGCCCTCACCTGGGCTCTGATATGAGACATGTTTCCCACTGCAGCTTCTGGTGACCCATTTTTGCTGTCACGTGACTGCATGTCCAAGCCCACCCTCATGACATGACCTGGCACTGGACAGACAGAAGCTCAAGGAAACTTAATTTGCATGTTAGAAGCAGCAAACTACTAAACTATCTGTGCCCAAAATACTAGCTTTCCCTGTCTACAGAGAAAAAAACCTGGATCATAAGGGCCAAGTGTGACAGGTGCATGGGTACAAGGACGGTGACAAAGCAGTGGTTAAACCAGGTTTTGAAGCAATTCAAGTTTCAAGAGTTGGAGGAATTTCATATGTGTTTTAAATGTAAACTTACTTAGGAATTCCCAGACTAATTTTTATAGGCTGAATTATTTAGAAAATACCGTTTCCTCTCAAGGATTCTTCCCTCAGGTAATTGATAAATATTTATAACCCAGACTCCCTCTTAATGAAGATTTTTGCCTGGGAATAACAATTAAGAGCCTTTGTCAAAATCCCAAGTTGAAAATAACTGTCATTCAAATGTTATTGTTTTTGAATATGTGTAAAATATTGCCTTCCAAGATCCAAGGAAAAATCTTTGTTGGCAAGTTGTTTGAAACAATGCCTAACTAAATGTGAAGAGGCTTGTCTTAACAGCATACCAATGAAGTGTAGCTGGCAATCAGGTGTGACTTGTTTAACAAATTAACAATATGTTTCTCTAATAGGAAATTTGTTGCTCCATATTCAGCACCGAAGATTTGCAGCTACTTAAAAAATCTACAGAGACTTCCAACATAATTAAGGTTAAATTTACTTTAAAATTCATGATGGGCATATAAAAGCAAACTAGCAATATTGTACATCTGAAAAATCACACTTCCATTAAATTCTTTAAGCCTTTTGTTAAGGATAACTCATGTAGAACTAAAAAATAAGTGAGAATTCATCAAACTATCAGTAACAGCTGTATATAATTCTGAGTTTTTTTGTGTTAAAAAGTCAGATGTCTTAACCTTATTTTTATTTGATTTCTGAAAATTTCTGAAAACAAGATGAAGAGGAATCTTAGGTTATACAAGTAATCATGATTCTTTCCATGCTAAGCTGCTGATCTGTTCATGTTTGCTAATTCCACAAATTACTGTGGCATTTATGAACTTGCTGCATGTGGCCATTTCTGAACAAGTTTGGTCTGATAATATGCTTACTCAGTTAATTAAACAGATGACTCTCTCCCCCCCATCAAGCAACTGAGATGTGATGGCCTCCATGTCAACAGGTTACCTGTTTCCATAGCCTCCATCTGCTCCAAAGTATCCCAAAGCTGCAGAAGTATTTGATGAAGAACCATAGACTGGAAGAGCTTTTCATGGAGTCTTATTACTTTATAAGTCCTGAAAATTGGTTTTGCTGTTCTTGCTACTGCTGTTGTTTTATCTCCAAACATCTGTATGCTATACAATATTGAAATATACATAAATACGCCCCCTCCATTTTTAGCAAAGATGGGCATTATGTGGTATAACTCTAAACGTGTTTAAAGAAAACATGACAAGTATTCATAAAATGCACCCATAAAAGACGATCTTCAAACTAATTTACAAACCTACCAGTCTTAGATTTCATCCTTTTTCTTAGCAAAACTGTTGATCCAAATGGATGTAGGTCTCTGAAAAAGCCACCTCCATTTCAACCGGTGCTTTAGCTTTTTATAGATAGGCAATAAAACTTGTAAAAATTCTTTGGATTAATAACCAAAACAAACTGAAAGGAAACCCCACTTTGAAGCACACCATCATGATGGACTTCCTGAGGAGGACAGGATTTCTGTTGAAGTACTCTAAATGCATCCTCTGCAGAATGAGAAAGTCTTATAAATGCATTTGTATTAGTGATCATTTTAATTTTGTTAGTCTTTACATGGAAAACCACAGACTAGTAAAGCAATTCAACCCTTCCTCTGAGCTGTCTGGGCTTTTTTCACAGATGACTTGTTCGTCTAAATCTCCTAAACGACAAGCCAGCTACAACTTCCCTTGAGAGTCTTTTGTCACCCAAAATTTATTTTTTGTTTACAGTATGAAGGTTTTACATGAGTTGTGTCCTAAATGTTCCTTTCCCTTGCTGAACAGGACCCCTCCCTTTTCTCCTTTCATCCCTTTGGGATATTCCTACCCTCAGCATGCTGATTCTTTTTACCTTTCCCCATAATATCTCTCCTCAGTGCTTTTAAAATCCTTTCCAGCTCTTCAGTATCACTACAGGGACCAGGCTCATCTCACTTATCTTTGAATAGCTGAAGCTTTAATGATCAGCTAAAACAAGACCCCTGCATTAAAGGTAGTGAAAATTAGATAAGTTAATCCAAGCAGAAAGGATCACAACATCAGCAGCACAGCAGCCTGCTTTCCCCTTTTAGTAAGATTTAACATCATAGTTTAGCGTACATTGAAGAATCGTGTAAGTCATGGCACACTTAATAATAGCCTTGTTTTATGCGAATGCTTTTTTTCAAAGGAGAGTGAAAGATCATATAATTACTGCATTGGCCCAGAATCAAACATTTGCAGGAAAAAAAAACCAGAGTTGTAGGAAGTGTGGCAATTTTTTTGCTTTTCAACAAAAACAGAGAAATTAATATTTATCAGACATTTCACCAAGAGTCACAAGAGTTTTCTGTTAATCTCAACCAAGGTTGAAGAGTTCTTAGTATTTAGGATATTGTATGAATATATCATAAATCATAAAATGCATGCAACATAATGCACATTTTACTTTCTTTTAAGTTAGCTTCCTTCAATTTGAGATGTTATATTTTTTCAAAGCTAATTTTTAAAGCCAAATTCCATGACAGTGAAAGCAACATGGACTGAAACCAAAACATTTATGTCTCATCATAAAGCCAAAGACAATGTAGCACGTTCTTCTGTTTCTGATTCCAGCAATGAATGCTGAAAGTTTACAGGGGCATAGCATAGCAGAATACTTAGCAGTATAAATAAAAAGATAATATTTAGGTGCACTCCTATTTTTATTGAATATTATTATATTTATTCCATGCATACAGAGAGCAAATCTGAGACAACTTGAAATACTTTTAAAAGAAAAGAGAAGTGTTCCCTTGGATTCATTTTCACAGAAGAAAAGAAGTCTTTTATTATACATCATATGAAATACCCTAAGCAAAACCAGTCAGTGCAGGTTCTTTCAGTAGGGAAAAGACAAAGGCTTATTCTAACCCAATGAGCATCTATCAGATTTGAAATCATATCATAAGTTATTAAATCCTATTGCTCGTGCTAAGTGTAAGAGATCTCATAATCATGTTATTCTACTGATGCTATTAACTTTTATCAACTTAAGTTCAAGTTTGACTTTCAGATATATCCAGGTAACTTCAATGACATCTGTGAGAGCTCTACCAATATAAGACAATATTTTAGTCTAATCACTGATTTCTGACTATATTGCCGTGTCTCCGTCTTGAAAACTCACTCGCAGAGGAAGTTAGGCAAGGTCATCCGGTGCATATATATAGAGAGAGAGATTCATAGAATTGTAGATAAATATGTTTCTTAGAACTCCTAAGAAGACTATGTCAGAGCCACACAAACAAGTTGTTCTGGAGCTCTTGAGCTGGGAGGTCCAAACCCAGAAGATTCTGAGTGTCCTGCTTGTCCACTGCAATGTTCTTCTATCAGTCCTGGAGGTGACCCAATCAGTCAGCAAGAATGAGCCCCTCCCTGCCCACCAAAGCAGATGTGAGATGGTGATTCTCAGGTAATTATGTAAATTAAAAACCAAACAGCCTCTTTTTGGTCATTCACTGTATCCCAATTGCACTACAGGATCTCAAATGCCAGAGGAAACCTCTACTGTAACACATTTAAAATACAAAAATTGAACAAATTCAGTGATACATTTTAAATTTCTTAGAATCATAGTTACCGTTATAGGTATATAGTTTTTTGGTTTTCAAGCCTTGATCCCCAGAAGTTTGATCTGACACGACCATGACTTATGTCGTCTTGGTGGATATGTACTGACAGTTTTGTGTAATGTTGGCATCTTCATATCTCCTTCATAAACTGGAAATGTAACTTGACTCTTGTCATCTTAAGAAAATTTTTATGGATTTACAGTGACAATTTTGTTTAATCTAAGTATCCTTGTGCCTTGTGATTTTTAAGGACAATGCCATATAATCAATAAGACACAAATACCATACATACCCAGGGAGGAAGATGTGCACATGTCTTTGTGTGTATGTAATTCACGTGTATGCATGTGTCTGTGTATCTACACACATGTATATGTATGTATATAATGTAATCACAATATAATAATGATTTTAATTAAAAAAAAAGTTCTAATAAAAAAATTTTATACTCTCCAGTCTCCTTTATATCTCCTCTCTATGTATTTGCGTGAATAGAAGAATCATAGAATCATAGAATGCATTGGGTTGGAAGGGACTTCTAAAGGTCATCTAGTCCAACCCCCCTACAATAAGCACGGACACCTCTAACTAGGTCAGATTGCTCAGGGCCCCACCAAGCCTGACTTTGAATATCTCCAGGGATGGAGCTTCCACTGCCTCTCTGGGCAACCTGTTCCAGTGATACACCACCCTCATATTAAAGAACTTTTTCCTAATGTCCAACCTAAATCTACCCTTTTCTAGCTTAAAACCATTCTTATAGGGCCCTTTCAGGTCTTGGAAGGCCACTATAAGGTCTCCCCGGAGCCTTCTTTTCTCCAGGCTGAACAACCCCAACTCTCTCAGCCTGTGCTCACAGGGGAGGTGCTCCAGCCCCCTGATCATTTTTGTGGCCCTCCTCTGGACACACTCCAACAGGTCCATGTCTTTCTTGTGTTGGGGGCTCCAGAGCTGGATGCAATACTCCAGGTGAGGTCTCACCAGGGCAGAGTAGATGGCCAGAATCATCTCTCTTAATCTGCTGGCCACACTTCTTTTGATGCACAGCTACCGTATTTACTGTGGAGGTTTCATTATGCAAAGTAAAAATTTAAATTGATAAAAGTACTTTGCAAAACATGCCTGAGGTCATCCCCAAGTAGACAGTGTTGAGACTACAGTGCCAGATTAGTACACAGGCCAAATGGATGGATGAATTCAAGGTTGTCAGAGACTGCTGATGTCATAGCTGATGATTGAAGTCAACTAATCTTCACACATTTCAGATAGAAAATGAGCAGGGAAAAGGGTTCTCCCAGAAATACTGCATGTGGGAAATCCCATAGGAAGTTATATGGCAAGTCAACAGCATTGTGGAGGGCTCATGAATCCCTAGGTACATTATCAAAATATTACACTGCAAAATTTCAACTATCTTACACCATAAGAGGGAACAATTTGAGGGTGGTTTCTGCCCCACTGCAATTCTGTGTATTATGACTTGGGTATTGTCTGGTTCCTACACTCTTTTCAGCCCATAGCACTTACACTCTCCTGATTTTAAAAATTCAAGAACTGATTTGCCATGGAAAAGACAGAGAAACCTGAAACTGATCATTTCTGTCTTCATCACAGTACAGAGTGCGTCAACTGAGAAATGCAGAGCGTGCTGGTAGAAGACAAGATGTTAGTAATGAGCCAAATGAATCCCTGGTGTGACTTCACTCACTTCATTAGAGTTATCCCCAGGATAAATTTGTCCCAGCATACTGAAGTCTCTAAAAGTTTTGAGCTGCAGAGAATAGCAGTGCATGGGGAAATCACAGTCCTTCCCCGAATATTTAAACAGGATTGTGAATCCAGTGAATCTGATTCCAAACTATGTTTGCAGCTTGTTTCTGATACAGTCTCTTGAATCACTTTTACAGTTCCAGAAAGTGTTGCATGATCCAGACAGCAACACAGTGCATTAATAAGCAATGAGCTATGCAGTCCTGTCAAAACAAGCTCATTAGTAAGTTTGCTGCTGGGTTTTTGCAACCACTAGCTAAACTTTGGCAATATAAACAGGGGCACCTACAGGGAGGTCCCACAAGCTCTCTGTACTTTTAAAAGATTTAAGGACTTATTTTTAAACACATAAATAGGACCCAGCATCAATTTTCAGCAGTGCAAGTACAAAATAATTTTCAAAAAGTCTCACAAAAGCTTTATTGCAATGATTAGGTAGAAAATTTCTTCTCATGTGATAAAAAAGTATCCTGTAATATAGACCAAAAATGATGCTTCCTGATATATCATTAGGCTCATAAAACCTGACTCTAGTTTTTTAGGACTATAAACAAAGTAAGGCACTTTGATGCTCTGATGATTGGATGCTAATTAGAGAGCCACACCAGTTCATAACATATATGAAGAGCATAATACTTTAAAAGTCCCTGTTTATGAATGGCTCACTGATTGTTTCTCCTGTGACCCAGCCAAGCTTGTCCATGAAAATTAAAGGGTACCATGCTTAGACTTTCTTTGCAAGGCTACAAGGATGTATCCAGACTACCCTGGGCAAACACTAGTAAGTTCTGTCAGACGTTTTAGGTAACAAAGAGAACTGCTAGAAACAACCAAAACATTTGAGTCTAAAGATATACTTTCTGTGGCAGAAGTTCTGAGTGTATTCATTTGTCTTTGCAAGTATGTATACATACATATTTTTTAAATCCCTTTATACGTGATGAATGTTGTTAAATTTATTTATCACCAGCCTTGGAATTTCAGAGGCTGTAGTTATCCCACTCAGGGGCAGCATGTGCGCACTGACACCACCTTCCCACCGTCTGCGTCTCAGGGTAGAATCCCAACTGTTTCTACATAACCAGTGAACAGCAGCAGTAACCTGAGCGGCTTCTGAAACTGCCTGCTGGGCCAGGAGGTAGCTGAGCATTTTTCTTGCCTGCAGACTCTGCCTCCACAGCTGCAGCCTTTGCCACCTGAAAGGTGCAGTGTCAGTGCTCCACCTGTAACCCATCTGGGAAAGACAGCTCTTTTGGAAGATCACCTCCATTGGTAAGTGCCTTGCCATGAGGAAGTGGTACTTGTGCTCTGTGAGCAGACGTGGCTTTTCTGAATGCATTACCTTTGACCTGTGAAGTTCTAATTAGTTTGTTATCTGCCTACTGCAGAAAAAACCTCTCGCCGTGAAAGAAGCACTGCTTCAGCCTCATTACTTCCATCACATATGTTGGAATGCAATGTTTTTCATATATGGACACCAGACACACCTGCCTGCAATAAGAAACCTGTCTGTAACTGATAGCTTCCAGATCAGGATCTTTTCCCTGAGCCCTTTTCCACATTATGCTTCTACAGAAGCAGGTCCAGGTAAGGACCACTGGGGAAAGAAGAATGGGTGAAAAACAACATCAGCAGAGGTCAGATTCTGGCTGTGTATTTGAATACATACTATAGATGAGTGTTTACTTCCTAAGACAGTTAGCTGTGGAAAAAGGAACCAGGCCCTTTCATTTTCACTGAAGAACTCAGATTCAGAAGTAGCAATATTTACTTTAAAACCAGAAATTAAAAAAGCCCTTTTGAGAAAAATAGTGACTGTTAACACTACTTTCTAACTGCAGTCCTGGTTGTAATACTGTAATGCCAGCAGTTTTTATTCACCGTCCGAACTGTGTAAATGTATATATATATTTTAAATGGCTAGTAGTATAAAACCTTGTATTTTGTTCTATTATGTAAACTTTCCCATTCAGGTGACAGGCAATTTATTGCAGCACTTCGATGGATTGTAATGGCTGTAGTAACTGGTACAGTTAAGTGCTGTTTCTAAAAGGCAGAACTGGCAAAATATTTAATGAAGCACTTGGCTTTCTGTGCGACGAGATGAGAGCATCCTGTTGTATGCCAAATCAATCTGATTTTTCACAATATATCCATTCAAGCAGCAATTCTAGAGGCTGGAGAGCCAGAGGAGATGAGAGACTAGATTTTCTAGGTTGTAGAGAAAATACTACTTCCAGATGTAATTTCCAAGTACTAAGAAGTGCCATTTACTCTGGGAGATATGGATTTGCAGCATGGTTTGGATAAATTCTGTGGAAGCTCTTCAATCTTTGCTGAAAGTCGGCAAGAATTTTCTTCAACGTTACTGCTGCTACTATGAGTTTGACACTGTAATGTCAATGTTTAACACTGCTAATTCCCTAGAAAATGTGTATACTGCAACGATACTCTACAAGGTGAGACACACAGACGGGGTAACTGCTGAGAATGAGCAGCTAGTTCCATATTACGTGTGCAACAAAGATTTTTTTTAATTTTTTTTTTTGGAGGTGGGAATGTTTTGTTGTTGTTTAATACTTCTTTTTGGCCAATTTCCACTCCATGTTCAATTTCAAGGCAATTCATTTCAATGCATTTCAAGAGTACAGAACTTGACAGAGGCAATCTTTCATCTAGTGTCATTAAGGAAAATATTACAATCTTCATCACTTCGTCCAGAAACCAAAAATCCTCTGTAAATTTCTTCCATAAATAGCTGTAAGAAAGAGCAGAGCATCATTAAACTCTTAGCACATACCATTCTACTGAAGTAAGAGCTGATCCCACTGGGTCCTGGATCCCACAATTATCTCAGATTTCTGGCCCTGAATAATCAGCTCAGGGCAGCCTTTCTTCAACTTTCTTCATACCAGACTTCACTGCGCATTGTAGATGTGCCTGGAAAACACTTGCAGAGTTCACAAAATCTGCTCTGCTGAGTGGAAAAGAAAAGTGGCAAGAAAGCAGCTGAGCTCTGGCGTTGCCACATTCCCGTTCTGAGAAAGGAGTAATAAACTATCAGTTTTAGAGACACCACTGTTGTCACCTGCAATGTTACCAGTACTTTTATCACCCTCAGAAGTCTCTCTTTGGCCAAACAACTATTAAATTATGTCATGGGATTGATATTTTTAGAGGGTGTCTCAATCCCTTCTGCGATGCTGGAAAATCTTTGCCGATACCAACACACAAACTGGAAACATTCAGAGACTGGAGTCTGAGAAGAACAAATCTCCACAGCTTGAAATCAAAAGTTAGCCTCCGCTGCCAATGGACTAAGCCACACCACGTCTTCTGGCAGGCAAGCACTGAGCAGTATAGGCAGAGAACAACATGGCAACCTAGAAGAATTAGTATGGAAATTTATAAAACCTTTCTAGATCATGCCTGTGGAATATAGTACTGTGGAAAGGGTCAACATGTGACAACAGCAGCCACCAAGGCTGCAATAAGGTGAGAGGGCAGTGTAACATCTTCATGTGCTGCAGGCACAAATGCCAGGGGAAACAAAGCACTTGGCACAGGAGGAAATCCAGACAGACACCTCCCTGCAAGCAGAAATGATTTGTACGTATGCGCCCATCAGCATACCTCAATGCATTTTTTTTTAGGAGTATCACGAGGGTAATAAAAAGTGGCAAAAACTGTTTGAGGCCACCCACAATTGAAGCTATATGACCCCTCTCTGAGGAATTTTCAAGCCAGAAAACTGCTGCAATGAGTACTAATAAGTCACCTTTCAGCTTCAGAGAATCGCAGGAACATGAACCAGGACAAGAAGGCTGTTTAGAGATGACAAAATCACTCTGCAGCAGCAGCAGCACTGTGAGCAAAAGGGACCTTGGATTTCAACTGGGGTGTGACTATGGCTACGGCTGCAGCAAGGCTGAGCCAACTCCCAGGCCCCTTTAAGCAAACAAATAAAGCAAAACAAGATTTGCTTAGTGCTGTTAGCTCTTGCTCTTTCACAACTCCTAGGATCCTTCTTTGTTGTTCTTGGTTTTCTTTTAATTGGAAAAGATCTGGTATTTTTCATAGTCTCATAAATTTTTAAATAACCCCCAAGCTTAATAAAGTCTTTTGTTCTGCTTCATGTTCATAGCACCTGCATTCAATCAAGCCAAATGCTCCTTTTTTCCATCTTTTGCATGGCTGTCCTGCAAGTGTTTGAAAGGACTTGTGGTCCCCTTCCTTTGACTCAATCCTTTATAACTGTTCTTTGCAGATACCAGCAGTTCACCAGTTGTCACCCAAGATAAGAACAGTTCTGGATTTGAATTCTCAAAAGCGAGCCATTGAAGACATACCCATTCCAAGAAGAAGAATGAGTTGTCTGGAAAACAGAAGATAAAATACAAAATGTCTTTCAATAACTAAACTTTCACTTTGTTGCAGAAAAGACATGGAATTAAAAAGAAGTAAAATATGGCTTCCTTTTGGATCCAACTAGCTAACTATATTTTTGAAGAGGTTTAAGGTTCTGCTGCATTCTGAAAAGTGATTCCTTATACTTCTTATAAACATTCCTTACTGGAGTAATCTACAGATATAAGTCAAAACTACATGATCACTTCTGCAGGGTACATTGTTTTGGACCATTATTGTGGAACAACACAGATATTTCATTTCAGAGGGGACACGTTGCACATGCAAAAGTAACATCATTGCAAGAAAAAATCCCAGGGGAGTGGGCAACGAAGAGCTCTTAGAGAAAAAAATGGGGTTTGATCTTCTCGTCAAGTACACTACAAAAATTTTTTAGTGAATTATTTTGCCTGTTGAAGCAGGTACCAAAAATAGAGAAGCATGAGATTCAGGGGATAATTGCCCAGGGAGGCAGCTCATTCCCTCTTTCTGGTACAATTTTAGCAGGAAGGTTAGACACAGCACAATAAATCTACAAGTGGGTATCAAATAAAATATGTTGCTGCAAATGAGGCAAATGATGACTCCTTAGAGAAGAAATATCAAAAAAGAAGCAAATGGCAATAATTTAAAGCACTGTAGGAATAAAAACTGTTGATTACTTTTAAAAACAGGAGTAGAACTAAAAAACTGGAATTCAATGCAAAACAAAACAAAACAAAACAGAGGCTAGCTGTTCTCTGCTAGAGCCACTGAGTCAAGTGGCTTAGGTATAACTGAGGTAAACATGCTAATCCAGAATGAGGAATTAAATCACGTGAAGGATACAGAAACATTTCAGAAAATTAAGCTGGAAGCACCTGTTTATCTGAGTGTAATCTAACCTGGTGTCTGTTCTCCAAACAAGACATTCCTCAAGCTGCTGTGAGCGGTGGGCAAGCAGTATTTTCTTTTGGAAGATACAGACCATTCTCCACATACATAAAGACAAGTTACCAAGCTGCCACCAAAATTGCAAACATTTCAAGGGGGGTAAAATAGATAAAAATCAGAGGACAGAAGTTAGGAGGCGTATTATGAAAAAATAGCTTACAGTGTTTCCACAGTCCTGCTTCATACTGTCCAGGTCTGACAACTGAGCTAAATTCAGATTTGCCTTACTTGAAATCAATAGGTCAAATAAGGGAATAAAGTGTTCCTCATCATGACTGAATGTCTGAATTTAACTTCTGTGCTTCGTTTCTGGCACCTAACAATCTCTATCTGCAGTAACAAAAGATTTCTCACAAATACAATTGAAGTGCTTTAGGAATTTGTTTGCTAACTGAATGAATTATTACTGCACAAAACAAATGACACATTTCTATGCGCTGTCACATTTTTCTCAATCACCTGTTTCAGCTTTGGCAGCTCTCAGTTCAAGCCTAATAATGCCATAAATCATCACAAGAAAGATCTGAGGCTGTTCTAATTTGCAAAACAGTTTTCCTGGATTGCTATTCTTTCTCTTTTTTTTCTTTTTTTTAATACATACATAAAACAACCCTAAAACCTTGATTGTAAAGAAAGCTGCAACACACGAACAAAAGATTTTAATCCTATCCTATTCGTTCCCACAAACACACATGGTTTGATTGAATTTCATATTGGTTTATCTTGTAAGGTTCCCATTGAATCATGATATACTCTGGTGTGAAATCAAAGCAGGCCTGTAATAGGTAGCATAGCCAGAGGGGACTAGCAAAACTTTAAAAACTTAATACTCATTGTTCATTTCAGTTCATCACTTGCATTATTAGCAGCAGCTGTTCTACAGAAAACCACATTTTCTTACCGTTTGGGTATGCAGTGCTGAATCTCTAAATACCTGCAAAATGTTGATGTAGCCTGTTGAGAACAACTGACTGCCATCTAAGGTTGCTGCAGAATCTTGGCAAGATCCATTTCGTCCTCTTGCAAAGGATGCTCTGTTTGAAGTTTATCCACCTGTTTATTCACAAGTGACTTAAAAAATATTCTCTTCAAATATTAATAGAGCTGCTGCTTCACACCACAGCTCCATTTAAAATCCTGTTCATCGATATTCCATATAGCTTGGTGGCTCTAACAATACATTTTCAAAACATAGGTCTATTCTATGTTACAATCATTAGTAAGAAACCTTTACTGCTCTATCCCACAGCTGAAACATGGGCATTCCTGCATCTGTTTTCAGACACAGAAGATATTTCTTCTGATCATTGTACTGTTTTCTCTAGAAAAGGTGACATGCAGAAGGAATAAGGGAACCAAGAAAGGGAACTGCAGACCAATGCTCTTCTAAGAGACTCATGAAAAGCTTTCAGCCAAGGGAATACAGAAAGTAAATTGAATTGAATTCAATTTGGGGGTGAAGGTTTGGTAGGCTATTAGAAAAGATTATATTTGAATCATGCTGCTTCGTCTATCCTCAACCTAAGTATTTTCATCTCATAAAAGAAAAATATTCATTGTTTTCTCGAGACGTTTCTATTTTCATGTCTAGCCAAAGAAATATTATGCCATAAGCCACAGATGAATTGTAACTAAAGAAGGAAGTTTTAAAACTACATAGACCCCACAAAACTTGGCTAATAATAATCCAGATGTAATAATTATACACCCAGACCATTGAAACCAGTGTCGTACTTCCCATCTATGTCATTATACAAACTAACATTTTCTTTCTACTTTTTTCCTTGCAATTCTCTTTCCCTTCCTTGGCAGAAAGATTTGCTATGCTAGCCCCCAAATTAGAAGTAGCATTGCAGTGGAAGCAAACTCCCAGATCACTGAGAGAAAATTTCTGCTGACATAGATAACTGTGTCTGATAATCTCATCTGTAAACTGTACCAGCTCCACCTTACTCCGACTGGAAAGCCTTTCCAGAACCTCATAGGTCTCATGGTCAGAAACTTTCCTCCAGTTTCCAGACTGAACTTTTATTCCTCTGTGATGCCTTCACACCCAGATGTATTTGCAGACAGTGTTCACATATCCCTTCTCTGCTTTCGTCTCTCAGGTTAAATACTCCTAGCTCTGCCTGTGCAGAATGTCTCTCTTTTCTTGATCACACTAAGAGGATGAGTTTTAGACAAAAGTTCCTTAACCTAAGTTTCCTATAGGTAAGCAAACCTTTTTTCTCTATTAAAATTTATATAATTTAATTTATCTTAATATAATTTCCCATTATAACTTACTGGACTTCTAGCACTCTTCTTTTTGCACCTGTAGTGCCTATCTTGAAAAAGCCAGCTTTATTTGCCATTAGTTTTTCTCCCCAGTATAAGTTCTCCATTTATTTCTAACATCTTTCTGATTTGTAAGGACTGAGTCTAGCTTGGGAAAGAGCTTTCCGACAGTCTATGTACTTCTGACAGAAATAATTTCCTGCAGTCCTTCACAGTTAGTTACAAAGTTCCTCAGTCTGGGCTGACTACATTCATTGACTCCTTTAGTATGTCAGGTTACCTCTTGAAATTCTGAATTTCGGCCACAGAGTTACATTTGCACAAAATTCTTTTTTCGTGTCTAAATGATTTTGACCAAAACTGTTTCTGAGACTGCAGTCTCTCAGAGACAGGAGTCATTAAGATGGCTGGCTATGTTACCTTATTTCAATATCTGTCCTCTCTGAACAATGATGTACATCAATACTGGTACTTCATGACTGTTATCCCAGCAGGTTTCTGTAGCCTCTGAACCATCAGTGTCCCGTACAGGACATCAGCATAAGTCCCTCCATTTTGTTTTCCAGACTGGTATTTAACTGTACCTTGAGATATAGCTGAGACTCACCATTCACACCAAGAATTGAATACCGAATAAAGTTTCTGCTTGCTCTCTCCTAAGCTGAGATATGCCCTTACTGTTGCCATTTTCCTTTCCTCATGTAGAAACATCAGGAGAGGTAACTGTGAAACTCTTCCAGCTTTCTCTCCTCCCACTTCGTAGTTACCTATGTTTTCTTATCAGCTGCAGGAGTCTTGATACCAGAGTATAATTTAATCAGATTTTTTAGGAATGGGGAGTCTGTTTTCTGTGATCCCACAGAGATTACAAAACATGTTTCTCTACAGGAGTAGGGGCTGGATTCATTGATGCAAAGGTCCACTCCACTCTGATATTGCAATGGCTGCATATTCCAAGATCTTATATAATCCACCTTGGGCTATCTGTTGAACTGCATTATCTTCTCACTTCACCCTCTTCTCAGGGCTAAAAATCACCTGAGACATCACTTCCTTGGTCCCAAGGTCACCTGTCATTTGTCCTGATGTGAAGGTGAGCCACAAATACTTCCCCACTCCCTTGCACATCCCTTCCAAGCTGTGGGCTCTAGCCCTGGTCCTCAGGAAGATGCCATCCTCGAAGAAAACATGCTTCCGTTTGTTGAACGCTAAGTGAGTGTCCCATCGCTCAGTTTCCCTCTACTGATGAACTGTGCTCTCTTCACCCACACTGCTACTTGTACTCTGTGCTTTTCATTCACAGTCCGTTCTCTTATTCTCTCCCGGAGTCTTTTCCCTAGCTATTTCCATTTTTCTTTTCCTCTCTTCTTGTGAAATTTGCTTCTCTTATGTCTTCTTTATTGCCATGATGGTCATCTGTTTCTGCTTGCTTATCCTCCTTCTTCAGTGCAGAAAACATTTTGTCTGTTCCTCAAAGAAAAATTTTCTCTGTTGTCTAAGCTCTACTTCTGCCTTGGCCTTAAGTGGACACACTTCTATGAAGCACACCTTTCAGTGGAGGTTTGGCTGGTTGGTACATTATGTATCTACAAATTTTGACCTGCCTTTGAGTTTCCTCTGCCTTTTTCTCCTTGCTGTTTTCAAACTCTTTTGAATTCCACCATTATTCATAGCCCTGAATTTTCTCACCCAAGAACTCTTTCAGATGTCGTTTCATAAAAAAAGTACTTACCTCAGGTTGTCCCTCAAGGACAGTATTAACCCACTGCTTATTCACACAATCAATGTATAAAACACCAAGCCCATGAATCCCCAAATAGGTTCTGCAGCTCACTGCTTTTCAGGCTCTCTCAGTCACTAACCACTTGGATTTTTAGTACTTTCCTGTCCCTTTCAACAGTTGAATATTCATTAGCAGCAATTGAAGACAGGAAACCTAACTCCCTTAGCTACAAGGCCTTTGACCTCTCACCACACACAAATACAAAACTACCTTTAAACTACAAATGACAACTAGACCTTTGCATTAAGAACTGAGACCAAACCAGTGAACTTATGAACAATGAAGTGCAACACAACAAATAAAAAATGCCGGTTAACTTACCCCCAAAATACAAGAACTTGTTTATCCTCCAGGAGGCAAATTCCCATCAAGACACCTCTGTTTACTATGGTCCCATCAGTGGGTTCTTTTATGCAACAGAAAACCCAATGTGCAATATAGAATGTCCAAAACTGTGGGGTTTTTTTGGTACAATGCTTTATTAGAAGAGTAAATTCACGCTTCTGTCCATACTTTCAACTACATCTCAACAGCAAGTACAAGAGATACTGTGGACTCAGGAGTGCAACCGTATGACAAAAATACGAGGAAAATGATGGTAGCTGACTTCAATAGCAACTATAGGTTAAACAAGCACTGTGTTACCATTACGGAGAGAAAACAGGCAACTTTGGTAACATCTTTGTGCATACTAATGAGAAAAAAATAACCTAAGGCCCATTTTGTTTTTTTATTATTGCCATCTAAGTCATTACGAGATGCTGCGACTTTCCGTAGCAAAGCCACATAGTGTAAATGTCATTAATTCCTTTTCCTTCCTAATCCAAAATTAAGAACATTAAAATGCATTAAATTCAAGACATTATAGTTTAAAGGGAGATTTTATAAAGGCTCTTTGGTAGTCAAGGCTATACTGGTATTTCCGTTCTATTTTTTAAGTGCTTATAAATCAGCCATAAACGCTGCTCATTTTGGAACCTGCTATCCAAGTTTTCAAGCCACAACCAATCATTCATTATATCTTTTCCTGAAAATGTGATTCAGATCAATGTTTCAGCTGGGTGAGGTGACTTTTTGGATGCTGGTGATCTGAAGCAGTGTGCCAGAAGGATAGAAAAATGCATTATAATGAAGTTTTAATGTAAAACAGAACTCTTGCTGATTTAAAATAATGCTCTTTGTAGTCTGCAAGAAAACAACACCAGAATCCAAAAAAATTACCATAGTTTCTCAAGCTATAATATGTATTTGTAGGTTTTGAAAACAAATTAACACCCAAGCCAGTAAAATGGTGAGGACATCTTTAGATTGCACAACTACTTCTCAGCTTCTTAGCTCCTACAGCTACGTGGGGAGTTTGTACCCGTCAAAGCAGGAAGCAGGCAAGCTATCCATCCTCAGAGCACCTTTGCTTGGCATTTTGTTGCCCTGCATTTAACAAAGTAATCACCAATGCTACTTTTCAGTGGCTGGTCACTTCCTAACCAGGCTTCTTCGCATTTTGAGCCAGGCTACAGGGTGGAGGGAAAGAGAGGCATGAAGACTTGTCTTTTCAAGCTCCAAACAGGCTGTTACAGCAGATCCAAGAGCAGAGCTGTGTTGGGTGGATTCAAAATCATCTAACAGCAGTCAGGAGAGGAGGAGAGGATTAGGGCCAGCTGCAGCACCCTTGTCTGTTTGTCTCCTTTATTATGCTGCTCACAGACATGCTCAGTCATATGGGAAAAAATTTCTTACTAGTACTTTAAAAGCAAAAGGCACTGGACCCACAGATATATCTGCAGCTGGAACGAGGACATTTGTATCACCCAGCTCATCTTAGAGACACATTTTGCAGTTTGACAAACACACTAATTCTTAGGGAATCCTGTTCAGATTTTACAGCAGACTTCAGATCAAAAATCACAGGGCAAAAAAGGGACTGAAATCAAACAAAATCTTCTGTCTCACTAAAACTTGTGTGCTTATTAATATTCTTTCTATAATTACAAAGTATTACTGTTGGCATTAAGAGGCTCCAAATGAATTTAGTCTCCACTGTACTCAGCACTGACTGAATGTAATGAAAATAAGGGCCATGGCCAAAGAGCTTACATTTCAAATCCACTGATCAAAGTATATACCAGCAACAATATTCAAGCTTTCAAGGCTTATTAACATCAGAAACAAAAAAATTAAAAAACCTTCCAGAACTGAGCAAGATGATCTTTTGACTCTGAATCTGGATTAGTGTTCAGTTTGGAAGGAGAAATATGTTTTAATAAAGTCAAGAACACTTTCAGCTCTCTATGGAGGCATGCATTGAAGTGATTAAAGAATGGCTCTGTGGGATAGTTAGCTTTCAACTGAATAGGTGAAGAATCATATTCTGAGATCTTTTGAAGTGGATCAGCAGCTTGGATAAATTCATTGTATTTTTCACAAAAATATAACACCACAGTTAATTAGCAGATTCTGACACAAAAAATAACATGCATGAAAAATAATACAGTTTCAGGACAGACTTCAGAGGCTTTTATAATCCCCATTTGTAAATATCATGTTTATTTTATAAATATGTCAATATGGCCCTAAGAAATGTTGAACTGTGCCGGTCAAATTGTTATTGAGGACATACTCTCTTGTTTATAGCCTTTTTTTTCCTGTTTGCAGTTTACTCTTGATAGTAGTTTTAGTGAATGGTAGTTTATCTATGTATATTTTATAAACTATTTACTTTGTCTTTAGACCACTCGAGGTATTCAGTTGTTTACAATTATTTCTATTTCTTGCCTGGATGACTGTTTTAAACCAAGTGCTGAACAGTTTTACTATTGCCTTGCAGCTATGAAGTGAGATTTCAAGGTTGGAGAAGTAGTTATATTGAGAAAGGTAAATCAGCCTTTCCAGAAGAAAAAAACTAAACTCAGGTGTCACAGAAAGGTGAAAGACCTGTTCAGAACACAGAATCCTCTTTCCACAGGGAAATTCCTTCAAATCCCTTCAAATCACAAGGATTTGCGTATGCCCAGTTTGTTTAAGTGTTCTCTACCCTACTCCTCTTCCAACAAGGATAAGGCTTCCTTACTCTGAACTTTTCCCTTGGTCCCAAGGACATGGCACTCCTGATGGCCAGTCTTAACCAGTAAAGTCCGTAGTGAAGAAGACATCAAGCACCTTGGCTTTTTCCATGTCCTTTGTCACCAGATCAGCAGCAAGTTAACATTTTCCTTTGTCTTCCTTTTAGTAATAATATACCTGTAGAAGCCCTTCTTGTCAGCCTTCACATCCATCGCCAAATTCAATTGACTCTCCTAGCCCCATCCCTGCGTGTTTTAACACTGTCTCTATATTAATCCTGGGTGATTTGACCCTGCTTCCAGCTTATGTGTTTTTCCTTTTTTATATCTGGGTTTATTCAGGTGCTTCTTGTTTGTCCATGCAGGCCTCCTGCCACTTTTTCTTGCTTTTCTGCTTGTCAGGATGGACCATTCTTGAGCTTGGAGCAGGTGATCTTGAAAATCAACCCCCTCTTCAGGACCTCTCTTCTCTTCAGGTCCATGTCCATGGGATTCTTCCAAGCAGGTCTTTGAACAAGACAAAGTCTGTTCTGAAGTTCAGAATTGTGATCCTGATTTTTGTGCTGCTCCTACCTCTCAGGAAGCTGAACTCCACCTCTCATGGTCACTGCAAAACCTTCATAGCCCCAAAATTTCCTACTTGTTTGTAATTATCAGGTCTGTCAGAGTGTCCCCTTGTTGACTCCTCTATCACCTGTGTCAGGAAACTACCATCAGTGTGCCCCAGATTGCTTGTGTCCTGCTGCGTTGCCCTTCCAGCAGATATCGGGGTCATTAAAAGCCCCCATGAGGATCAGGGCTTGCAAACATGAGGCTTCTTCTAGTTGTCTGCAGCGGGGTTCATCTACTTCTTCCTGACTGGGCTGTCAGTAGCAGGCATCCACCACAAAGTTATACCCACTAATCCTAACCTGCAAGCTCTGATTTGGCTCATCCTCCATCCCAGGGCAGAGCTCTATGCATCCCTGCTGCTCTCGCACAGCAAGGGCAACTCCCTGCCATCCTCCTGGATGGTGCTTCCTGAAGATCCCCTGTCCATCCATTGCAGCACACCAGCCTGACCCTCTGGTTCAGCTCAGATCTACACTTGTGTGAACACAAACATGCTGTTAAAAAACTGAGCCATTCCCAGGGTTAAGGCACCATAAATTTTTGTCTAAGCTTTATGTCCCTTCATGAATTAAGTCAATTCAGACAGCAGGCAGCATTCTTGTTAACAGTTCATTTTCTCTCTCCTCTCCATTGCCTGTCAGGAAACAGCTTACAGGTCTTCCTGACGGTCTTCTAGAAGAAATCATAGTTACACAGAGAATTTGACAAACAATAAATTCTAGGGGGGGAAAAAAGACTTTGAAATGTTATTGCAGAACATGAAGTCAACGAATAGGAAATTTTACAGCTGTACAAGCACCCTCACTCATTGTCTTTCCTGGTCCTGGGTGGTGGAGTAAAATAAGTGGGTTTTATACACATTTTCCATCATGGTTTGTGTCAGTCCCCGTTTCTGGAGAGTGAGTGCTCTTTGGAAGCTGTTTAATTCACTTCTAGCTGAGTCATAACCATTTGCCTATGTGACCTCTATCTAATCGCGGCATGATTAGGAAACACATCCTGGCTACTTCCTGCATCCGCATGTGAAATGTGGACTCTGCTGACTTCGTATTTCAAACTCTGGGCTCAGAAATCTACTGCTATTTATGACTGGACAGACTTTGGGGTTGTGTGTTTGGGGTGGGATTAAATACACATTGTTGCACAATTAAGCTGTTAAGTGCTGACTGTCCCGAGAAAATATGAATATAATTCAGCCTATACCATCTCCCTCATCATACATCAAAGCAAGCCATAAAAAGTTGACCTGCGAAACACCTATAAGTTAGTTAGAAAAGGCTGGCTAACAAAAAAGCACTTTTCTGTGTTAAGTGTTCCCAGCCGCTTATCCTCACCATAAGTCACAAGCAAAGCTCTCTACATCCAGATGAGAGTAACCTCTTGACTCAGGAAGTGATGGGCTGCGCAAACCCCACTCAGTTATCCACAACACCAGCAGGGGAATGTCTTCTTAGTCCTAAGAGCAATGACAACCACATCTAGCCCGCCAGTCACTGCACTGTTACTGCGTTAACAACCTTGCACACATGTATTTTACCAAGGATTATAGTTGTCTTGATTACTGTACAGAAAATACATCTTCCTGGACCTTTTTTTAATTCAAATATATGCAATTCACCCATGATCGTGAACATGGAAAACAGCAAGAAGTGTTACAGTTATCACAGTGAAAGAGTACATAATTTCATTGATCCCAACATCCAGACATCTGCTGCTACCAGGATATTGTACTTCAGAGAGGAAAAAGACAATATTCTTCCTTTGCCCCCCACTGCCTATTAACTTGCAACCTCAACCCTAAGTTTGGCAATCTTTCTCATCTCAACAAAACTTATTGAAGAAATCTTGAACTCTCTTGATTTATCATAACAGCTCTAGCAGTGATACCTGTTATATAACTTCAGAAAACAAGTATTCTGACATTGCTCTGGACTCTTCCAAACTGTACACCTGTCCTTCTAGGACTGGCTGGAAAAGTAAACAGAAAAACAGGATTAATAAGTAAGCAATAGGTGATTTGTACACAATGATGGAATGAAGCCTGTCTAGTAACATGAATTGCTTACAAAATGATCCTGTGAAGACAAGTCAAAACATACAAAATAAATGTTTAATATTTCCTTATTAATGTCTACAGCTTTTTCCTGACTGACTACAAAGAGATGCCATTTAAAGTGGATATAACCAATGAGCTCAACTCTGCAACTATGCTGGTTTCTTGTACAGTGTGTAGTAATCCTAAATTGCATTTTTTTCTTGTTTGATCTTCAAGTTTTAAGCAAGAAAAGGATCATGAAAGCATTTTCAAGCATTTTTTGGTCTTTTAATTCAGTCACACTCTCTGCTTTTCTGTGGTTTAAATTATTCATAGCAAATTGTGCAGATTCAGATGTCAGCAAGTCATCGGCTAAATAACAAATTCAAAAAGGACGCTGCAGCCATTCTCATAACATATCAGAGGCATCCTGTACCCAGGCAGGAGTGATCATTCCTTTTCAAGAAACATTGGCAGCTGAACTCATCCCATTCTTTAATGACTCTGAAGCTACTTGATGCTCTAAATGCACAGGTATTAGACGGTAATGTTCTGTTTAAAAACTTCTCTAGATCTGATTAAATGGCATTCCTAGCTGAAGTTGGTTAACTGGAGAATACATGGAACTTTTTACGCCAACAGTGCACTCTGTCAAAAAGACCCTTTTGAAGGGGTGAGGAAGAGACTTCAGGTGTTATCTTGGTTTTGTTTGTTTGTTTTCTTTTTTGCATCAAACTTACTCTAAACTAATCTTAGGCATTAACCTGTGAACTTCCTTGGAGTGGATATTCAGTTCACAAATTACACCTTCTTTTCTACATCCACTGTAACAGTCATTACTACTTAATCTTCAACTTCTTCTCCCCATGACAAACAAAAAGTACCATAAATGAAGCAAAAATTTGGCCAGAAAATTCAAACTGATAAAACAGCAGAGATTCTTCTCATTCCCCTTGAGGGCGCTTTGGGCGCGGTAGCTGCATTGCTACACTAATCTACAAGTGGTCCTGAAGACCAGTCATGTAGACGGTTCAGATCGGGGACATGGAAGCACAAACTCAACATGGGCAATCACAATGTCTGGCACACCCTCTGAAGACCAAGCAACTTAGGACACCTCCAGGCACCAGCAGGCTGTCTGCAGGCTGACTATATGGCAGCTCTGGAAACAGGTGTTGGGCTGACATGCCAAGTTCATGGCCCCTGGATACTGGTATAGCTGAGAAGTGCAGGCACAACACTTCCCTAATGCTTGAGAGTACACTGGGCTCATAAGAGAAAACTTGCTAAGCAAACCTTCTACCCAGAGGAATTTATGATCTAAGAGACTGGATGGACATTTCAGAGTGTTTAGGTCCTGCAACAGGTTGGAGGGTGAGGGGAGAATGTGAAACAGATAAAGAGTGAAAAAAAATATTTCCCATTAGTCAGTTTAAGGGTACACACTTACATCCACGTGCCACAGATGCCTAATGCTTGTCTCTAACTAGGGTATTTGTACGGGAACACAGCCAGTTAGGCAGCTACCTGGTCACCCATGGATGAAAGCAACTGATTTATGTAAGCACACTGGGTATTTACACGCATAAATTACACAGCTACTCACACAGTACACGTCTGGGTTTGAAAGTCCAGGTCCCAGTTTGCAAAGAACTGGTGGAGGCCTCTGGACAAACAATTGATAAACAGTAAAATCCTTTTGATATCAGATCGAAGCAGCCAGGGATGTCCTGTAAGTCTATGTTTCTCTCACAGCCTTGTCTAGTTTTGAATAAAACACAAAATTATCTTCAAAATTAGACCAATCAATGCACAGAAAGCACTCTAAGTACTCTGTCTGTGCCTGACCTGTGACTGACTACTCACCATTATATTTAGCTCAGCCATTTGCAAGTCTGTGATGTCGAACAAACGCTCTACTTTCCACTAGTTTGCAAAGTGCTCCTAAATTTAACTCTGAGTCAACACTGTATGACTGTACATTTAAGTTAACCTGCATAGTCAGCTTATAAATTTTTAAGAAGCTTTTCCTTCTCTAACAGTGAGTCTAAATGCAAGTTGTTTGAACAAAGACACTAATTTATCCGTTATAACAACGAATGCACCTCTTTGGCTGCTCCTGACTGCTTGAACTGTGCATTTTCCATTCACATTAATGAAGATAAATGACAAAAATTATGTGTAAAATGTAGAATAAAAATCAGAAGGCCAGGACATAATCTTATATAAATTGCCATATTTCCAGCAACATCGGTGGTGTTATGCCCGTTTTTTGGAGCTGAAGATCTGGCTGTTAATTTCTAAATTCTCAAGATATACTTTTGTGATGTGTGATGCTTATTATCTTTTCACCTAGTGCTGATTTTCTTTTGATTTGAAACAATTATAATACATTGTTTATGCTTTCACTCTGTCTGCAAACGTGTCTCCTGTACAGTCCACAAGTTTTGAAGAACGCTTATTGGTGTTAAAATTATTTATGAGACTTCATAAGCATAGGCTTGTGTTAGAAAAAAAGAGAAACATTATTACTGCTTCTAGTCTTGACCTACAATGCAGACAGAAGAGAAGATCATTATTTAAGAAAAATTTTGGAAAAAAGGCAGAATTAAATAAATTAAATAATGCATACTCCATGAAAGGCCTGTGTGGAAGAAAAGGGCAAAAATACATGGGAAAGAAAGAGATTAAGGAAGAGTTTAGGGTAGTGATGCCACATTTTCTTAAAACAACAGTTTACCCAAAATCAACTAGCATGTGTTTTGCACAAGGTCACATTCATAACCACAGAAAAATGAGCAAATACTACATCTGTGTGAACCTTCCTTCTTACAGTGTAGTAGCAGCATTGTGTACTGAGCAAGTTTGTGGGATCTCTGGTATGAATTAAAGCCCCAATGAACCCAATGCTGTATAACAATGGCCTCATGCCAGGGGTTTTGCAGTGGAAGAATCAGAATGGATACACCTCTGTTCCAACACACGAGCCCACAGCTGGTGGATGCAAAATCCACCACAACCAGTTTTTCTAAACTCACAGTTCCTGCTCTACTTCCAGCATTTGGCCCTTTCAACAACTGCAAATAGTAGACTCTGTCCTTGCCTTGAAACCTATTTCAAATATTTTTTCCTGTCAAATAAATGGATCATTTCTTCAAACACAATATTACTGATCTGATCAGCTGTCTCAGACACACCTGTTCTTACCTAATGTATGTGGTCTTTCAATGAACTCCAGTCTTCTATTTTAAATTTGCACTCACTGACAAGATTTAATTAAATTCTTTTAAAATTATTATTAGTTATATGCACAGTACAGGATGAGAAACACGTGACAGAAAATGAGCATGGACTTCGGCAACAATGATCAAGTTCTTTGGCATATATGAAAAGCAGAGGAAGAGAAAGTGTAGGTGCATGCAATTATTCTCTTGTTCATGTCCAAATTTATGCCTTAATTAACTAAAGAGGACTTCAGCTATCTTGAAGAGGGGACAAGAGCACTCACCTGTTCTAGTTTTGAGATGATCCACTGAAGTCAGCTGGATATTGTACAGAGATATTTACATGGGAATAAACCCAGATTACCTCGTATCAGGATGCACATGTTGAGAAAGAAGGGCCTTTGCTGTCTGCTAAATCAGTATAGGAAGAGAAGATTTACTTGTAGTATAGTCACACAAAAAATTTTCACCTACCTTTTAATCCAGAACCCAGGGAAACCCTGGGGATCCTAGGTCTCACTTTTGACTGCTGAGGCAGTACTACACTGGGTACATCAGCACACAGCAAAGGCACCTTCATCGGCACTGATGCATTTTCAAATCTTCTAACTATCTCCCCCTTACTGTGCTTTGATTTGCACAACAGAGCTGTCTCAGAGCACACAAACAGATCTCTTTCAGCTGAAGCTGAACCGAAATATGTGTTCCAGCCACTAATGAGTATTCGGTCTAGAGGATCAGGCTATAGTTAACATGAAGTCCCCAAAACCACACGTAGTGCAGAGGTCAGTGCAGGTTGTTTCACTCAGCAGACCCACTCCCAATGGAGCACACTACTTGCTAATGCAGAAAGAATCATGTTCAACCACTGCACAAAGGGACAATGACAAGTGGGGACAAGGCTGATTATAGTCAGCCAAAAACAACTGTCAAGCCCTAACAAGCTTGTGATGAAGTACAGCTAATGTAATTATCACCTTAGGGTCCACAAAGAAGTGCACTGATATTGTAGAAGACAAATGGGTTAGTAAGCAAGAGTCAGATGAGTAAAAAGCAAGGATTTCCAAACTGATGGCTGTGATCAAGTCAGCTGCATGGTGACAGAGAGAAAAAGTGCGCTAGGTCAAAATGCAAGGTAATGCAGCCAACAGAGGAGTGTAAGAGAGCAGGTAAGGAACCCAAAGCCCATAGTTTATTCTAAATAACATAAAAAGACAATAGTAGTTCCTTAACTCCTTTGACAGAAAAAAACTATCAGAAAAGCCATCTTTCTTTAACTTCTTCCCTTTTCTGTCTTTCCTCTGGTCTCATATTACATTTTCATCATGAAAGCTGCAAGGTTTTTTCTACAATTCCCAAGGCAGGTATGATGGGTTTTGCTGTTTACGTTACTAGTGAACTACACATGAATTCATAACAGCTCCCATGTCTAAAGGAGACTACATAAGAAATTACCCTCACACAAACATCTTCTTTTCATTGATATCAGACACCATAAACCTGTTACTTCCCTCATGGATCAGCAGTGTTTGGGAAAAAACAAATTGGACAAGAATTTCTACGAAAAAAAAAAAAAAGGTACAGTTTTAACTGAAGAACATTGTAGACTTTTTTTCTTGCATTATGAAGAAGATAAGAAAATAAAGACTAACACATCGCATTTGTAGGTCACCTTTACAGAGTAAATAACAAATAATTATACATACCCCATCATACTGAGCTCTGCATATCACATTGATGTTCCTCAGTTCATCTGTCTTTCATACTGAGGGGACTCATCCATCAGCTAGTCATCAACAAGCCTGTCATATGGGGGTGATAGAAGTTATCTTCAAGGTAACTCACTGACACTGCTTAATTAAATATCTTGAAATATTGCATATTATTTTCCTGTACCACCATTGGTGACAATGGTAATTACATGGTGATTCCCACAAATGCTTTATGAATCCTCAGTTATTGTGCTACTAGCCAGATTTGACATTATTACTGCTAGACTGTAATGAAT
The DNA here is from genome assembly GCF_034619465.1 of Leptosomus discolor. NCBI lineage: Eukaryota > Metazoa > Chordata > Aves > Leptosomiformes > Leptosomidae > Leptosomus > Leptosomus discolor. The sequence continues at coordinate 67,175,168 of NC_141394.1, read as the reverse complement.
ATTTGTCATTAAATATTTGAAATATTCAGCCACCTTTTCTGTTTATAAGTTATCTGAGACTGTCCATTCTTCAAAACATTCTCAGATTGTTTTTGGAAAATATCCAGTGACTAGCTGTTTGAAAAATTCCTGATGATTTTGACTGGGTAATTTCCAAGGCAACAAAAAGTTGCAACACATCCGTAAAACACAGCCATCCTAAGTGCCCACAGACGAATATATACATACTAGAGCTTTTTTCCATTAATAAGTATTTGATTGTATAAACATTCATAAGAAGTGTGGATTCATGGACACATGTTCCTCACATTTCCATTGCCTTCCTCCCCAAAGACCGTGTAGATGCAACAAGTGTTGTTTTATTAGGCGAATGTGGGGCCTGTTTCTCATTCTGTCAATAGATATACTCTCTTTTGCAGGTCCTAGCATCTGGACCCTGCTGGAAGATTCATAAATTTCTAGATTTCCAAGGATGACAGTGGTTCACATTTCTGCCTGTCCAAGTCCTTTGTGAAGTTTCAGTGAGAACCAGAACCTTCTCCCCTGATGCCCACAAAGCATTTTTGAAAATATCATAAATACTCTTGTACCACTGCAAATTAGAGAATTTACTAAGCATCGTTAATATGCCCGTTCCAGTTGGCACATCCTGTTTGTATGTGGGTGCTATTTCTGACCATGATATTTATTGATACTGTATTATGTTTGTTCCAAATGGATCTTGCAATTTCTCCAGAATGTTCTTCCTGTTGTGTCTTTCACTGATGAATGCAGTTCATCTCAGGGTACATCACAGACAAGGCACTTTCTAGGAAGACTAGCGACAGTAAGAGGGAGTTCAGAGAGACATTAGCAGACATTGGAAAACATACAACTTACGTAAAAACTTGGAAATATTTCTGCGTTCCTAAAAAATCTAAATCTCATTTATCCCCTAGTTTTTACTAATTATAATTGCAGGACATAAATCCATACTAGTGTCCCTCAGGGTCTCCTCCAGATATTTTGCTTCCATAAACTGTGAGGCTATTTTCTCCTTTTAGTTTCCAACTCTCTTATTCTCTCTAACTCCCACTATTTGCTCTACCACATCTCTTCTAAGCTCCAGGTCCCAGCAGACTCTCCCCCTCCAGTTCTTTATTTGCTTTAATATGCTTCTTGCCTGAAAAAACGTTATCTGATTTTCTCCATTTCCACTAATTTTCTTCTCTTCATCTTAAACATCACCATTTCCTGAAGCACATTGAGCCATCTGAGTATTTAACTGCCACTCTAAAGCCTCACCTAAGTACTTCATATATTTTTTTCATTCCCTTTTTCCAACAGTCCGGTGTTTTTCTAATTCATGTCTGAATCACCAGTTTAAACACATTGACCCTGGCGAATGAGGATATTGAAACACATCTACTTTGCCCATGGATACTACACCACAGAATAATCAGTGTCAGTATCTCCTGTCCCGGTCCCTCAACCAGCAATCGTGAAGTCCAGCCATCATACTCCACCAGACCCTGAACACATCTTAGGAGGTTCTCTCTGACTTTTATGAATATTGCCCATCCCTGGAAATCTTTAAGAGACAACAGACATTTTTCTGAAAGATACCTTCTAGATGTTTCCTGTGCTAAAACAGTCACACTCCGTGTTCCTAATCCCAGTACCTCTGCCATGGTGTCTGCTTTTACTTTATATAGTGCACTGTGTTGTACTTCATGGAGGACAGGCGGGGAATACTTATCACCTGCAGAAGTGTTATGATCATTTCCTCCTGACATTTTATGCTATCAAGTGGTATAAACTATGATGAAATGTCATCATTCAAATACAGCAGCAAAAAGAAGCCAACTCCAAACATGAGCTGAAGACAGATTATGTGGAAAACACCCCCACTTTATCAGTAAATAGTGGAAAAGTATTTGATAATTTATGTCATAGCATACAAAGTCTCTGGAGTCATACATTATTCATGGAAAAAGTCATCTACTTTGTGTCTTTAAAGAAGACACATTAAAAAGTACAATGTTAAAAATAGATGGTATTTTATTGGAGATCATAATTATTTTAAAAGTTGGCAACAGGGCTTTTTACTTCCTAAAATGACCTTTCAAGATGAAAAGAGGAAAAGAAAAGCTAAGAAGCTGAGGAAGAAGCTATGGAAAACTCCAGTGCATAAAGAAGGCATTCATCTTTAATCTGAATTTTAGTACATTCTCCAATGAGAACAGAGGCCAGTAAAATCACATTCAGAAGTATTACTAAATAGCAACATAGGTCTGTTGAATGACATAGCATTTGAAACCTTGTTGTGGCCAAAATTGACATTATACATCTGTAATTTGTAAATCCAAACTTTGCCTGGGTAGTAAATGAGAAATGCACAAATATATTGAAGATCATAAACATGACCAGAAAGCAGTCCCTGAATACCATTTACATGTCTCATGTTGCTACATAAGTTATCAGTAAACAGATTTGCTTTCATTTCGCTTAATCAGTGTTCATTCTTCTGCTTACTTTCCCTCTAAGCAAAGACCACGCAAAAATATTGATAGTGTTACCCTATAAATCAACAGTAACTGTGCAATCAGAGCTGGAAAAATAATTGGCCAAAATTATGCAGGAAAGCAGTAAGCAATTCTGAATTACCTTTTGACTCCCTGCTCCCTGCCCTTGCTTCATTTTTCCTGTGGTACATTATGTGTGGTCAGTCCCTGGTGAGGGTGCTGGGACCCCAGATGTGACCTTCTACAGCATTTAAGTGGCAAGATCCAACTGAGGATGAACAAGAGAAAGCACCGGCTGCAGGCAACCGGGGTGCCATGCAAAGATATGATGCCAACTGATTACTTTATCTTTTAATTTTACCTTTATTCTTTACCTGCCTAAAGCACAGTCAGTTCCTCAGAAGTGTTGCAGAAGAGGCAGGACTTGAAGAGACTTAGCAAAAGGAATTAGTGAGCTTCCCTGTTGAGGCCAGCTCCAGGAAAGTATCCATGTTCAGAAAGGATGCCCAGTGCCTTGTTAAATCCTGTTCAGGTTGATGGGACTGAAAAAAAAATGCTTAAAGTTAAACATATTCTTAAATCCTTTCTCAACTTAAGCTATTACGGCTTTTCTGACTAGTGTCTTGTTCTTGGAGGCTATTTCATTCCTCAGGGGCAGTGCAAAAATAGGCACAAGGCTCTTGTCTCTGCAAAAGAGGGATCACTGTTGGCCCAGGTGCACTTCTCCACTGCGTTAAACAAGTTCCAGAGGAAAAATCAAGTATTCTGTATGTCATCTTTATTTACATTTAGTCTCATGTTTATCTTAAACAAATCTAAATCAATGCATTAATTAAATAACTGCTTTCCTTTGGAGCAGTTGCCTCCTATTTACAGCTGCCTAAATGGGAAGTGGGAACCTCATTACACAGTGTCTTCAAAAATGAATGAGAAGAACAGAGGTGCAATGAGCAATCCACTGGCTCCAAAGAGAACTAGCTTAAAGAAAGGTAAATCTGGGACACAATTAGCATGTTCACAAAATTCAGCCTCCTACTGGATAGCTAAAAGAAACTAAGTTGTCTAGTGAATGCCTAATATCCCTATTAACTACAACAATCAGGGTGGCAAACTCTATGCAGGCAGTAGAGACAATACGTAGGCAGTAGGCACAGCGTGTCTGGCTACAAACAGATATTACAGCACCAGAGTAATAACTTTAACCTCTGTCTTCAGAAAATACCACAAATTCCATATTTCATTATTCATAGGAAACATTCTGCATGAAAAAGTATAAACATGGCTTTAATGCAACAATATTGCATTGTCAGCTCTTGGTAATAGGTTTAATTTTAACTCAGGAAAGCCACAAAAACAAATCAAGCTTTTTGTGTCCCTTTGCATTCTTATGGTTACAAATGAGATTTCCAGCAGCTTAAATTCCAGTGTATGGTGGCTGAACATTGAATCGTTAATTATCTAAGTAGGTAGCACAGTCTAGCTACCTTCTGGCAGAAAAAAAAAAAATAAAATAAAATTGAAAAAAACAACTTACACTGTGGTTTGTATCTTTTTAAAGAAATCCCATCTGTTAGTTTCCACTCCAGAACATTCGGAAATGCTTGCCTGAAGGGAAAAAACCCTAAAACTAAAAACGTCATTGCAGTAGTAGGAGATGTGCTTACCTCCCGCTATGTTTTAAATTCAGTACTGCAGTTCTGGCCCTCAAACCCATCTTGTGCATGACAGGGCTGAGCTTCAATGTTGAACTTACACAGGTTTGGGGATCTGAAACTTTACATTCCTTAGCATAGGTGAGAGCACAGCTATAAAAGATGCTGGTAGGGACTGGTTAGGAAAAAAGTGTAGATGAAAGCAAAAGGGCGCTTAAGCTGTGTGCGAGAACATAAGGCTTTGAAAGTGTAAGGAAAGAGTTATAATTTCAGAATGAAGAAGAAATTTTTTCCTGGTTTTTCTGTTAGTGTCAGTGCCAGGGAGAGCACTGAGTGCTCAAGAGTCACCATGCTCAGCACTGTTTAAACACACAAGAGGACAGCCCATCCTTGGAAAGTTTTCAGTCTAGGGCCTTTCCTCCTCTGCTTTTTGCAAATATTTTAAAGCTATGCCTCCTCATTTAATGGCAAGGAAGTGCTGTCAAACTAGATAAAGCAAAATGCTTGCTGTGCTTACCATCCCTTGCAGAACACATTTTATAATCCATAACAATAAAGCGTAATTTATGCATTTTTATCAAACTCTGCATTATTTTAATAACATCTGCAAAGATCGGATTGCAATATGTTCTGGGAGATATTGTTTTGCCCTGAGTTCATAAAATGCTATATTTTTCAGTTAAATCTCCTGACACAATTTCATCTGCAGTTACCAGTAATTTTTTATCTATTTTGCCAGATCTCGTTTCGAGTGGTAAGAGTTCTCAAAACTGGATGATTTGCAAAACTTTCTTCAGTTGGCTGTGAATATAAATTTAAAGCAGGACAGAACCAATGACTATGGATCATTTATTTGGCTTCTTTCTTAAAAGGACATAGGTAAAAGAGGCATGAAGAAAAATGGTCTTTTCATAAGCTTTTCGTTTATTTAAATAAACCGTTCTCTGATGGAGGACTGTGCTCAAACATAAGCTTTTACGACCTTTCAAGAGAGCAGCCTAAAAAGGATTTCCCACTGTAGTATTGACTATCCACCATTCTCAGGAGCATTTGCTTCTTTCAGAAGTAAAAAAGCAGGGACCTGGACTAACCATTTGGATCAGTTTAGTTCAACAGTGAATAGGTGCATCCTCATCCCTGCCCAAATTACTGCTGTATTTCAGAAGTTTCTCACACTTTCATGCACTGATAGGACTCCCAGGGGCTATCCGCAGTTTCCTTGGGCTGCTGTTCCAGGGCCTTTCCTTGATGCATTCGGGCAAAATTTGTCTGTCCTTCTGAGCTGCTGAAGCGGACTGTGAAAAGTGACCGAAGTCAACGATTGTTAGCAAAGTTGCCAGGCCATTTCCATCAAAGAAAGAGATGCTGGTAGTCTGTGGTTCTGTTCAGTCAAAACCACCTGGGACTGCAAGCATGCTTGCTCTTGAATCAATACTTTGGGCAATGGGATTTTCAGCAAAATTGGCATAGAAGTCAAAGTTACATTTGCAATGAAAACCTGCCAAGGGGAAGGAGCCCACTTCCCAGTTTCCGAGTGGAATTCATTGTCCTCAGTCTGCTCTTCCAGGGAATGCTCAGAACTGAACAGACTCACCCTTTATTTAGGCTTATCTGGCCTGAACTGCATAGTGAACCTATCAGGATTTTCCTTCTAATAAGTCAATCAGGACACCAGCAGAACCCTAACGTAAGAAGTCTGTGGCATACTAGAATAACAAGAGCTTTCTGTATTAAATTTATCAGTTCTTGAGAAGTACAGAGGCCTCTTTTCCACGTCTAGAGCTGATATTTTCTGTTACCTACATTTTTAAGCAGGATCCATGCCTTGTGTCACATTGAAAGGACATGTGCTTTTCACTCCTCTCACTTCCCCCACTCTCCATCACCTATCTGCCACTGCAGAAACCAAGAACCTTACTTGAGGGACTAGGTGTTTTCTCCACACTAGTGTGAATACATCGAATTTGCATGCTGTAATTAAGGAAGGATTAGCTAGTAGTTTGCACTAGCTACTGAGACAACTTCAGAAAATAAGCTCTTTATTATAGAGGTAGTTAAGACAGCTGCTTTGCTTTATGACTCATATGCAAACAAGTATAAGAATCTTTGTTGTTGTAATAGAAATGGTAAGAACTGTAGAGCTAATGTTACCTTCAAGGAAACTATATTAGGAGTTTTTGAACCACTGGAAACATAAAAATGAAACATTTTTCTTGCCCTTTAAGACATGCGCTCTGCATTTCTTTCATTCTTCTGAATAATAAAATTGCACACATAAATATCTTTATAAAGAGGTAATTTCATCCCCGGGTTCTGAAACCTATAAACCAAGGCAACTTTGCTTTCCTTGTTACAAACATCTTATGATCAAGTTATACAACTAGACATAGTTGAACATATATATATGGTTAAGCCTGTTTAAAATGATTTGGGGCTAGGAAAATATATTTGGAATGTACTGCTGGTATCCAAAAATTTAAAGTTATAATATCCCAATGGTATAAACAAAGAAAGAGTACGAATTTATATTAGGCAGTATACTAAAATAAGGTCTCACAGGCAGAGAGCAGGAGTAGGTTAAAAAGTGGAACAGTGCTAGGGGAGGTAAGTTAGAAGACGAGTTTATGAGGTGAGAGCTCTGTATTGCCTAAGCTTGTCTAGATGTGGGTGGAGGAAAGAGTTCTCTTTCAAAGGGTACTTCAGTATTTCAAGATGTATTTATGCTCCTAACTGTGTTTTAGCTTTCCATCAGCAAGAAGGAGAGGCTGGCTCCAGGGTGACCTAGCAGGAGCACCAGCTGCCTCAGAGAGAAGACCCTGTAGAAACACTCACCAGGAGAACACACGGAATTCAAGGGAGAGTGGGGAAAATCAAACATATATATGTACAAATGCGCATATGCACACTGCCAACCATAAATGGCCTCCATTGTTCCTAATCCCGCTCCTTTATTCCCACCATAAAAAAAATTATGAGACCCAACTATTCATACAGCATTTCCAGAAATTTAATAGACCGTATAGATTAAACTCTGAGGGCCAAGCGCTGGTGTCAGATACACCCAATGAAACCCCATCTGAGAACAGAATCTGGCTCAGATTCAGCAGGCAAATGAAAGTTTTTTTCCACTTTCAGAAGAAATCCAAGTATGTAAAGTTTATAGGCACTAGTAGGAGAATAAATCAATTTAAGTCCATGTCACACCATTCTTTACAGTTTTGTAACAAGGTGTACTTTGTTAGATTTTAATCTGCATACATTTGAGACAGCAAAGCTCTTCAAAATCATCTTTTAATGGCATCGCAATTTATAGACAGTAACTAATTTCAAACTTCATAGCACTTGGCTTTTATGATTATTTCAAATCATTTAAATGCAAATGAATTTCCAGAGAGAGAAAACATCAAATGCCCTTGAGTGGCAACATGTAATAGAACTGCAAGCAGAAATCACAGTAGGAATTTGAAGCAGTCTGATAGGGTTTGACGGGAGGTCTGTATAAAAGTGTTTGCCTAAATCCAATTTACATTTCATTTCACATTATATTCTATTTACCCATTTTGTCATTTTAATATGACTTATTTACTTAATCCTGTTCTGAAATCCAATCTACTATCAAGAGCAAATGTGGAATTCTGGTCAGGATAAGACTTACAGCTATTTTGCATTTTAGGACAATGGTAATATATTTTCTAAAATAGAGCTAGCTCTCTTTTTCCCCGCAGTTAATAACATTACAGCACCATGTAGCCAAAAACATTTGTGCATGCCTTAAATAATTACATTTCTTTCAAGCTAAGCAATTGTTTGCCTACTGACAGAGTAATATTTCCTGGGAGGCACTGCTAAGCTACAGTACATACAAAATATTTGGATACAGAGTGCTGAGAAAAATCTGAGCTATTCTTAATGTGATTTCACTCAGAAGGATGAGAACTGTCCTGGAACTCCACATTCAGCAGCGGTTACAACGGAGCACCATAGGTTGGGGTTTTTTCCAGCCAGTTGGATTTGCAGGAGGCAGCAAGAGCTGGTCTACCTCTAGTGCTTCTTGTGCTTCAGAATAAGCAGTGCAAGGAAGGACCCAACTGCACCTCGTATCTTGGTATCATCAACCCCTCCTTCAACATCCAGCCTTCATGTTAAGAAATGGACACATCTTTTTTTTTTTTTTTCCCTCCTGAAAAAAACAACAACTGTCCATTTGCAATTGCAAAGTCACCAAATGCCTCTGCCCTGCCCTATCCCAGTGCAAATTCTGTGCGAGAAGCTACAGCAAGCTAAACCATGCCATCTAGCATTTGTACATAGGCAGAGACAATTCTGCAGCTTGCACGGCTTGCAAGGGGATTTGACCCTGGCATGGGCCAGACTTACATATGTAACCACGGTATCTATGTCTGTTCAGCGGAAAGGTGAACTGCAGTGACCAGGCAGGCCCTATTTTCTCCACACACCTTTTTTCCAGGCCCAGTATCTGAACAAAGAGGCAAAACTGTGCAACAAGCTCACTAATTCCTGCAAAGGCTATACACGGTCTCCTGAAGACCTCCTAGTCTGCAGGACAGGAGAACGGGGGAACAACATGGGTTAGTGTTGCTGCTGACATCTGAATATTTTCTTATTTTCTACACATGAACTGAAGTACTTAAGACTACTAAAATTTAGATCTCACGTGTTTCCCAAATCTGTATTTTTAAAGGTAACAGAAGACACAAACGCTGTCGGATACTCAGGCTATTCATCATTCTTTACCACATTTCCAGCAATATACACACGGTTTGCAGAAATCCATGAATATTTTCATTTCTTATCAGATACAAATTACTGATACAGTTGGTACAATGTTTGTTGGTGAAAACTCCTACAGTCAAGTAAACTGAGTGATGGATTTGAAGGAAAATAGGAGTAAAATATTGTGCTTGGGATAGTGAGATTACTAAAATTGTGCTATTCCAATGGCAGCCAATTTCACAATCAAGATGTCTTTTCTATTGCAAAGGCAATTTTTATATGTCTCCTGCACATAAATGTCGCTATTTTGTTTATGATACGTTTCTTTTTCATTTATTGCATTAATTTTGTGTACATTCTTTGAGAAGAGACTTCTGAAGAAGTACATTTGTCCTCTGTTTTGAGCAATTTGTCTTTTGCAAGGGTGATGTAACTGAGTAAAAGCAATAACACATGGCCTTTTATCAAAAACTTATCAGCGCTGTTCAAACAACCAGCAGTTCATTAGATTTGAATAAGCTAACTGTTGGGTTAGTGTTGGACTTACAGTTTGTCAGGGTAGATGTTAGTTATTGGTTTTAATTTTTTAAACTTTGTGGAAAGAGTTACTCAAATAATGACTCATATATCTACTAGTGATGATCAAACAGTAACAAACCTCTGATAAAGATCTTGAGTCTTTATTACTACTAGGTACACTTCTACCATCAACTAATAAATCTCCCAGGTCTTGGTAACTGATTGCCCCTGTTTCATCGGTCTGGGTTTGCTCGCATGTTCTGCCTGGGAGGTTTCCCTTTGAATAAACTCAGGGAGAGGTCTAGGGGAACAGTCCATTCCAGATGCCACCTTCATAAAGCTGGACAGCCAGGCTGCAGAAAGTTTTATTCCCAATTCCCTGGTCTTTCCCCAGCACTATCTGCCCATGCTTCCCCTGTCATGTGCTCCAGCTGAACTCCAGGGCATGCAGATTGGAGGGTCTGGCCCTGAGCAGCATAAACCCAGGCCAGTTAGTACCACTTCACCGTGTGGAGGGGGAGAATCAAGCACTGTACACAAAGCCACTATTTGATGACATCACCAAATCATAATTTGCTGAGATTTGCAAAGTACGCTGCTCAGTGCAGTAAGGGAGATGTCAGTCCTTCGCCACGAGGTTATCCTGCACAAAGATCATAAAGGGCATCCCCTCAAGGAGATCTCTGAATCCTAACCTCAGTCTCTCTGGCTTTAATTAGATTCAGGTTTCACTCAGTTCTGTGGTGAGGTACCACTTGCACACTGGTATCACTCAGCTGACTTCAGTGAAGCCTCCCCAGGTATTTACTATGTGCATACAGTCAGGTCCCCTCTCAGGCAGGTGTTTCTCAGTGGAGAGCTGAAATCCACTGCAAGAAACTTCTATAACAGTAGAAAACAATCTTAATAAATAAAATAGGCAGAACCTAAATCAAACCCAAAAGCTGTCAGGAGACAACGTAACTCACCTTTCATTATTTACACACAATACTGAATTCCCTTTTTAATTTCTTCCCTCTCCTACTACTTTCTTTCCATGGAGTAGCGGGATGCTTTTGGTAATATCTGAAAGTCCCTATTTTAACATTTATTTCCTTTTCTGTAATGGAATAAAATTTTTTCTTCCTGGAACTGTTGCTACTATTTTCTGAATTTAAATATGAATGTTATACAATAAAAGAAATAATAGAAACATTCACTGTCAATTAGAAAGTGCAAAAAACTCCTAGACTTTAGGCAATATATTCATATGCTTACAGTATACTTCAAAGCCAAGAAGCACTTGTGTTAACATAAGAACAGCTGCTTTGCAGATATCTGATACAATTCTTCCAAACCTGCTGAGTGCACTGCTTTTTTTCCTATGTTTGTTAAACACCCCCTGCCCTGGATAGCTCAGTATCAACAGGTTTTTTTATCCACAACATAATCGCTTTGAACAAGTTCTGTATTTTTAAAGCAAATCCTTCAGTGCATTTTATATCACAGGAAAGAAGAAAGAAAACACAACAATAATGCAATTGAACTATAACCTTCAAAAAGTAACATGGCTGAGAGACAAATTTTTCATTTTGTGACTGGACAAACACTAGAAGGAGAGGGTGAAATGTGACAGTCCTATTTCTATGCCACATATTAAATATGATGTGTTAATAACACAGATTGAAAAGACATGTATTGTGCCAGGGCCAGAACCAAGGAAGTGTCCTACCTCACCACAATATGAGACAGAAAATAGGGGACAAAATTCCATGCAGGACAGATATATGTCCCATATGTATAATGCATCATTTAAAAAAATTTATTAATGTCACAAACTGACACGAAAATTATTAGCCTTGGAAAAATACCAGATTTTGCTCAACATTGCAAAGATTTCTGTAGTAGAAAGTCTATTGAAATTACAAGCATCTCACAAAACAGTTATCCACCTAGAAAAAAATGGCAATAACATTTAAAAAAATATATTATATACAAAATCTAGCTCTGTGTATCCACGTGTGTGACTCCACACACACACAAAACTAGGTATTTAGGATAAGAATTAATACTCAGTATCTGGCAAAATATTCAATATTTTCCTTCAGTATAATCATCTTTTTAAACATGTTAGGACCTTTTTGCAGGTCAATCACAGTTTTCAGACAAGCTGTAATTTAAATCAGCCCCGTTCTGCACCTAATATGGATGTTTCTCTGAAAAATAATTAAAACTAACCACACTACTTGCATCTCTTTGCTTGTCAGAAACAGACCACTGTTGTGCACGCACATTGCTACTCTCAGGAAAGGAAACATTGCAGAAAAGACAAGGAGATGACAAAGTAATTGCCCACAGTGGGTGATTTGAAGAGTTGTAATAAAGAGGGGCTCTGTGCTCACACTACCTTCATCTCACCTGAACTCCTCCTATTTGGTGACTCACTTTCATTGCCTACACCACCCTTTGGGCTAATAATGGAAATAGATAGCTCTCCTGGCAAGCAAGAGAGTATATCAGAGCTATCGACTATATCTCTACTTTTTCAGCAGCAAGATGGTTCAGTTTGTTCATCAAAAGAGTCTCAGCTTGTTTAATCTCCTTTATCAGCCCTGCTTCCCTCTCAGGCTTGCAAAGGCTCCAGCTCCTTAAATTGCTGCCTCCATCTAAGCCAATGCAGCACATATTTCCCCATTCTACAGAATGATGTTTCAATGCCAAACAGAGGGAGCATGAGAGAGAGAAATAATCTTGGCACTTGTTCAGGTTGTTGTGGAGAAAAGGAAGGGAAAAAAACCCAGACTGCCAATGGGGATTTCCTCTGTAATAAGCCAGATGGCATCATAGGATGCTTGGGGAGGCTGTTTCTGTCTAATTCTCTTCAGTGGCAGAAACTGCCAAGGCCCGGCTTTTGTGGTAAAACCAGGGACTAGCTATTTTATATTCTTTCTCTTTGCTGTGCATGCTGTCCCCACCTGTCACTAATGGCTTTCTAATGCAGCCAGTGCCCAATACAAGCTCCTTCCCCTCCTTCCTCTCCCTCACTCCTAGACTCTGACTGATATTTCCCTTCTGCCTATACCAGCAACATGGCTGCAACGTTTGCTTTACATCCCAGTGACTTACAAGTTAGTTTCTTTCTTCAAGTGCAAACTATTTCACATAAAGTGGAGAAAATGAACTGTACAATTTCTAAAGGTTGCCATTCTGGCGAGAAACCAAAGCAGGGATTGACGCAGTGAGACTGGGAGCTGACTCTCTGTAAAACACAGGCACTTGGCAGCTCAAATGTCAAGAGGGACAGCCTACTCAAAATGCTGGCTGGGGTTACAGGGCTTTTTAAAATCTATATTTATAAATTTTGTCTATATACATATATATCTGCTTCTATTTTTTTTTTCATATTTGCAAAACTTTGGTGTTTCTGTTACATTCTGAAATGTGGGCTCGATCTCTCTGCATACCAGATGGATAGGAGAGACTGTGTATTCCAGAAACGTGGAAAACCTTCTAGAAAACCTGTATCTGATTGCTGTGGGGTTTTTGGTTCCTTAGAGTCAGATCTATAAGCTGTATGCCTGCCTTAAGGGCTTGTACATCCAGTGTACGGACTAAATTGCTTTTCCTCTCCAGAAGCAGCCCTATCTTGTGTGCAGTGTGGAGCAGTTAGGTGTTTTAAATTCACTCTTTGCTTGGAGCAAAGTAGCATTTTTCCACTACTTTCTGAAGCTGCTTCTTCCTCTTTGACATGGCTTTTTGTCTCCAAGTAGTCATCATGTGCAGACATCACTGCAGTAGAGTAAAGAAATACATCCCAGAGTATCATTTCATATAGGCAATAAAGCTGCTAATGGTTGTTGTAGCAAAGGCATTTACTAAACTTTGCATGCAGTGTGCTGGTAGGAAGGCACAGACCTAATGTGGTGATGTAGGCTGAGATACAGACAGCTGCTACTCTGCGAAAGTAGGACTACAAGAGTCATAAAAATTGCATCATTTATATTCTGATAAGCGACATGTTCATTGATATACTGTCAACTGGGATAATCTAAAGAGAATCAGAAGTTATTTTCTTTATCTAGGTATAAAGTAGCAGAAATAAGGCTTATAGGATTTCCTAAGATGTAATATGTCATGACTTCTTGAAAGTAAAGCCATGCAGATAGCTGCCTCGTTGTGAAGTTGATTAATATCTCAAGATAAAAATTTGGGGCTTTTTTTCAATTAAACAAATATACCATTTCAAATCACATTTTTGGATGAACAACAATAGTCTATAACACAGTGGGTTTACTCTTTAATTTCTGAAGAGGAATGCAAGGACTAGCAGCTGGGAAGTGAGGACCAATCTCATCTTCCTCTCCCCAGCAGCTTTCCATGCCTCCGACAGCAGAATAGAAAACCTGAATGGTATTTGGTCTGGTCCCAAAGCATCCTGGGGAGACCGGGGAGAGCCTCCACCCATGCTGCGGCTGAGACTAGGGGCACACGTTGGGCAGCGTGGGTCTCTCGGCAGCCCTCAGCAAGGCAGACTACTCCATAGAGGATCTGGATGCTGTCCCGTGCAGCACTGACCAGCATGCCGTCCCCTTGGTGGCAGAGTCCAAACACGCCACCGGTTCCCCGTGTGGCTTCTGCGCCCTCAGCACTGTTTCTCTCTGCTCCTATCCTGCAGCATTGCTTGCTCATGCAGGCGCAGCCATACAACCCCCGCCCCCCACCCCAGTGCCTGGGCTCCCCTCCTATCTGGCCCTCTGCCTGTGCCGTAGCAGATTTCAGTTCCCAGAACTGCTCTCTGGGGCCAGGATGAACAGGAGAGTAGGATTTCTTGACACTGCTCTGCCTAATGCTGGAAGAGAGACCGGCCAGGCAGAACTGATGACGCCTAAAGATAGCTTAACACCAGCTTTTGCCGAGTGCCTTCCTCAGCTGCAAAGTGTTGAGACAAAGCATAACCTAAAATCCCAGACAGTAACTTTAAATAGAGCAATAACAACAAAGTCATTTTTTTTCACTTCCAGCTGTGTGTTAAGTGCTGTTTCGTGTTTATGACCTCACCACTATTCGGTACAGATTGCCCAGCTCTGTGGTTGGTGACACCTGCTGTGGTTCTGAAGGCCGTTGTGAGCTGGTGCTGCCAGTAGCCTGTACCTGCTTCTGCAGGGGCTTTCCTGGGCTCCAGGTAACCCCCCTTACTGCCTCAGGAGCACATCCAAGGGCAAGGAAAAGAAACCCTTCCCCAACCAACGATTTTTAAACCCAGTATGGAACATACCAGACTGACCTAAATTTGAGGGAGACATTTATTTCCATTCTAGTGAGCTTTACCCTAAAAAGCAAGGTCTGAATTTGCCCTGACTCAGGTTTACTTGGATTAGGAGTTACAGATGTGAGCTGGGCAGACTTCAGCAGAATGTTGCGTTTGCTCCTTCTCACAGAGTCTTGGTTAATTAGGCAAGTTTTGTACCTTTTGCTGGAGCAAGTCCAGAGGAGAGCCACAAAAATGATCAGTGGGCTGGAGTACCCCCACTGTGAGGACAGGCTGAGAGAGTTGGGCTTGTTTGGCCTGGAGAAGAGAAGGCTCCAGGGAGACCTTATAGTGGCCTTGCAGTACTTAAAGGGGGTCTACAGGAAAGGTGGGGGCAATCTTTTTAGCAGAGCCTGTTGCAATAGGACAAGGACTAATGGTTCAAGCTAAAAGAGGGTAGATTTAGACTAGATATAAGGGAAAAATTTTTTACAATGAGAGTGGTTAGGCATTGGAACAGGTTGCCCAGAGAGGTGGCAGAAGCCCCATCCCTGGAAACATTCAAGGTCAAGTTGGGCAAGGCTCTGAGCAGCCTGATCTGGCTAAAGATGTCTCTGCTAACTACAGGGGGGTTGGACTAGATGATCTTTAAATGTCCCTTCCAACCCAAACTATTCTATCATTCTATAATCAGGATAATAGGAATAGCTATATACCAGTAAGTTAGTGGGATACTCCTGAGTTATTAATGGAATAAGATGCCAGTATATGTGCTTGTTTAGGAAAGCTGTATGTTTTACCTTCAAAAAGATCCTTTGCTAATAGTGGTAAAGTTCATGCTGTCAATTCCTTAAGATAACATCTATTTTCTAAGTATATTTATTTCTAATAATGTCAGTAATGTACTATTGAACAGCTATGAATCCTTCCATACTGAAGAAGTTTTTGTGTCCCCTTCTATAAAAACAATGCTGATTTGGGTGACACTGCCCGTTAAATTTGAATGAAAGTCTTACGTTGTGGGAAATTTCTGTTTCAACTACCAGATTATAAAAGTAAGCTTTCAGGAAATTTGAAAGTATAATGTCTCTGAGGCAAAAGAAACCTTTTGTGGAACACAGATTTTTTGAAAATGAGTGTATCGTAGAGTCTGTCCTTTGATTGTATATTTGAACTGGTCTTGCCTATGGATATCCACCATTAAAGAATATTCACTAGAGCTCTGATCTTGATAGCAGCTGCCAGACACCTGTGACATACAAAGTGTCTCATAGAAGCTTTAATGCAGCAAGGGGAAAGAGCTCAGGTTGAAGCTGCATTATCACAGTTTTTAAACTGCAACCTCACTGCTCTGACAATGCACGTAATTTTGATGTGTGAACATAGTACCATGAGGCCTCTTATCAACATGATCACTACGCTAGTGAAAGTTTAGAAAACTTCAAAGCAGGCTGATAAATTTCCATTAAAATGTTGCCAGCCCATAATCAGATGGCCAGGAGTTCCCAGTTGAACCAAAGATAAAAACTGACGATATTAATTTGTCCTCATTTGAACTGTGCAGTCCTACTGAAATCAACAGTACCCATACGTATTAATATCACTCCTTTGTCTGAAAGAGCTGTTTTTCTGCCAGTCCACAGATTTAGGGATTTTCTTCGTTTCTATTTCAAAGAGTGAAAATGAAAAGAGCAAAACATAAAACAAAAACTCAAAGGACTCTGTGCCATTTAGACTGGAGTTATTTTTCTTTGGCAAGCCAAACCCTGCCTTTGGCCTTTATGTGACTTTCTCAAAGTCATAGTCTACTGTTTCCTCTTCTAAAATTCAAAGGCAGTGTCTCTTGTTGAGACACCATGCTTATACCCAGTTGCTTCTAATGCAAATCTGCAAAAAAGAATCGATAATTCTTCCAAATCTGGAAACTGAACATTTGCTTTATGACTTGCTCCCACCAGGGAGGATCCAAATCAAAACCCTCCTCCTGCCTAAATTTTGCATTTTTCCTTTTCCATAGCTGCCTCACTAGCACAGGCAGCTGCAACCCCCAAAACATGGACATTTAGTGTAACTGTATCTTTTAAGCTGGAAAGGTTTTACACCATAGGAGAGCTAATTCAAGTTATTTTGTAGTGAAAAAAAAAAAAAAAAAGAAACATCCAATTTAACTGAGGGGATGAAGAAAATTAAAAACAAAACAGAACAACAACAATAAAAGCTTGTTCTAAACTTCATTTGTAGAGAAATTACCAGTAAGATTCAGAAGATTTCTGTAATTTCCCTTCCCCCCTCCCCCTGATTTGTTAAATTAAAGACCAGAAAGCCCCTCTCTGCCAGCTTTGCTCATCTTCACTGATTAACATAGTTACCATCTGTGTTTAACTCATGGGTACTTTTTTTTTCTTTTTTCTTTCTTTTTGATGGAAATGCATTTAAGAAAGCCCTTCACCTTGACAGGAGGATACCTGGGAATGAAGTATCCATCTTCATCCTCAGCAGGTTGCTGATGACCATCCTCTGGTAGAAGTGCATGCCCTTCTCCTAGCTTCCACACCCAGCCAAGTAAAGCTGGAGCTCTGTGCCAGGCAGGACTTGAGAAGTGATATGGCAATAGCAGCATTGCACATGACCTGCCCTGCATCACTCAGGGCTGAGACTCATTTGGCCAGGCATAGCACTGTACAAATGCAATTGCTGCTCCTCCTGCCCTAACCTGGGGGTGAAGGTAACACCACAATATCAGACAGCTGCTACAGCAGACCCTGTGGTTCCTATAAGCCCCATGTAGTGGTTTAATTTTTACAGTTGTTTACTTAAAGGCTTCATTTTTAATAACTCTGAGAGAAGGATCAAAGCAAAGCTATGGAGCCTCTAGCATTTTCTCCTACTTCCTTTCTGTACTGGCACAAAGAGATGAAGAAGGCATTTCCGCAAAGTCATGACTCAAGTATAAAAATAAAATTTACATTTATCATATTTGGAGGCAGCCAAGGAAAACTGACCTCATGGTATGAGCTCTAAGAAAGCTCAGGAGGGAGAAATTAAAATAATTAGTAGCAATTACCACCAAAATTATGGTACTGAATAGGACAGTGCCTAATAATGAGAGGTCACAATTACTAATGCGCCCTTCTGTATGCTCATTTGTCTTCTCAATATTGCAGTCATTTGTGTTGTCCTCTAGCACAGCAGGATCCCCAGCACCACTTTCCTTTCCCTTTTGTAAGAAGTTCATAATAAACAAGTGTTCAACATGTTCAGAGCAGCAGTTTGTGCCTTATGAGGACTTGAAATAATATGGCCTTTTCTTTCAGTCTCTCTGTAAAAGCCACTTTACTGCATCTGAGCTTCATTGTCTTTTACTTTATCATGTTACGAGAGAATGCAGCTAAGAGGTAAGCAAAACTGAGTTAGTTTAGATTTTCACCCAAATAAATGGAACTAGCATCAAACTTTCCATTCTTCTTCAGGCACTTAGGCTTTGTGCAAGCTAGGAAGGTTTATCAGTGGATTTTACTGATGAAGCTAATTCGAGCTACTGCTGGAGCTAATACAGATATGACAACACAAAACTCTTTTAATGTCATCACCATATAAAAATGCTTGCACAACAGTAGTATCCATGTAAGTATTTTTCTCAAACTAGACACCCTGATAAAACTTATACACATATTTTTGGGTCTTAAAACTTGAAACTCAAGAGGGCCTCAAGAGGTCACCTACACCCCGTGCCTACTCTGATCCATTTCTACAGATGTATGATAACTTGGATTCCTAAAACTCTGCAATTTGTAATATTGGTCTGAGAGCAGATCGGCACAAAGGCATTTTGTTACTTCAAAATTCTTAATCAAAAAAAGGCATTTTGGGTCAACTCTTTTCTCCTTAATCAAAATGTTTTCTTTCAGCACAAATATGAAAGTAAACTTCAAAAAGTAACATTAAAATGATAAATTACATTATTCTATTCCAGAAATTTCATAACACATTATATCAACTCTATTTAAGCCATTTTTCACAGCCGGATCTCATTCAAATCAATACTGTCTTGAAGGACGTTTTGATTTCAACATCACAGCATTTTCCAGAGGATAAGTGTTAAAAAAAGTGTTGACCATATTAATTATTTCTTGCTTTAGCTAAAACTGGACAGAACATTTAAAAACCCACAATGAGCATAGTACATTATGTTGTTTATTAATTAGAGATTAACCTAGAGATAACAACAAAATATTTTTTAAAATCTAGAAAACCGATGCAAGCTATTCCCAGGCAAATTAACTATCTGATATGGTCTAGGCAAACAACAAACTTCCTCCCTTACTTTAGGGGACAGACGGAAGTCCTCTTATAGATCCATATGTGCCAGTTAAATGACCCACCTCCTGGAGGCTACAGCCTGCACCAGAGGGCTGGCTGGCAGAGCAGTCTATCAAAGCACTCTAATTTACTTTAGGAAAAATCAATTAAGTTAGCTTAAATGACTTTAACTGGGAAATTGTTGGTAACAGTAATCACCACTGCAGACAGTGATGAATACACAAGAACGACAACTTCTTCCATCAACACATTTGTACCAAAGTGGGCATCTCTCTATTGCTTCAGTGTCTGAGCCAAAATCCACCCAAGTTAACAAGATTTACAGACTTAAAAAAATAGAATCTAATGCTTGTTCAATCTTTGGCTAGGAAAGAATGCTTCTCATAGCATTTCTTTATCACCCATTTCTGTAAGTATTTTTTCTTGCCCAGGCACTTTTGTGGTTGAGTAACCTAGACTGAAAGAGAGTATCTTGATAAAGTCAACATTGTGTGTCTGAATCAGTACTACAGAACACAAATGTCACTCTGCTGCTTCTGCCACTTCAGCACCACTCCAAAGGTCACTAATTCCTTGAGAAGCTGCCATAAATAGCTTGCCTCTCATAGAGAAATGTTCTGCCAACATTTTAACTCAGAGTTGCCTTATATTTTCACCTTCAGTCATCAGTACTTTTTGACAATCCTTTGCTAGAATACACTTTCCGTCTTAATGCCTTATTCCAGGGATATGTCTTTCCCCACACCCCTACAGTAATTGCAGGACTCCCACTCAAGTTTCACTGACACCAAGAAGTGTTTTCTACTGTACCTAGACAGGAACCTCTCTTTGTAGTGATGTAGATCCTGTTTACAGAGCTGTGCTTCTGCCTGTTCCTCCCCAAAAGTTAAACTACACAAGAAAAGATGGTTTTTGTATGTTTGTTTAAACTGGATTCACACTGCTGCTCTTGCCAGTACTGGAATGCTACTGGGGAAAAAAAAAAAAACCTACCATCCAAACTCAGTAGTTCAATATGGACAGAGGTTTCCCCTGTGAGATACGGCCTCAGTTAAGCAGCAGCTTTGTTGCTGCTCCTCTCACACAGGCACCCTCGGTGGGAAACAAAAAATTTCTCCTATGAGCATCAATACAAAAAGGGCACCTTGTAGTATCGTTTGCTACACACGACAGCCTATGCACATGAAGAAAGGAAAAATCTCAGGAGACAGAAGACTGATCTTTTTGCATATATACTAGCTGAACTACTTATTTCAACAGAAAGTGCATGCACGTGTGTGTGCAAGCAAGAAACAGAGAGAGGGAAAGCACAAGGGAGAAAATACTGTATCTTCAAGCCTTACTGCTCAGTGCTGCAGTACTGGAATCCAGCTACACAATCCCCAGCTGGAGAAACCTCCGTCATCTTCTGCCTGGTGGAACTGCTATAAAAATAAATAAATACTGCAGGGCTGCCTTCTGCACATTGCTGCTTTCTGACCTCCATGGGTAAAGATGACTCTACCACAGCCAGCACAAGCCTCCAAAGATTATGGAGGATGTTTTCAAAGAAACAAAATGAGCACAGTAATCCTAACAAACACTGGAAAACATTACTGGGCAGCACAGTAAACACTGAGCTGGAATAAGTGAAGGGCTTTGCTTCAGGGAAAACAGTGTGAGTAAAAGAAAAGGCAGATGAAAGCAATCATTCAGAAACTGGATAATCAGATGTAGACATATCTTCAGAATATAATAAAACAAGGACATGAATCCCATATTCTGCCCCTTGCTCGATCAAATGTGGACCTTGTTGATTCAGAAATACAAAGGCTTAGAGGATCTCACTGGATGGACCAGGTATTTAAGGTCAAATAATTATCCTCAAAAAAAGCATTGAAGATGTTTCTTTGAAACATTTCATACAGTCTTCTCATGCTTGCAAAAATTTACACGACTGGAAATAATCTAGGGGATAAAATTCAAGATATAAACCCTAAAAAATATTGTACCCAAGGGATGAATACTGTAATTATATAAAACCTGTTATGGCACTTAATAATGTCTAGCCTACCTGGAATCAATAGGACTAACGCAGCAGGCAGAGAGCAAATTCTGTACCTTAATTTCTTTTCTTACTTAAATTAAAAGGCTCATTTTCTGTAGGAGTTTCAAGGTCCTTGTCTTCTCCTGTAATCTTCAGACTTACCCTTGAATTCTTCATTTTCTTCTGCTACTGAGCAAAGTCTTGTCTTCAAATGGCAGCTTTGAACTGTTGCCTCGATGAATGATTGCAGCATCTTAAAGCCTGTAGTGAAAACAGCAGCAGTTTAGGCAGAAAGCAAAATATGAGTAACAAGTAAATGTATCATGTAGTTTCTACTGTCATACTGCCCCTCCCTTACTAAAGGCCCTTTTCCACACCCTTCATCTTCATCCCACAATTACTGACATATTTTCCTCTTGTTTCTCTTTCTTCCAGGAGCACTGCTAAGGTACAAGGTGCTTTTTGAGACAGGAAGATCAAAGCGGAAAGATTTGCACTCATTTCTCAAAATTACAGAGCCTGTATTAAAAATATCCTTGCATGCATCTATTCAGCCTATATTTCTATTATTTTTTGTTCTATTTCCCCTGTTGAAGCTGGTTAAGGTACTGGAAAAAATCAGATAAACAAGTGGAAAAGGTTGAGTGTGCTTATTTAAAGTCCATCCCTGTATTCAGCTTTGGTATCAGTTTTGCTGACTCAGGTTTGCTGACTGAGTGGCTAGATTGAAACTTTTCAGCTAATGTTTAGTCACAGGTAAGACTTTTATTCAGTTGAGTCAGCTCTCACTCACCATAAGATTTGAAAGTGAGAAGTATGGGCTATGCTTAGAAAGCAGCATAGACATCTTCTATTCAGATTAGAGCAAATGTCCCTGATCTAGACAGCTAAGCCCTCTGTGTAATATGGTGAGTACTTTGGCATAGCATCTACAGCTCTACTGTGGCTGTCAGACACAAGAAAAAGATAAAAATGTGTCTTAAATCTCACCTTCAAGGTGCTGCTGACAGACATGGCATCACAGACTTTTCCCTATTTTAGATATTTTTGTGTCTCCTTGTATAGGTAGAACAGGGTGGGAATGCAGTGCTACTTCCATGTACACACCAAAAGGAAAATGGCCTCAGCTGATGACCTAGCTAAGCGATGAAAATATCCACCAAAGCTGTTGAAGACCTATGCTCCAATTCCCTGCCCCAAAATTTTTCATGTGTTGCATAAAGAAGCCTCAGAGCAGGCAGCAAACCTGTCTCCCTTCACCTAAGCAAATGCTAGTCTTATTGAGCAAGAAAGTCCTGTCAAGGCTTGCTTTCTTTCTGGTTCAATAACTCTGGAGTCTTCCTTTAGCAGAACTTCAAAAGGAGGTGTGGATGGTGCCTATGCTGCAGTTGCCCATAGATCTAATCCTCTTGAGGTGGCAGGAGCTAGAGTCCAAGGAGGAGAATCATCAAGGCTGTGCAGACATTGTTGATGTTTCCCTGACTCACGTAAGTGCTTCTGAGAACTCAGCGCCAGCCCTTGAAAATTGACCCAGAGATCATTAGGGAGCCAGCAAAGTGCCTGGTGCATGGATTGGTGTTTTCTGAGAACTGCTGCAAAGGAAGCAGGAGGCAGCATCTGCCAGCTGCAGCTTTTCCAGATCATGCTTTCAAGCCAGGATGAATGTTGTAATAATCGAGCATGCAGGCAGCAGAGACAGCTGACTAGGACAGGTCCTAACTGGAAATCATAGGATGCATTGCTTTTTGCAGGTAGGGGATCTAGTGTCAGCTGGGCTTAAAGGCAACCTCATTTCTTGCAGGCTCCTCTGAAGTGCAATGCAGTTAATATTGCAAGTAAACTAGGATTCCGCTTGCACAGCAAGAGGAATGTGTCCAACTGGCAGGGAGAATAAATACTTCTCCGAACAGGCAGTAATCAGTTAACATTACTCTAAAACAAACATTGAGAAAGCACAGCACTTTAGCAATTAAAGGTCCAAATTTGCAAAATTAATTAGTGTTTCCCACAGCATAGCACTCTGCTTATGAACAGCTCTATTGTAAATGTATGATGCTCCAATATGAAAAGAGAGCATTCTTATGTTAATTATCTAATTAACTAATCTGGGCACAATTAGCAGCTGAAACAGCCCAGCATTACACTCTCTTCCTTCTTCCCTTCCGGATTCAAGATTGCCTTTAAATATGTACTTTCAAGTGGCAGGGGACCCTGGTGATACAGCTTACTACCACGTTAACCAGACCTCAGTGCCAGCAGAGGTTCCAATGAGTGGTCACTGAAGCAGGAGAGGCAGAAATATCTTTGGCACGTTGTTTAGGAGAGGTAGAGTCTGCTACTTAATCTCACCCCTAAAGTTAGCCTGCCCTCTGGGGAAGCCGTCCTTGTCACTTCACAGAAAGTCAGCAGGAAATGCTCATGAATACAGTAGTCTGTTTCTCTGCCTCTTTGGAAGCCCAATGCCACTTACAAGACCTCCCTGACACCAGTATTTTCCAAAGGATGGCTCAGTGACTGTTTCAGAGGTCTGAAAATAGAGAGTCTCATTCATTTCTGCTTTGCTGCCAGGATAGCTGTTGACTTCACTAGAGTTTACTATGGCATGAAGAGAAGAACTAGAGCAATTGCATGCAGATCTCTGACAAAAACATACCAGAGAGAAGTACATTTGCTAAAAACAGCCTAAATCAGCCTCAGAGGATGGCTTAGGCAATGTCTCAAAGTCCTGCCTCACCTTCCATTACAATAATCCTAAAATAGGGGTAGAAAGGTAAAGTATAATACTTATTTCAACACTTTCACATTTGTACATTTCTGCGTCTGTTTTAGATTGCATTTTTTATTTAGGAAATTGATTTTCTGTCCAGTAATTAAAAAATTAGAAAAAGGTAACATAAGCTGAGAGCGACAGGTTCTTTATTGAGTTGTACAAAATGTTGATCAATCTAAAATATTTTTTATTTATCTTCCTTTTGAGTGGGTTTTGGTTTAGGGTTCTGTTTGTTAGTTCATTTTTTAATATAAGAGAAAGGATTTGCCATTAAGAGAGTTTGGGTAGATCTACTGTTATGTTCCTTCTCTCACACTTTTTCAGTTCTTTCCAAAAAGAAGCGATGTAGTCACACACCTTTGCCTATGAGGTGTGGGGTTGCTTCTGATACAGTGCTGATTTATTGTGCATTATAGAATTACAAAATAATTTGTGTTGGAAGACCCAGAGTAGGTCATCTAATCCAACACCAGCAAGACTAACTAGATCAATTTACGCAGGATTTGTTCTATTGAGTTCTGAGCATCTCCAGAGGTGGAGACTCCAGCAGCTCTCCAGCCTATCTGCTCCATTTTTTGCAGCTCTTACAGTGAAAACAAATCTCTTAATAGCTAACTGGAATTTCCTGTCTTCCAAGCTGTGTCTCTTCCTTTGAGTCTGGATTCATCTTCCCTACAGCCTCCCAATAGGTGGCTGCAGACAGCAGTGAGACCTCCCTTGCTCCAGCCCCTGATGACCCTGATGGCCCCTCCATTGGACTTGCTCCAGGTGGTCGATGTCTTTCTTGTGCTGAGGAACACAAAACTGGACTCAGTGCTCCACTTGCCCCCTGACCAGTGCTGATTTGAGGGGAGTGATCACTTCTGCAGCCTGCTGGCTGCACTCTTGCCAACGCAGCTTCGCAGAGACATTCTGGGTTTGGAAGTTTACAGTACAGCACTCTGATGGACAGGTTCTGAGAAACCTGAGCTAATATTGATGTTGGCCTGGCCTTCACAAAGCAGGGGTGTAGCAGGTCATCTCCAGATGTCCCTCCAACCTAGGTTGGCATGCAGGTCTGTGCAGCTCCTCAGTGGGCTGCAGTCACAAGCACCCACCTCCACCACAGGATCCAGTCCCTGCACACAAGAGCCCAAACAGTATATCTACACGGACCAGCACAGACTTTGCCCAGAGTCTGAGCAATCCAGACTGACCCCTTCTTCATCCAAGGGGCCACAGCATACCCCCAAGTGAATAAATCCCACAGGGAGAAAGAATGAATCATCTCAGCAAGAGCATTGCACTAATGAAACTCTGACACAGCCAGCCAAAAGCTGCCTTGCACACCCTCAGGTCCAAGAAGAGGCGCTCGCATTTGTCCATGCTCGTTTGAGTAGACATAACCAAAGCCTGAGGCCATGAACAGTCCATTTGCAATGCAGGGGAAAAAAAAGCTAAGCAAGAAAATTTTAAAGAGAGAGAAAGAGAGAGAGAGAGAGAGAGAGAGAGAGAGAAGACTATTCCCAGACACTGTCACTAGGTCAAGTATCCTCTGGCATGTATTGTGTAAGTCAGATCTTATTTTAAACTCTCTCTTACTCCATATTTTAACGCATTCACAGAGGTAAACCCTGTGAACGATGTGCTTCTGGCACAACAGCTAACCTAGGAAAGGACTCACCACATTATATTTCCTCATGGAAGGAGGCTGATTCTTCCAGGACCTTAAGATGTAGTGCTGGGCACCTATTTTATGTTATTAACAACTTTTGCCAAAATGAACCATCGTCCTTGGCTCTTAAAAATGACTCATGAGTTAGCCACACAAATCAGTACATCTAATAACCTCTATAAGCCAAAAAAAGAATAAACTATTTGAACCATATAAAATTCCACGTATCAAGCATTAACCATAACTGACTGATAGGATGACAAAGAGAGCTGCCTGCCTTTGCTGTGAGATAAATCAGTATACTTAACATCTGTTACAAGATACCAACACATTTCTGTGTGTTTTATTTAAGCCTTGCATGATTTGTATAAATCCATAAGAATCCTTCTGAAACTCTCCTGCTGTCCCAGAAATGATACTTCATGACCAGGAGGTACTCTGGATACCTTTACTACCCTATTCCTAAAGCAAAATATTTGGGTTTGTAGAGCTTTTTCTTAAAAGCCATAATGAGCCTAGACACTTATCAGTTCTCCGGTCAAATACAGAAGCCAAAGCAACCTCCTGCCTAAACTCTGCAAGGAAACCCTCACCTCAGGTGCTGTCTCTCGCACAATGCAACAGGGCTCAAATGTGTATGGTGGCCTCCAAACACCATGCGAATAATTGTCCTACCTACACGTGAGAAATTACTGTACGAAGAATCCTGGAGAATGCTTTATTTCAGAAAAATTCTCACCTCTTGTGGGGAACACAGAGCCACAGTTCCTTTAGGGGCACAACCCCAAATTTCAGCCATATGTACAAGAATTTGCCAAACCAAATTTCAAGCTAGAGGCACTAGCATAGAGCTGTATGCCTTAGTACAGGTTTTACCACTGTACAGAGCCTCTTGAATTCCACTAAGGAATTACAAGGACACCACAGCATCCAGTAAGACATCTGTTTACAGACGGAAAGCTTGATTTTTGTCTGGAAACAGCCATTTCAGAATTTCTTCCTTATCCACGCAATTATGGAAAATATGTAGAAAAACAGCACCCTGTGACTTACATTACAAATTGCTATTAAGCAACAATGTCTGAATTTTGCTATGCTGAGTGCAAACTTTTATCATCAAGCTAGAGGAAAAAAAAAATCAGATATACATAAGAGATACTCGTGACTTGCTTATGGATATTTCACTAGCTGGAAAAAAGACACCATGCAGCTTTAATCAGACACATGATTTTCTGGTTTATTTCTTGAATATGAGTCTTGACTTGTTTTTTGGTAAAGATCTTCTTGGTGAAACAAGTTATAAAAATACTGAAATTCATACTCTGCTGGGACATCTAAGTGAGCGTTTCCAAATTCCTTATATTAACACATCAATAGAATTTGTTACAAATATTACTAGTTTGTGCCAGAAAGTTTATAACAAGATGCTGGCTGGCTACCAAACCACTAACCCTCTAGGACTGGCTTAGGGACAATTCAGTGTGTTATTTAATGAAAGAGAGTATACGACCTATGAAGGCCTGGAAGACTTATTTCACAACGTGGCTTGCTTACTCAGTGATCTAGCTTGGCAGCTTTGCACGCAGAGTGGGACTCCACCCAGGCCAGCTATGCTGAGACCAGACTATCATCTGAGCCATTGACTCTCCTATTTGGCTCAGATTGCCGCAAATTGCATTCAGACTCTCTGTTTTAAAATAAAGGCAAATGATGCGCACAGACATCACCCTTTATACAGGATGGAGCACCAATGCCCAGCTCCCACTCCCAAGCAATTATAAAGGGCAGGAGCTGCATTTTAGTGGTAAAGCTGAAGTCCTGGTAATGCTCACTGATACTTCATTTTAGGGTTTGGGATTTTCTCTTTTTTCAAAGAGGAAGATCAAGACCATTCTTTCCTCCTCCATCGTGTCTTTCATCTTAAAATACTTCCAAATTTAAACAGATATGTTTACAGTACTTGTTTTCAATCCACTCCTGAGCCATGGGAATACTGAACTGCTTTGGTGTAGTGTACAGAGCATCACCGCTTTTTAACTGTAGCTGGGAATCAGCGAATATTGCCTTTACACGGAACTAAAAAGGTAATTGAAATAGCTGGAACATTCGGTTAATTAAACCCCCCCAAATGTAGGAAGATTGTTACTGAGTCCAAATGATCAGATCCCCCTTTTAAGATCACCCATGTGAAGCAGGTTTTTGTACAAAAAGGCACTGGTATTTTTTGCATTTAAAAAAATAATAAAATAACTGTTCAGATTCTTACAAAGTGCTTCTGGACTGAAAGAAGATGTTTGTGCATGCTGATTCTTCACGCAAGCTAACAACTGTATTTCTGTAAAATTCTGTTTCCTTAAACTATTACTCCCCCTACCCACTCCAAGTGCTCCCCTTTGATTGATGATTACAATTGAGTTAGTTTTAGGATTATTTCACAGCACAGAGCAAAAACAGTGTCAAGAACCCAAAGAGGATATAGAATCACAGGATAGTTTGGGTTGGAAAGGGCCTTTAAAGACCATCTAGCCCAACCCCCCTGCAGCGAACAGGGACATCTTTAGCCAGATCAGGTTGCTCAGAGCCTTGTCCAACCTGGCCTTGAATGTTCTCAGGGATGGGGCTTCTACCACTTCTCTGAGCAACCTGTTCCAGTGTTTCACCACCTTCATTGTAGAAAATTTCTTCCTTACATCTAGTCTAAATCTCTCTTTTGGTTTGAAACTGTCACCCCTCATCCTATCACTACAATCCCTGACCAAGAGTCCCTCCCCAGCTTTCCTGTAGGCCCCCTTTAAGTACTGGAAGGCCGCTATAAGATCTCCCTGGAGCCTTCTCTTCTCCAGGCTGAACAACCCCAACTCTCTCAGCCTGTCCTGACAGGGGAGGTGCTCCAGCCCCCTGATCACAGCACAGGAGGCTGTTATTGAAAACTTATCATGTAATCACCATTCTGCTCTTTTCCTCCTCCCTTTGAGGACTGACTTATCTTTAGCTTCTCAGAGGTTTCATGGCACTTTCAAAAGCTATCCTATTAAATTTTCTTTAATGTCTGCCACATTGTTTATGCCAAAGACTTTCCTGACTGGTAACAACTGCAAGCCTGATGAAGACTGTCTAGAAATCTCCTTCAGATTTGAAACATAAGTCAGAGGCATCATGGAGTGAAATGAGCAAAATGACTAGCAAGACATCGAGGCACCTGGCATTTACAATGTGGCAACCTTCGGCAGCCAGAAGGGAGAAAGTGCAGATCTCATCCTACAGCAATCCATACTCAGAGTAGCTGCCTGCCCCCTTTATCTCCTGCACTAAATGAAATTCACTGTTATTCTTGTAGTTTAGATAGTACTGGAATGAGAATGCCTTTAAAAAATACACATGTTCTCCAGAGGTACTCACCACTAAATATTGTTTGACGCTGTTTCACTAATTAACACTGGTACAACAGATGAAGTCATCCACAGGTTTGTGTTCTGCTTTACTGATGTTTAAGCCACATGTTGGCATTAATCTTTTGGAAACAAAATGCAGCAATAAGCAAGACTGCTTATTTCAGCTCATCTTAGAGCAGCTATTCTCAGTTCCTGATGGGGCAGAGTAATACCTCTTAAGGGATGGGAGAACCCTCATAAATGCTGTCTATCTCCACTGCTGAATTCTTTCTCCATTCTGGCAGCCATGGCAGGAAAATGGTATTTATGTCAGTAAGAACATGGGGATGAGATAGGGTGGACAGGAAAGGGGCAAAATGCAATGGCTGCTTGCATGGTGATGACTACTTGATTGGATTATTTGATTAATCCTCTTCCTCATCCCTGCAAAATGGTCAGCTGAACCATTGCAACCAGCTGAACATGTGCAACTGTGTCAGAACTAAAGAAAAGGCTGCTTTTTCTCTTTGCAGAGCTCCCCAAGACCATCAGCTTAGGTGATGCTGTTTTTAGCCTGAAATGTGAGAAGCTGAGTTGTAAGGGAGAGAAGATCTCTACAGAGTTAGAAGTGGCACAGCGACATGGGTAATCAGGCCTGGGAGAGGGGCAGGTTCTGGATACAGACATCATGAACAAGCTTGTCTCAAGGAGTGCTGCAACCCCCCCACTGGAAGGTATTTGCAGGATTTGGTAGCAGACAAGGCCAGCTTTGATGGAGCTTGTTCTCAGGAGGGTAGGAGAGACAACAAAGCACACAGCATTTTGCTCTATGGAAGCTGAGGGACTGCAGACAGGTGCAGAACAAGAGCGTTAACATGGGAGTGGAAAACCAGCAGGATGGAGTCCAAAGTATTACAGCAAATAGGAAGGGAGAGGTGGGCATGACATAAAACGTGCAAGATGATAACTTTGAAAGTCACATTGTGTGTCTGGCTGAGGCAGGCATGCTTGCAAAGTACTAGCTTTCAGGAATCCTCTTTAATCCATTTGTACTATGTAATGAACATTCCTACTCTATTCAAATATTCCTTCCCCATTGTCTAAGTAAAATCCACTGTTTTCCTAATAGACAAGAGTTTGAAAATATTCTTCTGGTGTGAATACAGCAATCCTGTACTTCTTCACGCTGCTTTGGTCATGAGGACATAGCAGTATGTGACAGCTTTTGCCTCATATGACACGGGGCACACAGGTTGCACAAGGCTGTGCCAATCACATTTCTCTTCCCGCTTTTTCAGTTCTTCTGACCAGTAAATCTGCATCTGAGATAAACAGCAGAAGTACTGCTATAGAAATATCTCTCACTACAGAGAGATACAAAAGTCAATGGAACATCTATTTTTCTTCATAATTCTTTTTATCCTTATGTCCAATCCAAAATAAATAAATAAAATGGAAAAAAAATACACTTGAAAATAATGATGTCCCTCTTACACAGTTCATCCAGTGTCTCCAAAGAGCTTGAAAGAGTTAAATTGATATTTACACAATTCATCCCAACTCTGCAGCCTACCATCACCCAAAGAAAACTTCCCCTTATAGAAGAGGGGAAGTTTATCTAGCTGCAGTCTTGGATTACCTCAGTTCAGTCCTGAGGCAATACAGATGCCAATTATATGATACATGTACCATACATCTTTAAGCACTCTGTAAAACAATCCTGAGAAATAATTGTTACTGCCATTCTAATCAGGCATTGAAATTAGAGGTGGCACTGTTCCTTACCTGTTGGTATGAAACAAATTTTTTGTGTGTTTGGTAACAGGTTCATTCCTCTGTGTGTATTAGTTATGGTACAACGATTGTGGATTTACCCAGGTCTGTAAAAAGTCTTTAACTCCCTTACTAAACACAAGTTAGCCTACATGATTCCACATCACCTGAAGTGTTAAAGCAACTGCTCATCTCTCTCCTCTTCTCCCCTTTACATTAGGGCTCCATTTGACCCTCTGGGTTTTCACTAAATTCTCTGTGGTCAGTAAGTGCCAACTAATCTTATGCAATCTCTTGTCCTTTGTACAACGAGCTACACAAATAAAAATTGTAATGTCACTCTAAAGGAACAGGATTTTTTTAAAAATCTGAATAATTTTCATAAAGGCAGAAAATTTTTTGTCCTTCAATCTATAGAGTCTGATCGTTAGATGACTAAGGCAACTGCAAATGGTTGAGGATTTTTTTTCACAATACAACAAAAGAGGTTTTTCAAACCCTGCTATCCAACTCAAGTCAAGTTACCCAGTTTTAAAAAGTACCATTTTTCCCAATCTATTAATTGTGTAGACAAGCCTATGTGATATCTTAGTTAACTCACTCCCACATTAATACAATCTTTGCCACTGTGGATGTCACCAGTCTACATTCCAGTACCCCTTCCCAAGGTGACACTATAACTTCTTTTAGTACACCTAGAGAGCATAACCACTAACCAGAATTTCAGCTTTTCTATCTGTTTTAACTCACAACAAACTTTTTAATGAAATATCACTCTTCATAGAACTGTTTCTAAACCCCTTAATCTTCCTATGACCATCATAAGGAATGGTAGCCTACAAACTGCTTTCTGTTAGAAAAAAATACTGATAGAGATGAAACCTACCTCCATGAAACTAGCAGACAGATGAGAAAAATATTATGTACAGCCATACTCTCAATTCTGTCCAATTTTTTCTAAAGAGAACAGTCAAAATGTCCACCTTAGTGAACTCAAGGGACTTAGAACCTTGCCAGAACATTACTCTGAAGAGCTTACTTATCATCCTAACCTAAGACCTCTATGGATAATTAACTGTAAGACAACCCTATACTAAAGAAAATTTCTCAAATTTTCCCTCCTAGCAGCATCCCAACTCCATTAAAGTTGTCTCAGATGTAAATCACTACAAACCAGAAACCTTGCTGTGACTGAGGAATAAATGCAGGACCTGACAACACACCTCCAGAGCCACCAGCATGGATCCCATAAGCACATGCCCTAGGAGATATATGGCCATGGAATGCACCTTCTTTCCTCATTACTTCCCCTTCCCCCAGTAATCACTGTTTCCCAGAGAAAACTCACAAGTAAGTCAATAGAGGACAGTAACACCCAGGTACCAGAAGGAGAGTGCTTTTCACACACACAAAAATATTCCACCTCTGGTCTTTTAATCCTGTTACTCAAGAGAAAAGTGAACCTTTAACATGAGCCTGGAAACAAAAGTTCATAATTCTACTGGCTACTTGAAAAACATGGAGTCACTAGAGCTGCAAGGTTTATATCACATTATAACTTCCCCCATTACCTACCACACACTCACCGTGGCTTGTACCATGGACAGCCCTGACTCTCTATTGCCAGCCTCAATATTTCTTCTTAGTGATTGCTGAACCAATAGAAGTGTCACCTGAAAAGTACACTGACCACAAGAAGACAGGCTGAGGTTTGATGTAAGTGCGCTTTTATGCCGATGACTGTCTCCAAGGGAGGCAAAGGAGAGATTCACATTAGGAAAGCTTCCCGTACTATGCCTCTGAATAAAAGAATGGGTGTATTACCACAGGAAGAATTTGGGGACTTTGAAGAAATTTCTTCATTTAAAGCTTCAAGATATTAATGTTTTCGGGTTTTTTATTTCGTTCAAGGTAGCAGAATTTTTACACTCTCTGAAAAGAAAGAACTTCAAAGGAACACCTGGTTCCATCCTCAATATCCTTCACCAGCAGAAAATATATTTGCCAAGTGCTTATGCAAAAAGGAAGGTAACAGTAATAAAGCTGGATAAAAGAGATCATTAACATATAGTAGACCTTCTAAAAAAAGTGTCTCCTACAGTTACACATGAGATATCTGATCTGGGAACTACTGTAGAATAAAGCTTTAAGGTAAAGCCATGCTAGGCAACTGAAGAAATACAGAGTGACAAACAGCAACACAAAACACAACTATATTCCAAAGGAGTCTGTTAAAAATGACACAAGCTTATTCGCACTTCGAAATCTAATCATTTGGTTCATTCCCTCCATTCTATTTCAGCCAGAATATCTGTAAGACGTTTACCCACCGTTAAATTGGTAGCCTTCTCTGAGCAAAATTCATCATAGTCATGACTACTACTTTTCTTTTATCATTCAGGGAACAAGTAATTCTGAACTGTAGTATGGTAGGCTTTCTGATTTGCATTTTGTTTTCTGGTTCTCTTTGCTTTTCGTCTGCTGTCATTTCTTTTCCTGGGGATATATTTTGCCACTTGGGAAGTTCTGAGAAGATAAAACACTGTGTGATTAAAAATTCTTAACTGTCCAAAGCATGTGTGTTTGTATTTGTCGATGCTCTATATTTATTCTCTCTCTCCCTGGAAAAGCTCCTAGCTTTTTTCTTCCCAGCTCATCTCTGGCACTTCACTTGTAACATACTACAGGCTTCCAAAGACAGATGCAACACAAAAAGAAAAAGGAAGAGAGAAAATGCTGAGTTCATCACCATAAATTATTGATGTTTCTTCTACTTAACTTACTCATCAGGATTCATTGTTAATGAGGTGTGGATTTTAGCTTTAAATTTGCCATGTAGCACTGCAGGCATTCAATTTGAAGCACTGCATTAAAGAGGATTTCTCCCGATGTGTCTCCAGATCTTTCTGGTTCTGTTTTCTGCAGTAGGTCCCTGCAATTGTGACTTGGCAGGCAGTGATGATGTTTATCTAAAGCACAGAATGAAACAGGAAACAAAATGACAAGAGGAAGATTTTTATTATGTAACTGATAAAATACAGAAACAGACGCCACGCAACTGCTCTGGAATTAGTTGATGTATTTAAAGGGTTAATTGACTCATTGTATTCCTATGGGGTAAACTGGAATTCAGATGAATTGCAGTGATCATCATCTGGGAGCACCAGGAAATCTGCCAACATATATTACTGAATTTCCATCTTCCAGTTTGCAGCTACGTTAAATTAGGGTCAGATGCTGCTGTTATTGTCATTCCTGATGGTGGACTCCCACTGCCTTTAACAGAAACAGAAGCCAGCTCATATCTGGGGTCAGTACAGGGATATTCTCTGTTAAACAGCCAAAATGAAAACTGGGAGGCAAGTGGGAGCGAACTGGTTTGCATTTACCCCAGAGAAGTTTCCACTCAAGCATGTTAAAAAAATAAAATGGGATGACAAATTGGGGTTTTTCTAGAGGGCTCCAGCAGTGACCTGATCATCTGAACCAAAACCAGTGGGAGCTTCATCAGTGACTTCAGGAGGATCAGGCATGAACCAGTGTGGCATCTTTTTGAAAACTCCAGTTGGCATGTTATGCCATGAGTCTCCCCAGGACTGAATGTCACTTGCGGGACTCCACATGACACCTACATACCTTCTGGTAAAGGTATTGGCCCCAGAATTGGCCCTCTGTGCAGGAAGAACAGCCCAAGGCTGAGGGGCTGAAGTTCAAAATCGTGGTCCATCGTCTTCTTCCTGCAGGACTTTGGGAAACCTGCATTGTCTGACTGTGCCACAGCTCTTTATCTGTAAATTAATACTAGCAGTTGACTGCCTTAAAGATCTATCGCAGGGATAAATACGTTATAGCTTATACAATGAGTACAAGATCAAATCAGTAGCTAAGACAGGCAGGCATGAACATCCTGGGGGTTTTTTCATCCTAAATCAGGCAAACTAGCAATTAAAGTGGCCTTTTTCTGCTATACAGTGAAAAGGGGACACACACACACACAACTGCTTAAAGAGCTGCTCCTAAAAATAGAAAATGTATTTTAATTATGAAGGGGAATTAATTTTAGATTGACTGAGGAAAATCTCATGGGTCATCCAGCCAACCCATCCATCTCCTATCACCAGAGAATTTCAGCTTTCCAAACAGACCTGTAACATTCCACTTCTCAAGATCTTCTCTGAATACCGAGCTTATTATCTTTCAACTCCTTCATTATCTGTCACTGTCATAAAAAGCAGCATATACTCCTAAGGAAATTAAATGCTAAAGAAAAAAAAATGTATTAGGCTATCTAATCACTGTTCTCCTCCCCTTTCCAGGGTTTCTCCCTACCATATCGTCTTTGCCCTTCAGCCACACGCAAATCCTTGTCAGTTTTGCCTCCACTCTTTCCCTTTTTGCCCCTCCATTTCCTGCCACTTTGTTCCCTAAATTTAAAATACACAGCAATATCTGAATGCAGCTGCCTGGGACAGTGTCAGGTGAGTGGGGACATGATGCCATTCCGACAGTGTATGATTA
Organism: Leptosomus discolor; assembly: GCF_034619465.1. Taxonomy (NCBI): domain Eukaryota; kingdom Metazoa; phylum Chordata; class Aves; order Leptosomiformes; family Leptosomidae; genus Leptosomus; species Leptosomus discolor. The sequence continues at coordinate 67,140,100 of NC_141394.1, read as the reverse complement.
CCTTTGGCTGACAGGGCTGAGTGCTCTTTGTCTTGGTCTCCTCTTTAGACAACATAAAAACCAGAACTCTGATTAAAACTCATGGTACAGGCTAACTCAAAACTGCATGCATGGCTCCTTGGAGCTCTGCCCCAGTGCCGATGCCAACACTCAAGCTCAGGCTGTGCTCAGCCTCACTTGGAGCAGTGGGACATTGTGGCTATGGCATTTAAGAGCTTTTGGAGAGCGAGTCATAACCCTGGTTTTGACACTGGCCTGGAAGATGCCTTTGAGCAGATCTCTCTACCCTAGTATCTCCTTCTGTAAAAGCAGATGCCCTTCATCACCGGGCACTGTAAGAAGTACTAGCTGCTGGTAGCAATGGTGACAGTCATAGCACAACACTTCCCACTCCAGTCCTGATAACGTTGTATCTGGAAAATGCCCTTATCAACCTCAGTTTCCTCTTATTTTCCACAGTACCAATATTTGCATTGCTTGTTTCAGTCCAGGCATCTCCCTGTTTTCCAAACCATCTCAAACTCTACTGCTGAATTCATCTGCACCCCCACCTCCTGATGTTTCACCAGCTGTTCCATGTGTAGCACTGCTTCAACAGCCACCAGATTAAAGGGCAGAAAGTTTGTATGTTTTTACTTTTGTAATACATGTGAAAGCTCACATCTTCCAGTGGTGTGGTGCCACAGCATTCTCCTCCTGTGACTGCACCCCTTCACCATATCGCACTGATCCCAAGGACTGCTCCACATTGCTTGGGTACTGCATAGTGACTGAATGCTTACAGTGATATCTAATGGAAAATTATTCAAAAAATTTAAACTGTGAGATTCCTTGAAGAGAAGATTGGGAGAGTTTAAATTATTTTTTTATTAAAAATATTTTCAAAATGTACTAAAAACTTCAGCAGCTGCAGCTATCAACAGCAGTAGGAAAAATGAAAGAGATCAAAACCATTAACATTCTAACTGAAAGAATAATATAATTTTAAAATAGTGCTGCAGAGAGTATAGGGATTTCCCTTTACTGGAAAAGATGATTGGATTTTAGAACAAAAGAAAAACACTTGAAAAAGAAAAGTCTACCAAAGCAAAACAAAGGAACTAGGAAAAAAAATGCACCGAGAAGTAGAACTTCAATACCTTCCAAAAATTTGCACAAAATGACCTTCCAAAAGTTGATATAAACTAGACCAACTCCAGCTGTGGGGTAGCTGCTGACTCCTGCCAGCTGAGGATCTGGCCCAGACCATCTCAGCTTTCTGATAAAATTGTAATCAGACTAGAAAAGGACAATTATTTAGTTCTCCTCAATAACATGTGAAAACATTCACAGGGGTCATAAGAAACCCCATCTGAAAAATGTGAGACGTAGAAGGTGCAAAATAGTGGGTGGGAACCTGTACCTTTCTCCTCTACCAACACAAGGCTGCTGAGGTGCCTCATAGACCAAAAAGCAAGGAAATACATTTGGCCCACACCTTATACAGCAAACCTGTTTCCAGGGGCTGGCTCAGGACGGGACAATACCCACATCAGCAGAGCCATTGAAAATAAGCTTTGGGCTCTCAGATCAGTCTGATGTGAGTAAGTTGAAAAACATACGGGATATTTGTGAACAGTTTTTATGGATAACCTAGGCTTGGTTAAATGCATATTTTTGTTAATATATGAACTGGGTATTTAGTAAATGTTTCTGATTGATTAGGTTAAAAAAAAATTTGCTTTCTGGTTGGGATGGCTTGTCACAGAATCATAGAATCACAGAATGGTTTGGGCTGGAAGGGACTTTAAAGACCATCTAGTTCCACCCTTCCTGCCATGGGCAGGGACACCTTCCACTAGACCAGGTTCCTCAAAGCCCCAACCAGCCTGGCCTTGAACACTGCCAGGGAGGGGGCACCCACAGCTTCTCTGGGCAACCTGTTCCAGTGTCTTACCACTCTCACAGGGAAGAACTTCTTCCTAAAATCTAATCTAAATCTACCCCTTTTAAGTTTGAAACCATTACCATTATAATTTCTCATTTCGAGGTCCCTTGCTTTTGCTGCTGTGGGTTTTTTTAGCACTTTTTGCAATGATTTTGTTCAAAGTAGAGCAACACAACTTTGATCATGCATGGCCAATCCTGAATTCCCCTACTTTTAAATACTTTTCTATTATTTGTTGTTCTGCTCCAGAGTTGTTGTCCAGTCTGCTAAGATTTGCTCATCCTCTCTTGAGAGTATTTTAATTTATTAATGTGAACAGACCTTGTAAATTCACACTTAGTGATTATTAATTTCCCTTCTGCTCCAGACACTTCTGTCTAGGGTGCCTCATTTGAAGGGTTTTGTTTTGTTTTTTTTTCAGTCTGCGTTCATCTCATAACATTAAGCTGTTGTCTTTGCCATGCAAGGACGGCTGTCAAAACAGCCAAGTCTTGCTACAAGGGGGCCCAGAGTTGATGCTTGAGGTGGTATTCGTAGAACCGACAAGCTCAAACACAGTTCCCTGGGAAAAGAACATGCATCAAAAAAGTAGATCGGGCTGTACGATATTGGCTGGTGATTCAAAATGGATAAATATTGATATAGCAGGTTGAGCAATATGAAGGGGAACTGTGATCAGAAATTGCAGAAATCTGTTTTAGAGTCAAAATCCTACTTAGGTAATGAATATGCTGCAGTCATACTCTCCTGCTTTCAGTCTCATTCAGTTATCCCTGGCTGTCAAACAAAATAAATGGCACATCTCTTGTGAAATCACATCTATATTAACTTTAATATTTTTTCCCCATTTTCAAATTGTCTTATATATATACATATCTATATATCTTTAATTAGACATCCTGACAACATGGCAACAGATGAAACCGTTGGATGTGTTCTGAGACTCCTGCTGCTTATGTCCATGTCATTTTCATTTCCTCAACCTCATTTTTACAATTTACTTCTTGGATTAACTTTCTGAGGCTCCTTGCTACCAAAGCATTCATCCTTAACACTGATCCCCAGGTAAAAAAACCTGAGGTGATACTGCAGCTACTATACCACACTTGCAGTCTTGCAATTATGGCTGACACTGCTCCCAAAATGGAAAGCATGTTTAGAATTTTTTTAGAAAACAGAAAAAGCTCTGACAAAATATGTTCCATATTCATTTTTTCATGATAAATGTGCACTAAAAGCCTACCCAGTTCTCAAAATGGCAAAACACTATTAAAAATATGTTGTCTTCACATTGCCCCAGACAACAGGGAAGAGAAGAAGGAAAGAAATAAACCAAAAATGAAAAGTTACTAGTCATTAGCATTTCCATTTTAAACAATACAGTACAACAAAATTAGTATTTTTATTCTCAAAAAGACAATTTCCAAGGAGAAAAGTTTCAAAAGGGAAACCCAGTTACATCCCCTTCTTCCCAAGTCGGTTTTTGCCCTTTGCTCTCTCTAATATTCTACTGTAGCCTGTCCATCTTAAATTGTAATATGCCTACAGCAGAGATTTGCTTTGTCCTGACTGTCCCACAGACACAATGCTAAATATAAAAATATACAGCAATAACAGCTTGGTGGTCACATGTGTTGTGAAATGTCATCTCTTTGACTGAGACAGAGGGGACCAGAAATGAAAGATCATCATGGAAAGCAAAGCCCTGAGTCTAGGAAAACTGAAGGGCCAGTGTAGCTTGAAGTTATCAAACAATATGTTTTGGGTTGTTTTTTTTTTTTTTCAAATTTGTTTGCAAGCCAGAGGTATTCGCATTGTTTTGCATCATTAAATCAGACCTTTCAAAGCCAAAATAACTCGTAAAGGACTTAAAGGCCACAACTTTGTTTGATGAATTCTCATCAAAGAGAGCAAAGGTCAAAACCATACAGTTTGCTGTGCTGCTCTTGTTGCTTTTTTTGATGACAGAACTGTAAAGTCCTGTTGAATTTCATGACTGAATGAATACATAAGCTAATGTAATACTATATTCCAATGAAATACTATACACAGCTGAAAACAAAGTAAGTGCCAATGTCAAGCTCATCTCTGGCCTGCCTCCCCTCTGCTTCCTAAGAGGAGTCATTACCTAGTATTTATTTACAAGACTGGGAAAAAAAAATCTTAGAAAAATAAAGGCTTTGTGTTCAGATTTCAGGCATGAAATGGTGTCCCACTGTGTCATTTTGGATTTGCCATTTAAAGGCTTACAGTGTGTTTGCTTGAACAGTTTGTTTTTTCTGAGAGGAGGAATTTGGTTCTTTGGACTGTGACAGTCTCAGAAGGGTTGCTCAGACGTTTTTATTAATTAGTTAATATTTGTGTAATGCTTAAAGTATCAAGCGCTATATAAATGTTAAGTATGGAACTTGGTCCTACAATTAAATGGCAATTATAAACAATGGAAAAATCATATTTATGTATTTGCTAGGAATTTACATGGTATATTTGATAGCTTAGCAGAGAGCTCCTAATCTATCCAAAGCCATATAAAGTTTAGGAATATGGCCAACAGCCTATTTAAATAACAAAGCAAAAGTCATATTTTCCCATGTGTTTCCATGTTAGCTTTTAAGACTCCAATTAAAAGTAATTTAAGAACAGAACTTTCACATCTGATTTTCCCATGCAGTTGCCATCTACTAGACCTCTTACATGTGCAGAACACAGACTTGCCCCTGAAATCACATTAAATGTGCAAATTTAAAAAAAAAAAAGTGCACACATCCGCATTCGGCTTAAAACCTACAGCCTTGAAAGCTCCCAGCTCATCTGTTGACATTACAAAAGATAAAAGTACCAGAAAATGCTGAGTGCCTTGTTGCTTTTCCTTCTACATATGAATGTCAGACTGTTAATGAAAAGACTCTTAATGAATCAACACTCTCACAACAGTGTCACTAATGAACTACTGGTAGCTGGAAATGGAGACTAAAAATACTATGGCTCCCTTTAGTGCAGAGTTATCTTATCAATATGCTGTAGCCACAACTGTTAGGCTGAAAAATGCATTTGCTTAAGAAAATAACATCATGAGGCAGAACCACAGTAACAACAATACTTCTGTTGCCAGAACACACTTGTAGTTGGTGGGTGGCTTGTATAACTTGAGCACTTAATTAAGTGTATTTTTCCAATAAATACATTGTAGGACATAAATTTTTACTGATGGCTAAATATCTGCTAAGTAGCTACCCTGTCTCGTAGGCAACCAGGCTAGATTTTAATAACTTGCAGGACAAAGGAGCAACAGGCGCATAGAGTCTGGTGAGGATGTCAGCATTTCCATTATAAACCCCAATTCAGCGCTGGGGAGGATACTCTAATTTGAACATTAAAACATGCTGGGAATAGCTTTTATCTGGGAGTGATTTTCTATTTTTCTGATAAGTGCCATTTGCATCCATTTGGAAGAATCTTAAATGTACAGAGCTTGCAGGGGGAGGAAAAAACCCTTAAACAGAGAATAAAAAAAAAAAAAAAGAAGAAGAAAGCCCTAAACCAGAGTGGGCTTCAGGATTTAAACACAGTATTGAGCCTTTATTTTTGACTCAGAGAGGCTGATGCCAGTAACTGCGAAGCTGATCAAGGATGGGCCCAAGGTCACATGGGACCTTCAGGACACAGGTCTGTGACATATAATCTGGAGATGCTGATTGACAGTGATGCCATTATTCATTTGGGAAAAAAGAGGCACAATGTGCTACTCACAATGGTGGGAAAAGGTGGCCCTTTGGAAGCAGAAAATTAAATGAAATCCCCTGGTCAGTCTGTAAATCCTAAGGATATGATACTCTCTCTTTGGAGGAGTTTGTGTGTTAAGTTCCACTGTTGTAGGCACTTTCTAATTCCAGCTCCCCATAAATTTAAAACAGCCTTCACTTCCTTTCCTAAATATATTTGTAGGAGTTTTATATATATTCTGGATCAGCTATGAATCAGCCACTCCAAGTAAGAGCATTTCAGGTATGGATGAAAATGATTCTTATATATTCAGTAGCTGCATATATATATATTTTTAAGCTTGAAAAGTTGTAAAGTTGTTTGTAACAAAAGCTGGTTTATAACTAAACTACATTATTACTATGAACCAGGCCAATAATACATGTTTTAAAGCTATCTGGATACAAGTTTGCATTAGTGGCTTAGTCACCACCCACATCTGTAAAAAATAAAACAATAAAAAATAAAAAATGCATATAGGAACTGTTGTCAAAATTCACTCAGGCAGTTCCATTTTATACACAATTCATTTCCTATGTTTTAAATACTGAAATATTGATTTGTGTTGTCAAGGCATCCTAAACTTACATAGAAAATAGGCTTCAGAGATCTTACAGACTTTCAAATAGCTACAAAATAGAGCAGATAGAGTGGCTTCTATCCAGACATTCTTATTTTCAGCTTTCTTTTTTTTTTTTTTGGCTAACCTATACTTTTACAGTTTTCTACAGAGCCTTTGTTGTGCTGTCCCAGGCACTCTGTATTTCTTCGGACGTGAAGCAGATAGGAGTCACATTTGAAATTGTAAGGCCAAGGACTTACTTGTTACCCAATCTCCTGTGCTTGAAGAGGGCACGAGAAAGAACTATCCACAAAAAAAACAAGAAATGCTCTGCTACGGGACACAGCTTACAGACCTTGTAGTCAAAAATAAGGCCACTGACATATATAAAGGGTCCGGTCCTTTGTCCGTCACTAGAAAAAAACAGGGGACACAGCAAAAGAAGAACCAAAATTCAGAATTTTCTAAGTAATGTTTATCCAAAATTTCCTACTCTTACTTGAAAAGGCAGGAAAATGAGTGGAAACATTTTAAGTGGTAAGTCCATGCAGTCCTCAGCAACTCCATCCACTGCCTCCCTTCGAAGAAGACGAGCCCTTGCTGCTTCACAGGGGCGCTGACTACCTTCACAGCCTTTAGAGCCGCATGGTGGGGATAAGCAGCAGAACGCATGTGATGGCTCAGAAGGCATTATGTCTTTCTTTTCATATGCTGCTGAAGAACAGAGTCACATTATTCTCATTTCAGAGGAGAGAAGCTGAGGCACACAGACGGAGGGCTTGAATCAGCACCACAGACATTGGTGACAGTGGCCAGAAGAGTGGCAAGTACTCAGCAGGAATGTACCTCTGGAGGTCCATCCTCAGTCATCAGCCAAACCTGCTTTGCAGACTAAAAAGTAGAGATAGCCACTGGGGAGTAACATGCGTCTGGTTACAACTTTAATTTTGCCAGCCCTGTCTACAGCCATAGCGAGCAAATCTCCCCGAAACTCAGCTGCCAAGCGGAGGTTGTGATGAGCCTGTATGCCCATCTGAAGCTTGCCATTCAGCTACAAATCACACCATCTTCCCCAAAGCAGGCCTTGGTACACACAAACGCCAACTTGAGAAAAGGTTAAACACTTCCCCAGCTATTTGCTTAGTAATGAGAACTCTCAAATTATTTGGCCACATTTTTTGCAGAGTATTTCCTCCTCCTCTATTTTACTGGCAGCGATTGGTGGCCAATTATATCTTTCAACAGTGAACGGGAACACTGTTCACCACATCTACTTTCCCTATCAGCACTAAGATAAAAAAACTTATATATGTATAAAGGAGAAGAGAGTAAGTCCCATCAAAAATGACATGCTGGGATTTCAGGAGGATTCAGCTTCTCAAAATGAAACTTGAACAGCTGCTGGATGATATAACCTGAATAAAAGTAATTAAAAGAAAATGTGTTCTGCCCTCTTGTATCCTCCTGACTCATGCCTCATTTTCTACTTCAGGATTTAGGAAAGCAAATGTCTATTTCTGTGTCCATCACCAAAGCGACATCACAGCAAGTTAATTAGAACACATGACAGAGAGGCGCTATTTTTGCCTTCAAATAAAGATCTTTCTGTTGCATATGAATCTTTTTCTTTCTAAGCTTGTGAAATGAACTTCTTAGCTACCAGGAAAGGTTCTTCTCTCCCAAAGGTGTATGAAAATTATGCTTTTTCTACAGCTTGCATGCTTCAAGATTAGAGTTGCCAACTGTGCTGTATTAAAGAGGATACAGTCAGACTTGGCTGATCAAGCTTAATTTAGCCTTATGTTTGTGTTTCTAAAACAAGGTAAACAATTTTTTAGCATGTACATGCTTACTGACTTGCAAACAAGAAACATTCTTCCTTATCTGAATAAAAATGAAATCTACAAACTCACGACCTGTGTATTAATTATGATTTTTATATTCCAAAGTCTATTGCTTCATGGAGGGGCCTAAACACCACTATATATTTATATGCCCTGATAAAGAATATTCCAGGCATTTGTCACAGACAAAGGCTACTGAAGCTAGAAGCCATATTTCTCCCTCAATTTGGTGTCTGTGTCATCATGCAGAAACAGCAATTTGTATTATGAGGGGATTGCTCTCAACAATACAATCCAGGGCGCCCATCTAAAATGTTTGTTTCCCAAACTCCAACACTGTGTATCTAAAGCTAGATGCCCAAATGTATATTTGACATCTGAAACCTATAGGTGAAAACATTATTTAAAAGCAGATTACATTAATCATAGACCTTTACTATCCGAGCTCCTCTTTCACCGGTCTTTACTTACGTCTCCCTCCATCCTCAGAAAGAATGGCAAATGGCACCTGAGGAAACAGACCTTCCCCGTAGGTTAATAAAACACCTCGATCCATTGGGGGATTCATAGCAGACAAATAATCATCAGTAATTTATAAAAGGGAGTTGTGCATAGGAAGACACAGGTCAGGCTGCTTGTTAATATTTCTGTGGAGATAACAGCCCACACTACTCCATCAGTTAGCAACCAGAAGGACTCAGCTGTAGCTTTTATCCTACTGCTTTTCTCAAAGCCAAGCAGAAGTACTCAAAGGAGGCCTTGAACTGTGGCTCTGTTGTCTGCCTCTTGAAGTCTTAGAGACCCTAGACCAGAGACGAACACAAGCAAATGCACACCTTTCTCTGACCAGTGATGCAACAGCCTTCAAAAAACCCTTTCCAACTGGAAGACTACATTAAAAAATAAGGTCAGAGGTACAGTATATGGAGAAATGCTATTATAATGCATGACCAAATGAGGAGGAAAAACGAGCATTATGATGATTTTATGGACTTTCTGAATATATTCCTAAGTGTCATACAACTTTAACATTGCTCTGACAGGTTAATATGTGCAACTTTCCTCCAGGGGCTAAGATTAAGTTGCAAGAAATCTGAAGGGAAAAGCTTTGGCAATAAATGGTGAGAAATTTTTTGTAAGCATTCTTTCTCTATGGGAATACTCTGTTTAAGTAGAAGGAAAAAAAAATTGCAACATGTACATGATTAAAATCAGACTCACAATAGGCAAACTTTAATTATTATATTAGCAACGTTACGTACATCCCCAGTAATTTTCTGTTTTCTTTGCAAACGCAACATTGTTCAAACAAAACTCCAGCACCTGTGCACTCCATCTCCATGTGGCCACCGTCCAACTCACAGAGCATGTCCTACACCACGTGCAGCAGTAGCCCAGACCAATGAGGCATGGCCATGGTCAGGAGAAGAGGAGTTCAGGCAGCAGGGGCTGCAGGGAGATCCCAGTGAAAAGCACAAGACATGGATGGTATCTGAGCTCTCCTGAGGGCAAAAGGACCGTTTGCTCCAGTCCCTCCAAGCTGGGCAGTGCTGAGGCTGTTCCTGAGGGAAGTGAGCAATGGAAATGGTGAAAGGCAAGAAGCGGGCAATACCACAGCTGGTACAGAGCCGTAGTGATGGCAAGGACTCTATGAGCAAGGACCAGGGCTGAAAAGCAGGATGAGGAACCCAAACAGCCCACCATAAGAGTGGGGGGCAGAACCATGCCCACAATCACCCAAGGACCACTGGAGGTGGCAGCACAGGAGTCATCCAAGAAATCTGCTCCTTCAGAAAGCCGTCGTCACTGCTGTTGAACATGTCCAACTATTCTGAACCATTAGTGCCCAGGATAAGCTGCTTTCATCAGCTGAGGAGGCATATTTTCCAGGTTCTCCTAGTCAAGTCAGCTCACCTTTATTTCACTCTTTGATGTAAGGCCAGTGTGTTTTTAAGAGACATTTCTCAGAGTGAAGAGCAGTCATTTGGCACATGAAAGAGAGCAATGCAGCAACAATAAGAGACAGCAGAGCACAACATGTAGCAAGAGCGGTGGGAACACAAAGGCAGCAAAAACAGAAGGCACCTCAGAGTGTAGGACAGAAATCCATAGACAAGGACCCAAATAACGGGCCAGGAGATCCACTGGGGTCAGTGGAGGAAGTAATAGAGAAGGAAAAAAGCACAGCACTGCCAAAAAGAAAGCTGCTGAGCATCCGCTGTGTTGGGGAGGGAAAGGTGGGCTTGCAGGCAGCAAGGGCTTCAACCCCGTGCAAACAGCAGGGCAGCCCTTGCCCTTCATCGCAGCCCTGGGCTCGGGTGGTGGGTGATGACTCCGAGCTGAAGTGCTGTTGGGAGTGCATTTGTAATGTAGAATTTAGGTGAGAAAATAATGAAAAGCACAAGGAAAACATTTTAGTACCATTAATTAATTGGTTTCTATATTATATTTAAATTTCTTGGATGTTTTTTCTAAAGTCAATTAACTCAGCTTTATGTTTCTAGTAAATAAAAATCTCCATTTTGAAGCAGCCCTTTTTAAGTTGAGTGGAAGAGGAAATCAAATCCCTAATTCTGACCCTTACTCTGCAAATCACTGATTTTTTTTTTAATAGCGAGATTAAATGCACCGTTGTTGTTCTGCCAGCCCTTAACACAAATTAATGACTTAAATTACCTTTCATCTCACCTTATAAATTCTACCTTGAAGCAGCAGAAAGCCCAAGGGCTCTCGCATAACCAGATGAAGACAAGTTCACTACCTTGAATCCTTCCCATCTTGCCCCACTTTACATCAATTCTTTATAAGAAGAGATCTCCAGGGCTAACAAAGAAGCTGGGCATGCAGCAGAAGGTGCTGTGGGACTTTCGGAGGTAAAAGCCCATCTCGCGGTGACTCAGTGCACTCCATTAGTCCTAGGAAACACAGGGCACATCGAACGCGGCAGATGTGCCCTCACTTGCCAGGCTTCAGACAAACGCAATCAAATCTATTTTAATCATCTATGAAATGCAAATGCGTTCCACTTGCACACACGCAAGATCCATTGTCTTCCTCACTGAAGCATACCACAATGCCAATTAAATGTCGTTGCTAACTTAATAGGTGTTCTGATTGCCTATGGGAAATTATCTTCACTTTTTTTTTATTGGTACTATTATTATTATTATTTCACATCATGAAGAGTTTTAAATGTTTTAATAATTGTGTTAGGGTTTGCTTGTGTTCTTCCCTTTTTCAGCTTTGTGGTCAACACCCATCCAGACTGCGCAGTGAAACTCATGTTTACACTCGGAGGAGCAACTCTGTGTAATTCCGAGTATTAAAAATACCCTTCCCAACTTCTTCTAAACGGGCCCTACGCAGATGTGGCAGTTGCATTAATCTGCTGGCAATTGCTCACACACGCAGACTCCCATGCACGCACACAGCCCCTTTGTTATTCTGCTCGAAACGGCCAGGCAGCTGTAAAGATGTTTATTCTCAGCCCCACATGAAAAATGTTTGCAGTATGTATGTAGCCTACAAAGTCAAGAATGATAAGCATTTAAATCAGACTGGCCATGCAAAGTCAATATTTCGATATCAGAGGAATTGATTCTTGATCTAGTGCCAGCACTGTGTACTCAATGTACTGCAGAAAAATCCTCGCCTAGCCTTCCTGCCAGCACACTGTTAGGGATGACAAGCATGCAGTTATCTGATAGAGCAGATATTTGTTCCAAAAGACGATTTTCATTTCAAAGACAAAACATGAAAAGAGCTTACTTGTGGGGAAACCAAATACTGTATTCTCCTCTTGATAAATCAAGCTTTAGAGAAATAAAGCCAAAGAGAGCAGGATTCTGAAAAGAACTTCTGTAGCTCTTTTCATGCTTTTTCAGCTACTCAGCTGGCTTAACTTTGCCAACTAATAATCTTGTGTTTTCCTACAATGTGTTGAGAAAGAGTTTATTTGCAAATAATTATTTAGTGATAAGGATGCATGTCTGTTTGCTTTTAAACAGACCCTACAAAGCTAATTAGGGGGTTTATGGTAGAACACAGGGTTCTATATGGTTTATACCTTAAGCTGCTAATTATGGGATTTTCAAAAGCATCTTTCTTTCCTTTTCAGAGGAGTAATACAGTATTACCCAACAATAAAAGCCCTGTTTCAGTGGAAAAGGTGAAATTTCTTTATGTCTCATCCTTGTCGGCCCTCCTCATCAGTGGATTTACATGGAAGTAACCAAGTATGAGTAATAACAGGTGGGAGAGCGAAGCATCTTCATACCTTTCGAGACCCAAAGACTCACACAATAGTCCTTTCATACTCTGCAAAGACATCTTTACTATTTGGACACAGACCTCCAGATACACTGTCTAATTGCAGTTAGCAAGCAGCACGCCCTTGACACAACACAGAATAAATATAACCTGCCTTTTCAAGTGTGTCACTGTGCTCAAAGCTTACTTTAAGTCTTCACACTACTAACCAGACCTTATACAAAGAAACTTAACCATGTTTGTACCTGCAAAACTAAATAGTATCACATTTAATGCTACTTTATTTTAGGACAACATCAAGAGGGCTTGATATCAAACTGCTAGCACCCAACTACGTTAACTAAGGGCCCACCTCACTCAGTGCTCTTCCTCGGGGCATAATAAATAATTACCTGCATGCTTTATTTCACTTGCAGTCTTTTATACAAGCGCAAACATGGAGCGTCTGTCCAGTTTCTAAGAGGAGAAGTAAAGGCTAGACTGTAGAGAAAATTAATAAGAAGCGCATCAGAACTTTACTGGGATGCAGCCCAATTAAATTCAATACACACATCCACCATGGAGGCCATTAATAAGCTGCTAACAATTTCTCTATGTCCCTGCTGGGCTTTATACAAAATTATGCCCCTGTAATGAACTCTGCAGGCTTTACAGGTGGGATTTTTAGAAGTGTTCAACACTGACCCAGCTCTGCTCCCCTTGAACTCAGCAGGAATTTTAACCACCAGCTTTAGGGGGGAGGTAGGGAAAGGTCAGCCTCAAATGCTTTCCAAAATCCCACCCTGCCAATCTGCTTAAGCCCTGCGCAACTCTGTGGGGAGAGAAGTTTTTTTGGGTTTATTGCACAGAGTAAGGAGAGTTTGTATACAATGAACATCAGATTATGTGCTGCAGAAGCACGGAATATTTTTGCATTGTTTATCTATCAAAAGAGTGAACCTTCAAAACAGTACATAAGCCTACACGAATAAACAAATCTTTCCTACCCAGGGAGGGTAACTTTGTGCTCACGTGTATAGTCTAGAGACCCAAAATACAGCTATTGATCTAGTCCCTTAAACAGAAAAAATATCAAAAGCCAGAGTTGTATGCAAGACTAATAGGCTGAAAAAATGCAAAGTGAACAGCAAAAAGGTCCTGAAATTTTAAAACCTGCTTGTGAGGATCAAACTCTCTGACAGACTGTGGGAACACAAAGCAAGTAATAGCAGCCCTACTAGTAGGCTGTTGATTCAGGCTTCAAATTAATTATAAATTCATAATTAATTATGAAGTGCTACCCCTTGCTCTGCTTTCCTGTGGCCTGAGGAAGAGACAGATTCTCAAAAGCTCAGAGCCAATTTCTGTTTTATTTTTAGCCAGTCAATCTCACAAAAGGTCTTACCTACAACTTGGGGACTTGCTCTTTTATATTCCATCCATGTATAGGCTAATCAGCTGGTGCAGTGATCTGTGACACTTAAATAGGAAAGATGCATATAAAAAGCAAAGGCAGAGCAGAAGGGACCCAAATACTCTGCCAGGGCCATTGCAAGGGCAAAGCAAGAAGGGTGTCCACATCCCATGGCATCCCATGGAGGGAGGTGCCAAAGAGGGACAAAGGTCTGGCAACCACAAGCAGCTCCTGCTGCTGTTGTGCCCCAAGGAGTGGGAGCAGTCCGTGCCCATGGATGGAGGAGGACATGACAGGGATCTGTGGGGTGGGAAACACCCGGGCAGCAGGGTGTCATGCAGGGATGGGTGCTCGTGACCTTCTCCTTTCTCCCAGCAGCGTTCACCTTATAGCATGGAAGTGAAGGATTCTTTTCCTCCACAGCACAAATCTGGTGCCAGGTCAAGGATCAACAATGGGCCAAAAGCCACAACTGGCCAGGTCCTTACACCACAGCCCAGACAGCACATCCCCTCTCACACATCTCCTCCAGCTAAGCTCGAAAGGGACTTGGATACCAGCTCTGGCAGGGTCAAGACAAGGAAATGGCATGGCAGGAAGCACAGAGGTCACTTAGCTGTGGCCGTCTCTCACGTGGTCTCACTGCACAGGGTGAGCAGGTGGGGAGAGGAGCAGGGACTTTCCCCTGCCAGTCTGTGCAAAGCAGTAGTCCTCGGGCTGTCGATCCCTGCACAAGGCAGGGATCCTGTGGGTTTGGCTGGGGCTTCTTCACAGGGTCAGAAAGAGACTTCTACAGCCCATGCCTGGTGTGGTTTTCTGCCTTGTTTTACCAGACCTGTAGCAAGACCTAGTAGCCCTTGCAGAGCTGTCATCTCCTAAAACCAAAGCCAGCCTAACTATGGGGGCTGCTCTGAATTCTCCCAGCTGCACTGCTTGCACCACAGTTCCAACATCAGGGCTCACCCTCAGAGCTGAACCATCACAGGATGCTTGTGGCTCTCCCGTCCTCACTCAGCCACCAAAATAGCAATGGCAAAGCTCCTTTTGTTTCTCTCTGCTGAGTTTCTAGCTCTATGCGTTTAAGAGGGATCCATGTTAGTCTGCTTTTTGTACGTTTATTTATTTTCTATTCATTCCACTAGGGCACATTTCACTATGAAGCAGTATCTGGGAGGAAAAAGAGTGGTAAATGCAGCTCAGCAGATTGAAACGATCTTTTGTTTCAGACATTGTTGAAGGATGGAGTGGTTACAGCAGAGCTTTTGCTTACAATTACAAAATCAACATACAGTAGGTAATTAACCTTAAAAACTTTTAGTGTCCAGAAACATTGATCTTTAATCCATTATGTTTGTTCGTTCCAGGACTGAGAAGCCTTAAATAAACTGTTCTGTGAATCAGCAGCCTTTTGGTAGATGGCAGGAAACAAAAAAGGAGTAACTCTGAAGAAGGATAAAGTGGTTTGAGGAACTAACAGGGCTGAGTCTAAAGAAAGGGGTATTCATTTGCTAGGTTTGCCATCACTTTCCTGCGTAATCTCAGGCAAATCACTTACTTATCTTTTTTTAATTTTCTAGTTAAAAAGGAATATATGGAACCTCTCACGCTTGTCTGGTCTTCAGAGTAGAAACTGTCTCTAAACATATGTATGTACGGCACTAACTGCAACACAGTCCTGGTCCTGATTGGAGCCAGTAGCTGTTATCATAATAACAATCAGTAAATAAATCGTGATACGTAAGAAAGGCATTTGGCCTGAACCCAACAGCACGTGACCAAAAGATGGCAATATTCAAAACAGAGGACTGATACAAGCATGCTTGTGGGTCATACATTTTGCAGTTCCCCCAGGTTACCCCCACCTCCTTCTGTCAGCGATATGAAACCTCCACAACCGGCTGAAATCACCTTCTGAGCCAGGAGTAGGAGTAGGTAATTTAGTTTCCATGGTAATGCAGTTCTGGACCATTCTTAAGCAGAAGCTGCCAAGTATGACAAATGGTAGGTGCTGATTTTTTTATGTGAACAGCTATTCACTATGAATTGAAATGAGATTGCCAAATTCGCTTTCCTTGGGACTGGAGCTAGGGTCAAAAGCTATTGTTACATTCAAGCCATAGTCCAAAACTAGCACTTAAGCCACCCATCTCCAGCTGCAATATAGAATTTTTTAAGTCATAGAATAAAAATGAATGACTCAATATCAGAGTTGTCAAATAGATGAGACAGATTTACATCAAGCAATTCTAAAATGCTCTGTAGCCATGAATTAAAGGAAACATATGACAAATGACTCCTATTCATTCCCTCGTGGGGAAGAAATTCTGTTTTAAACATTGCTGACTGTTGTGCAGTTCCTATTATATATATGTATATATGAAACCTGCATTGGCATAAATACATGAAATAGTAAGGGCTTGAATTCAGCTACTTTTCTTCAATGAGCCATCACTGTATAATAAACCATGGTAGGTTATGCACTCTGCTAATCTCCCCAAACAGTATGTAATTGGTCTTGGAAAAATGCTGTAATACAGCAATTAGTAACACAACAAATAAAAGAGGAAAAGGCCCTTTTATTTTAGCCTTGTTTTCCTTCAGAATGAAGCAGTAGGAAGACAGGTTGCCAAATCAACTGATATTTACCACCATCTCTGCATAAAAGCAGCCCAAAAAGCAACTCAGTTTTTCCCAGGCTGGGAAAATTGGAGGAGAAGGGTCCCGTCAGTCCCCACTCAGCTGCGGGTAGATTAGCCGGGTGCTGCTGGGCTGCCCGCAGCAGCTGCATGGCAGCTGCCAGCTGGGGCCGGATGGGCTCCCCAACAACTCTCCCCATTTGCAATGTTACCTTTGACATATACAAAGAAGAGAACAAGACGTTTTGAGTGTTGGAGGAAAAAAGAGAGAAATTCCCAACTCATTCAGTCCTGGAAAGAGAAGAAACACAACTGAAAAGCATCACAACAAAACAACATTTTCTGCCTTTACAGCACCTTTCTTCACCCTGGAAATACTCAAAGCATTTTGTAAACGTTCATTAAACTACCCAGTATTGATGTGCATTAAAAGAGTAGTTCTCTCTGACATACCCTATTCCCTGTTTCTTCTCTGTGAAACGCCTGGAACAAAGGGCACTCAGGCATTGCTTGGATTTTTAGGCATTTACACAACATAGTTGATAGCAGCTGGAATTGAGACATGGGCAGGTGAATGGACGTGTTCGGAGTGATACTGCGAGTGGCTTGCAGAGGCAGAAACAGAAACCCTGGGTGTGAAAGGGGCGCAGCAGCTCCTCTGACCCACCCCAGAGCAGACGTGGGCTCTGCACACACACTTGAGCCTGTTAAACCCCCTCTGGAACCTGGCCCCCACACCGTGGTCCCCAAAGCCTGCCCAGACCTTCGCACACTGCTGCCCGTGCCCCGCGACGGCTGCCCGGGTGCTGCAGTGGGATGCCGAAGCAGTGCGAGCGGCGGCGGAGACACTTGAGCACTCATTTCCGACTCTCAGAAAGCAACAGCAGATCTCACGGGGGACCTGCATCCTAACGCGGTGGAGTGGAGACATCTGTTATGAGCTCTAATTAGTACCTATTCCCCAAAAGCAGGCTGTCATTCTCAGCCACAGGATAGCTAGCCGTGAAGGGGGGATTGCTTTGTCCTTGAAGTGCTAGCGGGATGGGTGGTGGCTTTGGGTCTGCTGCAAAACCCAGGCAACTTCCTTAGGGATCGCCCTGGCCAGAGGTGGCCAAAATTTAAGGGAGATAATATCAATTCAGAGCACTTTGCTACTGTTATTTAGCAACTAATCTCTGCAAAGAACGGCAAGTTTTTTGCTAGCTGGCTCAGCACCAGACACCTGCGAGTACTGCAGAAATGGACAGCTAGGAGGCAAGAAATAGTGTGGGTTACATCGCTGGCAGGGAGTTTAACTAACATACCTGAACTAATAACAGATATTAAGAGACAGGGCTTCCCAAATTGCACTGGGGCCACTGCTGGTTCTCATGTCTCCTGCAAGGGATGCCTGCACCTGTTAGTCACTGGCATACTGGGTAATTACTAGGCAAGTCTTCACCTCCAGGTAATGCATATTGATACAGAGGGGTGTGCAATCTGTAGTTTAGTGCTTTTCAAAAGTGGTGACTTTGTCCTAGTGTTATGGTTAGAAGCAGGATGTCTGTGTCCCTGCATACTTCAGACATATTCTGTAATGCTGAACAGGTAACTGGTGAAAGCACTTGCAGCCCACCATGTAATTCCTTCCCTGCACACAAAGAGGAAGTATTTGTCACCTGCTGACAAATAGCACTTCAGAAAGTCAGGAGAATTTGTAAGATGGTGAGCAGACACTGAAAATCTTCTTTGTCCGGGAACCTTATTGACTATCGTAAGTTTCTCCTCTATGAAAAGCTCTTACAACTTCATCCACTGTATCTCCACTGCCTCACCTACACAGTTCTGCAAGAAAGAGAGAACAGTAGGAAGCTGCATGCTTTTTTTCTTAAAGGACTTTTCATTTAACTTAGCCTCTGGGCTTTATAACGCAGCCTGCCTGGGACAACGCATTAATAGTCTCATTTTACCAGTGTGACAGAATGACAAAGAACCCAGTATGTGCTGAAATATGCACTCCCCTTGTTAAGCCTGTAATCCCAGCTTTGATTTTTTTTGTTTAAATAATCAGCACAAACCTAGTGAGAATAAATCAGAAATTGCACACTTAATTTTGTCTTCTGCTTGGCTTCCATCTTTAATCAGAGACTGAAGAGGATGGGCTGAGGGAAGCGCATGGCTTCCTCCCTCTGATGATGTTAAAAGCCAGTTTTTCATACACAGTAGCCTCCACGGTAATTATTTTCTTGGTCATAACCACAGAATCCCTCCTGCCTTCCCTGTAATTTCCTCCAGAAGGGCACCAAAAGCACAGACTCATGTCCCTAATTCAGGCTGATGCTGCTGTCATTCTGCTCCAAAGCTTCTCTGTCACCTGCTGTCACCTTTCCTCCAGCTGCAAACAGATCCTCAAGTTACAGCCCAAAAACGGGTGACCCAGCTATGAGACCTGTTGCTGAGGGGTTTCAGCGCCCTCATCCACAGCAGCATCACCACCAGGGATCTCCTCTGCCACCATCCTCCAACCCAGCGGTCACTGTGCCCTTGCTCAGTTGCCTGACACTCACCTTGGCGACGCTGCCACCGCTGTGGCTGTGGGCACCCGGTCAAGCTCTCCCGTTCCTTTGGCAGAGCTTCAAAGAGTTGCGAGACTGCAGCTGCCATTTCCCATTCTTTGATTTTTAGAATCTGTTTGCTAACTTTTTAATGAGCTTGTGATGCTGATCACACAGTCCCCACCTTCTCTGACTCTGCAGGACGCCAGCAGACAGACAGAGGGTCACAGCCCCGGTGGTGGCTAATCGACACCTTTGTGAAACCCTCTGGCCAGCTCACAGCACCCTGATTGAGTGTGCTGGGGCTGAGGTGAACCAATTACTATAAAAATGGGAGAGATGTGTGGAAAGAAGGATTAAAGGCCGAACAGTGCACATCTTTAGTGCAGAGAGGAGCAGAAAGGGTGGAAAAGGCAGACTCAGAGGACTGAGGGGCTGTAAAATCTGATCATTCTTCTGCTTCAAGGACAGGTAAGGAACTGCAACCAACACCAGTCTGAGCAAGCAAGCTTGCCTTCAAAGTGTGTATAAGCTTATCTCCCTGCTAAGGTCAACAGAAAATTCCCATTGATCTCATGAGGGCTTGGATTTTCAATTAGTGCAAGGCTACTGGACTTTATGTGCAATTATGCAGCATTTGTAATTATTAATTTATCTCTTCTCTGACTTCCACTTGACTTCTGAAAGGAGATAATATATTATATCACTGCTTAAGACTGAATGTATACTTGTACTTACTTTAAAGCACTATTCTCAGTGATAAAAGCCCATGAACTGACATAGTATACTCTTATGGGCCAGTTTAAGAAGCAGCATGAAAATAATCTTATTGGTTGCTTTTAAAAATGAACTGTGAGTCTGCATGCTTGAATCTAGTTACTGTACCATTTTACTTATTGTCGACTTAAAACCTTTTTCTTGTGTTAATGTGTAACCGTAACAAGCTTTCTGAAGACAAGATGCTGAGAGTTGTTTTTTCCATTCTTCTGAAGATTTTGTTTTACAAGCAAGATTCAAATAACCTGCACCTGCTGTTTCAAGAGCCCTGAGAAGTTGCAAAACTCCCTGGTGTGTCTCAACAAGTTGCTTTTACAGTGCTGTTGAATATTGAGAAATTATTTGTTCATCTCTTCCTCCCATTTTCTTTTGAACCCATATGAAGAAAGTCTATTAAACTCAACTAAAAGTCACCACTTGTGCATTCAGAGTCACAGAAGTCACTGGGTGTAACAATGAAGTACAAACTGTTCTAGCATAGAAAGCTGCATACAGAGCTACAAGCGAACAGTTTTCTTCCCCTCTGCAATATATTCCTTGATGCCAGTTACAGAAACAAGGGAGGTACAGAGGCTCCTTGGAAATCAGTGTGGCTCCAAAAGCGGTATTACTAGAAGTTTATTGGAATGTGTAATATTTTCAAAGTTACTTGAGGAAGTAGCTAGGCACAAAAAGCATTCCTCCCTCCAGCGTACCAGTCATGGAGGCTGGAGGTAGCCAGGAAGGGAGGTGCAGGCTTGGGACAGGAGGAGGAGTTGGAAGGAAAGGCAAGGGCTGGTGATGAGCCAAGCGATAAGCCATGCTGGCAGCACATTTGGCACTGCTGATAAGCTGAGCCAAGGAGAGATGGAGATCAGCATCGCCAGGAGGCTGGGAGGTGAAGTTCAGATACGAGTCTGAGTCAGAGCTGCTTCACAGGGTGAGCACGGACACAGCTTTGGCAGCAGCGTTTTGGATCACTTCAAGGAAAAAACTGTGAGAAACTGGAAAGGCCAGGTAAGAGTAGTCTGCAGTAGTCAAGATGAAGAGTGGTCTTGGCCATAAGTATGAGAAGAGGGACCAATCTCTGAGACCACTTGCAGAAAGCCCCTTCAGCCTTGAGCAGTCACCCAAGTGTACAGAGAAGGAAGAGAAGGTGTTAGAGCATGAAAAACTGAAAAGGAGATGGTAATTTATTCAATTAAAAAACTGGTCTCTCTGCAGCATTACTCAAACAGGTATTAAGCACTACAGAAACATGAACCATTACCTCTTTTTTTATAGATGGGACCTTCATGCATAGAAAGATGAAACAATTTCCCCAAAGTTACCCAGCAGATCAGTGGTAAAGCCGACAAATGAGCTCATGGATCCCAAATCCCAGTCCTATCCAGGATCTGAACCTTGTTCTTCATTTGCAATTAGTTTAATAAAGGAAAAAAACTCTGCAAGTTGCTTGTAATTGTCCAAAAATCATTCATACTATTGTCTTTAACTGATGAGCTTTTCTCCTACCCTTTGTTTACACCAGTTATTTGCTAGTGATAATTTGTGGTGTGAGGAGTCAGTACTACAGTGTTGTTTTTCTTGATACTCTGACTGGGTGCCAAGTTTCTTGAGAAGTCAGGAGATAAAAAAGAATGTATGTTCCCTGTATACATCTGAATGAAATCTGTGTTCTACACAGGTGCTTTTGACCAGTAATCAGAAAGCACATATAGTTGTGAGCCAAACGCTCAAAATCCAACGATTACTTGAGATGCCTATTTTGCTATGTTTAGACTATTAGGCTGAAAGATGAAGACAAAGGAAGAGGCTGTTCATGTACTGTGATGGAGAAAATGGAAAGTAGCTGGCAATCGCTCCAAAATACACAGAGCTTTTTCTTGTGTTGTGCTGGAGTATGCAGGCTCTTGAGCAACGGCCCTACAGTGTAAATAGCCACTTTAAAAGGATGTATCTTGAAACTAGTGCACAACCTATGCTGTGCAAGAAAGCAGTTATTTAGGGGTAAAAAAAAATAAGAAAACTTATCACAACATCACACAGCAAGTGAAAGAGCAGACTGGGGACTCCATTCTGCCAACTAAACACAGCTACCTCCTGCCATGTGAAATGCCCTACAGTATCCTCCATGCCATCCCAGCCGCCTCTCCGTGAAGGTGTAGCTCCTCTCAGGGGTTCCCTGCTTTCCATGTATATGATGCCTTGCATCACATTCGGCACTTTAAAGGCCTGATCCAAAGCCCATTGATTTCATCCCAGTGTCCTGAATTAGGGCCATAATGAGTACATTCATACATTCCTTCTTTGCTTCACCCTGAACTTCATGCATGCTCTGCCCTCCAGCCAGCCTAGGAATTACAAACTGCTGCCTGTAACATTAATATTTTGTCCACAAATGAATGTGATCTGTCTTCATTGTCTCCCCAGAAAAAGTTTTGATACTTCCATTTCTTCTGCAAACAAAATCAACACATAATTTATGTTTGTGAGCAAAGTGATTTTATGGTATTTCTCTTTGCTGACAGAATGATTGGAATAAAATTACATTCTGTTGACAAAAAATGTGATGAAATGTCATTTGTGAACATTATGAACAAAAGAGCTTGACAAAACACAGTTTGCCAATAGGATGTAGTAAAGGTTTTAACAAAATTAATTCTGTCTGTCTGCTATTTGTCCTAGGAATGACATGTGAAGTTTTTCAAAACCCACCATGTCAAAATAAAAAGTAAAAAATTCACCTGTAAAAGGAGTAAACACTGCCTTTACAGAAGCCATTCCTTCTAGTCTTTTAAGCCATATTGCTCTAGGTCACCTCTGTTTTTCCAGAATTCTGTAACTTCAGATAGAGATATGCTGGATTCACATGTTTCAGTAAGTGTCCATCCTATACACCACCATTAATTAACAGTCCTAGGCTTTCACATTTTTCTGGATTTTTGGTAAATTGATAAATGAGAGAAAACTTCCTGATTTTCAGACATATTAGCTATGTTTAAAGATAACAGTGTTTGTTCCTGGAAGGCATCAAGCCTCTGACAGCAGCATCAGTACTCACATAATTTAATTCCTTCAGAGCCTAAGCAACAGTCTGACAGAATATGGAAAACGTGTGCCAAGCTATTTTCTCTTTGAACTCTGATGCCTGACGTCTTTACATGGACATGAGCTCATATGAGGATGGACAGAAAGGGAGGGGAATCTCTCTTTGGTGGGCTCAAGTGAATGAGCTTAGACAGGGCTGATTTACCCTTGATGGCAGAGGGCCTTCGGGTTAAAAGAAATTTGATGGCTCTACAGAGAGTAAAAGCACAAGGCCCAGAACAAAGGGAATGGAGTTAATTATAGGAAGAAGTCACCATCATGAAATGGTTGAGCACAAAGCAAAAAAAGAGCTGCTAAGAAAGGTTAAAGTGCAAAAGAACAAAAAGCAAAGGTCAAATAAAATTATACAAGCATCAACACATTAACAATAAATAGAAGAAAAAACAAAAATCGCAGCATAAACAGAGCCGGCTGCCTTGCATCCTTCCCTTTTTGCCGATCTGTCATTAGGCCCAAAGACTATGAACCGGACCCGCACAAGTGACTGCTTCTAGGCAGGGTGATGGTGAAAAGGATGAGCTTCTCTACAGAGCCTCCATGGGGAACTGGCTCAAGGGACAGACTTGGCCTGGCTGACCCTTGGGCTCTGCCCACGAGGCTGCAAGTGCTCCCAGGGCTCCAGCAGGTTGTGAGAGAGAAGCCGTCTTTCCCTCCAGACACATGAAAATGAAAGAAAAACATTATAATCCCACCAGCACTGAGAGAATTCAGTCTGATATTCTATCGCGCTGTGAGGGATACTGCCCCCAGCGAAAGCACTGGTGGGATTTTGGCCATACCCTGCAGCCCATCAGCTATCCAGGGTGCAAAGCACCCTTACATCCGTTAAATCCCCCTGTGGCTAAGTGAGGAGGTACAGCAATGATACAGAAAGTGTCTGGTTAGATCCTCCAATGAAGACACACTTTCAAGTGTTCACAAGTTTGAGCTTTTCAAGTCACTGAGGCTTCGCACAGCCAGAAGGACTGCAGACCTGAGTCCTGAACTTTAATGCCAGTGGGCTAAAAAGATCTGTGAGCTTTTGGGCCAATAAAGACCTTGTTAGACTTGCTTCTAGCACTCCAAGGCTGTGTAAATGATGTTTAACTCAAGCCTGTATGGGTTAAAGGTCTGGTGGAGACCCATCTCTGTATGGATTGGCCAGTCTCTGTACAAATATTAACAGAAAAGCAGTGATATAAATTTACATTCATCAGTAAATGCCTCTTAGAGCTAAAAATACAATTAATTGCACTGCTTGCACTAAGGTTTTTGTTCTTTTCTCCCCTCCCTCTTCCCCCCCGCTGGTGAGGGAGAAGAAGGGAGCTGATGTGGTAAATGGTTTTTCCCCTGATTTTTCCCTTACAAAAGAATAAATGAGATGAAAAGGTAAGAAATGTTCAAACGTAATCAACACACACATACATTCTAAAGAAAATAGCAAATTAAATGCAAAGCCTATGCTAATGCATCATCCAGGTTGAGATTTTAATTGCAAAAAGTCA
The DNA here is from genome assembly GCF_034619465.1 of Leptosomus discolor. Classification (NCBI taxonomy): domain Eukaryota; kingdom Metazoa; phylum Chordata; class Aves; order Leptosomiformes; family Leptosomidae; genus Leptosomus; species Leptosomus discolor. The sequence goes on along the minus strand of NC_141394.1, from coordinate 67,115,822 downwards.
GGAAATGTAAAGTTATGGTTCTCGCAGTAATCATCACTCAGCCCCTTGAACACAGTTAGGATTTGTATTCCAGGCAGTGTGCAGCATTAACTCGAACACCAGCGTATATATGTGTTCTCTGCCTTCATTACAGTTGCTGGGGGAACCATAATTCTGCATTTGCTGACTTTTGCTCAATTAATTTTTTTTCCTTATTGCTGTGCTATGAGGTTCTTGCATTTAATTTCGCTGTATTAAAAAAAAAACCATGTAAAACAATGAAAAGAAACTGGAACTTTCCATTGCATGTTAAAATTAGGAGACAACCCATTCTGTCTGTGCCTCCTAAGGCTCATGTAGGACCATGCAATCATTTTAGAGCACAGGTACATGGATAATAATAGTGATAGTAGTAATAATTAATAATGACAACAACAACAACAATAAATGCTTACACCAGTAGCTTCACCTCATTGTTAAGTGAGTGCAAAAAGATCAGGAAATTGGCATGCTGTGGACAAGGGCTTTTTTCAACCCACTGTGACAATTGTACTTACATTACGCTTCTTTGCAGTGAAGGTAATGCTGAGGTCCCATCCTGGGCAGACAACAGTGAGCTTGTTCCTACTAAGCTTATCTCAGAAGCGTTTCACCACTAAAGCAAATTTTGTGCTCGTACAACCTGCTCAGCACTTCATTACTGCTGAGGATACTTTTGTCTGTAAACCTCAAACAACATGTTTGTAGTGGGATATGCCTTCCTGGAGCTCTGCCTGGGAGCAGCCATAAGAGTAATTAATTCTAGCAGTCTCATAAATTAGTCAGAAAACAATGCTTAGCATAGGTATTTTCCTACTCTGAGACAAAGGAGTCATCAATCTCAGCTTCACCTCTGTATGTTTGAAAGTACGCCTGCAGACTGACACTAAGTAAGCTTCACTAGCATTAGTGACATGGTCATCTTCGTGCTAGCAGAGCCCCGAACCCATTACGATCTGTCCTTCCCACCTCTCTTCCTCCTCTGGATGACAGGGTGGCTTCTGCAGTGTGCCCATGAGGATGCACTGGATGCTTCAAGGTCAGATTTCCAAAGTGGCTGAAGGATGTGAAGATGAATACAAGCTCACTCAGATCCTAAATAATTGAGCACTTGTGCAAATCCCACTAATCCCACCTTTCTGTTTCAACTCATATGCATATAAAATCTATTCCTAGGAAAAGCCATCCTCTAGTAGTCACCATTCTTATGCAAACTGTCACGCCAAGGGTTCCCTTTTTCTTATAGCAGTGGGTCTGCAGGTCAGGCAAATTCATTAACCCCAGCTAGAACAGCCATCACCCAGAAGCTGCATACGTCTAAGTATCCTGAGCTGAGAAGATATCAGTATTGTCTCTGATTGATAATATCTTGGCACTTTCTTCCTAAAATTATTCCATATTTTACAGCTTTATTTTAGCTACAGCGCAAATAGGAAACATAGGTGCCTCCTGCCCTCTGTAAAGTCTCTTACAAACTCTCCTCTCACCATAGAAAGAGTGGGGTTTGTGCTGTTAGACCAACATAGCCACAGGTGAGTCCTGGCCTCTAATTTATAAAAAAGTTATCAGATCTACAGGGTCTGGACCACATGCTATGTTTGTTGCGGATAAATATATTTTTTTACCTTGTAAGTACATGAAATCTTTTCTAAGCATAGCTCTCAGTTGGGCTTGCCAAAAAAAGGCAGAGTCACAAATTTCTCACTGAAAAAACTGCATTTGTCAAAAATGTAAGCAAATCTTGGCAGAAATTTTATGTACTTTTTCCAATATCTATCCCCCCTCAAAAAAAAGCCAACCAACCAAACAAAAAAATTAAAACCTACCACTTTTTGCTGTTCAGATCTTTCTTCCTTTCTCTTTTGACTTCTTCCATTTTAAAGAAAAGGGAACTAGAATTGCTAAGAAGGGAGAGAAAGAAAATTCCCATGGATTTTTTAAAATCCAAGTTTGGGTTTTTTTCATCCTTCCCTGAAATACGTTTATTTGGTTGAACTGTAAGCCTGTAAGTCAACCCGTTCTTTGGACTTTGAATGAAAAGAGCACATCCAGCCAGAGGTAAGCATCCAAGGTACCTGGCAGAAAACAGCATCAGACAGAACAGATGGCAGCTCCTGACCAAGCCAGAGAGAAGAAATGGTCTTGCCAAAAGTGCAAAGAGTTCATTCAGGTCTGTTTAATACTTTGTGCCAATCTCCCAAACCATAGTTGGAAGAGTCCTAACTCTCTGCAAAGTCATGTCAAGTGGCCTGTAGCTGATCTGCAGCATTGTACTGCTCATTCTACATATTCAATTAAAAGCATGATGGTCCCATAGTGAAATACATTGACAGAGGTCCACTGATCTAGAAGATGTAGGAATCATTGCTTTCAGGGGTATGCAAATAAGACAGTGAGGCATGAAAATAGGTCTAACGTAGGTCATGAAGAGAAATGCTGTTTAGTGGTCCTGCAGACTTTAGACATAGTGTCACGAAGAGCTCATTTCAGCAGTAACCAGCTACAGAGGACCCAGGGCAGTTCCATCATAGAAATGGACAAGTGCCACCTTCCAGCTCTCTGTACCGAGGAAAGGGTCTGAATTAGCTGAAACATGCCACCAAGTAGAAAATCTAGGTCAAAAGTGGAGGTGAGCAAGCAGGATTTTGGTATGTCTTACCGGAACCACCTCTTATAAATACCCATGGTCATTAGACAGGACCACTAACAGCCTTAGGACTACTAAAGAGGAGATTACGGAAATCAATATTAGGTGCTACCTGAAGTATGGTGCTCGTTTAGTGCTTTGTAGCTCAAAAGAAGGAGGCAGAATAAAGGAAATTAAGAGCCCAGAGGTGTGAGATGGATGGGGAGAGGAGGCTATATGCAGGGTGGTCACTCAGGCTGGGTGGAACCAGGAGGAGGCAAATGCCAGGGGGCATGAGGGACCTACAATGAATGGATGGGTGAGGGCAGCAACCAAGTTCTGTTTTATCTTCTTAGGACAGGAGAAGATCTTTACCAAAAGCAAATGGAAGTCACCAGTCTTTAACAGTGACTCCACGAATAGTGACTCCACGAACACTCACAACTGGTCTCTAGAAAGGTTCCCCAAAAGATGAGGTATATGGGTAATATACTTACACATTAAGAGGGGGAAAGACATAGAATACACTAGCCAGCTCCTTCAGCAACTGCCTTATGAATATATTGTCTCTCTTGCTACTCATGGTACTATTTTTATAAAAAATGGACTGTCCAAGAGCAGGCAGTGTACACTGTGGTAGCAGAAAGTTGTACTGAAACTTTTATTTCCAATTTCTTCTTCAGATTTCACTTTGAAAATCTAACAATTTAGAAAGAAACAAAAGCATCTTGCAGAATGATACCAAAGGACAAAGCTATTTTAGGAATACAATTTTAATCAGTGCAGTACCAGCATTTAAATCTGCTGCTGTACTGACATCAGCAGAGGAAAAAAAAAATTAATTAAAAACAAGGAGCCCAGAGGGACTGGCAGTTTTGGAACTGAATCCCCACTTGTGTCACCTTAATGTGGGATTACTGCTATTCACCCTTGATGCGGAAATTGGGGGGGGGGGGGGGGGGGGGGGGGTGGCAAGAGCTGTCAGCTGGCTTCTTAGGAAGAGTTTCACAGCTAAAGCATGACAACTCTGCTCTGTAATGGCTGACAACAGATTTCCATCTGACTTCCTGCATTAGGGACTCAGCAAATGAGGCACCTCACTTTTCATTTCCATGTGAGTCCATGTTGTCCAGATTACTGAGGTGACAAGACAAATGAAATCAATAGCATCTCTGTTCCCAAACAGATTTACTATTAAAACAGAGTGGCAAGGGAATGGAAAGGGCATAGCAAACAAGGGTAAACTCTCACCGGATGTGGATGACATGTTCCGCATACACTCACTCGTCACCCAGGGCCAGAAAACCAACTCCTCTGAAGTGCACTAATATCTCACCTGTGTGTTCCTGGCATTTCCCTGCCCCAAGGATAGATAACACCCCAGGCTTAGCCTCCACGTGGAGCCAGAGCCATGGGCAGGCAAATTGCTGGGACCATCCCCTGGTTCTCCAGGCAGCGAAAAATCCCTGCAAGAGCATCCCCCATCCCACACCAGCCCCCTGTTCCCCGTTGGCTGCCAGGGAGGGAGCAGCCACCAGCCAGGCTAGAAGGATCCATGAGAATCACTTGGACATGTTCACATGAACCTGCAGAAGCAGCATCACACTGCAGTGATGGAAGCTTGGGAGATGGCAATCACGGACTTTGCTACCATGTGTGTTGGTGCTTCTTAATTGGCTATGCAAATCAGGACAGCATTTGGGTGAAGCTTCAAAACTGTATTTACCTAAAACACAGGATTTCCACAAGATAAAAATCACTCTGAAAGCATGAGGACGCTTGTGCTTGTCAGGAGTTTCTTGTTTCTCATCGCTACATGGTGTCAGGAAAGGAATTATTTATCCCGGGCCTCAGCTCATAACTCAGTAGTAAAAGGTTGGTGATGTTTTCAAACCTAAATCTAGTGTTCATAGGTGTTTCAGAGAAATTTGATTTCAAACTGAACCTGAAAAAAACAAACCCTAAAATTTCCTAAACTTTTCAAATCTTTTCTTAGGCACTTCAAAATGAAACATTTCTATATAAAACCCTTCTGAGACATCTACCTATTTCTGAAAGGCTTGAACAAACCACAAGTGAAGTAAAAAGTTGCACTTTGGATCAAAAATAAAGATAATAATATTGCAACAAAACCAATTTTTCCATCCAGTTTTTCAGCAGGGCCATCACTCAACCCTGGGACATGGCTATATTTTCTCCAGGGCATAAAAGAGCTGAGCTGTATCCGCCAGGAGCAAGGTGGCAAAGTAAAATCATCTCTGTGAGTGAAATGAGTCGTGACAATAGAAGCATAGTTTGAGCCTTAAAAGCTCCTGCCAGCAGAGCTGCATCACTTTGGGTCCCCCTGCAGCACGCTGCAGACTGGGAAGCACTTTGCATCCCCCAGGACAGGCAGGTGATGGGCTGTGCTGAACACACATCGATGGGTGAGCAGCCGGGTGAACCAGTGCTGCAGCTGATGGGAGCAACAGTGTGTCTACATGGCTTTTGTTTCAGCAGTGCTCCTGAGCCTGAAGGCTTCTGCTGCCCAGGTAGACAGCAGTACTTGAGCAGCAGGGACAAGGGATTTTCTCGGCTCATCAGCAAGGAAGTTTTCTTCTCAGAAAGATGCAAACATCTACAAACAGAACCCAACCTTCATTGATAAAATATTCTTGCACAGACCAGCTCAAAGTCCTCTTTCCCTGATAGGAGAATTGGAGGCATTTATGTGTCTGCAGCATCTTTGAAAAGTTAATTGTAACCGGACTCCTTGCTGCCAAGTACAATATTGCTGCAGCCAATAATAATACTCAGACAGTTTTTAACAGAGCTCGTGATCACTTTAAGCATGAATCTGTCTTCATAACACCTCTGGAAGATAAGGGAGAGGTGGAGACAGCAAAGCTAAGTGAGCCCATGGAGGTCACTGAAGCAGCCTGCAGTAAAGCCTGCAATCAAGGAGCTGCAAGCTCACCACCGCCGTTACTTGACCACGCTGCCCTGTGCCCAGGGTGGGCAGCAGAGCAGGCCCACTGAACAACGCGTGTTATGCATAATTTGCCACACAACCACTTTTGTAAAATGAGGAAAAACTCCACCTACCCTGATTCTAGGGATATGATGACAAAAGTGCTTGACATTTTTTTTAAATCAGTTTTGTTCAAGTTGACAGTTTCTTTGGAGGGTGCTTGAAGATTTAACCATCTTGCATCTAGTACTTTCATACAGGTATAGAAACCAAGCATTGTGAGGCGACATCAGTTATTACCTTTCCATACCTGAAGGGGTCGAATAAGAGAGCCAGAGGTTTTCTGCCAACCACCGTCCCTCTATCCAGGTTGACCTCCTCCTCAGCACTGCCACAGCTACAGTGGCTGCCAGGGAATGGCCTCTGAAGCTATAAACCACATGCACAGTCTCACATACAGACCTGTGCAAACAACAAGACAGGAAAAAAATCAGACAGGTATCCTTTCTGCACAAGTACCTGATGCAACTGGAAGCTGAAGGGGGAGAGGTCTTAAGGTCTTGCCAGCATTACTTACAATTCACAGGCACCTGGCTAGCTGTTACCAATCTGGTTGCTTTTATGCTAACTTCTGCTGAATTACCTCCCTGGTGCCAGATAACACCAGAGATTTCACATGCCATTTGAACTGAGGTGGCTCAAAAGTCAGCTGGCAGAGCTGATGAAAAGCAAATCACTGAGTCGGTTTACTACCAATGAGCTCTATTAAGTGACTGTAATGCAGTTCATAGCCCTGGAGTAGTCACTGTCCTCACTAATCTAATGGTAGTATTGACAAGGATCATTTACACAGCTTCCCTTAAAGGTTACCTCTATTTGTCTGGGACTCTTTGTGCTCTGGATGCATGTACAGCCCTTATTCAGATCCCGGGCTTGTCCATCCTCACTGCGGAGCTGCAATCCCAGGCAGCAGTGACTCCTCTCTGCACAAGGTCACGCTGCTGCAGCCAGGCACTGGGCACCCACATCTTCTAAACATCTGCTAGGGATTAACAGGAGACAGCACAAACCTCTCCTAAGGGTAGAACTATTGCAGAGAAATTGGTTGTTCAACAGCAGTACCTTGCCACCAGGTATCAGTTAATCTGCATAAAGCCTACCCAGCTGTTTCTCATGGTCAGTGGACATGTTCCCCTAATGATCTGGTCATATCGCAGAGTTGTAGTTTTATGGCCTTGATCATTAAGTGCAACCACAGCTTCATTTCACATCTTCTATGTAAAAAAAAAAAAAAAAAAAAAAATCACTAGTCCCTCAGGCATCATGTCTGAGCTTTAACAAGCAAGAACTAGCCTCAGGATCTTAAATACATGGATCTTTCTGGCTAAAAGGTCTGCTTTTCAGCCCCATTCCTCCTCTGTTTTATAATGAGGATCTGAATTGTGCAAACATTACTGCCTCTATTTGGAGGAAGTCTCATCTCTTCAGTATCCAGCTCTGTCCAAAAAATGAAGGAAAACCACAGCAACAAAGCCCTCCCAAAACAGATGAGAGGAAAGACAAGAAAAGCTAATGCAGACAATAGGCACTTTAAACCCTATCTACACTTACAATATAAATAGGTAAATTACAGAAACACTATTTGAAGTGTAGATTGATCTTGGTCTTTTAAAAATAGCTTAAACTGTTTTAAAAAATCCAAAAGCTGTTGATATTCTACTTAACTTCCCACCTCATTTCACAGACACAGACAGAAACTCTGAAGTGGTGGGGGCCACTTCTTGAGACAGTCTCACCACGAGGGAGGATCAAAGGATCAGGGCAGTCCTTGGGATGTAATCCCCAGCAAGGAGGGATGAGATTAGGAGAGAGTCAGTGAAGTCACACCTTTGACTCTCTCCAGCCTCTTACCTCTGCTCTACGCTGTCCAGTGGACATGTGTTTTGAGCAACTTGCTCTTCCAGGCAGGATTTGCCCTGTGCGTGGAGGTGTTTGCAGGAGGACCTCTAAAGCCACTGTGTAACGGAGCTTGCTCGCTCCTTCCCCAAAGCAGTTGTCATGTAGCTGCTCCTGCCCAGCTCTGGGGCCTCTGGCTGCTTCTGCAGCTCCAGGTCCACAGATAACCTCCTGGTGGGGCTTAACCAGGTTCATGGTGCTCAGTGTCTCCATCTAGTGGTCAAGTAAATAAAATTAACGTACAGCTCCAGGGCCTTTAAGAATGAACAATCTGAAAACCAAAGTAAACATATGGCTCCAACAAAAAAAAAAAAGAAAGCCAGCAGCAGCAGCAAGGCAGGGAAAAGAAAAGCAAAGGTAAAGACCACAGCAACAACTAGTAATAACCTCCCTCAAAAATGAGCTCCCACGAAATGTAAGCAAAATCCCCCAGAGGAGGCACGAACAGGGAAATGAAACCTGGAGACCACTCGCTGTCACTGGGGTAGGCACATTGTTGGAACAAGCTGGAGTGAGGAGGCTGAGCCAAGACGGATTTTGCTCAAAAAACATGGTCTATGCTTGCAGTAAGAAGGTGATCCATCCCTTTAACTTTGAGAAAGCTTCTGCCTGGATTCATCCCACCTCCCAGGCCCTTTTACTAACTTCTCCAGTGTTAGAGTACCAGCTCCCCTCACAAACTCAGCACAGGCTCAGCTCCCAGCTGCTCTCAGTTTTCAGCACAGAGGAGGTCCAACCTGGGCAAGCCTAGCAAAAGGCTCACTTGGATGTGGGGATTAAAGATGTCTCCTCATCAAGGTGAGCCCCGCTGCTTCTCCAGGCTCCTTAGCCCTGGCTTTTCTCCTAGTGTACGGCACTCTGGTGCCTTTGGGGAATTTCCCTGCCTCCTGTGGGGCTTCTTGGATCACTATTCAACTACTTCTTTACAGAGAGGTCCCGAGACAAAAAAACTGGTAGGTGTTGTGCCCTGGTAGTGGTGGATTTTTACTGGAAAGATAAAGTAATCATTCAAAATTGAGAAGCAAAGAGTCAGTATTTGTTGAGGAATGAAGCCTGTGTTACTGGAGTTGAAAACACCATGAAGAATTATAGTATTATTATTCATCATAGCAGTGATGGTCTCAGGCTAACAAGGTGAAGTTATTAGGCCAATTGTAAAAGGAGAAAAAAAAAAAAAAGAAAAAAGTGGTTTTCTTCCTCCGTCTGACAAGAAACAGCAAAATTCAAACTAAATTCAGGCCCAATTTCTCTTAGTTCAAACTAACTGTATTAGTTTATTTGTCCACTTGAGAGAAAAACATAATTAGAACTCGCTGGGCAGAAAAGAAGTGTATTAGCAAAGGGACTGAGGGAGCAGAGGTGGGAAGAGTGGGTTAGGACCCATCTAACACAGAGACTTCAACTGGCTGGTTGTAACACCATGGAATCTGCCTCTATGGCCAACACTATGATTTTCCGTGCCTGTTAGACTTCTGAGCTGTTCTTGTGAAGAGTTTTGTGTGCTGACAAGTGTTAAAAGCAGAGAATCTGAGAACAGTTTTCAAGCTATGACCCTTCACAGGGAAACTGTACAACATCAGCACAGAGTCTGATGGAAAGGGAGAGCTTTTCCGATTGTAGCTGCTGAGCCTCAGTGACAAATGCTGCCTGCACACGGGCAGGGCAGTGTATGGCGCTGGGGAGGGCAGGGCAGATGCCCAAGGTTTGCAGAACCAGGAAGCCTTTAATGCTGTTTTCCCAAAGGCAGCTTTGCAGCCACATTTTATGGGTTTAGTCAAAGTGAGTGACAAAATACAGAGTAGATATGAAAGTTTGAAGCTAGAATGGCTGAGCAGAGGAACTTACCTGCCCACCCAGGGCTATGCACAGTAGTAATCCCTGTTCACGAGGGTATCTAAACCTCTCCACATCTTCTGCACAGCCTCGTAGAACAAACCAGGTCCCAAAGCAGCCCCCTGCTTGCACCACGACCCAGCAGTCCATAATTGCTCCTTCCCAATGGGTGCAGGAGGGTTACTGTTTTCTCATTATTTCTCTTTTTCCTGTTCCATACCACAAGCAGCCTGCAAGATCACACCAAGGAGACAGAACACGTCCCCACAGAAAGATGAGGAAATCCAGTCAGACTGTGTTACTCTGATGGGAGACAGTCATTGCTGATTCTGCTCCCATTGAGTAGCATGTAGGAATAGCCATTAAGTTCAATAGAGCAGGACCACACAATTAAAGGAGAAAAGATTACCTCCCTTTTCCATTTTCTTCTGTTAACACAGAAGAAGATAAAACCCCCCTTTTTTTCTTCCTATTCCCAGTATTTGCATAAATCTGTGCTCTAACGATCAAAGTGTGGACCTGTGACCCAAAAGCTTTTGGGCCAGATCTTCAACTTGATCCAACAATTAATCAAACCTTCACAGCCCAGCTGAGGAACCCCACCAGAAGAAGAGGTCTTCTGGTCCCACAAACTGGGACAGCTGGTACCATGGTATCCTAGCCTCCCTCCACAAGGAAACAAGGATAAACACATCCATGTCCCTCTCCAAATATTCTCTACCTAATCTATAAATTATTGCACAACGGAGCTGCTGAGACTGCGAAGTCAAACTCTCCAACGATAGGAAATGCAGAATTAAAGCTGGTCAGTCACATGCTATTTTATTTCAAATACAATTGGTGCTTCAGTCAGTCCACCTGGAATGAGCTGGGTTATGCAGTGAATTCAAATGTTGTCCGTGGCAGGCTTCCCGCATTTGCCGCAGAAACCAAGAGGAGAACAATGCAGAAGATTAGAGAAAGAGGAAAAATACTTTCATTGCTTAAAAAGAAATGGCATTTAGAGATACAATTCTCTCTGAGCATATGCTGGAAGTACCCTTTCTTATACCAGACAACGTTTCAGACCAAGACACGTGGGAATGGTTGGTACCCCACTGTATCTTCCTAGTTTTCCATAGGTCAGACACGGGTAGATATTCAGCAGTGGCTATGGGGTGCTGGGGTGGACATACAGCAGTGAGGAGGAGCGCTCCTGGCTGTGGGTGAAGACACCTCAAATTAATTCTGTGTTCTGTGACCCAGGGTATCACTGCCTCAGAAAAGACAACATCAGAAGGCATTTTCAGCAAGCTTGTATTTATTGTCTCAGTTGCAAAATGGGAATGGTAAGATCACCGAAGCTCACAGTGAAGCTGCAAAGATAGTAAATTAATGACCATAATGTTTTTAGTAACATCAGAAAAATGTCCAAATAGCAAAAAATCCAGCTTTTCACTGCGTGAAACAAGAGCCCTGCGGAAACTATAACATGCAGTCAAGCAATCCAGACTCAAAAGCCAGGGCATCCAGGTCTGGAGCCTAGGAGGGTCCACCGGTCAGGGGCCCTATATGGGCACACTCTCTGCAGGCAGCGGGGCCATCTCTCACCAGCAGGATCAGCTCCCCCTGCTCCCAGTCGCTGCTGCAGCCCCTGCCAGGATGGCCGTCCCAGGGATCCAGCATCAGTGCCTGAGCAGCCACACCAAACATCCCCCAGACCGGATCCAGGCTGTGGGCCAGATCTTAGGCTACACTGAGGCACACGATGCTGCTAAGTCAGGAAGCTTCTCTATATATTCATGAATGCAATATACATTAAGCACCACCAAGCTTACAGTTCAAGACTAAAGCACCAAAACCCATTCATTCATTCTCCGTAAAGTGCTGAGAAGATGAAAAACATGAGGGTATTATTTTGGCAGACAGCAGGATCCCAAATGTAACTCTACTTTTTCCTACTTCATGTTGAAGCTGTTAAAATTCTCTGAATATTAAATGTCCAGCCCCGCTTTCAGGGTTGACTTAAATGCGGTTTCCAAAAAATGTGCTGAATATTATTCATTTTTCAGAGAATCAAAAAGCTAGAGGCCCTTTGATGGGGTTGCTTGCATTTTTAAATCACATAAATACACACTAGTTGTTAGAAGAATTTGGCAAATATGGTTATATATGTCAGTATTTCAGACAAAAATGAACAATATGAATGCAAAATTCTAAACATTTATAATTTTTCTTTAACATATTTTTCAAGTCTTTAACATGAATCTCTCCTACATTACACAGCACTATACCACTGGCTGAAGGAATGCAAAAATGAAGCACAGAATACCCAATAACCAAAAACTGCAAAGAACTGATGTCAGCTACCTTCCAAAAATCAACTTCCATTACACTCATTAAAGAAAACAAGGAAATAACTATTCCCCTGTGCTAAGTATGGATCTTATCTTGTATCTGGGTGCCAGAAAAAAGGATTCAGCAACTTCTTGGGGGAACATTCATGCCTTAATATTATTACCTGAGTTGGTGTTAGTGAAGTAAAACTGCAGGAGCTGATGTTGAATAAACTCTGAATTAATCAGAACACTTGCTCCTGGAAACAACGTACTTGAAGATAGCAGAAAAATTTGATACATGTTTATGCGTTGGAGCATTTATTCAGCATTCAGGTGAGAGTTAGGTTTCCTACAGCCAAAGCTAGATTGCTAGTGGCCACAGATCACAGCGTCCACAGTAGAGGACTTCTCATGTTCTGCAAGTCCCAATGCAGGTTTTAGACCAGCTTAGCTCAGACCTGACTTTCCCGGTCAACCAGAAGTTAAATATCTGCAAGAGTAACACCGTAGTGCCTAGCACTTTGTCACCCAGACTCCTCAGGACAAGCAAAGAGCTTGGTACTAATTAATAACCGGGCTTATATAGGTAGGTGTAGGCAGACCTGGGCTCCTCTGTCTGGGCTCTTAGCTGGCTGGGTGCAAGCCAGTTGTGGTTCAGAGGCTGTTCAGCTGTGTCACGCCTAAGCAAATATGCCCCGACTTTCAGCCGAATGTATTGATTCCAGCACAGCAATGCACTAATATCACATATACAGCTGCTAGATCACAGATGGCTCTCATCTAGCCAGCTCAGATCACAGGCAAAATGGATACGTGTGTCTGTGCTTGTCTTCAGAGGCACCCTCCAGTTTGCACACCGCATAGGGAGCCACCTAAATTATCTCAGACAAGTCAAGGAAAGATGCAAATTTTAAGTGCTTAAGAGAGTCTAGGTGATCCCATGCCAGAGGACATTATCTCCTTCTGCTAACAGTGCTCTCGACCACAAATACTCTTTTGGCACTCAACACCTAAGACAGGCTTTTCCCACAAAATACAGCGAGAATACAATGCTCCTTCCTCATCCACACTGCCTTTTATCCTATAATCCCGTGATTAAAGACTTCATGTGAGAGGCAGAAGAACTCTTTTTTGCCTGAAGGCTTTTAACACCCAGCTTCTAAGATCCAGCACAGTAGTCTAGCCATAAAGGTACTGCAGTGGGTATTCGGAGGGCTAGCTCTGTGCTCTCCTCTTAAAATTGCTCCACTTTTCTTGAAACAATTAAGTATCTACTGGGGCAAAGCAAAAGAGAAGTTAAGTGGTTTCACTCTCAGCTGAGGGTAGGGGCAGCTTAACAATGCAAATATTTAGGCAAAGTTGAAAAACCAAAACGATAGATTTTGAGGACATTTGTCCCAGAATACCCTGAAGTGGAGTAATTAGTAATTAGGCTTTCCTGGGAGATAGACAGGCATGTCTGAGTGCCAGCCAGCAGGGAAGGGAGTTGGATGCAGGTTTCTCAGATAAGTGCTTCAGACTAATGTGCCAGTCTCCTGGTCGAAAGAGATTGTGGGTTCGACTCACTGCTCTCCTGCACACGTGGAGAGGAAGGCTCTGGGAGCACCTCAGGGGCAGGACTTACAGACTGGAGGAAGGAGAGCAACTCAGTTCTCATCTCGATAAAGCCCCAGTATGCATTGGGGTTTGGATCTGCAAAAATTTTAGGATCATCTGACATAGAGTACAAGTCTTTTGGTGGCACGTGTACACATGAGCTGCTGCTCCCCTCCAAGGCTGCTGCTGCCGCCCTGAGTGCCAGCCCTGCCACCACCCAGCCGGGACCCAGCAGCCCAGAGCCATCTACTTGCTGGAACCCCCTCTGCCGATGCATGCCCAGAGGCCTCATACTGCCCATTTGCTCTGAAAATATGCAACACCTAATGATAGACTTATGCTCTACCCAGCAGGGAGGGACCTCAGTGGCTTCCAGGTGCAACTCAGCATGCTGGGACCACCTTGCTTTTAGTAGAGCAAGGAGGGAACCCCACCTCTTGTGTCAGGGACTGGTTTCTGCAGCTGCCCAGCCTGGGGATATTGCAATCCAGCACTCTCATGCCCTCACAGCGATGTGTTTTGGGGTGCAGGCAGTCGCTGCAATGCCAAGTACATTTGGCCTCAGCACAGGTACGAGGGACAAAGTTGTTTCAGGCCAGCACTGTGGGCAGTACCTTGAGGTCCAAAAGTCTGTGTGCACATTTACATTAAACAACATCAGGTAAACTATGTTTATTTTCCTCTCCTGTGCTCTCCCTCTTTGCTTCCTAGTCCATGAATTTTGAACCCCTTCTGCTCAGTGTCTGTCTGAGCAGCAATAGGAGGCACCAAGAATAGCCCTCTAATCTCTACCCGCTTCTTATCCCCTGATAACTTCAGAAGGAATGGAGGATGCCTTTACTTTCCTTTTATCCTCTGCGCAGGCATTCTCATATGAGGCTGCGCCTCTGTTCTGCAGCAGAAAATTTTAATAGCTTAGTTTGTTTTGTTTTCTCATAGTTGACCACCACATGAATTTTAAATGACAGAGTTTTGTCATAGAACAGCATCAGTCATATTTTTCATTTTTTGATAGCACTTTCTATTCAGGTCCACAGGGTCACTCTTTGCAGTGGTTGTTATGAAGTTTTGAATTTAAGATACTTCTGCAACTTCAGAAGTGTTCATTTGAAGACATTTGTTTCCAGGAATTTTAATAACTTGCAAGGGAACAAAAGAAGCAGCCAGAAACATGCAATTTGGCATTGAACCAGACCTTCATTCATAATAAACCTTTAAAAAACAGCGATGACTCAGCACAGGCATAATTCAAAAACCAGAAAGGCCTGCTTCCCTACCTTACAATTGCATTGGTAGGTACTTAATCGCAGCAAATAACATAGTGGATATTTTATTTTTGAAAACACATGCTGTTATATGCAGCTCTTGAAGTTGCTGTAACACATGGTGTTTCATCTAAAATATCCCTGTCAGATATAATTGGCAAAAGTCATCAGCTGGGGTTCACGTCATATAATTAGATGCATTATATTAGGCTGAACTGGTTACTTTAATAGTAATGCCACAAAGTAGCTTACAAGATGTTTTACAATACAAACGACTTCCATGACCTTCTTGAGGCAATAACTCTCATCCTCTGACATTTATTTTTGGCAATAATCTATTAAAAATATGTTGGGCAACTTGTTTAGGCCCTTCTAAGCCTACTGTTCCAAACACTGCTGCTGGCACAGATCCCTACACCCACATAGCTCAGCTCAGACCTCTGCTCAAGCACATCCACTGGCATGGGGGCTGGAGGTGAAGAGCTGTGGCCCTGTACCCCAGCTCAGGCATCGTGCTGGGAGGTCACAGTATCATGTAGCTAAGCCACTGCACAGACTTGCTGGCCACATTGTGAAACATCTCCCCAGTTCTTGCAAGCCAAGGATTCAGTGCCCAAATCATTTAGATGCTTACCCATACCATTAGTTGTTTTCCTCCGTGCCATTATGCACAGTACCATAAAATGGTTTGGGTTGCAAGGGATCTCATCTTGGGGCAGCTGAAGTCCCCCATGAGCGCTAGAGATTGTGAACGTGAGGCTGCTCCTATCTGTCTATAGAAAGCCTTATCCATTCAGTCTTCCTGATCAGGCAGCCTGTAGCAGACCCCCACTACATTGTCACCTGCCCCTGCCCTTCCTTTAATCCTGATCAATTATCTCTCAGTCAGCTCCTTGTCCCTCCCTAGGTGGAGCTCCATGCACTTCAGCTGAACATTGACCCCCTTCTGGTCTCCCCTGCATGTCCTTCCCAAAAAGCCTGTATCCTTCCGTTCCAACGCTCCAGTCATAGGAGCCATCCCACCACTTCTCCATGATGCCATTAAGATCATAGCCCTGCAGGCATGCACACGTCTCTTAACTCCTCTTGTTTATTCCCCGTGCTATGTGCGTTTGCATAGAGGTACTGCTAACAAATGTAACATGGCTTTTGCTTGCATAGCGGTACTAGGTACTTTATCTACATGGAAGAAGCCTAAATTTTACATTTGGGAAACGCCATAACGAAAAAGGGCAATGGCCACATGATGACTCACTACTTCCTGATGATATTCTGGTTTTTGAATAACAGTGTGGGTGTGGGTGTCTGGGTTTTGGGTGGGTTTTTTTTAAGTTAACAATCTGAAGACAACCTTCCATTTACCCAGTAATGTTCCTGGTTTCCTGTCAGTATCACATTAGAGATGAGTTTATGATGTCTTATATGCCTCAGTTTCCCTAGCACCTGTGTTGTAATATCAGTACTAGGAACTGAATTGAAATACTGGAGGGAAAAATATACCCATCTATTTCCAGGGTTATGCATTGCCAAGCTGTATCCACACACAGGATTTTTAGCACTAAAAAGATACAAACCATCTCCTTTGGACTCCATTTCACAAGCGTAAAGGTATTATTACTCTCATAGTTCATTCCCCACAAAAGAGGTGTCTATTCGCAAGGCTAATTATTAGAGTAAACAATCACACCCCTAACTGACCTAGTTAAACTGTTGGAAAATCTGGGGGTAATTTCTAAAGCAAATTAGTGCACCTGCATACGCAGTGGCCCTGCTTTCTGTTGCCACACAGGTGTGGGTCCAAGCGCAACTGCCTTGGGAAGAAACCCAACAGCTACCCTCTGCTACAGCTATCTACAGGACATCACTGGGACACATCTACAGATACTGCTACGTTATATGCACATGACAAGGTTGGGGGAGAATTCTAAGTTTTGTATCTCCCCTTTGAAGCTGAATGTATTGTCAAAGCCTGCTTATCACTTACGTCTTGACAGCTAGTCCCATATTCAGGTGCCGAATTACTGCTGGCAGCTTGTACTCAGGTCAGCCATAATATCACATAGGGTCAAAAATATTACACATAACGTGGTCTGGCTTCAGGGAGAAAATTATTTACTTCTAAAGACAAACTTCCTCCCTAAGAAATCACAGATTCCATTTCAACACAGCCTGGCTCCCTCCTCAACGTAAATAAGTCTGATTCACATCATAGCTGTAAGAATTACACAAAATTAGGATGGTCTGTCCCACAGGAAATTCTAACTCATCCTAATCAGATTTTATTAAATCAGTAAGCAAGTCTGAATTTCCCAAATGAAAATCTGGACACAGAAATACAGAAGTGGCAGACCCCAACGTGTGTGAGCTGGAAGGCAAGATCTGCTGCACTGGCCAGCTCCTGCCTCTGGTGGCTGCAGTTGACGCTTGTGGTGGGATACATTGGACACGGGAACTCAGAGTGATCCCTTCCCTGGTCCAGCTTCCCCTGGTCCAGCCATCTGTGACTTAGAGACTTCCACGCATAAGTGATGTACTATGTTTATTTGCTACAGAGAGACTAATCTTCCCTTTTTCATTGGATACCTTTGAGACCATTTATATTCTTTATCTCCACATCATTCAGTAACAATGAATTCTACGTAATTATATAGTGTGTGAAACAGATTTTCCCTGTGTTTATATTGCACTCTACTTAATAATTTCTGTGGGTGCCTCTGAATCTCTTGGACTACAAGAATAGCATGCAATCTGCATAATTTTCTCTCTTATACCTCTATATTTTATAAAAAATTGCAATATTCATTCATGATACTTTATCTTTTCCAAGCTAAAGAGTTCCAAACTACTGTGGTTGTCTTACAGTTCTTTTTTTCCTAACTTCTCCCCATTCTGACATATAATTTCTTGAATTGGACTGACCAGAACTGCTTCTAGTATATGGGATGGGTAAATGAATCTACATAGTGGTATTACTATATTCCTCTATTCTTTTTCTAATAATTTGTAAAGTGCTACCTACCTTTATAACCCTTCTGAATACTAATGAGATGTCTCTGAAAATTATCTACACCGTTTCCAAGATTTTTTTGTCTCAATGGTAACAACTGAAATAGACCTCCTCATTATACACTTTACGGTTATTTTACTTAAGTCCTGGTTTCCTCTATCCTAAACAACTATGCATTATCTGGAAAAGTTGTCACCTTGCTATTCACCTGCCCTTTCCTGATTATTTATGATTGTGTGTAACACAAATCCTAGCATAAGTTGTGTGAAAATTAAACTAATAGTAATTTCATAAAAGCTTCTTTTCAAGATACTGAAATATTTCACAGTTGCATTTTTCAATGACAATTAGCCTTGTGATTTTCTGAAATCATATTTAATGTTTGTGAAATTTAACCAACCCAAACCCTTGTCTAGTTACAGTTCAACATTGAACTGCACATATAACACAGTGTCCTATTGCTCTGCAGTACATGTAGTTTAGCAGCCTGACCCTTCTCAGGTCAGATTGAGATCAGTGACAAGTGGCATCCTTCAGGGGTCTGTACTGGGTCCATACTGGGACCAGCGCTGTTTAATATCTTCATCAATGACATAGACGGTGGGATTGAGTGCACCCTCAGCAAGTTTGCAGATGACATCAAGCTGAGTGGTGCAGTTGACACTGCTGAGGGACAGGATGACATCCAGAGGGACTTGGAAAACCTGAACATCTCGAAAAGTGGGATCGTGTGAACTTCATGAGGTTCAACAAGG
The DNA here is from genome assembly GCF_034619465.1 of Leptosomus discolor. Taxonomy (NCBI): domain Eukaryota; kingdom Metazoa; phylum Chordata; class Aves; order Leptosomiformes; family Leptosomidae; genus Leptosomus; species Leptosomus discolor. The sequence continues at coordinate 67,097,498 of NC_141394.1, read as the reverse complement.
CCAAGTGCAAGGTCCTGCACCTGGGTCAGGGCAACCCCCAGTATCAGTACAGGCTGAGGGATGAAGGGAGTGAAAGCAGCCTTGTGGAGAGGGACTTGGGGGCACTGGTGGATGAAAAGCTGGGTGCTCGCAGCCTAGAAAGCCAACCATATCCTGGGACGCATCAAAAGAAGTGTGGCCAGTAGAGACAAGGAAGGTGATTTTCCCCTTCTACTCCACTCTGGTGAGACCCCACCTGGACTGCTATGTGTAGCTCTGGAGTCCTCTGCATAAGAAACTGTCCTGGTTTGGCTGGGATAGAATTATAGGCCAGCCATGCTACCAGTTTCAAGTCAGCCAGGGCAGCTGATCTGAGTTAGGTACAGGTGTAGCCCAAACCCTAATGTCATGTACATTATAAAGGGGGAAGATTTGCTGAGGAAAGGGAGCTTCTGGGGGGTTCCTGCTGGGTTTTCTCCTGCTTGTTCTCTGGCTTCTTTCTGTTCCTGAGGGCTGCTCTCCTGTTGATTTTGACTGCTGCATATTTGGTTGAGTATAACCTTGTATACCTTTTTTGGTATTGGTGTTTTTTTCACTGAAGCTGTTTTTGCTTCAACCCATGGGTCTGTTCCCCTTTCCCTGATTCCCCTACCTGGCTAGTGAGGGGTCACTGGGTGATGGAGTAACTGTTACAGTTTAGCACTGGATATGGTCTAAATGTAGACAGCCTATTTGGTGCCTAATGTTTGTTTGGGACCTGGCTTGACTAGCCCACCTGGGAGAGTTGTAAACCTTTAATTTAAGAGTCTCTAAGGGATGAAGTTTCAACAGATCTTTCCTGAATTATTACAAGCATTCATCATTTTGGTGATGTGGGTACGATGGTCACTGGGTAGAATCCTCTGGTAGTTGTTGTTAGAGTTGCTTTTGGAGCTGTGGGCATAACAAGCTTCACTACCGCTTGTTATTAGTTTTCTGCAGCTTCTCACTGGTGGGTGTAAGGGTAGAGGTGTTGCTTTGCTGTGTACTTTGGTGGTTGGTTACAGTATCACAAATTCCCTTGTAATGACACCAATTTCTAATTTCTATGGACTAGCAATGCACAAAGACAAGTGGGAATACCCATGGGATGCTTCCACCACCACATTCATATTAGTCCTTTTGAATATCTTTCAGTTCTTGGTTGTGTTTAGAGGAAAATACTAGTGTAAAGAAGGGTGCTGTGCAGCTACCTCAGTGCCTATGGGAAGCACCTCCTGTGGAAAGTGTCACAGCTACTCAGACCCTGGTGACAGGTGATGCAGCTGACCTGGGGATTCAGTTAGTGTCAGTATCAGTTGCCCCTGTAGAGAAAACAAAATACAAGAAAGGAGCAGGTCCTGCAGGGATATCTCAGGCAGAGGAGGAAGAGGTGACAACTCTATCTCTGGGCAAACTGCAAGATATCTGTAAAGATTATGGCCAGCACGAAGGTGAGCCACTTGTTACTTGGCTGCTCTGTTTCTGGGATAATGGAGCCCATGGTGTTGACGTAAGTGGTAGAGAAGTCAAACAGCTAGGACGGATTGCAAAAGAAACAGATATTGACAGAGATCTTGGAAGACCGGCATATTCTCTCTCTCTGGAGATGACTCCTGTTGAGTGTAAGGAACATCCAAGCAAGTGGACAACCACTGAGACAGGTATGAACTGTCTGAGAGAAATAGCTGTGTGAGTTGATCTTCTCTGGCCTGGACAACCCACAGTCACCAGTAGATCCAAAGGAACTCAAGGTTACTGGACCCATGCGGTGCAAGTAGGTACTGAGCACGCCACCCTCATGTGCCAACACATTGGCATTATGTAGCTGGAGGGATGATGAGGCACCAACAGTGGGTGAAATGGATAACCAGCTGTGACAATATGCAGATAATCTCACTGCCTCCCCACAGACCTGTATCTCTACTGTAGGACAAACATCTGATAAATCCACAGAATTGCTTGGTAAAGTGTTGGAAAGATTGTCCCAGTTAGAGGGTAAGTTCTACTCCCTGTTGGTACCAATGTGTGTCTCAGCCATTAGGAGAGAGTTTTGCTGTAAGGCCTGCTAAAGAGAGGTACCCTGTGGTTCTTCCTGTGGAACTATAGGGAAGACATGAGAAGATGAAACTGAAAATGTACCTTGGACTTACAGGCACACGTAAATGAATTACAAGGTAAAATGACCACAAAAAGGGGCTCTGCCAGGACAAGTGCTGACCCAGTTTCCAGAGGGCAGCCCTGCAGACTATAGATGAGCTTCAGATCCTAATTTAAGAGATGTGAGTAACAGTGGTGAGTGTAGTCCATATGAGCTGCTAACACAAATGTTGATGACTGATACTCTAGTCAAAATTAGAGGGGCCCTGCCTCCAGCCATGGGGAGGGTAGGGACAGCCGTGTGTATTGGACTGTGTGTGTTCAATGGCCTGGCACAGTAGAACCTCAGAAATACAAGGCTTTAGTTGACACTGGTGCACAGGGCACCTTAATGTCATCAAATTACAAAGGAATGGACTACATTTGTACTTCTGGAGTGACTGGAGGATTGTAGGAACTGACAGGAGTGGAAGCAGAAATTAGTCTGGACATGAATGGAAGAGGCACCTTATTGTGACCAGCTCAGATGCCCCACGTATTCTGGGAGTAGGTTATCTCAAGAGAGGGTATTTCAAGAACCCAAGAGGGTATCGATAGGCATTTGATATAGTGGTGTTGGAGACAGAGGAAATTAAACTGCTGTCTGCCTTGCCTTGTTTATTGGAGGACCCTTCTGTTGTGAGGCTGCTGAGGGTCAAAGAACAAAGGGTGCCCACCGACACTACAATAGTGCACTGGCAACAATATTATACTAATAGAGACTCCCTGATCCACATTCATCAGCTGATTCATCAACTGGAGAACCAAGGGGTGATCAGCAAGGCACACTTCCCTTTCACATTCCCATATGGCCAGTGCAGAAGTCCAATGAAGAGTGGAGACTGACAGTGGACTGTCACGGCCTGAATGAAGTCATGCTTCCGCTGAGTGCTGCTTTGCTGGACTTGTTAGAAGCTCGGTATGAACTGGAATCAAAGGCAGCCAAGTAGTACACCACTATTGATATTGCCAATGTGATGGTCTCAGTTCCTTTGGTAGTGCAGGCCACAGATTTTTTTCACCTGCAGGGGTGTCAGTACACCTGAAATTGACTGCCCCAGGGGTGAAAACACAGTCCCATGATTTGCCATGGACTGATTCAGTGTCCACTAGAAAAGGGTGGAGCTCCTGAGCATCTGCAATATATTGATGACACCACTGTATGGGGTGGTACAGAAGTTGTTTTTGAGAAAGCGGAGAAAATGATTCACATTCTTCTGGAAGATAGCTTTGCCATCAAAAGAAGCAAGGTCAAGGGACCTGCGTGAGAAACACACTTTCTGGGAATCAAATGGCAAGATGAGTGTTGCCAGGTCCCAATGAATGTGATTAACAAAATAACAGCTATGTATCCACCAAATAACGAGACAGGAGTTTTCTTAGGTGTTGCAGGTTTCTGGTGAATGTGTATTCCTGGTTACAGTCAGATTGTAAAAGCTCTGTATGAAATGACCCAAAAGAGAAACAGTTTTAATTGGGGCCCTGAACAACATCAGGCCTTTGAACAGATCAAATAAGATTGTACATGCAGTAACCCTTGGTCCAGTCCAAACAGGGCAGGAATTAAAAATGTACTCTATACTGCATCTGGGGATAAAGATCCTACCTGGAACTTGTGGCAAAAAGCATTAAGGGAGACTTGAGGCTGACCCCTAGGATTTTGGAGTCAAGCATCTAAAAGGCTGACTGTATTGCAACTGAAAAAGAGCTATCCACAGCATATGAAGGAGTTAGAGCTGCTTCAGGAGTGTTAGGTACTGAAGCACAGAATCTCCTGTCACCACAATTACCAGTATTGGTCTGGATGTTCAAGGGTAAGGTTCCTTCTACCCTTCCTTCATGCCACCAATGCTACCTGGAGTAAATGGATTGCATCTGTAGTGAGTCTGTCTGAGATGGAGGCCTCATTGTGCTGTGCTTTGAAGTGGTAGCTAGAAAGGTGTTGATAACACACCAGTTTTTTGACTACTGCTGAGCCCTGGTTCACACATCACCAAGGCTGTTTCCCTGACATTTCCCCAGTAGGCTGCAGGTGGGCAAAAACTTGTGAGGGGATATAGCCAGGACAGCTGACCCAAACAACCAAAGGGATATTCCAATATTCCTTACCATGTGATGTCTGCTCAGCAACATAAGCTAGGGGGAGGGGGGGGGGGGGGGGGGGGGGGGCAGGGGGCGGCATTTGTAATACATTTGTATTGTTGCACATACTGAAACCCTACTTCCTGGGAAGTGGTTGGACATTGGCTGTTGATGGGAAGTAGAGAATAAAAACTTTTTTTTTCCTTTGCTTCTGAGCATGGCTTTTGCTTTATTAAACTGTCCTTATTTTGACCTGTGTGCCTGTTATATTTTTTTTTTCTCTCCTCTGTACAGCTGAGGTGGGGGAGTGATAGAGTGGCTTTGGTGGGAACCTGGCATGGAACCAGGTTAAACCCACCACAACATTAATCAAACAGTGGGCCTGAACAGGAAATCCTGATTGTCCAGGAAACTTAGTGATCACTGATCAATCAGAAGGCAAAGACTTTATAATGCCACCAGAAGAAGTGGTAGCATGTGCTGCAGAAGCCCCACCATATAATCAGCTATCAGAAAATGAAAAGCAATATGCTCTGTTTACTGACTGATTCTGCTGCCTTGTAGGGAATCATTGGAAATGGAAGGCTGCTGTGTGGAGTCCCACATGATGAGTTGCAGAAGCAGCTGAGGAAGAAGGTGAATCAAGTCAGCTTGCTGAGGTAAAAGCTGTCTAGCTGGCCTTGGACCTTGCTGAACAAGAAAAGTGGCCAGTAGTCTATACTGACTCATGGATGGCAACAAATGCCTTGGGAGGGTGGTTAAAACAGTGGAAGTGGAATAACTGGCAGTGCAAAGGTAGATCAATTTGAGCTGCTGCACTATGCAAAATATTGCTGCCTGGCAAGAGAAACTAGTTGTAAAGGTACGCCATGTAGAGCCTCATGCACTGAAAATTTGGGCCACTGAGGAACATCAAAACAACCAGTGAGTGGATCGGGCTGAAAAAGTGTTCTAAATAGACCTAGACTGAGAACATAAGGGTGAACTCTTTCTAGCTTGGTGGACTCATGACAGGCCATCAAGGAAAAGATGCAACATATAAGCGGGCTTGTGACTGAGGGGTGGATTTAACTATGGATGCTGTTGTGCAGATTATACACAGCTGTGAAACATGTGCCACAATCAAGCAAGCTAAACAGTTGAAACCTTGGTGCTATGAAGGATGATAGTCAAGGTATAAATATGGAGAGGCCTGGCAGATTGATTGTATTGCACTCCCTTGAATTCTCCAGAGAAAATGTTACGTGCTCACAATGGTAGAAGCAACCACCAGATGGCTGGAAACATATCCTGTACCTTGTGCTATTGCCCAGAACACTATCCTGGGCCCCAAAAAGTGAATCTTGTGGTGACATGGTATTCTGGAAAGAATAGAGTTGGACAACAGGACTCATTTCAAAAACAGTCTTATAAACAACTGGGCTAGGAAACATGGTATCAGGTGGTTATATTCCCTATCACACATGAGCCTCTGGAAAAATTGAATACAATGGGCTATTAAGAGCTACACTGAAAACAATGGGTGGTGGAACTTTTAAAAATTGGGACAAGCATTTAGCACAAGCCACCTGGTTAGTTAAAACCAGAGGATCTATTAATCGAGCTGGTCCTGCCCAATCTGGCCTTTTACATACAGTAGAAGGGGATAAAGTCCTGTAGTGTGTTAAAAGAATTTGTTGGGGAAAACTGTGTGGGTATTTCCTGCTTCAGGCAAAGGCAAACGCATTTGTGAGGTTGCTTTTGCTCAAGGACCAGAATATACTTGGTGGATAGTGACGAAGGATGGTGAAATTCAATGTGAACCTCAATGGAATTTAACTCTAAGCAAGAATACTCAGTGCTGAGCTGTATGATGTTAATTGTTATATAGTGCCAACAGTGTTCAAGTGTCTTTCAGGACAAAATAATGGTGATGACTGCAGCTAGCCTCATTAAATGATATCTAACAGCTTCCTATAGATGGACTTACAACCTGTGGGCATGAACCTGACTAATTTCATATCATCTTTCCTACCCTGAGAGACTGCTATAATAGATGTAACCCACAGTTCTGGACTGAATTAATTCAATGAATCTTTTGGAGAAATAACCTGTAAACAGGGGACTAATACCTGTCCAAATATATGTATGGAAAAATGGGAAAAAATAGTAGCAATGTGGGCATGATGTAAAAGATATGGGCTAAGGGGTGGAATGCTATCCTGGTTTGGCTGGGATAGAATCACAGCCCAGCTATGCCAGGCAGACTGTTAGCAGTTTTGAGTCAGCCAGGGCAGCTGATCTGAGTTAGCTACAGGGGTAGCCCATCCCATAATGTCATGGTTGTTATAAAGGGGGAAGAGGAGGTTCTGTGGCGTTCCTGCTGGGGTTCCTCTTGCACCTGCTCTGGCTTCTCCCTGCTCCTGAGGACTGCTCTCATTCATTTGGCTGAGTGTGACTTTGTGTGCCTTTGTTCGTATTAGTGCTGTTTCATTAAATCTGTTTTCACTTCAACCCATGGGTCTCCTCTCCTTTTCCTGATTCCCCTTCCTGGCTGAGGGGTTGTCAGGTGACAGACCAGCTGTTACAGTTCAGCCCTGGGTACAAGCTAAATGTAGGCAGAAAGATATGGACTGGCTGGAGCAGGCCCAGAGGAGGGCCATGAAGGTGATCGAGGTCTGCAGCACCTCCCTTATGAGGACAGGCTGAGAGAGTTGAGGTTGTTCAGCCTGGAGAAGAGAAGGCTTCAGGGAGACCTCCTAGTGGTCTTCCAGTACTTAAAGGAGGCCTACAGGAAAGGTGGGGGGGGACTCTTGATCAGGGAGTGTAGTGACAGGGTGAGGGGTAATGGTTTCAAACTGAAAGGGGGTAGATTGAGATTAGATATTGGGAGCAAATTTTTTATGATGAGGGGGGTGAGACACTGGAACAGGTTGCCCAGAGAGGTGGTAGATGCCTCATCCCTGGAAATGTTCAAGGTCAGGTTGGATGGGACTCTGAGCAACCTGATCTGGTTAAAGATGTCCCTGCTCATTGCAGGGGGTTGGGCTAGATGATCTTTGAAACTCCCTTCCAACTCAAAATATTTTGTGATTCTCAAATGCAGCTGGGAGCCCAGTGATACCAGGGGCTTTGCTAAAGGCTTCGTTGTTTCACGACATTGCTGTTCTAAGCCAAGTCCAACCCTGTGGTTCTCCCTCTGGGGCATACTCAAATACAACAAGCTAAAGTGAAACTAAAACCATAACCTCTGTAAAAGAAAACCCACAAAGAAAAAAAAAAAAAAGGTTTTCAGAGTCCCATACAAGCAAAAACCTTTTAATTCTCACATATGAGACATTTTATTCATTAGCCCCCATCCTTTCTGGAGCAACCTGTCTGAGTGGAAAAACCCCAACACCTTCTAAAACAAGGAAACTAATTATTTCATGTATGCTCATTTGAAACTAGCATTACTACAGGGAATTGTTTCATTTTCCAGCAACATGAATGAGCAGGAATCACAAGAAAAGCCCATGACCCTGTGGCAGTGACAAGGCACTTCTGGTCCCTGTTACCCTGGGATGTGATCAGCAGTTCCCTCACTGCTAGAAATGGAGCCTTGCCCTGTATAAAAAACAAAACAGAAACCCAGCCAATATCCAGCAGAGAGTTAACCGTTCCCTCACCCCTGCTTTCTCCATCGCACTCCTCCTCAGCTCTGCTCCTAGATCAACACGTAAAAACTGAACTTTTAATGCTGCAGCAGACACTGCAATTGCATCTCCAACCATGCTAAGTGCAGGGTAAAAGGTATTAAATATTTACTTTTTGATTATGGTGGACTGAAGACATTTCTGGCAAGTTAACAGCTCAGCAACTATGGGAGGAGCTCTGAAATGTAATGCTGCTGTAAGATGCTGCAATGTATGGCCATGCAGAGCCTATCATGTTGATAACAGCCAGTTTGGTTTTTTTGGTTGGTTGGTTGTTTTTTTTTTAAAAAAAAAAACATTAATATTAACTGAGTTTATGTGCAAGGGATTATTGGATGTGGTTCATAGCAGTCATAGCAATGTATAGCTGAATCACTGTAAAAGGTAACTCATTTATTTCCAGACTCCTCTCCTCCCTTCAATGTTATTCCTTCTTCAAGAAAAGTGACATCCTGGCCCTGCTGAAATGAATGCAAGAGCTCCCTGCGGTTTCAAACAGGAACAGACTTCACCTTGCCCAGGATCTGGGAGAGAGTTGGCATGAGCCCTAGATTAAAATTCAAGAGTTCCTGGCTCTCCTTTAAAGCACACATTATTACCCTGCTCCCCTGCCCACAGCCATCCATCAGCTCTGGACCCAGCTTATCCTGCAAGTGCTCTGTAAATGTTTCCTTTTTTTTAAAGTGAGCTTCTACCTCCTCATCCAGCCTCCACGTTTGGAGTATTTGAGCACCTTTAGCAGGTTTCTGTCCAACTTTGGCAGCCTCTGTTGGAAGCCACACAGAGTTAGTCACCTGCCAAGGAGAAATTAATCACTTTGCTGCTGCCTTCCTTATTCGTACTGGCAGAAATTCAAGCCTTTGGCTCCACCAGCAGCGACCACGTGCCTGTTTCAGACCTCTTCAACTCTCCTCCGTCACCTCTCCCACTTCCCCTCTGCTTGTAGCTAAACTCAGGTTATTAATTGGTATTAGTGATGAAATATGCTCGCTTTTCCCCCTGCCCTTTCTGCCAGAAAGGATGCACTGTGACTAATATCGTCTTCAGCTCTAGGCTGAATTACGGCAATTGAAGTACCTGGGGAGGCCGTGCCAAGGCTCCGGCTTCACCGCTATGTGACAGCTACTGTCTCAAACAGAGGGGAAAGTGCCCTGCGGGACTAGTCACTACTTCCTCACTTATTCCCAGTCCGTTTCAAAAACCAGGAACTTATCGACAAAGTTAAGCTGTAACAGAGACCACATCTCCAGCTGCAACTCAGCTAGCAAATGAAGTTCCACTGGCAAACAGAGATAAAGCACACTTATTTGTGAGTTCAGTTGCAAAACAAGCTGCTGGACAAGATTAGACAAATCCAGAATTTTTAAATTAAATATTATATCTGTTTTTCAGAAAATACTTTATTGCCGTAACTGAGTCCCTAATGTATGTCAGGTTTTCTGACTAGTGGTTCATACCCCTGTTAGGATCTCTGTTTTTTTTTGTTTTTTCCTAAGGGAAATGTGTCTAGGAAAAGTTCCAGCTGAAAGGATTCATACTTCAGCATAGGGTCACATAAAATGAAAATGTTTGAAACCCCTTAATATATATGCTATGTACACAAATCAATGTAAACACATATATTTAGCATTCAAAAGTTGTAAGGTATTGGAACAGAAGTTGCCTGTGCCATCTTAATTCAGTCTCCTTGTGTGTTTCATACAACTTTTAACTGTAGAATCACTTCTTTTCTGTACAAAGCTGCTGTTTTAAAATTGTACAAAATTAATCAGCTCTGAAGTTGAATGGAAGGTGTGTGAGGATGCTGACTATCATTCACAGGACAATTCCAGATTTTTTGTTGAAAAAATCAGGAGGTACATAGTGAGTATCTAAAGAAATGGGATTTGTGGATCTTCATCTTATCTTGAACAAAGAGAAGGATTGGCAGAGTTCGGGCCATTCCCGTCTCAGTAGAAATGAAATCAATGTTACATGTTACTTGCTGACTAGACCAAAGAACATGATGCTAATAAAAAGGAGGAAATCAAAAAAGGAGTGATAAAAGCATATTTTCAGCTCAAGATAAAGATGTTTGGAACAAAACTAATTACATCACTATGAGATCTGGAGAGGAGTTCCCAATGGGCTTTGCACCAGTGGTATGTGCATGGGCTACAGGCAAAAGGGACTGAGACAACTTATAGTAGCAAAAACTCAGCCCAGTTTCTCTTGTTGAAATCTGATAACAAGATCCTCATAGTAAGAAGTTCAAAATCAAGATTAACCTCCAATTTAGGAAGGTTTCAGTGAGCACAAATGTCAGAAAGTGGCATGCTCTCATTCTCCATTCCCGGGTCATGGAAAACTGAGAAGCAGATGCCCTGAATGCCCCAACTGCAAAAGCACGAGAAGAGGTAAAGGCAGCCTGAGCAATCACAATAGAGCACAGTATGCCCATTTTCTTAAGCATCTGCCCAAACCGTACAAAAAGCTGCACTTATACAGGCTTCAAACAGAGTGAAATGTGCTGGGTGTCTCTTGATGCCAACACCAAAGTGTCCTGAAGATATTTTGTGTCAGGTTTTGTGCTCAGAAGGAATCGTATGCACACAAAAGGAATTCTGCCTTACAGAATCACAGAATCTTAGAATGTTAGGCGTTGGAAGGGACCTCGAAAGATCATCTAGTCCAACCTCATCTCAGTCTACCACAGAAGAACTGAGTAGAGAATAGAAATTGGCTGCTGCTTAGGTCATTTAACAGATGTAATTTTGTGCAAACAGAATTATACGCTTGGCTGTATGGAAGTTCCAAATTCACGAAGCTAAGAACTGTTATGCACAAAACCACCTGGGAGAGGAGATTTAAACAGAAAAATATCAATAATACCTGGGAAATGCTTAAGAAAATTTTCCTAGATGCTGAAAAAGACCATAATAAATAAACTTTATTACGTACAAATACATATACACTACATGTATAATAATAACACAATACCCTAAAAACCAAAAAAGTGTGATTAAGATGTCAATCTGCTTTAAAAAGGAGATAAAACAACCATAAGTATATGGATAATAATTTAAAAAGACTGAAAGCTGAGAACAACAATAAGTATCACCTAACCATTAAGAACTGTAGAAAGGCCAGCAGCAGAGACAGAAATACTAAAAAAGAAGTGAGATCGAGGTACATGAGGTTAAACATATGGAAATGAACTGGTCCGAGTAACTTGTAGTCTCAAAGTGTTAAGAGCTGGTGGAGAAGGTCATTAGAACTTTAAAATTAGTTTTCAGTAAAGCAGTCATTAAGTTGCAGCTACCTGGAAGAGAATTAATGGTACCCTAATGACTGCAAGAACAAATGGCCCAGCCTGCTGCTCTAACAGAGACCCCAGGAGCACAACAGAAAAGCAGATAAAAGATCTAAGTTTAAGGCTAATAGTAGAAGTAATAGCAAACAACAGGTTTATGGAAAGCAGATCATATCAAACAACATCAGTAACTTTTTAAAATTAGATTAGAAGTTTTGTTGATAAAGGCATCACCACTGAGATAATAATCCTGAATTTCTCTAAGACATTCAGCTTTGAGTCACATACGAAACAGGAGTGAAACCAAATCTAGCTTCACATGCATTAAGTGAGAAAGGAAGTTAGTTCTTTGATAGGTTTTAAAAGATAAATGGAAACAGAGAGAGAGCAAAGTTTCTAGTGAGATTTCCCTGGGTCTAGGTCATAGTTCTGTGCCATTAAATATTTTAGAAAAATGAAAGAAAGGTAAAATAATTTTAGAGAAATGACACAAGTATTAGTAGAATGTTGTATAATAGAGAGGTGAAGTAACTGTTCCTCAGTAAAGGTCTATGCAGATAAAGGTACGGATAAGTAACCATTTTTGAAAGGAAAGGGAATCATCAGTGGGATAAAAATGAGAGGGAGCATAAGTTCAGTGAAGAGCTGGTGAGAAGGAGTTTGAAAATATCTTCCCAGGGCAAGGACTTCAGATCTTGAGAGAACTGGAATTGCTGTCAGTCGGCAATTCACCCTCCGGCAATTTCTCCTTTCTCCAGGCCAAAGCAGGAGAAGGTGCTAAATAGACGAAAGCAAGAGAAAAGAAACAATTTTTAATTTGGGGTCACTGCAAGAGAAATAGAAGAACTGCTTAGAAGTAAAGATATGTATTTTTTAAAAAGTAAATCCACCTTCTTCGGAGGAAACCATTCTGGAGAGAGATCTGGTGCCAGGCACTGATCTGATGTAGTAGAGCCCCAGCAGGGCTCTGGCAGGTGCTCCTTGGAAAACCTACTGACGTTTGTGCATGTTCAACACTCCCACAGGGAGACCCTGGCTCTGCAAACTCTTACTTGGCAAACAAGTATTTCACCTGAAAAATGCAAGAAATTTGGGTGCTGTGAAGTGGTGCATATTTGGAAACAGAGAAAAGCTTAAGAGAGTCTAAGCAGCTTTGGAAAGAGATGCTAGGCTAAAGCTTAAAAAAAAAAAAGTAATTGAAAAGAAATACAATTTCTCAGAGGAAAAAAAAAAAAAAGGAAAAAACCCCAAACCAAACCCCTTAAAAATCATTAAAATGTGCGCAGACTGACCACAGCAATGATACAGACATCTGTAGCATACTTTCTTCAACAAGCATGAGATGAGCACAACAACTCCTTGGGATCCTGGACTACAAAAAAAATCCCATCCATAAAGTGGCTTTCTAAAGCAACAAGCTTATGAAAAGTGCTCAGTGGACGTGACATAGCAAGTCTTTTAAGAGTTTTAGCAACAGAATACAGAGCTCTAAAACTGAGTGTCTGCAACAGTGGGTGGAAAACACAGTTGTTCACAGATGTCCCGAAGGATGGTATTGGCACAGTCCTCTTACAACCACATAGCCAAAACTAGAAACCAGAGAGCTCTTCACTTCTCTGCAGGTGTTGTTTAAAAAAAAAAAAAAACCCAAAAACCCTTGCACTGGTACACTCATCTAGGGAATGGGGCTGTGCACTGAGTGAGGGCACCAAAAGGTTCACCCGTTGACTGTAGCCCGTGTTAACTGAAATAAACCACAAAACATTGCTGTCGGTTCTGAAGGGGCCTCACAAACCTCCCTTCACCACAAAAATACGGAGCCTATTTTCCAGCTTCAGATGTACAATTTGCAAATTGAATGCAAACCTCAGAAAGACTCAGTTGTTGCAGACACGCTTTAAAGAATTAGGAATACACTGCAGAGAAAAGACAAAAGCTAGATATCAATCAGATCAAAAACTACTGCTGCAGGTAACGTTTAATGAGAACTGTGATTTTGAGAGCTACTGCTAAAGGCACAACCCTGTAGACAGAGTTTAGGACTTTTGGCCATATTTTCAGTTCAAAGAAATCACCTGATAATCTGAAAAGAAACAAAACCAACATATTTAAAGGCATGAAGATTGTTAACTCTGAGATGCCATAGGAAGGTATTGTCAAAGTATGAATGAAGCTTCTTTGGAGATTAAGCAATCTAAGAAAAACAGAGTTACCAGGATGGAGATGGTAAGGTTTATTGCATTAAACAAGTTAAGCAAAAGAACAATTTACTGATAGCGCCCTTTTTGTCAGTTTGGTTCCAGCGTAGTGTCCTCATCCCCAGATTCAACTCTCATCTTTTCTTCGGTCTTCCTAAGCAGCTGCCCTACACCAAGGGCCTCAAGTTAATGCGGAGTGGGGCATGAGGTGGGCAGGATGGGCAGGACCAGGCTCCCTAGGCTCAGTTCAGGTCCTTCACCGGACACACACTGAACACAAGCAGATTCACTCGCCAGCTTTGCGTAAATCTCCACCAAGTCTGTTTAGTTTTCCAAACTGCTGTAATTTATGGAGTCCTTAAAAGATATCTCTTCAAATAGTCTTTTTTTATCAGAAGAAAAAATCACTTTCTCTTCTGTTTTACCTTCCCTCATCCTGAGAACAGTTTGGACTGAAGTTCATCTCCTGGAAAGTACCAGCTGAGAACAGCAAGCCTGAAGCACATCACCAGCATGAAGAAGGTCAGCCCAAATGGTCATACCTCAGCACAGTTCCTTCCAGCCAAAACCACACTGTAGAGCAAAATGTCCAACCTGCTTACAAATAAGTTTCTTTTTGCAATCAGTTGCAACACAAAACCAGTGCTATGGAGGGGAGGAAACTTTTTAAAAAAAAAAAAAAAAAGAAAAGAAAAAGATTGACTGTTGGAATTTATTTAGGTCGACACCAGTGGGACTTTCTCAGAGGAAAGAAAACTGTCTGTGCATTAAATGTTTACCTCCTTTGTGGTAGCAGCAAATTAGGTGTTTACCCCTTCAAGCAGCAACAGGAGCCAATACACCTGTTCCTTCCAGATTGTCCCTGCTTTTTTTTGGCATGCGATACCCTGAAAATGGCTCTGGTGATCTGCTGTGGGAGGGCCAGGAGGTTTGCTAAAACAGGTTGAAGCATTTGTTTCTTAAGGAAAAAAACCCAGGCAATGGTTGTGCTGGCTAAGAGGATATAATGCTCATTGCTGCATTTTATTATTTCTGGTATCAGTTCCACAGAATGTTGAAATTGGATTAAAAGGAAAACTGAGGAAATGTGGGAAAAGCAAACATGCCACATGCGTTTTTGAAAAAGCCGTAAATCTTGTATGGCTGTACCCTCCGTCATGGGGTAAGTGATGGCTTCAGAGAGACATTATCTGTGGCTTGCTCCCTCACTGCCCCATGGACCACACACCCCCCAGTTCCCATCCTTGGGGAGGACAGAGGGATGGATGGGGACAGTGTGACTGTGAAGGACAATTAAAACCCCATCCCTGAGCTGCCAAGTGCAAACACGTGCACCCTCCCTGCATAGAAACAGCAGGGAAGGACCCAGGGGTGGAGATGGCATAAGCATGAAAGCATCAAAGCATTTTGAGCATCTGCATTTCTCTGGTGGCACCTCACATCGGAGGTCACCAAGCCACCATGGAATGGCAGGTGGAATTCAGTGTATTTATATATAAAGAAAGCCTACAGCTGGATTTAACAACTTTGCCTGCAAAAATGATGGGCTGAGAAGGGGGAACATTAAAACTCACAGTCCTGTGAAAAAATAATTGATTTTCTCAGTATCAGTGAAGAAATGCCTTCAATGTCAGAAATGGTGCTGGGGTGTGCAGGCAACCCAGCTCAGTCCTAGCCAAAAAATCTGCAGATTGAAGACACAGACTTAAGAACATAAGGGGCTTATGCAAAGGAGCAAGACCGAAAGGTGGACTGAAATTCCCTTTTGACCCAACAGTCATCACATGCCTCCTAATCCCTTTGGTATGCAGAGTGCCTCAGTCCTCACCTATGAAGGGGAAAATGGCATCTCGTTCTCCAGGCACATCCACACCTGATGGAGGTATAGCACTAGTCCTGCAACAGCCAACACCCTGAGCAGTGAAACAGCTTATACCAGCAAAAAAAAGTTGTTTTGCTGGTCGGAATTAAACCAGTTCACTGAACAGATTACTTTATAACAACAACAAAAGGGCCTTTTGATGGTTGGACTGAACTCACAGTAGGGATTTTGCTGTTGTAATCATACCATTGCCATGCCAGCAAAACTTTTTATGTATAGACCAACTCCCTATGTTTTTATCTTTTCAGTTAAAAAGATTACACAGAGGCAGAAGTTAGGAAATGGGTTGGCATCAGGCATGGGGAACTGTCTCGGCCCCTTAGAAAGCACCTCATCTTGCAATGAAGAGGTCCCAGGAGGGCAATTTCCCCAAGGAATTACAGTGCTACATCAGTTCTGGAGGCTTGCTGGTGGACTGGAAGTTGTGGTCCAACGGGTGAGTTTGGGTTGTAAACATTTTTTTTGGTGAAGATTTAGGTTGGGTTGGTTTATTTTAGAGCACCTATTTTGAAATGTTTGCAGCTACTGTGTTAATAAAGCTTGAGGGTTTTTAATTGTATGGAAGGGATTTTGCTACTTGCACAGTGATGAAATGGTGTGCACATGCAGATAGGATCAAATCGTAATCCTTCAGGAAAATCTGATGTTTAAGCGCTCTTTATTCTGGCTGGGCCAATTCAATATCATACATGCTCTTTATATACAATGTAATGCAAGACTGAGATACTTAAGACACATTTAAAGAGGAAAAAATGGGTGGAACTCCTTGGCAACAGCTCTAATACCTTTGAAGGCTCCGACATCTGCTGAGTCAGGCCCTCCCTCCCTACGTCGTAGTTTACAATCAGCCAATGAGTCACAGTAGATTCCTGACTTCACTGTTTCACGAAGTACAGTAGCATATTTTTAGGATTTGAGTCCTTTTAATTAATCCTCTATTTTTGTTGTTGTTGCTCAACAAAAAAAAAATAGGAAATTTGAAAAGAAAATAAAAATAAAAAGGAAATAAAAATAAAGGAGCTCTGACCCAGCTCTGAGCCCAGCTGCAAGAAACTTGTCTTCAGAAATGCTATCCTCAAGCCACAAAATATACCTCACTGCTTGTGAAGTCCTTGGAGCCTGAGAAGGGTCCATGGGGAAGAAAAGCACTTTGCAGACCAGCCATGGGATGCCCACATGAGGCGTCTGGAGGCAAGATTGCATTAGCAGAGCTCTCTACCCCACCGGATAGACCTTGCTCCCCAGCAGACTAATTAGCCAGGGTGGAACCCCATTCTGATACAAATCCGTGCCAGCCCTGGTGTCTTTCTACAGCGCTTCCCAGTGCCATGCAGACACAGTGATGTGGCCTGGAGCCAGTCCTGCCTAATTTCCTCATCCAAAAATTGATGATACAGCCTGCCTGCCAGCAGAAACTCCCATTGTGAAACTGAGTTCGCTGATATTTGCAAAGCATTTAAAGGTGTGTCTTAGTGGGAAAAAGTGTGTTCAAACTCCAGGTAGGTCATAGGAGTAAACCCGTTTCTAGTTCCAGCAGAGAAACACCAGTGAGCAGCATTTTACATGTGTGGAGTTGAGCTAGGATTCCTCTTTAATCAAGTTAAGTCAGGTCTCATTCCTGGCCCTGCCAATTATTTAAATCCCATCTACCCACAAAAGCCTCCAACCCTGCTGCAGTGGAGCTGTTGACTCACGTTACCTGGTGGGACAGGGGTTTACACTGCACCTAGCTGCAGTCATCACCTACGTGGATGGGGATTAGCCCCACGGGAATGCAGCAATGCGTCCTCCGGCACATCCCCGTGCCACCGCAGCACATGTTCAGCCCACTAAGGGATCCCACAGGATTTTCCTGGGAAGAGTTAACACAGTAGGTAAGGTGGGAGCTGCTCCAGCCACCACAGGACACGCCACTAGACACCTCAGGAGAGCACAGTGCAGGTGCAGACACCGAGGCACTTGGGTTCCCTAAGATGATCAGTCTTAGGCTTGCCCAACACAAGGGGATTAGCTCCAGGTAATTCTGCATCAAAACATGCTCAGCATTATCCTGAGTCAGGGAACTGAAACCAAGACCACGTCTCTCTGCTTCGTGAGAAGGTTAGAGGGGAAATGCTGAAGAAATGCAATGTGATTGTTCATGGAAGAATGATTTCTGTCTTTTATTCAAAATGTTTCTAAAGTTTAATATAAGCATCAACAAACTTAGCTATTAAGATCCCCTTTGCCCATCAGCAGTGTTTCTATCTCTAGGCAGAACTTGATACCTGCCTAACAGTGCAGAGCAAATTTACAGGACAGCTTAAGGTAGGAAATAATGAATAACAGTTCAGCAACTGATAGCACATAATTGTGTGTAGCTACAGTTTGTCACACCGAAATGAATGATAATATGTAAGCGCTGAGGCTCAATTCTTATTTGCCTGTTATTGTTTAAATAAATGGAAAAATTAGAAATGTTCAAAAGTTGAAATAAGTTCCATTAATTAAGTCACTTCCACTTCAGTGAGATTCTCTATTATTTTAAAAAATGTGTTCTTAACCTGTATTAAAATGTAATTTTGTGTGCTTCCTTCCTGTTTTTCTCCCATATTCTTTCTGTATTTTGCTTTTATTTCCACGTACATTACACAATATCCAAGTTAGGGGTTTCCTTCATCACTTTATTTTCTGTGATTTTTCAACATTTCATCAACTTTGGAAACATTATGGAATGTCAAATGAAAATGAGAAATATGTATGTTTAAAAAAACCTCTAAACTTTAAACTTGTATGTAATGCCTTTTAGTGATAGAAAAGCTTAAAGGAAGAGGGCAGAATTTATAAAAGCTAGTATTTTGCCACCAGTTTTATATTTCAATAAAAATTCCCAAAATCTGAAAAAGCCCAGCATTTCATTTAAGGGTTTGATCTCTAGAAACACAGATAGTCATTGAAAAAAAATCTGAAGAGAAGCATTGAACTTGCTCTGAAAACAATGATGTTTATTGCTGAGGGGATGGAAATTAAATGCAGTCATGTTTACTGAGGAGCTGACTGCAAGGGGGCAAGGTCATAATTTACACATAATTACTGGTTTGCACTATCGTTTGACCACTACTGAGATAAATATGTTTTTCTTCCTTCCCTCTTCCTGTGCAGAAGTAGTGTTCAGCACACTTCTTATGCATTAGCCATTCTTGTGCAAATCACTGTTTTCTGTGGTTTATGATTCAATAGTAAACATTGCTGTCAAAAACAGGTTTGCATCTAGAGATAGCTCTGTATTTTTTGATAATATTTTCAGTTCGTAAGAATGTGCCATCAGTACCTAATTACAGACATGCATACTATGACAAACAAACAGGGAAATAAGACTGACTACAGTAAAACAGGAATATTTTAAATACGGGGTGTGTCTGCCTTTGTATAGTACATACAGTCACACCAGACTCCTTTGTACCAACTCATACAAAAAATATCCAGCCAAGTGTTCTGGGTGAGCCTATAAACTATTCTTGTTTCCCAAGGCTGAGAAATATATGCTTCTTGGACAACCTTTGAAGAGCTAGAGTCAAGATTTCCAGAACTGGCCAAGGCTTTCGCTTGCTTTGTTAGGGACTGCTTTGAAAATGCAGGATGTCCAGAAAGAGCCAAGCACCCCCACTCTGGGAATCAGTCCTCGGCTGAGGGAAAAGTGAGGTGCCGAGAAACAGAAGGACTCAAAGTCACTAATTATGCTAGAAGTTTGTCCTCAGCATCAAAGCTATTTTAAAAATAGCAAGATTTTATGTTCTTAGCATTTACTGGTGGCATACCAAGCCCTCCTACCAGAATAAAGCAATACATATTGGTATCAGGTTTTGATGTGGCCAGGGGTTAGTTGTTGCCAGCCACCTATTCAGCCACAGCTCTTCCTGGCACAGTCATAACTCACATTAACCATGCTGGTTTGCTCACACTTATTTAAGTGTATGGCCCATATTGCTACGACTAGTTTGAAAAACACTGACAAAATGTTCACTTCCTCGTTCATATCTTCAGGTTTTGTTCTGAACTCTTGCTTTCAAGAAAAGTGCAAGGTCTGAAATGGGTGTGGGTTCCTGGGACCGTACCCACTCCTCCTCAGCAGCCTGTGTTGTGGTCCTGAGATCACACCCAAAGCCTGAGCTTCACACCCAAAGCCACCTACACCTCCAAATTCACAGAGAAGGTAGTTTGCCTGGGCCATCCCATATTTTTGGCTCAACAGTCAGCATTTTAATCACTCCTCTAACTTGCATTTATAGAGAATTTCTAGAGATGGGGTTAGTCTCAAGCTGGGATGAAATAAATTTCCAGTTTCTTCACAAGACAGAATGCTATTCTCTGCCTGGCTCTGAGAGGCTGATTGTGGGCGAGCCGGTGCAACCCTCCCATTCTTCTCCAGCTGCTTGTGCCAAGGGCAGAGTACTGTGGGGGTTATTCACACAGTCTGCTCCGAAGCACCTCCCTGAGAACACGCTGGAGAGATAGGAGGATGGGTGGTTATTCAAATATGTCCAGGCAGTCCCTCCTCTCTTCTGGGAGAAGAATCGTGCCAGAACCTGCACAGTCTAACAACCACCTCCATGCCATGCATGAACAAGGTCCCCCCCCCCAGTTGTAAATCAGGTGCAAGCTAGGCTGCATGCAGATGCATATAGCTAATTGGTCAGCTGCATACACACACACACAAAATCCTAGATCCTTGATGCTGAAAAGGCATAAGAAAAGGTTTGTGCAACCTTTATTCAGCCCTCTTCTATTCTTCAATTACAAAATCACATACTGTATTTTCCATGGGACCCTGCCTCATTCAGTTCACCGAATAGATGGTGTTCACTTAATGAGCAGCTATTCAATATTTTATTTTCTTCTCACTCAGTGTGTTGCCCTAGGCATGATTTACTACATGTAATTCAAACCTAGCTGTGCAGCCAAAATTATTAATTTCAGCACAGCTTTTTTTCCTTTGGTTCTCATCCTCACAGCACTCCTGAGTGCTACACAAACAGTAAATATTGTATTTTCATAATACCACAGTGAGGGTGTTTTCACAATACCCCAGTGTGATTAAATGGGGAGGAGGAGTAGAATTACCCTCTGTATTTCACAGGTGTGTAGAGGAGGCAGAGTGAGACATTAAAGTCCAAAGAATCACAATTTGGGGGCACCCCTTTGACAATTTGAGTCCTGACTTTTGAAACTTCTTTAGATAATGAAGAACATTCATATACTGATTATTCTTCCCATTGACTCAACCTGCATCCGTCAGTGTTTGGGGATGGAGAAGACCTAAGCCGTGGACTAGTTCCCTCCTATCACAGGCAGATTTTTAATAATCTTATCAAATTGGACTGAATAGGAATTAGGTTTCTTGAGTTCCTATTAAAAAGGTGAGAACTCACTCCTCTGATAGTTAGAAACCATTTTCTAATTTTCAGCCTAAATTTATTCATAGCCAGATTACACTCATTTGTTCTTATGCCAACATTGTCCTTCACCTTAAATAGTTCCTCTCCCTCTCTGGCATTTGTCTCTGCTGATAAATTTAGAGCGAGCAATCATATTTTTTTTCTCTCTCTCGGCATTTGTCTTGAGGAGCTAAATGAGCTACACTCCCTAAGCTGTCTCTCTCAAATTAAGCTGCCAGGTCCCCTGCTCCACTGAGGAACTGCTTTCCATACCTGCTCCAGCTTGTGCTTATCTGCTCTGAGCATGGCTGACCGGGCCTTTACGCAGCGCCAGGCCTGCCTGCATTCACCCAGAGGAGGCTCGAGTGGCGAGATGGTAGCTGGTGCTAACTAGAGGAGAGATGAATGCTTCCCTATCTGTCCTGGAAATGGTGTGTCTTAGAACCAGCCTAGGATTTCCAGTTACCTCATCAGTAGCAACCCGATGACTGCAGTCTACCAGCACATCCCAGTTTCGTTCCTTTTCGTTTTCAAGCAGGAATTCTCAGCGTCAGTTGAAAAAATGTATGCATTTTGTACCACTGAATTTCACCTCGCTCCTCTCCTCCCAGTGCTGTGGATCATCACTGCTCCAGTATCCCAGCCCCGATCTGTGAAGGCGATGCTGCCCACAGCATGTCACTGGCTGATTTCGCTGGCAGATTGGTGAATGTATATATGTACACGTACGTGTATATGAAGTATCTTTTTGAATGTGTCTGCTCTTGAGATCAATTTTAAAGAACCCACCAGAAAAAAAAATCAGAGCAACTGTTAGGAAAGCACACAGGTCAGATATGAAAGCTCAGAATATTAAACACCCTGATTTGATACTTTTGAAAAATTCCTGTACTTAGTGGCTGTCAAATGCTGGTCACCTATTTGACATGAAATAAATTATATTTTGGTTTCTGAGAAGATTAGACTCATCATTAAAAGAAAGATTGCTTCAGTTATGACTTATATATGCACCTTTTGGGGATTCACGTGTTTTCCTTTAAACTACGATTTGATGTATGCAAGGCTATTTGTACTCATCTTTTTTCAGTAAAACATCTTTCTTACATTCACATACAAAAATGCCTGGTAAATAATGACCAGACAAATTGAATGCAACTGGAGAAACATAATATAAATTTGCCAGCAAAAGAGGAAGCCTAGGCAAGAAATCCAAGGAAGGAGAATAAAAGCAAGGTAGTGAGTGTGACACCATAACTTTGTTGAAATAAATCATTCCCTGGTTACACAGACTGCTTGCTTTTCTGGCTGAAAATTCTGCATATTTCAGGCAGAATATGAAGAGGATGCTCCCTACCCAGAGGCCAATGGCAGAACCACACTGGGGGAAGCACAGTTCAGGGACCTACCCAACAACCATCATTGCCACCAGACCAGAACCTAAGCCTGGTGGAGTGGCCCTAGCAGGTGGTGGTGGTCCTCGCTGCATGGCTGATGGCAGAAGACTGATAACCGTGTGACCATGTCAGACTTTATCAACATCCTCTCTGGAGATAGCCCTGGACATGCTCAGGAGGGAACAGAAGCACCACAGCAGCTTCTTACCCTTAGCATCTTGCAGACATGTCATGCCAGGCAGTTTTCCTTGCTTTGAGCTTCCTTCAACCTATTAACTTTAATACAGGACTGACTGGCAGTTGCAGTGAAACCTGACCGGCAACAAACCCACTCAGGGATCCATGGCAGAAGACCTTGGCAACGTTGTGGTGCCATCTGTAGTCTTCCACACAAACAGGAGGATGCAGGTCTCCTCCCAGGAGGACCAAGTGGCATGCCAGATCCCAGGGTGGCACCTCAGGCCTTCTTAATTGTCAATGAGAGCTGTATACCCAAGTTTGTGTCCTGGAGCCTTTGAAAAACCCATGTATACGGCAGCAAGTGGGGAGGGGAGTACATAAGCTTCTTAAGTCATGCCAACGGGCCCAGGGGTATATACTGTCAGAGTTAGGCCACTCTATGCATGCTTTTCGGTGTATATTGCGTACAAAATGACTCAGAGACTGTCGTAAGTAATAGGAGCCTTCCAAGCTAACAAATTATGGTGATTTCAGAATAACTTAGAGGGACCCTTCCAGGTGTAGGTTGTATCAGATTTGAGCTGGGACGATCCAACAAGACAGTGAATAAATGCTATGCCTCTCTGACCTCAGTCAGGCCTCAGCCCAGATACATAGAAGAAGTTGCAAAATTCCCTCTCGAAGGTCAAAACTTAAATATATGAAGACATAAAGCAAACAAAGGGAAATATATGATGTTTTCTGTGAAAGGGCTGCACTGTCACATGTACTTTGGAAAAGAGAAGACCTTTGCTAGCATGCAAGGGATGAAAGTGGCAGCCATAAGAGAGGCTTGGGTGGAGCAGAGGGCAGGTACAAGCGTGTAGGAGTTGATGAGAGAAGAGGCGTAGGAAGGAGCAGTGTTACTGCAGGCACTGCAGGCAAAAGGAGGCATGACCTGCATTGGAGCAGGGTATTGGAGATGGGGTCCCTCAGCTTGTGGGTCCTGCACTGCTACATGCTCTGGAGAAAAGGTCTGGTCCTCAGTTACCTAGCTGAGCTAATTGTGGTGCCTTTGCAAGAACAAACCGAACAGATCCAACTAGCTCCTTCAAAGAAGACAGTTTTGCCTGCACAAACCTTGCATCGGTTTCACTAGATCAGTTTTTCAAAACATTTTAGTTAAACTGCTGCTGCTGCGCTGACAAGATCTGAGGAGCTAAGAAGGGAAAACATCTGGTCTTGTGTTACTCAGCATGTCTGACAGGAGCATATTTAGTCTCTTTCCAGTGAATGACACCTATTTTGGGGACAGAAAAAAACAACTATCTGACAAAGTCACACTTCCTATGCCCCTTAGTCTTCCTTGGGAAGCATCTTCAACTGTGAATACGTAAATATACTCTAAAGACAGTCAGCTGTCATGTCTGTAAACATACATTTACCTCCCATTAAGGGCTATTTGCCCCTTTTTGTGACCTTTCACCAGCTTTCCATACCCTGGCCATGTGGCACAGATGGTATAATCCTGTCAGGCTAAGGCAGGTGACAGCGCTGCTCAGTGTTTAGTAATCAGTGACTGTAATTAGCCAGACTGGACGCAGGCTCAGATAATAGGGCAGTCAACCAGCTGCCAGTCATGAGGCTTTTCCTGTGGGCTGCAGGAGATGCAAGAAAGGATGATATAAAGAGGCCATGCATTTTCTAGCACACTTTATACAGAACTGCTGATAATGTTACACACATTTGTTCATTTAAAAAAAAAAAAAAAAAAGAAAAAAATTCCTTTTTATTCCAGAGTGACCAGTAAAGTGTGTTTCACATCACATGGGCATAGAGGAGATTTCAGTTGGTTGTTAAATCTGATGGAGGTGTTTAGAGAGTGTTTAGCAGCACCAAAGCTTTTTTCTATTTGGAGACTATCTTGTCACGTTTTCCTTACATAGATATGTTCACAAGCACACAAAATGCGCATGGATGAAGTGCTCGGGGTTCATGATCCCTAAAACAGCTTGTTTAACACAGGAAAGTGCTCTCACTAAGCTACTAGTTGTCTGCATTTGTAGAGTAGGATTTAGACAAACAAAATTAAAGCTAGTTGTAGTGAAAGTAAAGAAAAACCTAAATTAATTTTAATCGAAGAACTACTATTAAAAAATATGATGGGGTTATTGAAACTACTGGCATTAAGAAGTTATTGGAAGAAATATTTTTATGGTTTTTAGTCCTTTTTAGAGAGCTAGGTGGTCATCCTCATTTCTGATCTTGTGTTAAAGTACACATTTAGATGATATATAAGCTGCACACGCTGTATTTAAGAGAAGTAAGCAGTGGGCTGAACTGACCATATTTTCATGTGAGAGATGACTCACAGCCTCCTGGATGGTAGAAAATTCTCCATGCTGAGCAGATGATCATGCTTACAGTTTTTTGGGTGAAAGAGGTTTTATTACTGAAGAGGCAACCAGTAATCTCTCACAGAGGAAAGGCTGGCATTCATTGCCTAGGAGGGCTTTTTTTCCCTACTTCAATATTTCTTTCCTATTTTTAAATATGTGCCTATTATTACAAAGACACTAATAATGAAATATATTTAATTAAAAAAACTCAAATGCACACATCACAATGAATCAACTTCTCCTCATCTTTTGTTACATATATTCCAATGGCTTTCCTCACTCTTCCCCTCCAAAATTATGCTATTTATCTGTAGAGAGC
Organism: Leptosomus discolor; assembly: GCF_034619465.1. Lineage (NCBI taxonomy): Eukaryota > Metazoa > Chordata > Aves > Leptosomiformes > Leptosomidae > Leptosomus > Leptosomus discolor. The sequence goes on along the minus strand of NC_141394.1, from coordinate 67,072,549 downwards.
AGATACCTTAATCTTTTGGGGAAAAAGCAGAGAATAATTTCAATTTCCATGCATTTATGAAAAGACATTCTTAAATAGGCCAGAGAAAGAGATATTGCATCTATAAATAAATTATTCCGAGGCGGGCGGTGGGATGGGGTTACACATCACCATTGTGTGGGGAGGCTGCGAAGCCTGACCCGGGAGTGCAGCTGTTGTCTTTGTGCCGGGCACTCTGCCTCTGCCATTGTTCCCCCGATTACAACAGGCACGTCGGGGGCGCGGGGAGGGCAGGCGGGGGTGAAAGGATGGCTGTGCATTGATAACGCCTGGCACTATCACCGAGGGCAATGATAGGCTTCTCAGCTGCGGCGCTATCGGGGTGCGGGTCTTTTGAGTCACCCCCCACCCCCGCCTCCCCTCCCTGAATCAGCAGTTTCAGGAGATGTGAATGTGTTCACCTCCTGTATGTGCCAGCTGGATCTTACCCAGACACACACACGGGATTGTGTCAACAGATGGTGTAAAAGGGGACAAAAAAGACAGTATTTCCAAACTGAATATGTAATATCAAACAGGTGTGGAGGTAAGAAGATGGTAATGAATAAGGAACACCATGCTGCAGAGAAGGGCGTCCAGCAGCTCGCAGCAGAGTGGTGAGGAGGGAACTTATCACTCCCACAGTGCTCTACTCAAGAAGAGGGGAAAATGGCCACAATCTCTCTGCCATGGCCATTGTCCCCAGTAAAACAAGGAGGGCTCAGCCACGAGACAGCCCAGCCCCAAGAAGCCAGCGGAGGTGGTGTGTCCCTGCTGCGCTCTCATCCCTCGCATCGCTGCCCGGTTTCCAGCGGCACCTCCCAAATCCCTAAGTGCAGATGCTTGGCCTCTCAGCACTCTAAAAGACATGCTCACCTCACTCCTTCCTCCTGGGGCAGAGGGAGGCTGGGAGGACAGGACACCAACAGCAGTGGTCCCAGCTCATGCTACCTGCCCGCCTGGGACAGAGGGGAGAAACACCCCATGACATTGGACTTGGTGATCTTAAAGGACTTTTCCAACCAAGACGATTCTATGATTCTATGACAGCAAAACCCTAATCAATTGTACTAATCTAGGATCATGCTGTCACCGCAGACAACAGGGACATCTGAGCTGGGGTTACCGAGTGTCTGCATGAAAGGCGCTCCTGTCATGGGAGGCATTGTGGGGCCCATACCTTGCTATAACAACGTGACTGATGCCCATTCCCTTCTGTGGACCTGCTGGCTCCTACGATGGCTGTCACTCATGCCGTGCCAACGAGTCTGACACCCTGACCTTCAGGGCCGCATAGCACATGTGGTACCATGAGCTTGGCCACGGGGGAGGGATGCAACTCCCCTGTGCTCAGCAGAAGACTGCATGGCATGCAAAACCCAACAGGACCATTCACCGCTAAAAGGCAACAAAGCAACAAAGCAGCCATGCTCTGCTCCAGCCATGGAGTCCATCATGGCCAAACTGCCTGTCCGTTTGTACCCCAAGGTGAGCATCCGAGTTCACAAAATCGGGGGGGGGGGGGGGGGGGGGAAGCCATACTGTGGTTTCCCTGACACAACAGCTCACCATTACTTTGGAGATTTTCCCCTTCCTAAAACCCAGAGGAAATCCTCCCATTTCTCATCAGACAACTGTCCTGTCTTTCTGAGCTCCTCCTTGACTGAAAAGAAGCATTCAGCTTAAACCTATTTTAACTTAATTTTTATTTCTTGTCTGGTTTCTCCATTTATTTCCAGTTAGTGTGGGTCTTGCTGTCTGATGGGGATAGGATCACACGTCAGTGTCACTGTCAAGACTGCTAATGGAGATCAGGAATGAGGGATTTCCTACGTGAAAGCCACAGCCACCCTCTGCAAGCAGGGGTGGAAACTAAGAGGTCCATTACCGTGGCGCTGGGACTGACTCACCTGATGCTGCTTTGATGGCTTCGGTGGCTGTCAGGCAGCGTAAGGCTACTTTTTAAACTTGTTTTCACACTGTTCTGTTACAGGTACCAAACTCGTATATTCCTAAATTCTTTCTTTGGTTTATCCCAAAGTTACAGAGTGTGTCTATGGTGTATGCATTGTGTACAAATCCACCTTATAGATATTCATATATTTTACTTGCAATCTGGTATGCATCTGTTACATGTAAAGATGAGCTTCCTACTCTCATCACTTTCAAATTATTCTCTCCAAAACTGTGTTCAGCCAAAACTGAGTATTGTTATTTTGCCATCCTCCATGATCTGTCAGCTGCGTTCAACACAATTAACTCTTTTGTCCATCTTGCAATCTTCCCCTCACTTACCCGGCTTGATCATTTTCTCCTTCCTCTCCCCTAACTGGGTCAGTCAGAGGATCTTCCTGATTCCTCCTCCAGTTTCTCAAGGAGGTGCTAGCAGGTTCTCACCATGGCCCCATTCTCTTTTTCCGGATTCATGATACCGGCCTCCACCATAGGCTCCTGTATTTCAATCATCTTTCTCCCAACAGACTACTGTTTAACATCTCTCTGTAATTCAGTAAAGTAATGAAATTTAAATTACTGGAGAACCTGCTTAAGCCACTCTTCTTCCAGTGTGGCTACAAAAGATGTAAGAAGATACTAGCATATAGAGGCTACCACCCAATATGATGATCAATACTGTCTCAGTTTTAACTTGTATTCTCTCACTTACACGTGTCTCTTATCTGACATGTGAAGGTCTCTGTACATCACGGCCAGGGCCTCTGTCCCCCATCGTCTTAATTATGGCCTCAATGTGCTGCAGATATATAAATCATGGAAATTTAATCAGGCTTATTGCATCCCTCATCTGCCAGCACAGACTGAAATGAACGCTGCGGTGAAATAAAGGCTATTCCAAATCACAGGGAGCAGCAATGCTACATTATGCTCTTAAGCATTTTCTCAAGGCAAAGCATCTTTGGGGGACCTCTTCCTTTATGCACACCCAGGTACAATCCCCAATTCAGGCTAAGCCATTTATTTGAAAGTTATATTCAACATATAATACACAGGATCCAGACTGACAAGTTGGAGGTAGTTTGTTTGCATGGAAGATGGGAAGGGAGGAAAGCTCGTGAGATGGTCCTGAGAATGCTCACAGCATCTTTCAGAGGCAACAAAACTCTGGGGCAAGGTGGGGCAGGTGGGTGCAGGCTGGTGCATGGAGCAAATAGGCTGGGTTTCTGTACTGCCCCGCTCCTCGTGCCATTTCCTTTCCAGGCTACTGTGATCCCTGGTTCCTTACCACTCCCATCACAGTGCTCCCCTTCACATCCTTCACTTGTCCATTCCTTGCTGGTAGCATAAAGAGGGTATGAGTGAGTCTCTGTGTTTTAAACCAACCTCGATAAAAGGCCAGCCGTGAAACAGCAAACTGACATCTCCACAGCCAGCTCTACCAGTTAGGTAAATACTACCACTGGAGTAAGCCTTTAAGCAGACATGTGGGACAACTTGTCAGGTAATTTGCTTAATCAGATCCTGTAATAGGCGTTAAATAGTAAGGTCTCCTTACAGCACTGAGAACCTGACTTATCTACAGGCTATTTCCTAATAGGAAGGTGAGGCTGATAAAGTGAATCCACTCAGCATGGGGTACAGCTATAGAAAAGCCAAATACATATCCAAATCGGGATGGAAAAAATCTCATCTTAATACAATTTGGGTGAAGTGCAATAAGCATTTGCTGTCTACAGGACACAGCACACTGAAGTTTTTCATCACACTGCATTGCCAGAGCCTGCATGATTAGCACCTATTGAAATCAATTAGTTTAATCACAGTAATATCCTTCAGGTCTGGATGGGTTTGTAAGACGAGCCCCAAAACCTTGTCTCTACTGGGAAAATTACCCATTACTGACATTGCCTACACCCTAACAGATGCAGATGAATAAGTAAACACATTAAGCTGCTGAGGTAGACTAGGACAAACAGCACTGGTCTCTGCTTAGTAACCACTCTGTGTTACTCATCCGCCAATGTGTTGGCTGCTATTTAACTTGTTATGTCCTGATTGACACTTGGAGCTAAGCAGAGTTCAGCCTTTGTTCCTTTTGGAGCAAGGTATGAAGTTTCAGTATCTGTGGTTCTCAAAACAGCATCTAAAAACAAAGATGAAAGAGTTATTATAAAACAGCAGAGTATAAAATCAATGCTGGAAAATTATTTTAACTTCAAAACACTCCTATGAGCATTGCTGTATGGGATGGAATACAACGCGGATTCTAGCCAGTATTAATAAGTAAAGATGAAAGCAGATATTGTGCAAAAATTTGGACGGGGGGGTGGGGGCAGAATGAAGTACTAAGTCAGACCAGCAGAACTGTCAAATGTGTTAGACTATATTCACAAGCACTCATGTGTGACATGCAGGCACAAAACATAAACATTTGTTTGGTTCGTGTAATTTTGCTTTTTAAAGTAAAAGGCGAGGTTTTTAGGAGAAGGGCTTTTATCTACATGCTGGAATTTTAAGTGTCTTATATCCTGCAAGGACTGTTTGAAGCAGTTCCAGAACTGCTTTTCATTAGCAAGTGCTGACTCAACAATGTGTAGAAATTTATTGAGTTAATAAAAAAATTTAAAGAAAATTATTTGGGTTTACTTCTAAAAGGTTAAATAATCTTATTTTGTCTTCATCGCTTCAGTCACTATATACTATAAGAGGTAATGTTACAAATATGTTATCACTTGAAAATCAGAATAATAAAGGCAAAAAAACCCCAGTCTGATTTCAGTGAAGTCTTTGATAACAGTTCTTTTGATGACTTCATGTAAAGCAATTCCCAAATGTCATTTCTTCGTAAATTTTGAAATTTCATGGTTTTGTTTAAATTTGAGAAAAAAACCAAAAATTAAGTGTTGGCATTTCTTAAGGAATATAAAAGTTGAACTTAGGCGACTGCTGATATAATTGTGCCCAGCAGCCCAGGGGCTGACTGGAAGTGAACAACTGCCTGTGCTGTTATATGTGATATAAATTTGGACATATGTGATGTAAGCTTGGACATGAAGTCTATAGGGCTGCCAGAGCAGGGCACCGGAAGCTTTTGGGGCTGCTCTGATGTAATCCAGAATCACAGTTATTGCTTTTCTGCAAAATAAGAGGGTCTACACTTACACTGTTTGCCACTAAGTTCAGCTGCGTAAAAGGGGCTAAAATGATACTAAAAAGACACTCTGGTTACACCTACACTGATAAATAGCAGGCTCTGGCACATTCACTGGCCTTGGGGCTCCACAGTATGGCTACATCCCTGCTCTTGGCCTTCATCAACCATCAAAAGAGAACGGTGTGAGAAACAAGCATCTATCTATATCAGCTTTATCAGCCAGCAAGTAAAAGACATGATTTGTTTACACTTCATAGCAAACCACAGCGGTGCAGATGTCACTCTTTACGCACTTTTTCAAAGCCTCTGATTATCAAGTTAAGAGCAGGGGGTTAAAATCATGTTCATTCACCACAGGCTACAAGAGAGTTTGAAGCCAGCAGTTACCCATCTCAGAGAGGTTTACTCATGTCATTTTCTTGCCCATGCCCCCAGTTTGTTTTCTGTCCAGCTAGGCTGCAGCAATCACCCTGAGAAGCATAGATTCTTCCTTTCATCCCTTGTTCATCCTTAGTTCTTTAGATTTAGTTCATATCAAGCATCCAAATGGATAACTTATCCTACAGTCACAAACTCTTGAGATTCAAGAAGCATCATCTGCTTTCAGTAATACTATCTAAACAGCCTAGGTCCTCCACTGACAAATTCTTGCAGTGCTGCTATATATTGTAGGAATGGTCACACTGAGACCAAAGGTCTACCTGGTCCGGCAGCCTGTCTCCAACAGTAGTCAACAGCAGATGTGTAGGGAAGAGTATGAAAACACATAGTGATGGTTTTCCCAGAAGGTGTTTGGTCTCTCCTGCACCAGCAGTAATGCCTTTGTATTTAGTTTTCCATAGTGAGTTCTTCTTCCATGGATTTTTTGGTGTTGTTTTGCTGTGTTAACGCTCAGGATTCACAAAACGCACCAAGTTCCACACCTAAATACACACTGCATAAGGAAAAATGTAAGGTAGTTTTGAACTGCTTATGTGCTGGGCTCATAGACATATAGGTCTTTGGAAAGAGGTAAGGAGTAATCAGACTTTCTATTCTTTTTCCTCAAAACTGAAGAGTCTTACAAGTCACTTTTTGCATGAAGGCATTTCCACACATTTCTTTCTTCCTTTCTCTGAACTTTCTCCAGTTCTCCACTACCCTTTTTAAGAAGACACAAACTCTGTAGGGATTTATGCAGTCTCTTTTGTTCTCTATTTCTTTTCTAATAATTCCTAACATTCAATTTACATTTTCATTGCTACTGAGCATTAAACAGATGCTTTTGTAAGAACTATTCATTATAATCCCAAGATCTCATTCTTAAGTGATAACATTCAATTCAGAGCCCATCACTCTACATGGAAAGTTAACATTGCTTTTTTCCAGGGTATCACTTATATTTATCTACATTGAACTGGTGATATCAGAATTTGCAACACAGTCAAAACTCCAAGTTCAGCAATAAAAAAAAAATACTTTAAAAAAATCAAAATTGTGTTTTATTAAGAAATACTCATTTGAATCTGTTTCATTGAAGAATTTCCCACCAGTGACACCATGACAGTGTAGCATCAAGAGACCCCTACACATTATTTGGTACCAGTTTCTTTTGAGCAATATCATGATCTGTCTTAATATTCTAATGAATACCTATCATGCTATCTTAGAGCCACAGTTCCCAGAGACAAGGGAATAGGAGAAAATCCCACCTTTCATTAACAAACATCAAGTGCATTTCAGGTTATCATGGGTGTAAACGTTAAACCTTAAAAATGTGATACAATTGCATGGTCAAGAAGAACAGTAAACAGATGAAAAGGACTTAACTTTTCTCATTATTACATCCATTTTAAGCCTATTTCATGCTTTCTGAAGCATAGTTTTTAACTGGATAACAGAATTATGATGGTGAACGTAGGACACATATACGTATAGTCTATAAAATTTATTTAGAGAGGCAATGTGTGATGTATTACTGAAACAGCCTAGAGATATTTTTTTCTTTTTTTTTTTTTTTTAAGACATTTGGAAATGCTGTCAAATGAATCATATCATCAAGACCATACTAGTTCTTGAAAACATCTTGGTGAGAAAATATTTAATATGTTCAGGAAAATGCCAAACAGACCACAAAGATTTAATAGCAAGTAGTGAGGTGGTGAAGACTTCGATGTTGGAGACTCCTATTTAAGACCTGATGGTGATATTATCTTATTACCTAAATAAAGGTTCTGCCCCACAGGCTCTCAGCTACTCTAGGAAGGATTCATGGAGCTGTTCCATCATCAGATACCGAGATCCTGATATGAAGCGCTTTGCGTTAGAAAAACAAAACATGAAAAATACAAGCATTAGGGAAAAAATCCTTTCATTTTACATAAAAAAATTATGGCATATATCTACAGATACGGATAATACTTTGCCTCCATGAATCCTTTGTTTTCTTCTGTTGTTTCAGTTTTTAATATAGTCAGACATGTGAGCAAATATATACGGATCAGGAATGTAAATGCTATGGTTTATAGATGCTGTTAGAAATAATTTACCATCCAAAACATACATAGTTTTAACAGTTTTGAGGGCAAGTTGTACTCTCATCTAAGTATGCATAACTAACTAAAAAAGAAGCCCAAAAAGAATTGGTGGTTGTTTTAGAAAACACTAAATTTTCTAAGTTAATCTCATTGGAAAGGCCAATTTTATTAAAGAACATTCCAAAAAATGAATACTTTAAAGTCATCTTGAGAATAAATAGCTCCTCTTCTACATCTTTATAAGCTGTAAGCGTTATAAGATAACATATAGGCACACACCCAGTGTTCACAAAATCTGTTATTTCCATATTTTCCCTTGCATTATATGATTTAATTTTAAATCATGACAAAGGAAAGATTTTTTAGATAATCATTATGCTATGTGGCATATAATAAATGTAAATAATCTTATTTCCACCCAACATTCACATATTATGTCGTAAGCATTGGATATCAGGTACAAACACAACAATTTCGGTTTCAGGTCTTTTATTTCTAGTAAAAGGCAGATTACCTCTTTGTAGTCCTCATTTTCATTTTATAAAAACAACCCTTCTTTAATCTCTCTGTCAATTTAATAATGAAGTGTGAATTGTCACATTTCTGGTACATGTCATAGTCCCTGCTCTGACAGCTTTATGATTTGCACTTTTAATAGTGCGTCACCAGAGAGAGGTTGGCATGAAGACCAGTAAACCTCAGCAAAGCATTCGCTCCTTCCTCTGGGACCCAGTGGTGGGCAATAACTGAGCTTGATAACCAGACAAATTAGTGAAGGCAAACACCTCCCATCTTTTTCACACAGTGAGTTCTGCCTGCTAGACACCTGTCTGCACCTGAAAGAGGAGACACAAGACTTGCTGCACTGGGGTAAGGAATTAGGGCAACACCCCTGTCCATATTGTCAGGCTAAAATCTTATTTTAGTGACACTCTTTGCAGGGGAGCAATCTATCATAACTGCCCCACCCCAAGAGTCCTCTTCTGTTCAAACACCAACGTGCAGAGGTACGTTACACGATTTCTGCAACTACCTTGTTTGCCAGAAATGTCTTTAGCAAGTCAACCTGAAACTCACTGTTGTAATATGTTCATTAACTGTTTTGTTGCTTGGAGTTTATTTAGATTGGCTTAGAGGGTAAATGTGAGAAACTTCTTGACTTTGATTTGCCCCAGCTACCTTATTTGTTCTTAGGTGGCTTCTGGTCCACCAGCTAACCGCTGTGCCTGTGGTGGGCTCATAAAGCACTATCACCACTCAGGCACAGATAACATGCATTATTTATACAGCTCTTCTCTGATCAGTCGGTGTCTCCTGTTCTTCTGTATCACTTTGGCCATCCTCCAAATCACAATACCATCACTAGAGTACATTTAAACTGGTACAAAGTTCTCAGCCATTTCCTCTCAGGTTGAGAGGTTGGTTTGAGATCAGTTGAGGTTGTCCTGAGATTTCCAGTGTTGGGCAGATGATTATTGAAACTGGAATGTCCCCATGGATTTTAGTTTTTGCACTTTCCAACCTTTCCAAAAGTACAAGTACCCATCAAGTACACTACCAAAACCTGAGAAATGAGGGAAGACTGGATGTGTAAAACCTCAAACATTCATTTCCACTTTGGATATCATCAATAGGTGGCAGTAAATATGAACAGCACTGCTAGCTAGTGAGACAGGTAGGAAGGGCCACCAAGATACTACCTTTGTCTGTTTCTTGCACTTCAAGAATCCTAAGGACTGTCACAGCAGCACATGGCAAGTGGCAGAAAGAAAACATTCTGCTGAAAGTGTATAACCAGCTCCTACAAAATAAAAGTATGTTCATCTTCAGATTTTAGAGTTTTCACAGAGCCACACAGCTCTGGGACCTAAGTGATACTGGTGCTAGTCTTTTCAGAAAGTAAGCTAGAACACTCTTCCCTTCCTTCAGAAGAAACTGACCTTACTTGTGGGGTAAACTTTGTGTTGCTGTGAAGTGAAAGTTTATTGGATTACTTGTTAGCTTGGAGTGATCTGCCATACGGCTGTTGGAGTTCTTCATGAGTAAACTCTTCATATGGCTGTTTTACATGAGATAAGAAAAAACTTGTGAAGTATTTTGACTGAGATCCCAGATTTGTGAGTGTGTCTCGTGTTCTGCATAACACTATATAAAGTATAGGCAGAAAAGTACAGTACTTTTTTTCTATTATATGTGCAAGTGTACAATTAAGGAATGAAAAAAACTACCTTTGCCTTTTGAGATGATGAAGTAAGAGAATTAATCATTTACTTCCCATGAGACAGTGTTCTGGAGTTGGTAGGCACAGAAGTATTAAATGTGTTAGGTAATAATTACAAACTAAACGTGATGTTGTAGAATATGCATCCAGGCATAACTTTCTGTTTTAAAACTTACCTTGGTGCAAGTTAGTTCTAATGACAACACGTAAGATCTTTAAAGCTATACATAACAAATAGAGCACTTAGGTTTTATCTATTTGGATTTATACACCACCCAGCTGCAACGATCTGGTACTCACAGCACCTGTGCCATAAATATGCAGTCCTTGGAACAAGATGCCCACAATTCATTGCTTCCATATACCATGGCAAAGTTTATACTAATGAAGTAAAACAACCCCATTTTCAGATGGCGTACACATCTCAGCTCATGTCCTAAAACTCATTATAACAGACAAAAATCTAACTTTGTCCTGGCAATCAACTAACTCAAATTATTTCAGACTTGGTGAAGGAAACAAAAGCTTCAAAACTGTGGCACTTTTCTACTTATCAAATTAAAAGACCTGTTGAACATACTTTATACAGGGAGGGGAAAACAGTTTCTGTAGTCAGCTGCCAGCAAACTAGGGCTACCAACCTATAGTCAATACCAAAATGCAGAGCCAGCTTCTACTAAACAGCAGCAGGGTAGGAGGTAGGATCTTCAGGAGCAGTGAGGTCAAAAGCAATCCTGCCACAAGCTCCGTGATGCCTGGACCTTGCCCTTGTTTTTCAACTGCATCAGCTGTACTCAGGGTGGGAGGGGAAGGAGGGCTGCATCTGTGCGATGAAATCACTGCAGTGTGTGTTTCCTTCTCTGATTTTGATCACATTTGCACTTCGGTACGAGGACAGCCAAGTTGTGGTCTCATAGCACTCTATACGTATCATCCAAAAGGAAAAAAAATGTCCAAAACTAATTCTGAAAATAATTCAGCAAGAAAATAAAGGCCACGTAGAAGCAGCTTAATGGCACAAGTCTGTGCCATTTTTAAAGCCTTTGTTTAGAGTTTACAATTTTGGTCCTATTAAAACAGAATGCACTCTTACTTTTTTTCCAGCCAATGCAATTTCTACATGAGATGAAACATAAGCAAACAGAAAGTCCATGGTGGAGTCACCTGCCAGCTCAGTCCATGCTCCAGGTGCACTCCTGCATTCCTCAGAGCTAGGAAGCTCTCGCACAGCAACATCCATGGGCAAGGCTCTCTCCTGACTCTGGCAGTGCCTGAGACTCCCTGCCAGGCCAACAGACAATGACTGACTACGGTTATTCATGTCAGCTGCAGGACATACCCTGGGCAAGAGACCTTGCAGCCCCTCGGTGGGTCCAGTGAGCCAGGGGCACAGCAGATCACTTTCTCCACAAGAGGAGCTATTGTAAGTCCCACCCAACGGTTTTCGGATTTCTAACCCAGCTCCCCACAGCACCAGGTCTCACTCTGTAAGGCATTTCACGGCCTGGTATCAAGATCGATAAATTTCCAGGGAAAGGATGATGGTCAACAGTCACACAATAAAGGCTACACAGTGAAATTAAAACTCACTTTGGGGAGAAGTGTTTTAGAGTTTTCCTAAGGACTAGTCCTGAAGATTTAATACGAATTGTAAAAGTTCTTGACCCTCTTTTATCTCAAATGCAAAGCGTATTTCTTCATTTACACAATACATTTGTATATCAAAATATATGTTATTGGGAAAAAAAATCATCAAAACAAACCCACCTTTCTCTAGTACGCACATTTCTTCCTCTGTTGAGTGAATGAAAAAAAAAAAAAAGACAGATGAGTAGTCATGCTTTGCTTATTACCCTCATGACAAGGTTTTCAGATACTGTGGTGGTAAACCTATTTTGAATGGCAAGCATTTTACAATTTCTGTGGGAGATTTCTTATCACCTTGGAAATTATACGCTTGGTTCTAGGAAAAAAATCAACTTTACTCAGAGGTATAAGTAATTCAGATATATGGCATGCAGCATCTAAAACAAAAGTCTAATATCAACAAATTCAGAAGTAGATTTTATGACTGTTAAATATACATGTTGCAAAAGATTAGATTTACTGTTCTGCTCATATTGTGCTAGTCATTTATAACATTTGGGCACTGAGCAATATAAACATATTTTATGGTTCTTTCATCCTTTCTCAAAAGGGTTTCAGACTCCTAGATAGGCAAATTCAACACAAGGTTTTCTGGGATACAGGCACAGCACATACAAAGGTATTATTTCTGATGGATAACACTCTTTTAAGGTCTTTTCATGATCCATTAATTTATGAATTACACGGCACAGCAGGGATTGTGAAGGGCTTAATTTCAGTTATATGTTGATCTTTTTCCCTTGAAACAGCTTTTATCCAAAAAGTAAGTAGGACTAAAAATAACATGTTCTCTTAGATTGACTCCTACAGGTCTGATGGAATTTAACTCTTTTATTCTTTACTCATCAAAAGGTGGGCTGTTGGGCCCATCCCTATCTATAAATAGGAATATGCACAGCAAAAAAGCAAAACAGCAAAGAATAATTCTCAGGGTTGCTTCATTCACAGCACAGTTACAAAAAGCAATGCAGTTGCTGCGGAATAAAACTTACAGTAAGGAATGAATTATGCAAATAAATGTCACATAAACATTAGGATAAAAAACAGCTCAGTAAAACATTTTGACAATGTACTAGCAAACTGATTTCATGGGAGCCAGATTTCCAGCAAAGCATCCCACCTCCACTCCACCTTGCCAGTCCTAATCCAATTCAGGTAAACCAGAAGTTGCTACTGACAGGTTATTTAGAGGTTGATGAGAAATTAGTCTCAAGGTCCATCTTATTCAAAAAGAGTACTGGTGCTTTTGTTCATGACTTAAAGAAGAGACCAAACAGCAATGAGCATAACTATGGAAGTATTCTTAACCTCTAAATGCTGCTCCCCTCAAGGACTGGAGTACAAGGAAATTTCCACCGCCATTATGTCACCTTTACAGCTCTACACTTGAAAGTTTAGAGAAGTTATTTATTTCTCTTTTCTCTCCTCTCTACTTTTCTTATAGCAAAAAAAAAAAAAAAAAAAAAAAAAAAGATCTAACAGCCCTCAAAACTGAGAAGGAGAATCTGCTAGTAAGATAAAGAAGTGATGATAAAATTCTGATCTCAGGATTTTTTGGATACAAGCCGCAACTGCGAATATTGCTGCTAAACAGAATTTGGCTGGGTCCATTCAGTACAATATTTCAAGAAATCCAGATTAGCTGCAATTAAGAGATCTGTTTACTGCTGACAGGGTGTGGCAATATGTAAGAAACTCACGGTATCCTGAGACGGACTTTCTTAACTTACTTCTCATTACATTCAATAGTTTCTGTTTCACAATGAAAAAGTGTGAAAAAATGCTGGCAATATTTACATTCAAATTTCTCTTGCAAATTATACTGGTCTTCAGTATCAGCTAAAATGAAGTTATCATAAACTTTAATCTGACCACAGTCTCTCTTAATTCTGAAAGAGCAGAACCCTCTTTTTCTTCCACATGTTACCCCAGAGGCTTTACCTGACGATATGTAGTCAGATCTCGGTTTCTTGAAGTTCCCACATTTTCAGGCATTACAATTGATGGTAATGTTCTTGCCATAAGCATAATTGTCATCAAGAGATGAGAAATCCATTTAACATTTGTATAACAATTCTTTTATCTCTTTTAATAAAACCTGTGAAACAAAGAGTGAGGTTTTTTTCAGAACCAAACCCAAACATAGCTGTCTGTTCTGTAGAGTTGTGGTTTGGCTCTCCAAAGGGGCTTCTTTACACATCAGTAAATCTGTGTCAGTTTGAGAAGAATAAGAAAAAGAAGATTCATTATAGGGTAAAATTATCTGAAGTCCAAAAAAGTCATGTAATTTTATTGAAACAAGCAGACACATGAAATTCTAGGGATAAATGGGAAAAAGCTCACATGAAAACATTTCAAATGGAAATCATGAATTTTAAGGTACCTCTGAAAATATCCACTCATCAGTACGCAAGCAAGTGAAATGCAGTTACTAAAGGTCTTATTTTGTTGGCATATAGAGCAGATTAATTTCTTATATACACATTTTCAGTCCCAAATGACCTATTTAATACTGATCTAGTTAAATTATTTCAACATTCTGATTTGGAGATCAGTCACAAGATCAACTTACAACTACTTAATAACTTCATAGTCTTCAGCTAAGCATAGTAACAGACTATGTGCACATTCTTAGACTACAAGAAAACATGCGGGGAAAAAATAATCTTTTAAACCTCTGTGAAATGGCTAGATCGTTGCACTCAAAGAGTTGTGGTCAACAGCTCGATGTCTGAGTGGAGACCAGTGGCAAGTGGCATTCCTCAGGGGTCAGTATTGGGAGCGGTGCTGTTTAATATCTTTGTCATTGACAGGGACAGTGGGATCGAGTGCACTCTCATCAAGTTTGCCGACAACACCAAGTTGTGTGGTGCAGTCAACACGCTGGAGGGAAGTGATGCCATCCAGAGGGACCTGGACAGGCTGGAAGGCCCATGCAAACCTCATGAAGTTCAAGACAGCCAAGTGCAAGGTCCTGCACATGGGTTGGGGCAATCCCAAGCACAACACAGGCTGGGCGACGAGTGGATCGAGAGTAGCCCTGCAGAGAAGGACTTGGGGGTGTTAGTGGATGAAAAACTGATTCTGAGCCAGCAATGTGCACTCACAGCCCAGAAAGCCAATGGCATCCTGGGCTGCATCAAGAGAAGTGCAGCCAGCAAGTTGAGGGAGGTGATTCTGCCCCTCTACTCTGCTCTGGTGAGACCCCACCTGCAGTGCTGCGTCCAGCTCTGGAGCCCCCAGCACAAGAAAGACATGGACCTGCTCGAGTGTGTCCAAAGGAGGGCCATGAAGATGATCAGGGGGATGGAGCACCTCCCCTGTCAGGACAGGCTGAGAGAGTTGAGGTTGCTCAGCCTGGAGAAGAGAAGGCTCCAGGGACATCTTATAGTGGCCTTCCAGTACTTAAAGGGGGCCTACAGGAAAGGTGGGGAGGGACTCTTGATCAGGGGGTGTAGTGATACGACGAGTGGGTAATGGCTTTAAACTGAAAAAGGGTAGACTTAGATTAGATGTAAGGAAGAAGTACTGCACCGTGAGGGTGGTGAGACACTGGAACAGGTTGCCCAGAGAAGCTGTGGCTGTGTCCTCCCTGGGAGTGTTCAAGGGCAGGTTGGATGGGGCTTTGAGCAACCTGGTCTAGTGGAAGGTGTCCCTGCCCATGGCAGTGGGGTTGGAACTAGTTGATCTTTAAGGTCCCTTCCAACCCAAACCATTCTAGGATTCTATGAAATGGAGTTGTTTGATCTAATGTTTCTGCCTTGTGTTGGTGCTGGGCTACTGGATCACACACAGATTCCTCTGCACTGACATGCAGTAACCTCTTAAGCCGCTGTAACTCCATTTCATGTCTGACTACATAGACAGAATTGAATTTATAATCTGAGCAAGGTTTCACATTGTCAAGGCAGCTACAGTCTTCCTAAAGTAATAGGTGCTTTTCCAAAAGAGAGAACGTATTGAGCATTTCTGTGCTCTAAGGCTTTATATACACGTAAATGTTACGTTGCCCATTTTAACAATACTGTGATAGTTAAAACGGTACCTCTGGTTTTGTGTCTTGCAGTTATGCTGATATTAGCATAGCTGTACTGGCATAGTTACTTCTATATAGAAGAAGGGCTACTTCCTCATTATTAGGGATCTTCAACCTTTTGTAATTATATCCACATTTACAAGCTGTAGCAGTTGTCAAATAGTTGGACCAGCATAAAAAAGACCACCCCTATTTGTTCATTAAGCTAGGTCATTTTGGGACATCCAGTGATATTTTTCAGCTAGCATGTAATCTAGCTTTCTCAGCCATAGCCTGATATACTTGTAAGCCTCTTTACATGTATGGAAGGTATAGATGAGAATTTGTTTCACTTGCAGACAACAAGCAGAATCATGCTGTTATGAATGCAGGAAAAACATGTGGAAGGTAACAGAGAAAAGACAGCTAGCGGATTTTGTCTGATCTCCAAAATGCACAAATGAGTCACCTCCACAGAGCGCATCATAATGATATGAACTATCTCTACAAGAAAGTGCTGACTTAGCATGGGAAACAAGAAATGTCTCGTACTTGATTGCTGAAATTCTAGTTGTTTCATGAATTGCATATTGACAGCTTAAGTTTTTGCCTGCGTTGAAAGAGCCAGCAGGTTTTTGCTGTTGTAAAACAAAGTCCAAATACTTATTTTGATTGAAGACCTAAAATAGTCAATAATTTGTTTAAAATATGGGAAAAGCAGATGCACACTGCTTGCCTTTACTTCCAGAATAACATCAAGTGTTGGTGTAGTTCGAAGGCATATGTCTGTGAAGACTGAAGACCTGCATGCTGCTGGCATAACAGGTAGGATTTTTAAAGTGGTGCAGTAGTCCATCACATGCCATTGGCTCTAGTGCCAACACTAATCGCTTTTGAAATAATCCAACACAACAGACATCAAGGCCATCGATATTTTTCCCATTATCACAATGTAGATGCCATTTGGTTAATGACCACCACCCCTGAAGAGCAAAGACAGCTTCCTGTGCGATCACACTTTGACCAGAATCCTTGTGCGCACTGTACGTTGTTTTGTGCTCTGAATTGCAGCAGGATCAGACTTACCAGCCCAATGTAGTCTCTGTTGACCTGGCAACCACTGGCAAGCAATGTGGTTGAAGGACTGGCCCTTTGCCACCTGCTAAGCCTTCCTCTTCTCTACAAGGAGCAGAGGAAAAATTCAGACGGAAGCAATGACAGAAAATCTAGTGGGTGCTTTGGGGAAAAGAGAAGAACCAGCTGCGGTTTCAGAGTTAAGCAAAAACAAAGGGGTAAGGTGTCACCACCACCCACAAGCTGCACATGTGCCGATGCTAAGCTGCATCCACTGTTTCTCAAAAAAAGTGCACTTTCCCCTCCCAAGATATCTGTTAGCGCATGATGTCTTACGTAAGTGAGGTAAGACCAGGAGAAACAACTCAGTAGTACCCACAGGTCTGAAGGCAGCAAGACAGTACAACAGGCAGCAGAAACAGCATCAGAGTCATGATAGGCAAAGGCCAACCTAGATTAACTATATTCTCTCAAGAAGGAGTGATGTGAAGTTTAGATTGGGGTTTGAAGAAGTAGGAGGACCTCTCTGAACACCTACTGATGAGGAATTCCTCTGAAGCTCTTCACATCTCCAAAGAGGCCAGGAAGGAATTCGCCTATAACAACCAAGACCTGTAACAGACTAAAACACAGCTTCATTCAATTCTCACTCAGGAACTGTCCTTCAACGGGATTTTATAGTTTAAATTTAAAATAAGGTGCAACATGGGAGGTGGACATGTCAGCCATTTAAAGTGTATCTTCACAACTTCTGTCAAATGGTGGAAAAGGGGAGAACCAGGGGGAGCAGGCTGTTCATCTAGTCCGGGTTGACCATCTAAGCGGATAATTTAGTCTCTGTGATATCTAAATCATGGCCTATTTATTTTAAATTCCAATAAAGGGCTAATTAGTGCTAATTACAGTAGCAGGGCTACTGATGTGGCCATTCTCACACAAAGAACTTGGCAGAGACCAAACTCCACTTACACGTAGGTCAGCAAAAAGAAAAGAGTGTGCTGCACTTTGTCACATCTCATTTGGGTTGCCTCCAAAATGCTGAGCTAGAGGCAAAAGATACCACGGTTCATTTCCAATTCCCTGTCTAATTCTCTCACACTTAATTTATTTTAAAAGTTTAATCAGAAGTTCATAAAGCTCAGATACAAATTTTTAAATAAAAAAAAATTAAGTACCTGCAGGTAAGCTTTTTAGGAACTCATGGCTGGCCCAAGTTTCATTATGAATAGGGACTTTAGCAGTTCACTTTACTGCAAATGCTACTGTGATAAAATGTAACTTTCATTCCCTTGCTGTTGCTTCAGGGATGTGTCATTTACAGAAAATAAATAGAAGACTTCTATTGCAAAGAAACCATGCTCCATTCAGGGTCAATGAAAATCTGCACCTCACTCCGGAGTTTCTGGCAGCATAGTAATAACTTTTCTGCAGAAATTGTCACTAACTGCTAGAAGCCTTGGTCCTAATAATGAAAGTACTTGTAGATATTCTTAGTACACAAATAACAATATTTGCAGAAGAAGAAACCTTACTAAATTCAGGCTTTTCAATTTACTGTTAGTTGATATTAATAGTTCTTTTAAAAGTCAGCCAGCTTGGGAATGCAGATTGCTATAATGTTCTTGGATTTCCAGAAGTCAAAGTGTTTTGACAAGATCTCTCTCTAAAGGCTCTTAAAGAAACTAAGTTATCAGAAGGATGAAAATTCTTTAGCAGATTAATAATGTGTTGGAGCGTAGTAATAAATTGTTTTCGCCATGGGAGAGAAGCGATCAGGGATCTGCACTTGAACTTGTTCTTTTCAGTATATTCATAAATGATCTGGAAAAGGCAATTAATAATGACATGGCAAAGCTCGGTGATGATAAAAATTACTCAAAACAGTCACTACTTTAAAGGATGTTGTTATACTGAACATTGAGTGATTCAGCAACAAAAAATGTAGACATTATTTAATATCAAAAGATGCAAAGTAATACATATGGAGGGAAAAAAAAAAAACTAAATGCACATACACAGTGATAAACAATAAACAAATTATTTCTTGTCACTTCAGGAAGAATCTCGGACTCCTTGTTGAGACCTCTCTGAAAACATCTGTCCAGTGCTTGCTGGCAGACAGAAAACTAAAACTAAATGTTACAATTTGTTATGTAAAGACGAAAAGTCAAAAGACACAATATTATACCACTGTATAAACCCTGACTGCATTTGCATCCGAAATACTTCTCCTGCATCTGATTGATCCATATCCGACAGTTTATTAGAAGTAGGAATGGCATATGCTGGACAACATAGATGAATAGCAGTATACTACTATAGCAGTATGAGGATGTATGAAAGTACTTTTTGACTCGGAAAAGAGATGACTAAGAGGAAATAACTGTATATAAAAGTGAGAATAGCATAGATAGTAAGTAAGGAGCAATTGTTCACTTTTTCTCATATCGTAAGACTCAGGCACCACATATCACAGTTTAAATCAAACAGAAATATTTTTTTCCATACAATTCACAGCTACACTGTACAGTTTATTGTTACAGGAACATTGTGGCTAACAAAAATATAAGTGGTTTTAATAAATAATTATTACAATCTTTAGAGAAAGGATTCAGCAAGGGCTAATAAATATATAATGCGCTTAAATCTACAGTTTAAGTAGTGTGTGCATTGCACACAGCTGGAAATTGGGGGATGTATGACTCCATGCTTGTCCTATTCTCACCCCTAAGAAACAGTTAAGAGACCATAACCTCTTCTGATTTAGTGTGGCCATTCTTATCCTATTATTTAGGCCCAAAAGCCAGCAGTTTCATGATCTAATTATATCTGCCTTCAAGAAACAACTTATATTTGGCTTCTATTTTCAGCACGAGGCAGGAAAGCCATTAATTCTTTCTTGCAATAAATAGGGGCTGAACATTGCTGGCACAATTATTAACTCCTTCCTCTGTACTGCTGCAGCAATCCCTTCTGACTTCAGAACAAACTCTGCTCCCTGCTTACTCTTCTTCATCTGACTGTGTACCAAATTGATCTCTCATCTTGTTCTTCATTATATTTATCATATTGTACTCTACTGATTCTTGCATATAGAGGAAGCTTTTGTGTTCTGTTAGACATCTGAGAGTATATTGCATATAACCTTTAGTAACATTGCATTGCATTTAAAAGCAATATATCCAATTCTTTTACATTCTGCAGTACGATTTTATTTTCTGAACTGACTTTTATTCAGCTTTGTCTCCCTGAACATTTCAGAGAGTGAAAAAGTACAAATCATTCCCAGGATGTCATATGCACATACAGGTAATATATATCCAATATCATAGTCACCAAAATATTTCTATCAACAGTTTTATTGATCAGGTACTTACATTTATTTCTAAGGTTATGAAAAGAAGGTTTTAATTATAAAATCAGCAGTCAGATGGATACATGAAGCTGCAGTTAAAAATGGAAGAGGGAAGAGAGCTGCAGTGTGCTCAAGCTCTAAGGCAGGGTTGCGCCTTAGCACTAATGAGAAGGCAAGGTGTGCAAAACCAGCCCCGTCCACTTCTCTCCCCTAAGCAAGCTTATGCACAAATTAAACTGGAAGAAAAACAAGAGTTATAGATAATGACTAAGCTTTTTAATAGAGTTTATATGCTTCACTTCCACAGCATTTTAATGAAATTTGAATGCCTTATTCTTCTGGGTTCTTTTAAAAAACCCCAGTCTGCATCGCCAGATGTATACTGAATGCTTTCTTTTAACGTTTCCTAGTCACAGGACAGATGAACCTGCAATGGGTCTGCATGGCAAGGTTTTGGTGGGGGGGGTTACAGGGGTGGCTTCTGTGAGAAGATGTTAGAAGCTTCCCCTGTGACCAATGCAGCCAATGCCAGCCGGCTCTAAGGTGGACCTGCCACTGGCCAAGGCTGAGCCCATCAGCGATGGTGGTTGCGCCTCTGCAATGATGTGTATAAGACAGGGAAAAAGCGACTGTGCAGGAGCCATTGCAGCTGGAGAAAGGAGTGAGAATATGTGAGAGAAACAACTGCAGATGCCAAGTCAGTGAAGAAGGAGGGGGAGGAGGTGCCCCAGGTGCTGGAGCAGAGATTACCCTGCAGCTTGTAGTGAAGACCACGGTGAGGCAGGCTGTCCCCCAACAGCCCATGGAGGTTAACAGTGGTGCAGATATCCACCTGCAGCCTGTGGAGAATCTCACGCTGAAGCAGATGGATGCCTGAAGGAGGCTGTGACCCCATGGGAAGCACACACTGGAGCAAGCTCCTGGCAGGACCTGTGGACCCATGAAGAGAGGAGCCCACGCTGGAGCAGGTCTGCTAGCAGGACTTGTGAACCCATGAGGGATCCACGCTGGACCAGTCTGCTCCTGAGGGACTGCATCCCATGGAAAGGACCAACGGTGGAGCAGTTTGTCAAGAGGACTATCTCCCATGGGAGGGACCCCATGCTGGAGCAGGGGAAGAGTGTGAGGATTCCTCCCCCTGAGGAGGAAGGAGCAACAGAAACAATGTGTGATGAACTGACCACAACCACCATTCCCCATCCCTCTGCACCTCTTGGCGGAAGGAAGAAGTAGAGAAATCAGGAATAAAGTTAAGCCTGGAAAGAAGGGAGGGGTGGGGGGAAGGTGTTTTTAAAATTTGGGTTTGTTTCTATTACGCTTCTCTGATTTGATTGGTAATAAATTAATTTCCCCAAGTCAAGTCTGCTTTGCCCATGATGGTAATTGCTGAGTGGTCTCCTTGTCCTTATCTTGACCCATTTTCTCTCCCCTGTCCAGCTGAGGACGGGGAGAGTGATAGAGCAGTTTTGGTGGGCACCTGGCACCCAGCCAGGGTCAGCCCACCACAGAACCACATACTGTATAAATTATAAACTGCATTTACAACAACCGAGTAAAGTGCAGGAAGGCCTGGATTAACGCAAAACACAAGGGATGATTTGTAAAAGCTGTAGTTCCTGACTGGCCTTCAGAAGGCAGACAGCAAGTGAATAAACACCAGAAGGCTGGTTCTCAGAATAAATCAAAAATTCATTTCCAGAAACTTTGAGCCTTTAAAATACTGGCTTTATAGCAATAGAAAGAGTGATACAAGAAACGGGTATTTTACTGCTTCAGTGAGTGCAAACTGCTCTGCAAAGCATGTGTAGATGCATCTGTCACAGGGCAGAAGCGCTGTGAGCAACAAAGGCCAAGAGGAAGGGTTAGCGAGAGACCTTGCAGAGTAGCAGTCCTCCAGAGAGGCTGAGCCCTGTGAACACCAGGAACACGGGCACTCCAAATGACGTCACCCAAATTCAGGCTGACCTAGTTTTGGTTTACTTGCTCTGAATAAACAACCTTCAAGGCAGAGGTTCTCTAACACCTTAAGAATAAAATGCTCCATCTAAATTCTGTACATCCTGTAGAGTTTGGGTAAAGGAGGGTGATTTTTAGGGTTGGAGGCTGTTACAACAAGGCCAGATGCATAAGCCAAAGATGAACATCATGAAACACACAAGTCTGATGCCTTTTATATTTTTTTTCAGCAGGTCTCTATTGAGAGATTGATTCCGATGCTTTGAATAAACACCATGTTAGCATACTCTGCTTCTTCATTTTGATAATTAATGGGAAGCTTCTCAAATGTTGGCTGAAAATTTTCCTAGGCAGATTTTTTTTTCAGCTTGGCTTCCTGAGGAAATGAAGTTTGCGTGCATCGCACTGTCTCTCTGTCATGTCTGTTCAGCTTCAACCAAACTGAACAGCATAGTAATTTTTGAAACAGTAAGATCATACAACAGACCTGTACAACATTCAGCACATCACGGAAGGCAGCTCCCAAAGTCACTAATTTTGTTGCCAGCAGAAGAGAAGGGCAGTCGATTAGGTTCAGCTGGTAGCAGCTGCTGACCATCCTGGGCACGTACAGGTTGCCCACCTTGCATGCATGCATCTCCAGAACAGCATCTGCTGGGTCATTCCCAGTCATTAGGCCAAGCAATAGTAGCTAAAAACCAAGGAAAAAACTAAAAGTGCAACACCGTGGCAGAGGAGCTAAGGAGAAGTGAGGCATCTCACTATGGGGAGACAGAAAGATTAGAAGGTACCACAGCAGAGGGCACTTCAATGTGACAACATGAGCGTATTACACCTCAGAAGTTTCAAAGCCAGAGCAAACCAGTCCTCATTAGTTCTGCCATTCAAGGAATGATCTGGATCTGTTGGGGTTTTCCCCTCATCTGTCTCAATCCACCTATCTCAAATTTTCCAGCCAGAGTCACCTTAGCTTGCCGCTTCTGTGTACAAGCACCCCTGTACAAGCACACAGAGCTACAGATAGGTAGTCACTTGTTAGATGATGGCACAGGATAAGCCCATGATTAAACACATATATATATATATCTCACATGCCAATGTTATATGTGATGCAAACTGACGACATATGATAAACCATACTGTAGATCATGTGTAAGGTGACTCATGCAATAAGCCAATATGATTACTTACACAAGCAAGGGCTAGCTCCACTTGCACACAAGTAGCAATTGAAAATGTGTCCCTCCATTGGACCCACAAAAAGAATACATAGGGGCTCATGTAAGATGGAGGCTGCTTTTTCTTCACATCCTTAAGAACAAAACACGCTGATGTTGATGAAACAGTAGGTCTCTATTCACAACTTCACGGGACGATAACAGGTGTCTGTTGACAGCTTCCTGTGCGGAAAGCAGGATTATCATCAAGCATGCAAGGACTTTCACAAGTGTGCAACAGAGAGTAGTGTAAGACCAGAGCTACCTGCCATCACAGCCACCAGGCAGAATTCTGGCAGACCCATTTACCTCTTAGGAGATGACGATAACGTATTGGAACATTACTGGAAGCCTGGCTTCCAGTAACTCCTGACAGCTCTCTTTCCGCTCACTGTCATTTGCAGTTCAACAGAACAAAACAATAAGAAAAGCCACTGCATCCTCCCTCTCTGGTACTGCAATATTAGTAAGGCTTCTTATTTTTACTTTGGAGGGGCAGGTTTTTTAAACAAAAGGCAGGTCGGGCTGCAGAAGGAAAGCGAGACTCGGAGGCCACACTGCTGCAAGCACAGCAACCTCTTTGTTAGCTGCTGCACGCAGCCAGTAAAGTGGCACTCGAGCAGCCTGCATGGCAGCTCTGCAACTCCATCAAGCATCACGACTGGCATCAGCCCATTTTGAAAAAAAACCCCAGTATTTATCATCTATAACTCTTACTGCAACAAAAATAAGCCAGCAGGATCTGCATAAATCAGTAGAATTTAAACCAGAACAGTCAACCTGCTGTCTTGTACGTGACATAACACTTCACCCGTTTACCACTGCTTTCCAGAGTGAGTAGGTTATGCAAAAAAAAAATAAATTCAATCTTGAAGAAATTAAGCTAATACGAACGCCAAAAAAAGGCTGGGATGCCTCTGCCCCAGGCTCCAGTAATGATACTGAGTTGATTATATGAGATATGCCCAAATGATCATAATTATGATCTCAGATATGCCTAGATGTCATACTGAAGAGGAAAGCAAAAAGTCCTCAAAGTCCTTGCTACCCTGACTTAGGGAGGAAACTGTCAGCTGGAAGACAGCAGCTATCTAAAAGAGAGGACTCCTCTTGACTGCAGAGAACTCACCCCGTCTCTCCAAGGTTTTATAACCAGCCATGCCTGTCCCTAAGGCTTCAGATAAAAATGAAATTTAAAAATCCAGAATTAACCTAGGGAATCAGCCTTTCGTCTTCTGCAGGCTGCCAGCTGTAGCCCTGAAGCATGAGACTTTTTTTCTTTAGTCATTGTCTTAACATAGAGCTGAGCGTGTGGAACATGTTGAGGGCAATGAGAGCTCTCTGTTCTCCTCAACAGTTTATAAAAGAAGGGAGTGACAAAGAACAAATATAAATTCGCAGATGTACAGATTGCACAGAAGATATGACCTCCACAGCCATCCACAGAGATGCTCACAAGCCTGTTCCCAGAGTCAGATTAAAGTGTATCCAATTGGATTAAATTCCTAGCAATGGCAAGCTTACCACCTACCTACACTGGGAAATTATTGCTATGTGTAATCACCCTCACTGCATCTTTATAGTGATTGAATTTTTCAAGCTTTGATTTCCAGCCGTTGGATCTTTTCTGTTTTTTTCTGCAAGACTGAAATCTATACTTGATTTAGCTGTTCTTTTGTTCCTAACACATGGGTAATACCTTCTTATTGTCTTAAACTCTACTGGCCAGTAATAATTCCTTATTACCTTTATCTTCTCTAAAAGCCATTTACATTTTGCAGATTCAATTTTTATTCCCAGTTATGCCCCCCTTTTCCATACTTAACATTGATTTCGTGTTTAATTATCACCTTTGTGCCTTCTTTACTAGGCTAGCTTTCCTCTCCAAGGTAACTTACTTGTGTGCTCATTAAAACGTAGCCTTTAGAATACCCAGCAGGATTTCCTTGAGAAGTCCCATTTTCCATTAAAACTTCCCCTTTTAGCACTCAGTTAGGGAAACAAGTTGTTCTGATGAACTGGTTGATTTTATGTTTCACATAATAGTGCCTGGTGCCAGAGTTTGTTTCCACAAAACAGAGGACACTGCAGTACCCGTGAGATTTTGGCGATCAGTGGCTGATGCTGCTTGGTGCAGTAACACTGATTTATTTCACGCTTGATGCAGACATTTCCGTCTCAAAATATCCTTGAGATTTTGCTGAGATTAGATCTTTGGAAAATGTAAGGCTCTCTTTTCCCTAACGATGTTCAAAAGAAGTCCTCATTCTGGATTTACCAGTGGCAATACATCTTCTCTTCGCACATTCTGGACAAGTCCTAGAAAGCGCTGCTCTCCATTGCGACAGAATTTGGCCCCTGCATGCTTGTAACAAACACCCAACCGCCCTGTGTTCTGCCTTGCTGTTAGTGAAATGGATGGAAATTTGTGCCATTTCCATGCTACACTAGAAATTCCAAATTAATTATCCTCACTTAAAATTTTGAAATTATTAATTTTTTAATCTTTAAAAAGTACTATGGAAATATTATTTTCCTTTAACATACTAATAAAATTAAAATTATCATTGTTCTTCATACTTTGATATCTGCAAGTGCAATATAATGCAAAGAAGTCAACTGCACAATTTTTATTGTGCAAGTAAACTGCCAGTCTTAATGGTGGTGGTTTTGTTTGTTTGGGTTTTTTTTTCATTCTGGCACTTGGATTCCAAAATAAAACAAGAGCAGCAATGAATATTGATCAACTTTTTATTATGCAGTACATCAAACATTATACCCAAGTTGCTTTTGTTAAAAATCTGTGGTACTTGAAAATATTTTCTAGGTATTTCCTGGCTCCTAGGAGATAGATTTCTTATCCCACCACAAGTTACTATACTTATACACAAAGCTACATGAGGTACTAAAAGAATAAAAAGGCCCAAGTGCCTTTAGGATAAATACCTTTTTTTTTAAAAAAAAATCAAATTTAGGTAGCCCCACTTACTCACCAGCACTACCAAGATGAAGCCATTCAAAACATGACTAATCACTTAACTCCAGGCAAGTTCATTCACATCAAAGGAAAGAAACAAAACACAAAGACCTAGTATGTCATAAGGATCACACCGGAGCTGGGCAAACAGAGTTTCTTCTCAAAAGTTCTGGGGAATTTCTCCGGACTTTTGTATTTCTGAAGCAAAGCAAGAAGAGAAGAGAGTGCACAAATGACAAATAATCCCCGAGGAGGTATGACACCTGTAGTCCCTAATCAAAGAAACATCAAAAGTATATTAAACAAAACTATCGCTGTGGCAACAGGGCAGTCTGAAGGAACCTCAGAATATGTTGTGGCTTGTTACAGCCTCCTCCTGAGGGCACCGCTCAGGGTTGTGAGCAACACAGGTCCAACTCTTCAAAGGAAGAACTGAACCCAGGTCTCCAGTACTACAGGTGAAGGCTGAAGTCATTGGGCTTTAGGGTAAAATAAGGAGAGCACCTCCCTTTTCTTCCAGAAGCTTTGTGAACTTCTGTGCTTCGCTTTCTTTATATGCAGTCAAAAATGAAATGGTATTATTGGGCGTAAAAGGACGCAGGACTGCTGATGGATCGCAAGCTGAACATCAGCCAGCCTGGTACTCTTGCATCAGTGAAGGTAGATGGCGCAATGGGTTGCCTCAGTAAGTGTGCAGCCAGCAGACCAAGGGATGGGGTAATTTAACTCTCCTCAGCACTTATTAGGCCACATCTGGAATACTCTGTCCAGTCTTGGTCCTTCTAGCTCAAAAGGGACATTTAAAAATTGGAGAGTGTCTAGCAGAGGGCCGTCAAAATGATTAGAGGACTGGAGAACTTGACAGATGAAGAAAGCTTGAAAGAATCAGGTTTGTTCAGCATGGAGGAGAGACAGCTGGGTGTTGAACACAGTCTTCCAACACTCAAATGGTTGTTACAGAGATCCTCTTCAGAAAGATTCCCAGTGACAAGAAGCAATAGGCACAAGCTGCTTCAGGGGAAACCCATCTGGGTACAAAACTAAATTCTTCGCCATGAGAGCAACCAAACTTTGACCAGGTTGCCCAGAGAAGTGTGGAGACTCCCTGGAAATCACTGGGCTTGGCCAGCCCCTGATCATCTCATCTAAGGTCCTGCTTTCAACAGGAGCTTGGGGCAGATTATCTCCAGAGCTCCCTTCCAACCCTATATGATTCTATATGATTCCATAACTACCAAGGTTTTGTTCTGACTAGAAAACACAAAACAAACAAAAATATTCAGTACTACTAGAAATACATAATTTTCAGTTAGGACTCCAGACTGAAAAGCAGACTTATCATGTAGTTTTAGTTTCGTTTCATCAACGCGTGCTCTCTCCATTCACCTTCACTGAAGACTTCTGCTATAAACTTTGTCAGTAAACACAGAAAGAAAAAATTAGCTGACTTTTAACGTCTTGTATGTTATGTCTCGAATTGTTGATAGGCATTTATTCAATGAAATCCTACTTATTTACAAACCATGTACAGTATATGCTGTTTCCCTGAACACAGTAGGAAGCAAACAGCAGGAGTTTCTTTACTCACAATTTCAAGGACCTCTTTCTCAGGGTCATGTTGCAAGCAGTCCTCAAGCTGATGGGCTTTCTTGCTCCCTTTTCTGTGCATTTCTGTAGTACTCCTGCTCCTTGCACACATCCACACATCCACACAACCACAATAAAATTGATTCCATTATTTTCAAGACATCAAAAAAATTCCTGAGATGTTCTAGCTAAGGCTTTACCATGACTAGCAAACAGCCTGCTCTGAGAGACAGTTGAAAACTGGAAACTATTGCTAAGAAAAAGGAAATTTAAATATTTTTTCAGGCACAGCAGTCCTGAAACATCTTCCAAGTGACAGGGTACAACTGCAAAGCCATATACTTACAGGCTTGTAAAACACATACCAAACCATTGCACGATGGTGATTACATGCTATGCAAAAAACTCTGTATTCTACACTAATTACAATATAGCTAACTTACACAGTTCTACTGGTAGCCAAAACCAGACTCATCTTCCATTTGCAACATTAGACTTTTTGGACTAATTCTACTCACTATCTTGAATATATTGGGTGAATATACAGGGCCATGCTTTGATGAAAACAAAAAATCAGTACCAGAAAATTTTACAGGTGAAAAATTGGCACAGCCACGCTACCTTGTAACTTGCTTCACTTTAATTCATGTCCACATGACAAATGTATACTTCATTAATGATAAAAATATTGGTTATACATGTTGGAACAATAAGTAAACAATATTTACAAACTTGGAGACTGTATTTTCACGTCTAAAAGAAATCTTAGCAGATAAAAAGAACATGAAGCAGGAAAGAAGCCTACCATTGTATGCAACATTATCCAGGGCAAACCCAAATGTTCTGATTATCACAGCAATATCACCTTGCTATACCCATCTAATAAGCCTGCCTTGGAAAAGCATGATATCCAATGGAAGCCCTTATAAGGCATCCCTCATAACAGGCTTGTGACAAGAAATATGACAAACTAAAATTTTGGTAGAGGCAATGTATTTGCCCTTACGTCTTCCTCCATGCTTCAAAACAGAAAGGCCAGAGCACGCTTTCATTCAGCTCGTAATTCTCTTATTAGAAATACCACTGCTGACAGCCCTGATGTCCTTACTTAAGCAGGATGTTTGAAAACTTGAAAGAAACTACAGGAAAAACTGGTGATACAGAAATCTTGCCTTATGGTTAGAAACTAAAGCACCTCAATGAGATTTTTTTAACAACAAAAGAGGGCTGAGATCACAGCTTTTAAGTATTTTCATTGAATGATGTCCAGTGCTAAAGGCTTTTTTAATCCAGCAAAGATTCAACAAGTTAAGTCAAAGCTAAATTCAGACCACAAATAAAACACTTCACCTGAACAGTGAGTGTTGGTATAGATGTGGTGGACTCTTTGTTCTTTGAACTTTTTAAATATGAACCAGACATCTTTCTAATGAAGTTCACCTTGAAACAATGATCTTCAAGCAAGACTTACAGAGTGATGCTCTGTGGTCAATGCTAAGGTCATTTACATTACATCACCAAAACGATTGGGCTCTTCTTCTCTTAAAGTCTATGCAGCAATTACATTGAGACATGCTTGTAATTCACTCTAAGCACATTTTGTAAATAATTATTAAAGTGCTACTACAGCCTTACAGATATATTGAAAGTTATTTTCATGTAAATGGGTTACTTTTGTAGAGAACATTTTGACTACTGTCCGAGGACTCACATATTTAAGGAATTACAATTTACCTGCCATATAGGAAAAATTCGCGTATAAAAATTCAATGGCTGATCTGCTCAGTGCTAGCTGTAGAGGTCCTAGAGAGACTAAAAAGTATTCAAGTAATTCTCCAGTGTCACATTTGCTTTAAACCCAAGCTGCTTTTTTATGAGAGCTAAGAATCTCTAATATTCTACCAGTGTTTAGCTATTGGGTATATTAGTTTATGAGGCTCAGCAAAGAACAGACCTTGTTTATTAACCTTTCACTAAACCCCTCACAAACTCAAACACCGGTGAGAAAATGAGAACGAAAATGCACATGAATGTTATCAGGAAACGTATATATTTATTACTTTCTGATTTCCCCAGCACTTGACAGTCTGCTTGACAACCATTGAATTTTCATTACTTTCATTGATTTGATCAACTCCTTTTAGTTCAGAACATGAATAAGCTGAAAAGTGAAGAGCTAAAATAAAGTTGCCTTTCATAAACCATTTGTCTTTGCACAGAATTCACCAGCATAATTACGCCCCTATAGTTCTGATGGTATAACTCCCCATGTGGATGCTTGAATTCTACAAGCATTCATGCGAGATTAAAAAGCATCCACAAGGCATAATTATATGACTACAGTCTCTGGTAAATTTCCTCGTATAAAGAAGACCTTTCATTGAAAAGAGAGGTTATTTGGGAGGAAAAAAAAAAAAAAGAAAAGAAAAAGCCCTCTGGTTTCCTAATGTAGAAATTTTACGAGGTTTTCTGCTCTTCAGTTACAACATACTATATATGCACGCATGAAAAAAAGATTACAAATATGAAAACAAAGATTCCTCAGATGATTCATTTTGACTGACCTCCAGCCAAAGCACATTGACCCAAAATGATATCACAATTACTTAAGGATATTTACCAAGGTTTGGGAATTTTTAAAGATCTAGGTAATTTTCCCTTTTAATATCATGGGTACAATTGATTTGTGGCATATGTGATCATCAATTCTGCAAAGTACCTTCTGTAAGCTATACTTAAGCAGCAAACTGTTTTGTGCCACTGCATAAAAATGGATCTGAGCTCTGAATACCATAATGAGAGAGAAAATGACAGAATTACAGTAGGTTTTGTGTTCTCTGTATAAAAGATTAACATAATAGGTCTGATCTTACCTTAGTTCCTTCACCTTGTAGCTATGTGGTTAGAGAGCCTGACTTCCAGTGCTCAGAGTTAGATTAAACTTAGAAAAAGCTAAAGGTAGTAATGAAGGTAGAGCTAACAATTAAGGCATCCAACCAACCATAATTCTTTTAAGTAAAACTGTGTATAAAGGGTTAAAAAAATCAGAGTCTGCAGAAATAAACTAAATTTAACTCCACATTTCCCTCAGGTTCTCATTACAGAAGAAAATTCAGGTTGTCTGGATGACTTTAACTGCGTGCTTTCGCTTTTAATATGTTTCATTTTATTAAAGTGCAATATTTTCATGACATTTCCTAGGTTTCAATTATTTTTTTGTATAGCTAATGGACTTCTAAAATATTTTAACATGAATATTCTAATACATTCAGCTTTTACGTAGTTTCTTGGCAGGGATTTTTCTTGGATTTCTTTTCTTTAACAGTTATTCAAATATGTTATACACGAGCACTAAGAAAGAGCCACACAGATAATACGGTTTTAGCAATCAAAATATACAGAGTGAAACCAGCATATTGCTTTTCAGTGTCTTCGTATCATCATAATAGCATGAATGGTCAAATGAGATGAAGCTTAACATTGATTTACAATTGATCATTAGATCAGAGACGTAAATTATTATGAGATGACTCAAGATTTCTTGTTTCTGAGTCCGCACTAGAGCTAGGTGTATTTAGAAGGAAGGGGGAGAACAGCAGGAAAAGAAGTGAAAGCTGCAGCATTGGTCACCCTGCACTTTTCAGAAATGTAACTTAGTAAGTTTAAAAAAAAAAAAAAAAAAAGCCAGGCTGAGGAAGGTGGCTGGGACACGACTGAGAAACAGCCAAGTGTGGAGAGAGCAGTCATCTGCTGTACGGCGGAGCTAAGTTCAACTCTGCGCTGCATCCAGGCCTGCCTCTTCTACCTCCCAGAGGCACAGCCTCATCGCCGGGCCAGTCTCATCATTACTGCCATGGGCGCTGGAATATTTCTTAGAAGATGCTGCATGCCCCCAGCAAATGGGAAGGAGAGCATCCTACCCTGGAGCAACCTAGCTACTCCTGACTAGCTGGGCTCCAACATGGCAATGGCCAGCCTCAGCACTGTTGATCCCACCTTGGTTACTGGATATATAGTCATAATTAGTCACAATGATATGGTTAATGGTTTTCTTAATTATAATCTGTATTTCTTCAATTCTAGCCTGTACATAAAAGTTTGATTAATTTTAGTTCTATGGTGAATCTGAAGGGTCTGTACTGCTGATTTCTGAGATAATTCCATATTAATTAAAGCAGCAAATTTCTTACAGAATCTGTTGAAAATAATTTTATTGAAACAGTGGGTGGTGGTGTAAAATTAAGCAACATCCATCTTACACTCAAAGAGGAAATAAGGTCAAGTACAAGAGAATATATTTTCACATATAAATCAGATATGTTGTCTTTGCTTTTAGTACAACACAGATGCTGTGGCTCAGAAGGGGAACCTGCTCCTCTATCATCTTTCAGAGGTTTAATAAGTAAACTTTAATAAATCTTCTTGTAGCAATCTAAAGCACTTACTTTAACAGCCTGCTGAGGTGCAAACATACACTCCTTCTGTTTAACTTGCTCTGTGGTCTGCACACTCCCGCAGAGGGGCAGACCTAGCTACAGACACATGCTCGCTCCCTCCTGCTGCATCTGTGATAAGGGCTACCTACGGGATTCAATGAACACTACTTCAAAGACTCTTTCCTCAAAAATTTCCAGAGTCTCCTTGAGTCTCCTACCTCATCTCCTAAATACGGTCAGACTACAGTACACAACCCTTCAGAACAGATTATTCCAACGCTGGAAGCATCACACAGTTATTCTTAGCACAAGTCAGTTACACGAGTTTCTGGACACCTATTGAATGATCACTGAGATCATTCCTTAACATTTCCGGGAGCCTCCTACATGACAATATTCAGGTACATAAATACCACTGAACATTCATGCAATTAGTAGAGATGTCTCATGCATTCTTTAAAGCAGAACCCGAACTTACCCCCAGAGCTGTGAACAACACCTTCATGTTTGGTAAACAGTGGCAGCTGCATCTGTGCTGTACACAGAAAAGAAGATGAGAAAATACTGTGCTCTGACTATAGCGGCACACACTGCTGGACAAACTCTTCTTCTGCACACAGCACATAGGAAAAAATCAGCAGTAAAACGTTAGTAGTTTTTATCTCGGAACTATCCTCGGAATAATTTTGGTTTATGTCCTAGTAACAGAAACAAATTAACCAGCCATATTGTAAGGACTGTTAAAAACACTGATAACATGAGTGCACCAGCAACAGCACAAGCTTTATAATTCCTACAAGCCATTTTGAGAAGTAAACAGAGATTGACAGTATCTTTATTTTGTAGTGCCAACTTTTGGAACACTTTGCATTTGTCATGAAACATATGATGGTGTTGACAGCAGTTCCCAGTTAGCACAGGTCCCCTTTGTGAAATCTACTGCCTAGATATGGTCTCATCCTCAACAAATTTGAAGTGTATTTGCTCCACTGGTGAATTATTGCTATCCTAGACAGGAGGTGGAAAGTATGCAGGATTCTGCGGCACACAGAAAATAAGCTCTTCACAGTTTTGTAGGCTGCACACACGGAGCCATT
Organism: Leptosomus discolor; assembly: GCF_034619465.1. Taxonomy (NCBI): domain Eukaryota; kingdom Metazoa; phylum Chordata; class Aves; order Leptosomiformes; family Leptosomidae; genus Leptosomus; species Leptosomus discolor. The sequence continues at coordinate 67,039,323 of NC_141394.1, read as the reverse complement.
CTATCACTTTTCAGCAACTCCAGCTTACATTATATCTACAGACTTAAAGTAAGATGAGATAGTCACAGTATTTAAACCTTCAAACAATCTACGCTGCAAATCTGCCAGCCTCCTGTTCCTCAGAATGTTTCATCTCAGCTAAAAATTATCAGTTCAGAGGGATAAGAGCACAGAGGTATACAGCTGACTGTAATGCATTCCACCAGACAGCCTTTATGAATTTTTTAGCTGAACTTTCTTCTGTCCTTGTTGTTCTTGCCAACCACATGCAGAACATTTCAGAGACAATAGCAGTTCCCCAGAGGTTTACATGCACTATTCAATTCCCAACAATAAAAAAAAAATATATCTTTTTTCTAAACAGAGTTTCATCTCATATTTTCCTTCACCCTAAATTACAACTAACATCCAGAACTTGTACTGCATAGCTGAGAAACTAGCAGAAATTGCCACATTCAATTAGCACAGCAGAAGCAGCAAACTAGAAATAGGATTTCATTCACTTTAATTCACTAGTTGGTTGCCATAAATACTCGTCTGTAAAACATGGAATTCTGAATACTCCACAGACATTATTTTCCTTTCATGAAGATGTTTGTTTACTTTGGCAGCGATTCTCTTGGGAGAAACTCTAATGACTTCCACTACCAAAAAAAAACCCAAAACAAAAAAGAAACAGAAACTGCCACTAGCAAGCAAGAAAATATTAGTCTAATGTGCTGGTTAAACTCCAGGGCAAAAAGGAGAAAACACAGAGTAAACCACTGCTTTGCATTCTTGTGACCAGAACCCATAACCTTCAAGTCCAGCAGGCAGAATAGCTCTCGTGATGGAAGTCGGGCTTTGAATAAAGGAAGAAAGCTGCCCATCTCCTGTGAATTTTAAGATTTTAAGATCTTTACCTTTAAAATCAAACAAACAAAACCATAACATGGGCATGGGAAGAATAGAATAAAGCAAACTATCTCAGTCCCTGGAGTTAAATTTTCACCACTGCTTTTAATTTCATTCCAACACACAGTGATCTAACAAAGGTTTCTTTCCCGACTTTGTTATATCTGGACAATTAATATTTTTTTCTTTTAATAAGAAAAAACACCAGGAAAAACTATAACCTACTGTGACTCAACAGACTGCTCACTGCTGAAAAAAAATTTGCCTACCTCCTTCCTAAGAATGCATGATTACTATTTTCAGAATTTAAAAAAGTCAAGAACAGAAAAACAGTACACGAAACACATTGACATAAATCCTCAGACCTCTTTTCCTGTGAAATGTCCAACCTCATCATCTGCTTTTCTATATGAATAACCTGCTGTCCCAGACTGTTTTCCACGTTTCCATGGGAGGAAAAAGTCATTAACAAAAATCAGCTTTAAGGTGAAGAGGAAGCAGCTCTAGCAAAAGTACGTGAATCGTATACTTCTGTTACCAGCTAGAACAATGCCTGGAATGCATACACAAGCCCGTTTCAAAGCTTAAACTGGGGAACGAAGCAGACACGTGTCATAGACCACAGGCCAGCAGACTGTGTACTGCCCTCAACAGCCTGATCACAGGGCAGATCAACCCAGACCTCTTAGCAGAGCCCTTGTGGCCAGTGCGGGACAGCCAGAGCTACCTACAGAGTGCTGACAAAGAGCCCAGGAAGAGGAGAAGATGTGGAAAGGGAGAAGGAAAGGTAGAATAGTAAAGAGAAAACAACCGAACCAACCCCCCTGATTTTCTTGTAGCTGTAGAGCCTTGGAAGAGGGGTCAAATGGAGCAGTAAATCACTGTAAATTGTGAAAGGCCTACAAATATTGTGGGCCAAGGAAAGAACAATTTGTTTCATTACAAGCAGCCGATGAGTCTCTATGCTGAGCCACTCCGAAAGAAAAAGTCAGTACTGTCTGTAGTCATGTTTACTTTTAACTGTAACATGCAAAAATTCATCAGGAAAGCTGCTTTTAGTATTGGAATGAAAGCAAAGATAATTTTCATGTGTATGTGTTATTTGCAGCCCATATTCAAAATCACAGCCATGGTGGTTTTCAAGCTAGCCAATAGGAGGGAAAGAGCAGATTCTAGCAGCAATCAGAACTATTTTCTTTTTTATACGTTAGGCTCCTGATATTCTGGTGTTCATGTTAATTTACAGAATGAGGAAGCACAGAAGTAACTCTGCATGCACATGAAAGTCTACATACTGTATCTAAATTTTTTATCAGTTTCATGGTTTATTATATGTTCCCCAAAACAGTAACACTTGTTCAGCGGTGCCTGATTAGGAAAAAGTATGGACCCTACCCCCAAGAGCGTGCACTTTTTAAAGAAGCTAAACTCACAGAATGCTCTGAAGTGGGCAGCATCTTGGCCCAATCCCTTTCAATTCTTCTAACTGCTAAAAGTTTTTTTGTTCAAGCCAAAATCCTTTCTCATAGAATAATATCCTGTCGCTAACACTGGCCAATAGCAGTTGTACTCTCCTGGGTTTGTGAAAAGGAAGGCACTGAAGCTGTGCATGGTAATTTCTAGAAGAGACGATAACCACTCAGGGGCAAAATTCAGAAGGCACTGCCTTGATGATCCCTTTCATGTCACCGAATTGGCAGCCAGAAGAGCTGCTTTGTAATCCTTACAGTTATTTGATTTGTCTTTATATAGTGCTATTTTATATAATCTATTGTGATTTGTCTTTACGTTTTCTCTTCTGTAGCATCGCTGGCTCAATTCACCGCAGAGTTTAGCACACAGTGGATGATACAGAGCACCAGCCAAATAAGATGGTCTTTGTCTTCCAGGCGCTGACAAACCCAGGAGAGTTGTCAGCCCCAGCTCCGCCACAGGCTTCCCAGGTGAACTTGATGCCTGGCACGTTTGTTGCAATGAAAACACAGAAGTAGGTTGATTAACAGCTGAGAGAACCATAACTTAGGTGTATTTGGGGTTACCATTCTGACAGCTTGTTTTGCAACATCTGGTTTTATCAATTTGCATATTATGTACAGCGATATTGCATATGGCTTGGCATTCACTTCTCGTACCGTTTGCTGCCTAGTCTAAGCAACTCATCCCAGCTCCGTGACTCTGTAGCTTCCCCAAGTCATTCAGATGGGGGTGAGCTCTGCCAGCGTGCTCTCTTCTTCAGGCCCAAGCACATAGTTGCTTTCCAATAACAATCAGGGAACGTGGAGTCCAAGCATCCCAGTATCCCCTAAAGTCCGGAAAGGTAAATCTAGGAAGTTCCTGAGTTGGAAACGGTTGCGGTAACTGAAGGAAGCATTATATATGCTTAGCCTGTTCTTACACATTCATTCAGGCATCTGTTTTCAGACACTATTACCTTCCCACTAGCCCAATCCAAAAAAGCTCTCAAACCTTCTCTGGAAAGGGGCAACTAAGATACAAGAAAACAGGAAGGAATCAATGGATTACAAGGGAGAATAAAACATTGAAGCAAGCAGGTGTGAAGGCCAAATGGTCAAAAATCAAGAAACTGGGAACTGGAGAAAGAAAATGAACAGTGCCAAGGACAGGACTCAGCACTTCTGGATGGCACCAAGGTGCCAGTTAAGAGATCTGATTTGGTGGAGGGGAAGCCAGAATTTGTGGCCCCAATGTATACCAAGGGGTCTTGTATCAGAGGCAGAAGAGACAAGGATACACAGGCCAAAGCATTCTGGTTTGACTCAATACAGCTGTTCTTGCTTGTATCAGGGTCCAGAAGCATATGCTGCAAGACCAAGGAGCACCAAAGACCTCCTGGATTCTGCAACAAGGTATAGCCAGAAGTTTTCCTCATAATCAGCAAAGAGAAAGATCAGGTTTCTCACTCTAAAGGTACTTGCATTAGGGTAGGATGAATCATCCTTTGATAGCACCTCTCTTGTGTTTGTAGAAGATTAGGCAGCTAATACAGAGTGGATGCTTACTTTTTATATGGTTAAAATGAGATGAGATTCCCCCCATGAAAGTTGTTTTAATAAACACGCATGATTTGAGTAGGTAACAACCATGGTAGGTAAGCTGTCATGGACTATCTGAGTATTCTATGTAAAAGGCCTACTCATAGACACCACAATAGCTGTTTTGAAAGACCTCTTACCAAAAAAAAATAGCCAACTAAATGAGTTCCTACACACATTGTAGAAGTAGGCAGCTGGTTATAGGAGAGCCACAGTGCAGCATTGCTTCTGCCCTTGCTAGGTGCCTGAGAACGCCTCAGGTAGAGGATAGCTTCTGTTCAGGCTTGCACATAACCTATTGTCAGGCGTATGACACGAACGCAAAGGGAAGCCAGATGCTACCAGTTCTGCAGCTCACAAAACTACTGTTTATGGGGACTGCGCCATGAAGCAACTCACTATTCAGAGAAGAACCATTATTCAGCCGGCAAGATTTACTCAGCATGTGATCATGTGTAGGGCCTTGGTCCACACTCTTATTTTTTACCACGTCTATGACAGCAGCCACAGAGTTCTTGAAACAGATGCCAACGTAATGAATAATTGAGTACTATGCTGCAATACAGCAAAGATAAATACGTATCAATTATTCTCCTATGGTGCAAATGTATCTTCATCTTAACTCTGCAAGATGGCGTGGGTACCTGAATATAGACACCCACACAGGTTCACGATCACATCAGAAATAACTGCAGACGCCAAACTGGTATTTATTCTTCTACATTTTATATCCATGTAACAAACACATACAGATTTAACAAATAAGAATCATTACACTGGGTCAGACCAAAGGTCCATCGGCCAAATGGAAAGCAGCCATGCAGCCTTTGACAGTGGCCACTAATGGGTGCCTAGAGAAAAGTACAATAGGTCAAGCATATAATGACACTTCCACGAAGTACTCTCACATTCAATAGTCACGTATTAATGCTCCCACTGCTCAACTACTGCTTTTGCAGAGCGCAAAGGGAGCTCACTTATTTTCGTCTTTTCAGGGATCCCTACACGTGTAGTTGCCAAACTATGTATTTGTTTGCATTAAACTGTTGCCAAGAGCTGTGCTTCCACTAGACGGGAAGGGTAAAACCCCACCTCTAACACTGTCTGTCCAAGAACTACCTCAAAAGGCAGCACCGCATGCCACCACACCCCAGCACAGGCTGGGCCTGAGCTCCTGCGGCTCTCCGGGGAGCCCGCCGGGTGAGCGGCACGGTTGGACGGCAGGCTCTGGGTGCAGAGGAGGGGGCGAGCGGAGGGACCCAGCCTCACCCGGGAGCTCTCACACGTTCCACGGCGCCACAGGGCCAGTGCTGCCGCAGTCGGGCGGAGAGCCCGCCGCAGAGGGCACAGAGGGCCACGGGTGTGTCACCCGAGGCCCGCCCCTGCCGGGCCGAGACACCGACCGCAGCCCCCGGCGACCCCCGCCGCGGGGTGAGGGCGGGGCACGGCGGGCGGGGCGCCCGCTGAGGGAACACCGCGAGGAGGGGGCGGGGCCCGGCGCGGGGCGGGGCTCCTCCGGCTGGGCCTCGACACCCGCCCGTCTCGTGCCAGCGCGCTCGCGCCCCACCCCCTCCGCCTGTCCGTGGCGCCCGGCCCTGCGTCAATGCAAATGACCGCCGCGCGAGGCGAGGGGGCGGGGCGCCCCTCCTCCCCGAACGAGTGCCTGACGGGATCGCAGGCAGCGGAAGAAACCACCGTCCCAGCCTCCCCCCGCCCTGTCTGAGAACGTAAAAGCCGGGCGCACCCGTTGCCGCAAAACGAAATAAAATCATTTTGTGTCCGGTGTTTCCCGCTTCAGGGTAGATACGTCGTCGAAGCCCAGTGAGTGCCTTCCACACTCAAAAGGCCCGCAGGTCTTCAGGGCGTTACTTAAAGTCTGCCATATCCCACCCCGCTTCAGTGGTAGCGCCCAGCCGGCTCGCCGCCGCCGTGCGCGCGGGCGTTGGTCAGCGCGAGCGCCCCCCGCTCCCCCGCCCCGAGCGGCGCCAGGGACGGGGAAATGGGGCGGGGTTCCGCGAAATGTATTATTCATAAGGGGGCGGCTCAGTACGAAGGTCGGCCAGGCGGGCAAGGGGGCGGGAGTTATGGCGTAAGTATGACGAATGTTCCGGCCTTCTTAAGGGCGTTGCAGCCGGCTCCGAGCCGGCAGTGGGGGCGGGGGAGGTGGCTGCGGGGTTCAGCGGAGCCCGGCTGCGGAAACCGGGGCCGCCTGCTGTGCGGGGGTACCGGCGGCCGGCCGGCCTCCCTCCCGGCCAGTGCCACGGCTGGACACGCCCCGCTTTCCCCCCGCGTCACGGTGTAGCGGCTGGGGGGGGGGTGGGGGGTGGGGGTGTGTCGGACGGAGGAGTTACCGGGGAGCGGGGGGGCTGTCAGGGGGGGAACGACCTGTCCGGGGGTGTTGATGAGGCTCTAGCCGGTGACTGTGGGTGCGGCTGTAGGCGGGAAGGGAGGGCCTAAGGGGGTCCCGACAGATTAGAAGGAAAAAAAAAAAAAAAAAGCCCAGATAAAAATAGGATAATTTATTATCAAAAGGCTTTGATATTTTTAAAAGCAGTGTAGTGCAGATTACGGCAAGGAAGAGGGCTTTATTCTAGAAAGTGGCTATTTTGGGACTTATGTAGTGGTTTGCGATAGGCGGGTGTTTAACCCCCCTCCCCCCGAAGGTTATTAATTATCTTTGTCTCCCCAGACTCCCGGGGTGGGGAGCTCGCCCCTCCGCCGAGCCGGTGTCCGGGGACCCCCCTCCATTGCATGGGGGACCACAGCCTCGGGCTCCCGCAGACGGCGACCTCCAGCCCCAGCCCACCGTTGGGTGTAGGAGGCGCTGGCTCCGCCGGGTCCTTCCCCTCCCCGGCAGCCGCCTCTCATTCCTCCTCCTCCTCCTGCCCCTTCTCACCCCCTGTAACCGGTTCCTCCGGCAGCGTGTCCGGTGGGTCGCCGCCGCCCTCCCTGTTCCCCTCGGCGGCCGCTGCTGCGCATCATCAAAACATGCAGGATGAGCTGCTCCTGGGGGTGACACAGCAGCAGTCAGGCAGCGAGAGGCTGGGCAGCAGCCCCGCATCAGGACACCCCCCTCTCGGCCACCCCTCCTCTGACTTTAAACCCAGTCTCAGCCCCCACCAGGATTTAAACAAGCAGCAACCGCAGCAGCAACAGCCGCCGCCTCCTCAGCTGAGCCAGAAGAGGAAAGAGTTTAAGCAGCAGCAGCAGCTCAGCAGCCCAGCCCAGCTCGGCAGCAGCCACCCCCTGAATAACCACCACCCCCCAGACTATCATCACCACCCCCCTCAGCAGCAGCAGCAGCAGTTCAGCCACCCCACTGACAAGTACCAGCAGCAGGAGCACAGGCAACAGCAGCAGCTCCAGCTCCTCGGCGCTCACCCCCCGGAGCCGCCGCGGACGGGGGACTTCTCGCACCACCGGCCCCTCAGCCCCGCCGAGCACAAGGGCGGCGCGGACAGGGGGGGTTCGGAGCGGCTCGCCCCTTCCTGCCCGGGGGGATCGGTGTCCGCCGACCCCAATGTGGGGGTGGCCGCCGCCTCCTGCGTGAATCCGCCTCCGTCTCCTCCTCATCTGCAGGCGAGAGCCAAGCTGCCCCCCATGGAGTCCCCCCCGAACAGCCACTTGCTGGGCAGCCCCGGGAACCTCCTGCCCGGCGGGCTAGGCTCTGGCTTCAGCAGCCTGCAGAGCCCGGAGATCCCCAGCCCCCATCACCAGAGCGGGGGCGGCTCCTCCTCGGCGGCTTCCCCTCCTCCTCCGCCGCTGCCCGGCTTCGGCACCCCTTGGTCGGTGCAGACCTCGTCGCCGCCTCCGCAGCAGACGCAGCAGCCTCCGGTCTCCAGCGGCGGCGGCGGCGGGCAGATCAGCGCGATGCCGCCCCCGAGCCCGGAATCCGAGACCAGCTTCTACCCGGGGATCCCGTCATCGATCAACCCCGCTTTCTTCCAGAGCTTCTCGCCGGTGTCTCCTCACAACCCCTGCGCCGGGCCCTTCAGCAGCCCCTTCTCGGCCGCCGCCCCCCCGCCGCCGCCGCAGATGAATTTACCTCAGCAGCAGCAGCAGCAACAGCAGAACCGGAGATCCCCTGTGAGCCCCCAGCTCCAGCACCAACACCAGGCGGCGGCCGCCGCCGCCGCCTTCCTGCAGCAGAGAAACTCCTACAACCACCACCAGGTACCGGGCGGCGGCGGGAGGGCCGGGCAGCCGCGGCGGGGCGGCAGGGAGCCCGGGCGAGCCGGCTCCGGAAGGGAGCCCGGGGGCGAGGGGGAGCCCCGGGGCGGGAAAGGGACGTGGAGGGCGGGGGGGGGCTCCCCTCCCCTCGTTTCGCTAGTCGCGGGAGCCGGGAGGTTTCTCTCTCCCCGCTGCCGGCGCCGGGCGAGGCTCCACGGCGGTGACAGCCCGGCGAGACGGCGGAGGCAGGGCGGGGCGCGGCCCGGCCGCTCTCGCCTCGCCGCGCTCGGCGGGCTGAGGGCCGCCGGCGGGTGGGCACCTGCGCCCCCCGCCCTGTGCGGGGCCAGCCTGGAGGGCGGCCGTAGGGCTCGGGCCGGGAGGCTCTTGGCAACGGCCCGCCCCGAGCCCGGCCGGTGCTCCCCGCCCGTTCCGGGTGGCAGGTGGCGGGGCGGCCGGTTCGGCCGCGTTCCCCGGGCTGTGGCCGCCTTCCTCGGTGCGCCGGCGGCTTCCGAGGGACGTCGTTTCTTTTCGGGATGAGAGGAGGGGGGTTCCTCTTATAAAAGAGGGTAAACCCTTCTTTTCATGTCGAAAAGGAGTCTCACCGTGAAAATATCCCCCTTGCCCCCCCGCAGTCGCCCGTAGCGAGCACGGCGTCCCCGGAACAATGAGCCTGACAGCTCCGGCCGGCGCCGCCGGTGCCTCCTCCCCGGGAAGCCCCTTCCCCTCCCTCGAACCTGCTCTCGCACCCCCCGGCGTGCTCGATTGGATGGGCGCGGGCCACCGAAAGCAGACTCAGGTGGAAAGGTGTCAACGTTGTTGCCTTTATAGGGGTTTTGCCCGAAATTACTTGAATTCGCGTCCAAGGACAGCGCTGTGTTTCGGGTTACCGTAGTTCTGCTGCCGGCTTGTATCAAGTGGCGTAACGATCCCGTGTTAAAATGGAAGTTTACCTTTCTTCCTGGAACGAAATATTCAGTAAGAAATTGGAGAAAAGCAGGTCCACGTTAATATTACTTGCTAGTGCGTTATAGCCACTTGCTATATCTTACTCCCATTATCTGCTCGGTTATGAAAAAAACAAAGTTATATAGGCCTCATCTTAATTTTTTCTTCCATTGTAGTATTCGATCCTGTCAGTTTTAATCAGTAGAGCTGGATTTGTGAAGCGTTTCTATCGGAACTGGAATCTCATGTTATGTGTGCCTGTCCAAGAACTGATTTGGGGACATCATGATTAGGAACTAGTTGTCCTTAACATTTGTAATAACACTCTTCAAACAAATTCCAAAGCGATTCCCCAACAGTGAGGTGTACAGGAATTTTCTCTCAATTACAAGCTGTAGGTAAACTTCAATAGTGCCATGACAGCATAGCTAGCAATATTAGAGGCTTGCGTTTGGCATTATCTCTTAAGGTTTATTTCACAATAGAGTGCCTGCCTCTCCCAAAAGTCCAACCAAAGTATTCAAGTTTTACAACATAATTATCTATAATTATATAGAATGGGATGTTTTCCTGATTACTTGACCAAAAATGGCTTGGGGGGGGGGGGGTGTTGTTATAATTTTATCTTTCTGTCAATATGTATTAGAACTTTCTGAAGACATGCTTTGAATTTTTAAGTTACTAGAACTACAAGCTGAGGGTTGCTTGCAGCTAAGCTTAGAGATAAGAGTACTGTGTTTTGACTTCACAGAAGCACTGAATTTAGAATATACACACATGCACACGCACTGTTTCTGTGTTTGAGAAAAAGCCTTTCCAAGAACAGATTTGAGAACACTAAAGATAGTTACTGTCCATCCCTGTCAGTCAGGCTCAGTGGGTCCACCTCTTGGTAGTATGACTACTACTATAGGTCACTTTTTAGCACAAGTTGTGGTTTAGAAATAAAACCTTATCATCCTGTAAAATCTTCACTCTAAAGACCGCTTATGTTTTCTTATTGAGGAAGTGACTTGTTAGATACAGAAGTACCTTATACCGCATCTAAATAGGAAAAAAACCCAACAAACCCAGATTCCACCCTGCAGAATTCCACAGATAGTCCTGTTCATTAGTCCAGAAATACTTCAGTGGCTTCAAAATAATGCATTTTAATGTGGAAATGTTAAGATAACTCCTTCAAACAGATTCTCTGTACAGTATTCAGTGCTCTTCTTGCTCTTATTTGGTAGCACTGAGACAATGATACTCAAAATACTGAGGGGGGTGGAATCAGTCTATCTGAATTTTAATTTTCCAATTTCTACTCACTGTAGTGAAATACTAATACTCACTGAGTAGAAATAACTATCATTAGTATAGTAATTATTATTTTAATAATAGTTTTAAAAATGGACCGCTGACATTTTTGTGTTATTTTTGCAGAGACTCACTATATAATACCAAGTAATGTATGATAAAGTGGTCTCAGGGGGTTTTGTCAGATGGTTTTACACCCTAGAATTTTTCTACTGCATAGCTTTAAAGAATGCTACCACTTACCAAAATGATGATCTAAATTTCTCGCACAAATACTGTGAGTTTTTTTGGGAGGACGTATGGGGAGTGGGAATTACAGTTCTGTTATGATGCTGTGTTTTCTTCCTTGCCTCAGTAATTATTTTACATGTTATCAGGAAAGAGTGGTTTATAGAAATCTCTGCACATTGATTACTTGGTGGTTGGTTGACATTTTTTTGGGTTTTTTGTGTTTGTGTTTTTTTTAAGTAGAAAAACATTTCAAGTATTTCCAAAATAATATAAATGAATCTTTCTTTTTAGCCTCTTCTGAAGCAGTCACCCTGGAGCAATCAGAGTAGCGGCTGGAGCACAGGAAATATATCCTGGGGAGGAATGCATGGCAGAGACCATCGCAGAACTGGAAACATGGGAATTCCAGGAACTATGAACCAGATCTCTCCTTTAAAGAAGCCCTTTTCTGGTAATGTCATAGCTCCTCCTAAATTTACTCGCTCCACTCCATCACTGACACCAAAATCGTGGATTGAAGATAATGTTTTCCGAACTGACAACAACAGTAATACTCTCCTTCCTTTGCAGGTAAGGATGGTATGTAACTGGTGTGTTCGTACTCTTGCATAGCATTTTGGCTTCATTCATTTTAAGAGAGAATTAAACAGTGGTTACAGCCCTGTGACTTGGTTTGAAAATTTGATATGTCTATATTATTTAGTCCTAAGTTGCAACTAACCCCAACATTTTCAGTGTGTTCAGCAATGTATGATTCTCATAGTTAAGAATATTCACTGTGAAGGAAGGTAGAAACTGTAAGCACTGATGCAGCATTAGAGCAAAATATGTTTAGTCCACAAAGTATTTTCTGCCTGTGGTAATGCTTGTATTCTTATAAATCCCTTTAGAACTCAGGATTTTTTTGTTCGCTTGGCCTTGTACATAGGTTTTCTTACTTTTGTAGATGGCTCTGAGTCTTTGTCCTGTTCATCTTTTAGTGCTATTCTGGGCTGACATTTGCATGTTAGTGAGATTTGGGGTTTTGTCCACATTCTAGCATCTTTTGTATTATGTTTTGGCTGGAAGCCCTGTGATTTAGAAGTGTTAAACAGGAGGATGTGTCTTAGAACTAAAGATTCACCTTCTGAATTTTGACAGTGACATCTTATGTGACTTTAGGCAACTCACCTCCAGCCTCAGTTACCTCTTGGTAAAGTGCTTGGGGGTTTTTTTCCATTCCTGCCTATGTTCATTTAGTCATAACATTTCTTGTTAGCAGAGACCTCTGTTATTTTGGATCCCAATCTCAGATGCCATTTTAACAACTTACAGGTGTTGCATTCTTCTGTTTTTATTACAGAAAAAGCTTGGCCAACTTATTTTAGAAATGATGCATTTGAAAATAGAAAGCAGATTATTCCACTAATTCTTTACTTTTTGTCACACCTGTCAGCTTCATTTTTTGTCTCACACTGAGCTAACTATATTCCCGCAAAAGTAAAAAAGCTAATATGCAGAGAAAAAAAATAGAATGTTTCTTTATCTCCACATAACGCTCTTATAGTTGTTTTTTGTTAGGTTTCACGCAGAGTAACTTAGAGTTTCATTTGTCATAATTGTGACCACTTTTGCGTTTGTACAGCTGTATTTGCATCAATTAGCAAGCTAATCCTTATGTAGCTGTAATAGTGGCAAAAAGATGCTCCCTGGGACCAGATTTTTCCCACTGGAGTTCCTATATTTCTTACCGTTTTGCTGGTGGAGTTCCATTTGGCACAAGAGGCCATGTCCCGGCTCTGTCCAGGTGAGCTCTGATACTTGCAGTATACTTGAGGCTAATGATGACTCTTGGACATACCTAAATTCTGCTCCAAGTGTATGCATTGGACCTGAAAACTTAAAAGAGGATTTGCTTGTACGGTGAAGACCCGTTCCATTAAGTAGCCTTGTTAGCTGGGGTATCATAGTTGAGTAATTTTTGTGGTGGATGGAAAGATGGGGAAGAAAGGTGCTGTTCTTCATTCAGCTGATCTGTTAAGGCAGACTACAGATGAGTGATACTTTGTGGTGGAGGGCTCCAAGAACAGTTGAAAGTAAACACTGAAGTGTCTCCCAAAGATGTTAGCCTAAGGAACAGGGTTAAAAGTATTAATGATGTCATGCGTTGAAACTGCAGTGACGTATACATTGGAATTCATATGCAGCTAAGCACAAGTTGTGAATATATTTACCCACTCAATACGCCTTGCAAGTCAGTATGACTAGTGCTTTGAACTTTAAGAAGCTTCTGCAGTGGTCATCTAATACAAATGAACTCATTCTATGTCTAAACGAGAATCTTATGCATTCAAACTACAAGTAATTTCTAAGTAGAATAGGAAAAAAATACTTGCAAATCACATTAATGTTTCTGTTTGGGGGTTGTTTTTTTTGAAGAGATATGTCATAGTGAGAAGGTGGGCACACTTAATTCCTATAAGCACCAGAGCCACCAGTTAAATAGACCTGTTTGCCTATAGTTATGCTGTATATCAATCTGTGCTTAAATCTTCCTTACATGTATAAAATCATAGTTACAGAACACAGTAAAAATAATCCTCTTTGAAGGGTTGCGGTGTTATGCACTGCTGTTGTGGAAATGCTGTATGTTTCCATAAATTACTTTGCTACACTGAATCATGTTCTTTTTTTTTCAGTTATTATACTATTGTTATATGGTTAATTCCTTGTGATGACTGTAGCATTTTGGAAGTCATAATGAAAAAGTTAAATAGAGCTTGGAGCTCGTGCTTCTTTTCATCAGGACTTGTGTTGGCAATTGCAATGCTGTCAAACACCCATCTTGCTAATTTGTACTGAGCCTGTCTCCTTCCATAAAAGGCTGAGGTATTTAGATTGAAGAGTCTTAAAGATACAGTAGCAATTTCAGAAGATACTAAAAAAATAGCAGTAATCTAATTTTGTACCGTTTGGAAGATCTTGCACAAAACCATTTACGTGTACATAAAAGTTAACTATTTCTCCAAGCTTCCACAGAGCGACCACATCGTAGCATGCATGTTGCATACATACTGCAGCATTCACAGATTTGCAGAATACCTTTCCGCATGATCACGCGTCTTTGTTTTAACTGCAGTAATAATTTTGTATGGCAGGGGACAAAGCACCTCTCCTCCAAACTTTAGCTAGCTCAAGCTTAGCGGATGAAAACAGCTTAGAAAAGCCACTGTCTTCACTGAATAACTCTCTGTAGATCATTAATGTTCTGCTACCGTATTTTTAAAATGCTGTATATTTTTTTGCCAAGTCCCAACGGTGTTCAGCAGTGTCAGCTGCTCGTGCAGTTTCTGTAAAACATGTACCTGGTGCAAACAAGAAAAGTCACAGAGGAATCTTGCACAAATTCAAAGCTTTTCTTTTCCATGAAACTTCTTTATTCTTTGGTGTTTGCATTGGTGGATGGTCCCCAGTATAGAACTGACATAAATCCTGTTGAAAATAATGTTTCTTGGCATTAAACTAACATACCAGTGACAATGAATGTCATTACTGATAACTGAATAAGTAATTATGTGTATTACTTAAAGGGATGGAAGAAGATTTTCTGTACTTCATGGTTAAAATTGAAACATATCCTATGTGAAGTTGAATTTGCAGTGGCCACATTAGTTACAGCAAAGCTGCTTTTTTGTTTTGTTTTTAAATAAAAGTAGTTAAACATCATGGCAACACTGATTTAAACGTGAGCAAATTAAGCCAATAGGCAAGATTTTCTTAGACTCACTGCAAGAAGCTCAGGTTTTTAAGATAACACAAACTACATCAATTGAAGTTCTTTCATAGACAAAATTATGTCTACAAGTTTAAGTTCTTCCAGGCTGCTTGCACAATTATAGGTATTTCATATAGGGAAGGGATTGTTGCCTTGTACTGGAATCAGTAAGGAACAATTAGAAATCTTGTCAGGTATTCACACCATCTAACTTAAGCATTTAATTGAGGAGCCTATTTCTCTCTCCTTAGAGAGAATCTAGGCTCCTTACTTAGATAATCTAATTCTCTAGAAGAACATACCTGGCACCACTGACCTTAAACAGCCCCTGGGATTCCAGCTCAGGCACTTAGATTGCATGTTGAAAAGTTAAACAATATGAATATTCTCTTTTATTCCCTAATCTAAAGTACAAAAATAAATTAATATAGGGTGCAAAGCTGAAAATGTATTTCTAACCCCAGATACTGTGGGGGTTTTTTCCCCCACAAAATATGCTTTAGGCATTTCTGTGGCCAAAATGAAAGCACAGAAATCAGTGTTTTGTATGTTCATTTTTTTTCTTTTAAGTTCCTTGGATGAGGAAGAAATTAGCCATTTCTACATTTTTTTTTTAAATTGCACTGTTTGCTAACCCTATTTTGATTGCAAGCTTAACATTTTTTAATATCTTGCAAGTAAGCTAATTAAAAACTATTAAAACAGTTTAATAATACACTTCAGTGTTATAAATTTCAGAGTTTGACTATTTTCATTTTAATAAAACCCACTGCATTCTATAAATATGAATTTAGTTTCTGTGTCTCTTTTGAGTTAAGGAAATAAACTGCATGTCTGGGTGTTTTTCACCTTGATTTGTCCTTCCTGTTTGTTCAAACAAACCGTACGTGCAGTGTTTGTGGTCCCAAAAGCCGAGCTTTATTCTACGTTTGAATATAGCTCGCTAGCTGGGGTTTTGTATGGTAAGGTACCATCTCTCACAAATGCAGATTTTTCTTTTTCTATTCATTTTTTAAATGTGCTAAAGTTCTCAAAGAAAACAAAACACTTGCAAAGCAAAATGAGTTTTAAGATTGTACATCACAACAGGTGTAAGTTTTAGATATCTAATTTAAACTGCTGTCATGTTCCTTCTGTCTTACAGTCCCTTCCATTCGGAGATTTCAGATTTTCAACATGACAGTTTTAGTACAGTTTAATAAATGTACCTTAACAGTTTAAACGGCTAATCCAGATGATACACATACCAGTCAATATTAGATGAACAGCAAGTTGCTAAAGATGGGTTCTTAATGCCATATTTAGACTCCTAAATACGTGGCCTGTTTCTTCAGAACTGTTGAGTGTTTGGCAGCTCTTGTTAAACTTGAAGGCACTGGGAGTATCTAGCTGCTAGGTTCTTTTTTTGTTTTCACACTAGTGTGATTGTGCAAACACTGATTTATAAGCCAGGCTTCACCAGTTTATTTTTACTAAGGCAATACTTGCAGCAGAACAGTGTCTTCGGGATTTTTAATGCAGTAGATTGATTACCTGGGGCTGAGTAAATAACATACAAAATGAGATATTTGTGTCTGAGGACTGTACGGGGATATCTCTAAGAGGATAAAGCAGTCTACTGCTGTACTTTTAATTTCAGGATCAAGACCTCTGGATAAGTAGTATTGGGAGCTGCACAGGTATATGATTCAAAGGATTCAGTTAGCGGAAAGTTTGTGGGTCTTACCATGCAAATGTTTTTATGACTCTTCATGAACAGAGAATTCTCTCCCACTGTTAAAATTTGCTTCAGTTATACAGCTCATTCTTCTAATACAAGTCAAAAATCAGAGTTAGGAAAATTCAACAAAATACTTAGCAGCTGTGATAAATAGCAATGATGTGTATGTTAAGTAACATATCTCACCTCATTTAGTCTGCCAAAGCACAGTTGTTCTCTAAGTTAGAATGAATACGTTCTCACCTCAGATCTATCCAAAAGTATGTTTACCGTATGGTCTGATGTATTTGCATTTAAGTACTCAAGACTGTATAGATATTTCTAGACGGAGGATGCAAAGAGTGTTTAAAAAAAAAAAAGGCACAAAACCCAAACCAAACAAACCCCAAAAGTACCCAAAGCTTTAATAACTTCCCCTTCAAATGTCTAACTGTTCCTTTAGTTATTTTGTTGAAGCTGTTAATATACAAATCTTCTAGATTTGCCTTCAGTCAATCTTGACAAGCCTTTAATCATCTCCATAATGTGTCTGGTTTGTTTCCAGTTTATGAATGTATATTCTTGAGCTGAAGTACTCCAGTGTTGATACAGTATGTGCTGTTGGGATCTTTTTTGTTTGTTTTAAAATGCTTATGTAGTTGGGAAGTAGGTGTGTCTTTGCCACAGGACCTGTTCTTCGTGCGTTTTAGGCTCAGTTTAGCCAGCTTATAGCTGATTATGTCATTTTAACTTCAAACACTTTTGTTGTCAGATTGACTGTTCACAGATGTCTACCAGATATTATAGTTCATCTTTACCACTAATGACACCATGAAAATAACCAAGCAATTTCATGTGTCTACTTTAAGCCTTCCTCCTTGTTTTTTTACAGAGCTAAAATTGTGGTTGTCATAGGTTTTCATATTAAGTTTCTCATTTACACTAGTTATGGTTTCAACAAGGGGCTTATGATTATAGTATGTCTTTACTAAAATGAGAATGACTTGAAGTTTAGATGGTAGCAAAGTTGATTTTTAGAATATATAATGTACTTAATTGTTAGGTTATTACTGCTAACATTAACACTGAATGCTATATTCAGGTACTTTTTTAAGTTTGTGAATACTTCATTATTGTCAGCTGTCACGTTCTAGTCTTAGAACACATTTTTATTCAGGTCAGTTTTAAGGTGAAAAAAATGGAACTTGTTAACATTTTAGTTTGAGAAATTTATTTTTTTAAAGCTTCTTTAATTGAGCTTTTGAAAAATAACGTAATTCAGCAAGGTCAAAGCTGCAGTCTTTTTTGCAGCCAGCTAAGACCATACTGACTAGAAGCTTTATGACTTTTGTTTCCAGCGCCCATCAGATGGTGCTACATTTCTTTGGAATACAAAGCGACATGTAAAGGAGCATATTTTAAAGATACTTGCATTTACTGAATTTAATACCTATGTTAGAAGTCTAATTTTTTACTTCAAGTAGTCCTACAGATCAGTAGTTTAAAGCATGTGTCCAAAATTCAAAGTTGTTTAAATTCTTAACTACGAACATCTATCTTTAGTGTGTGTAGTTAAAGATTACCAAAATTGTATTCACTTTTTTAATAGCTTCTGGCCTTGTATTTGCTTATGCATAAATGACAATATATAAGCTTTGAGATCTGACTGCACTGAGTTTTTGCAAATGCTCCAACAGGATAACCTTTTCATAAATTGCATAGATATATTTAGAAGTCCTAAATAGATTGTGCCAAGAAGAATGATTTCTCCAGAAATTTAGTGTTGAAACTTCTCTTCGGAGAAAACTGCCCTCCTCCCATTCATTCCACATTTAGATGCATGGGGGAAGGACTTTGGAAATGCTCACTCTCTAGATGTATTTTGCATGACATTGTCAAAAAGTCCTTCTAGCACTCACTGTATTGTTCTATGGGTAAGATACTTCATGCTTTTCCTATAGTGTATAAATATGTAAAATTCAGAAATAATTATCACTTTTCTGTAAACTTTCTTACGTAGTCTTAACTTTTAAGCTGATGTGACACTTTGTCACTTAGCCATATACCTCTGAATCTGTAGGCAGTTATACCAAAACCATGTTTTCAGTTCTGCTATGTATGAATGCAGTTGGCATTCTGGTATTGGAAAGGTAGGTCAAGCAGTATTCAAATGTTTATACAGTTAAAAGAAACAAAAAGCTAGTGTGAAAATTTGTAGTGCTTGAGAGAAGTTAACTGTCGGCTCTGGGGAACAAACTGGCGTTAGGTTGTGACATTCCACTGAAAGATGGACCTTCTGACACAGCAAGAGTTCACTTGCTTCTTAGCACAGGACTGTGACACACAGCAGCGAGGGAAATGCAAAATATTTTACAGGAATTCTGCCTTGACAAAAGGAGCTTTTGGAGTCAGGATGGTACAATACCTGTATTAACATATACGCTTATGTATCAATGCTTTTGTACTACTGATTCTCTTTAGTTTCATTATTTCAACACGGTTGATAAGCAGTTATCTTCTAAAACAACCTGGAACTACTTCTAGAACAACATGGAAATAGTCCCAAGAATTAGAACTATTTCCATGTTGTTTTAAGGGTAGTTCCAGGTTGTTTTAGAAGATAATGGCTTACCGGCCGTGTTGAAATAGTGAAACTGAAGATAGTCACAACAATTAGGACTATTTCCATGTGCATAGAAATCTGTAAACCAGTCATGTTCTATGGTAGTACTCTTTGTGCTTATCCCAAAGATCACAGAAAATCATGGTGGAATTTTTCTGATCAAGTAGAGCAGGCTGTAGTAGAACTGTCCTCTTTCAAACCATTGTGGATTTTTTTTTTCTACACCAGAGCTTTCTAGAAAATGTGACGTACATTATTGAAATACTTCAAAATTCTTCTTTGAAATGAAAGCTTCATTTTTGCGTAGATGGTAACTGTGCTTTTTAAAGATGAGATGTACATATTTGGGGAGCACAAAGCAGTGTTTTAGCGTTATAAAGCGTAGTTATACAAAGGTTTAAAATTTTTGTACCCAAAGAATTACTTTACTCCTTTGGAGATAATTAAATTTCAGATAATGTTGCTTTATAGTATGTAATTCGTCAGTGTGAGTTGGAACAGATGTTAAAACTTTGAAGCACTGATTACCTAGATATTACCCAAACTCACAAGTGGGTAGTGTGACATGGGTAGTGAGGTAGCAGAATACAATTCCCATATTTAAATCCTGCTTTACTTCAGTGTATTCACAACGTTTTTATATTGTACAGTGCCTGCCTATTGCATGTTTCCACTGCCAGAAATGAATTAAATCAATTCAAGGAAACAAACTGCCTTTTTTAGCTTTATAGACATGAACTTTCTAAGGTGTGAAGAGGATGGGAAAAGTTTATTTCTTCTGCTTCCAGCAGGGCAAGACCTTTCACTTTGGATACACAGAACTTGCAAAACAGAAGGATGCGAGGTTGACGTTACAATCACTGCACCGTGTCAGCCAGTTTACAAATGAACCACAGACATATGTTGTTTTAATTTTCCATTTCCCTGTAAGATCCATGACTAAGTGGGCCAGTTTTAGGAGTTCACCATGATGAAGCCCTTCCTTACAGGATTTGGCTCTTCAGAGCAAAGTTAAGTGTACAATAATAACCATTTGCCAGATAGATATGTGTTATCTTAACATACATGTATATAGCAATGATCAATAAATAAATAAAATCTTACTTAGTGAGCCTGTACCAAAGATAAAGTGTCACACATACAGTTCAGTCCACTTGTTACCAATACTAGTTCATGTCCCCTATCAGCTACGGAGGTAGCAAAGCATCTTTTCTGTTTATTCAGCATTGGTTTTTGCAAGAGCACTTACTAGCTATCAAATATTGACTTCAGCTGAATTTAAGACTTCATTAAAAATCCTGATGAGATACCTTCTGAATGCTGGGGGACAGCAGGGAACAGATCCAGCTTTGTCACTGCTCGCATCTTCTATATAAAGGCAGTGTGCTATGCTAAGGTAAGCAGGTTGGTTTTGTCGTGCTATTGAGAAACAAACCTGCAAGGGCATGGAAGCAGATTAGTCACTTCAGTTTCATTCTGCTGCTTCTTTCTTCTGCTTACTCCTTCTCAGGAAAGCTAGAGAACTGAATGAAAGCCATCCAGTGCCAAAACAAGGCTGCTGCGAACTAAAATAGTACTGGTGACTTGTTGGCACTTAAACTGGGTTGAAGATCACCTCACAAAGTGTCAATGGCATTTGGTCTTGGGGCATGGCAGGAGACAAGAGAAACCTACTTTTTAAATTTATCAGTACAATTATCTAAGGGCTTCCAAAAAGAAAATAAAGGATCAGGTCAAATGAACACAGCAACTTGCTTCCCCAATGGGAAGCTATTACTCTCTATAGTTGTTTGACAAAGAGAGATGAAAAAAAGACTTCTCTCTCTTCATCTCAATGTTGGATCAAGATGACTGAACTTTCTAAGAAAGATGAAAGTAAAATCTTAGTTTCATCACGGCTTGTTTTGCAAAGGTGTTGGTAAGTCAGTCTCTTGACTCATAGAAAACCTCTATTTCAAAGCTTGCTTTTTCACTCCCCAAACGTGAAGAATACCTGCTTGCTGAGGGGCATAGTTTGAAATTAATCTATGTCATGAACCATCAAGAAAAGTCACAGTGAGCGTGGGTCAGATACCTTCTGTCCCCATTATATGTGTATTAAGTGGATGGCTGCATCTTTAGTGAGTTTTAATGGTCATGGGATGTGTGGTGTATTTCATCCTACTCTGTTGAATTACTACTGTGCAACCAAGGAGAAGATAACAGTAAAATTAAGGCATGATTACAGAATTCCTTTAAATGCAATATAGCCCAGCCAGAAGCCTTGCAAGTAGAAGAGATTGAGGTTTTACACAAACTATTTTTGGTTTCTGAACGTATCCCAGAAAGACCAAAGAAGTTAGAAGTCATCTTTTTTTCTGTTTCTGGTACTTGGGTGTATTAGAAAACATGGGAGAAAATGTCATAATTGAGTGTAAAATCAGGGAACACATTTATGATTTATTACAGTAACTTTTATTATCGTCAGTGAAAATATTGATAAGGCAAGGTAACTCTTCATCTTCATATACCAAAAAATTGTTCTCTATAAGGCTGATAATCTATTGGTAAGCTTTGTGACACTTTCTTTTCATGGTTTAGCTTTAATTTTCCAACCTTTAACTGTGTGGTGCTGACCATTTGTAACTCAAGTCTTTGTATGCGAAGGGTCTTAGATTAATTGCCCAGGAGCCAGGAAGTGCAGTCTGAGCAGGGGGCTGAGGGCCTGTGCAAGGTACTTAGCCAAGCACCAAGAAGACACTTTCATATGAGGTGACTGTCCCTGTCCTGTAGTTCCCTACTGTACTCACTATTTAACTTCTGCATGAAATGAAATTGAGCTCTTACAGACATTAGTCTCCTTCATTAAACAGCCTAATGCTTAACTCTGCTGTGGATCACTAGAACGGATTCAAGCAGTTCTTTTGAAGGGAACAGGCGATCACAGGCTATCAAAGTGCAATACACAGAGTTCTTCACAGTGCATCTCGAGTTTTATATTTGGATGCTATTAAACTTGCTGTTAATAAAATGAGGTCTTACTGTTAATAAATTCAGGTATCTTAAGCTTTTGTATCGTTGTCCATCTCCAGAGTGTCTCAGCATACAGCCTTTAGAAAGGCACCTTTGTCTTCCTCTCAAGTTTCCTGTTAAAAAGTACAGAATTTGTATTCCAATACTAAGGATTTTGTTCTCTTTTAGGACCGAAATAGAATGTATGACAGTCTGAATATGCACTCTTTGGAAAACTCCCTTATTGACATTATGAGAGCAGAGCATGATCCACTTAAAGGTATGTTGTTACGCTAAATAAACAAAAAAGGGTCATCCATTCTGCATATTTGAATTAATACTTATTGGTAATTAAAATAGCAAATGAACTATTTTCTCAACTCACATGAAGGGTGAATCTCAAGCTGTATTTCATTGAAAACATTGGTTTACAGTTGTATAAAACTTAAGCTTTAGGGTTTTCATAGGTTTTTCTTCCTCTCCCCCCCATCCTTCCCTCCTTTCCCCCCAAGAAATTCATAGTTAGTTTTACTTGAAATTTACTTGGCTGCTGTAGGAAGTTCTGCCTCAGTTTGTGAAGGTCCACTGTTCCATTAGTGGTAGCCAAAAGCGGGTGGGAGGGGAATCAAACCGCTACCAGTGTTAGCCGGTTAATTTTCCCTTTCTTTGCAGTGGAAGCTGAAAAGAAAATCAAGTTCAGTGATAAATTTAGTTGTAGTCCTTTCCGATATTTATTTCAAAGCTCCTGGAGAATAATAATGCATGTAATTGTCCAGTTTCTGTTTGTCTGAAGAAGTCCAGGAATATACTTGCCTTTAGAATGCTGATTCCTCTTACCCTTCTGGGCTCGGTTCAAATTATTTGGCTGCAGCAGTGAGCATACAACTAGTATTTGTGGGCTCCAATTTTAACTCCTCTATTCAATGTACATTAACTCACTCTTTTGACTTCTGTTTTTGTGTACTTATTCTCAGGTGGCATTTACCATTGAAGTTTGGGGCAGGGAGCCCAAGCCATTTGCTCAACTTTTACTTCATTTGTGGTGCTATAATTAGACTAACACAATCTAACTTTGAGATTATCCCAGACTTCAGGCTTGTTTTGCAGAAATTAAGTTTCAGTATTGAAGCAATTGAGGGGAAAAAAAAAAATTCTTTCTTTTGCGATTGTTACTTACTCCCATCCATTCTCCATTTCCAGAGGCACCCAGGCTTAATATATATTACATTAATATGTAAGGGCCTA
Organism: Leptosomus discolor; assembly: GCF_034619465.1. Classification (NCBI taxonomy): domain Eukaryota; kingdom Metazoa; phylum Chordata; class Aves; order Leptosomiformes; family Leptosomidae; genus Leptosomus; species Leptosomus discolor. The sequence goes on along the minus strand of NC_141394.1, from coordinate 67,016,419 downwards.
TGTTCTCCTAATCTGAAAGACACTTTGCTAGAGTTTGCTCATGGTTCTCTTAAGATATGTAATCAATTGGAAGACCTGTAATATTCAGATAGCATGTAATAGTATTGTGAGACTTACAATGTAAAGTCAAAAGTTTGGGGTTTTTTTCAAGCTGAAAATCTCTACAAAGCATCAGTAAGTAGGTAGCATTCAGTTAGCCAGTTATTTTTCCTCCTCTTTAGAGTAGAAGCTAAAATTAAATTTTCTTAGATGTTCTTAAATCTCATCTCTAGTTTCTTACTGGCTACAGAGAATTCATTCCAGTTTTAACAATTTTATCATTTAAGTCCATTATTGAATTCGGTTTCTGTCTATTCTGCGTGTTTACAAAACATTACTAAGGAACACAAAGGGGTTGAAACCTGTGAAGTTACCCCAGTGGTAACTGCTGTGGACTAAAAGCACACATATGTCATCAAAGACAAGGTAACTAGTTAGATCACCACTGTTTCAAAGCGTTGTTGCTCCAGTTTGCCACACTAAGGTGGTGGCTAAAATTTCTCTGGTTATCTGAACCCAAATCTACCATCAGGAAGGATATTGAAAGGTATAACTACTGTAAGGTGTAAAATTAAAGAATGCAGATCTTCTATTGCAATATACTGTCACTGGCACATCTCGCATTCCTGAAAACCAAGCAGTTTCTTCTCTTTTTTTCTATGCACGCTGGCATGACAAATGGAAGTGGTTGCTCTGTTCCCCCTGCCATCTTACTCATCTTATTTTGGCTTTAGAATGCAGAAGAGTTTTTAGAGGCTCAGCAAGCACAGAAAAGGGCCATTATTATTTTTATTCATCTCTTCATATTTCATTGTGAAACAATAGATGAAAATGGTGTGTTTTCAATAATATTTTTTCAGAGAGAATAAGACAAGACAAAGCTTTAAGATTTTAAAGTGAATTGGGTTCATACATAGACACATTCGAAAAACTCAGTAAATTTTCCATAGTTATTCTGTGCTTTCTAGGGACATAAGTATATAGTTTCAGTGTACACTTAAGAGATTTTAACAGTTTCTCTTGCAGTGAGAATTCTGCTAAGTTTTATGTTTGAACTAAAACAGATGGAAGCCATAGATAGTGATGAATTCAAAGGAAATCCTTTTTTTTTTTTTTTTTTTGTTCGAGTGCCAGAGAACAATGCATACACCAACTGAATTTAAATAGAGCAATTGTCTGCCGTTATTTAAACTGGTTAAGATATTTTTTCTCTTTGGAAGTTATTATTTCAGCTGAGGCAGCTACGTTATTAACAGTAAGACACAAGAAATACTCCTTACTGACTGAAAATGGGAAGAAGAAATCGCATCCTAGAATAGCCTTTTAGTTTCTCTCTGCCACTCTTCTGTGTAGTCACCATTAGTTGGCATTTCTGTAATTTCCTAGCAACTTCAGTTATTTTTTTTCCAGCAAACCATGAAACACTAATTTTGTTACTTCAGTCTCTGTGGCTTTTCTTTTCACCACAGAAAATCTGACATTTACTTAAGAACCCATCATATTTGCTTGCAGAATGCACAGGATTTAGAATATTATTGTTATTTATTTGTTGTTCTTATTAATGTATAACGTACTTTGTTTTAACTAAAGAATATTTTCTAACTAGTGAATATTTTTATGACAAGTTTTCAAGTAAATCTAAGCACGCTGAAACAATTAATCTTTTATATCTGAGCACAGCAGTAAAATGAAAGTCCCTGGAATTTTAAGCACGTGTTTCAGATTTAGCTGCTTACAATATCTGGAGTATGACTAAGCAACTTGTCTCAGATTTTGCACAATGCAGAACAGACACTGTGTGTACTAGCTCACAGCTTTAAGTTTGTATTTCAAGATCCATTTTAGAAGAAAGTCAAATTTCACCACTTTTGCTTTAATGAACTTGAAAAAAAATTATTTCAAATACGATTAACTGAAAGCTAAGTTTATGCCTGCCAAAAATTGTTTCTAGATGCATAGTTTTGGCTTCACTTAGACAAAGTTTACTCATTACTACAGACATGATCAAAAGAAAGAAGCAATTTTTAGCTTTCAATAAGACTTTTTTTTTTAAGGTAGGTTAATAGGGAATAGATGCTTAACTTCACTAGTCATTGCAGCAGAAATTGATCATATTAAAACTAATCTTTCCCATGCAGCTTTCTTGAAATGGATTTCATAAGACGCAAAGTAATGTTTAAGATGACCCCATCCAATCAATGGCATATAAACTGAAGTTAAGATTAATAAAAGTTAAATTAATTCATTTTTACATCATTGTTCTTAAATACCATTTTTATTCTTCTAATAGACTTTAATCTATTTGGAGAGAAGAATTACAATATTGATAGCCTGAAATACATGGGTATTGGTAGTATAACTATTTTCCAGACATACACCTCTTGTGTACTTGCATTGCTTTTCCTTTCTCCTCCCTCAAATACCAATGCTTCTTGATGTCAAGGTGTAGAAAACTTGGGTTCTAGACATTTCAGAAATAGGAAAGAAAATACATTTTGGCAAAAACAGATTATGGAAAAAACTTAGAAGAAATGGTTATATTTTGTGTGGAATATGTATTAGAATTGAGGAGCAAGTGCTTTAATGGAATTTTATTATCTACTGTTTTAACCATCTTTCTAGTAAAGACTGTGGTATTTTCCATGTAATTTAAGGGCTTGTCTTTTGTAACGCAAGAGTTCAACTTGCAGTTCGTTTCCTGACCAACTCCTACAGCTTTGCAAGCTAGACATAAGGTACTTGAATTAGCCGTAGCTATATTAGTGGGAGTAACAAGAAAGAATATTAACTTAATGTTGAATTTTTCTTCTTTTTCTTTGTGAGGGCAAATTTTTTAGGAAAGTGACACCAATATGTTTTTTGTGTAGCTAGTAATAAATAAATAAAAGTAAACCACTGTTATTTGGCTTATCTGTGGGGAAAAATAACTTCATGCACTTAGAAGTCTGTCTTGCTTTTTCTTGGTTTTATTTTCCCTCTAAATTGGTTTAGCTGAGCTTGTCAGCTGTTAGACGTCTTTCTTTTTAAAGGCGACCTGCTGGCGCATGCTCAGTGAAGGAAAAAGAAAAGCGTTGGTGACTCAGCAACACAGTAGAGAACATTTTCTTTCTTTGTATATGGTAACTTTTGTTCCCAAATAAATTTGTTTTATATTTTGTGTTACGAAGCTCTAAGGTTTGAAGTTACACAGTTGCTTACTAGAGTTACTCAAATTGTGTTCAGAAAAGAGTTTCTGAGGCTGAACAAAAAAAGTAGGGAAAGAAAAAAGTTGCTCTTAGTCCTATAAAAGGCTTTGAAATTGTACATACAGATTGTTTCCCCTTTCTCTCATAGAAACTTTTTGTGATAAAAGAATATATTGAAGACTGATAGACTGATTTGTCTAAATAGAGACAACACATTTGGCCTTATTATGACTTACGTAATTCTTACACAAGCATTTGAAAGTGTAGTATCCAGGCTTTCTGTAACCAGGTGTTGTCCAAACATGGTTTTGTGCTGTTGTCTTAACAACGCTGATTCAAAAATTGAGCTTTCTGAAACTGCTGCAATCCTCAGCTGTTCACTGGCCTGTTAAAGTAGTTCGGGGAAAGCTTAACTTGGAAGCTTTTTCTCTTCTAGTCAGATTTCTTGAAAAAGGAAGATTGGAGAGGAATTTGTGATTCTCAGTCTCTTCATTCAACCACTTAAGACTTTTTAAAGAAAAATGGGAGGCAGGGGAGTAGACATGAAATATCAAACTTGTGAAACTGTGAGTCAGCAATGTTTAAAGTGGTCGTTATACTTAAATCTATCCCAAACGTTTTAATATATTGGGGGGATTCCTCCAACAGTTCAGTTAAATCGGAATAGAAAGCATGCATTTCCAAAAGTAGATATGAATTTGCCTTGAAATGAAAAGTGAGTAAGCACAACTACATCTGTATGCTTGGAGGGGAAAAAAAAAATTGCCCATATTAGTAACATGAGATTACAGAAATGTAGCTAAAACTAAGTTTGTTACTCTTTCCTTCATGGTTTGGATTAGCAAGACTTTTAACTGGATTTGGTGGATAAACTGGACCACTAAAATTTATTGGCAAGCTGTTGGTTTTTTTTTTTCCTGTCCTTACAGAAGAATACATTGCGAAAAATACATACCAGGCAGTTCAGTTAACATTAATCACATTTAGATGCGGAAGGGGGAGCTAGATTTAATAGAACTCTGGTTGCATAAGAAATGTCAAACATACCTGCTTCTCCTTAGCAATACTATTTTGAATTTAGCCATGATACATGATATTAATTATCAGTAACGTGATGAAGTTGCAAGTTCAGGTTTGCACAGAGAAAATTTCTGTAACATGGTACTTCATGATACGGTACTGTAATATTAGGCATTGTATTTGTTCCAGATAGCAGCACGTTACTAATTTTTGGATGCTGTAGAGCTAAGTTTTGTAGACAGTCAGTAAAGTGATTACTTCTCATTTCTCAAGAACAGAATTCTCTGACTCGTAGTTGATTTTAAACTAGTAAAACTTCTTTATATATTATTAAAATTTATTTTTTAAGCAGGTGGAGGCCACTGGAATTGCTAGAACATCTATTGAACAGTTTATATGATTCTAGATTACTGATATTGAAGTAAGACAGGATTAGATAGGATTTGTGTTGAGGGCAGTTCTTAAAATGTTTTGTTTTTTTTAAGTACATCGAACATCATGCAGTGAAAATAGCTGACTAGAAAGAAATATGTGACAGAAGCAAAGTAAATTGTTACAAGATGGTGTTCCTATCTTCTGTATTTTATATACTGGTATTTTAAGTGACATTTGATATTGTATGTGTCCATTTAACTAGAATAATCTTTTTTAAAATAGTGTAATCTGAGCTCTGTAAGACTGATCTTGCACCCAGTTCCATGTATGAAATGTTCTGAATTTATGTATATCATTAAATTCAGGTGGACGCCTTAGAAACACTGCATTTTGCTTCAGTAGATTAATCTGAGGGATAAAAACCTAAGTTCACATATCAAATAGCAATGATTGTACTTTGAAAAAAATTTTAAGGTTGTAAGTCCAGGTACTAGACAAGGTAGTAACGCGAGTATTAAGTTCACCACAATGCAATAATACAAAGTATGTTTTCATTGAAATAACCAGGTAAATAAGACCGAAAAGAAGTGTCAGTACAGCTCTACATGTAGTGAATACTGTGTTGCTCATTTTCTCACCCTCAAATCATTCATTATCTGAGCTAGCGAGTTCATCTCCGTGACACAGCAAGGTTGGATTTCTTTGTGTTCGCATGATCACGCAGCAGCAGTGGGCCCAGCTCCCCGGTGTGCTTTCTCCCTGGCACTGAAGGAGGAGTGCTTTATTATTTCAACTTTTGCAGCTTGGCACCTATGTTTTAGATGCAGCTTTTTTTGTGAAGCTATAGGGGGAAAAAGGCAAAACCAGAGATATAACCCCAAATTTACTATCTTCTAAACCAGTTTTTTCTCCAGATGTTGACACTGGTGGGCTCCTCTCTCCTGCTAGGCCTTCAATCTGACCTCTTTTTCTATAGTAATTATAGGAAAAAAACGTGTCTTGTCTCCCTTGCTGCATAGGAAAAGATAAATGTATACAGGCAGGGAGAAAGACTGTCACCACAGACTCGAGGAGGTTCAAGATGAGATGATAATTTCTCACAGTTTCCATTGTTATTCTAGATAGATACAGCACTCTGATTTGCAAGAACCAGCTCATTGTTGCAGGTGTTTCTGTAGCACCCTATATAAACATGATTGTGACAGTAAGTAATCTTGTAAAATCCTTGCTGTTAGGCAAATGGGTATTACCTTTACAGAGTAAAGAACTAAGTAAAGCAAAGTGACTTGTTATACAGTAGGCTGAGCAAACCAGTGGCAGCTCCCAGATCGCAGTTTAAGGATACCTTGTTCCTAATTCTTTTCCTGTTATACCAGCATGCATTGCTAGAGGGGCAGAATGTTTATAATTCCAAGAAACATTAGCTATAGCTGTAAATGTTCAACATGACAGAAAAAATGGCTTGTGTGTTAAAACTGGACATCTTGAGTATAAAGAACATGAAGACAGAGACTCCTACGAAGATTTTTGATTAGTAGCCTGATCAAAAATTCTGTAGAAGTTAGCAAAGAAAGCAGAGTCCTTTTGGGTGTCATTCATCTGCCCTTTTCCAGGAGGCTGCCTTTGCCCTTCGCTACTTTCTCCGTACTTAGAAATTCCAAAGCAAGTAGTTCCTGCCTAATCTGCAGGTGTCCAGATACCATCCGTTCTTATAATAATCAAATCTGTGGGAAGAGAAATAGTACATAGCTATATAAAACTTCTTGCCACAATACCTGTAAATAATAAGGCTGAATAAAATATCCTAAAATATCTTAATCTTGCTATTTTGAAGTTTTGAGTGGTGTTAAGAGTTCGTAAAGTATATTTGTTCTGTATTTTTGGTAGAAAATTATCATGTTGGTTTCCTAAAGGGGAAGAGCAAAACTTAATCCTTATTACTTACAGATTTTCAGTGAAAAGATACTTTTTTTAACCCCAGAGGTGTCCCTTGGGACACAGAACTACTATTTTGAGAAATTTCCAGTCTTGCTGCTAGTCACATGGGTTTACCAACAGTAGTGGAAAAAAAACCCAGTGTATGATAGGAATTGTTAGATGACCTTAATACATGGATTGCTGATTTGTTTTTCTTTTTTTTTTTTTTTTTTCCTTTTTTTCCTTTGTGTTTCTTTTTAAAAGGTGTGAGCCTTATTAGGGCTTGGCAGTGTCTTACTAATACATCTTGCAAGCCATCTCGATAGATATTCCCCTTTAAACCTGTGTGAGTTCTAAACACCCCTTGCTTTCAGACTGGATTCTTTTTTATGCCTCCACAAACATTATCGTTTCCTCCAAAAGATTTAAATGTTTAAGTTACAGTATTTTTTTATATATGCTTACGGATTATAAGCGAGGAAATATGTTTGAATAGGACGATAGATGGAAATGTAGATTTTTGCATATTAAAGCACACTTCTTCCAAACACAGCAGCTATTGTAAAGGTCTCTCTAGGTCAGTGTGCACTACTGGTATGTTTGCAGCTTCCTGTAAGCAGAAAACGTCTCTTTTAATAAAAAGGAATTTGTAGTGAACAGACACTTCAGCTGTGCATTTTAAACCATTCATTTAACTATGAAAGTATAACATTCCATAAATGTAGTAAAATGCAATACTTGAAAAATTCTAATATAAGGATATGAGGTTTTCATGTAACTTTTATTCAATATGAAAAGTTGAAAATGTTATCTGTCATACTCTTTAATTTTGTTAATTATGTAGATAAACCAGTTTACCTGTAGATAAACTGTAGTTTTGCCAGGCTTACTGAAAGATATTACATACAATGGGTATATGTCATACACCAAGATACAGTCATAAATTGGTTAATAAAATTTTCATGGCTTAATTTCTATTGACAGGATTTTTCTTAAATTGATTCAGTAGAGAAGCACTAAACTGGAAATGTCGCTCTGTTAAGCAATGTGCATAGTACAGTTATTCACAGAGAAGACTAAAGCAGTCAGCACTATTTCTGGGTGTCATGAAACAAAAAGTGGCTTTATCCTATTGGAGCTGATCCCAAAGCACATTGCAGATCTTATGACCAGAGAATTAAGGTTAAGAAGTCTGTTCTTGTCAGCTTTAACTTGGGTCAAGGGTATTGTTGGTTAATGTGCTTGGAGTTAAATATTAGCTCTTTATTTCCCTTAGGCAAACTGGAAATATAGTTTATATTTAAATTCTAAGCAGTGATTTTTCATTATTTTTTTTCTAGTATAATAACTAAAACCTTTGCATTTGTTTTGTTTTGTTCTTTGGTTTTTGTTTTCTTTTAAGGTCGCTTGAGTTATCCGCATCCAGGGACTGACAATCTTCTGATGTTAAATGGTAAGTGCTAATCTTATAACAGTTTCTAATTATCTCTAGCTTAGCTTAAATCTGACATGTTGGTATAAAATTATACTGTTACATTCTGTTATTGAATTACTTGCCTCTAGTCTTCAACACTGGTGGGACTGTTGCCATTTTTCAGAGTTGAATGGCAAGGGCTAATCTTGCAACAGCCTTTCATTATATCTGGCTTATTTGAAATCTGAAATGCTTGTAATGAAGCACTGTTCTTTTTTGTTCTCAAGCAAACTGGTGGTATGTTCTCCAAAGATCTGCTAGAAATCTATTATACAGAAATAGGAATTAGAAAAATAAGAAGGCCAGAAAGGCATGATTTTCTGTCTTGTGTAAATAATGGATGAACTAGATACTTTCTATTACACTTATGTGAAATAACGTTTTATTTTTGTTGGAGTCTTTGGAACTGGCTTTATCAAATGTGTTTCTAACTGTGAAATTCGCTGAAGTTAGCGTTCATGTTCACGTTCCTCTCCCAGTAGGTCAAACTTCATGAACATCTGCTACTCAGTGAAGGCATGAACTTTAGCCTTTGTTCAAGGCTAAAGAAGGAAGCAGAGCTTGGTAATCCATCTAAGTCAATAATAAATCAGGGGTTTTGCACACAACTGTTTTCTACATTGGGAAAAATTAGAGCTATAATGCCACGGCTTCTCTAGATTAGAAAATGTGGAAGCTGTTGTACACAAGGGAAGTACACTTTCATCATTGACGTGTTTGGTCTAAACATTACCGGTAAAGACCTAATTATTAAAAAATACAGTCAGAATAGTTATTTCAGGTTTGTGGTTCTGTGGAGCTCTTAATTGTCTTGCCTTTCTGCACAGTGATTTACACTTGTGCAAATGGATATAAAATGTAAAAAATGCCCAATTTCCCTTGTGTAACACTGAGTAAATGTTTAAAAATGTAAGGAAATTCAGGTTTAGCTTTATACCCAGTAAAGGAAAATATTGCACAATGGACATTTGAAGAATTAGATCCTTTGGTATTGAATAGTTCTTTTAGATAATGGAGTATCTTGAAAAGCGAAAATAGCTACTTAGCTATTGAAATAAAATTGGTGTTTAGCCCACACAGACCATAATCCTGATTCCTGTACATATCCTGTCCTGCAAGCTGGTTTGTTCAGGTGGTGTATGTGCAATTCTCATTATCTGCTGATTTATAAGGAAGTGTTAGGTGGGAAGGTATTAAAAAGTAAGCAATATTATGAGCAACTGTAATATGTTTCAATGCAATCAGTGTAAGAAATTAATATAATTTTAACTAATTTTTTTAATACTTAGAATGGTGACCTTCTCTTTTTATAGTCTGCATGCTAAAAGAGCACGCAAAAGGATTTTTACTTTAGGGAATATCTGGGAAAAAAGGTTTTTGCTATTACCATGGGCATTGGAAAAATGCATCAATGGTACCAGTCTATCCTGAAAAGCTTACCACAGAGCTAGGGTATGTACTGAATAATATCTTCTTTGTTAATGCTGGTGGGGTTTTTGTTGTAGTTTAGAAATTAGCACTGAATGTGACTGCCATCCTCTTTAAAAGCTGCACTGTTGTTTCCATCCTTCAATAGGTGAGCTAAAAATAACAATTTGAGTGTCTAGAGGACAGATGCTGCAACACCTAATTTTTAGGTGTGCCCTTTGGAATTTAATTCAGAGCCTAGGTTTAGACACCTAAGCTCTTTACCACGTAGCTGGAGAGTCTGATGTACCCATCAGTGCAGTCCAGTGCAATCACATGCACCGCTCAGAGCCACCTTGAGTTGGAGTGTCTGAGCTGCAGCTCCTTACAGCTCCAGAACAGAAGCACTGGGGAACAGCTTTTGGAAAGCTCCAGCTGCTCAGGCTCTGCGCAACCTTTCTTTTTTAGCAGGAATTGAGAGAGTTCCTCCAAATGTGCATTAATGAGAGTTACAGCTTGAACACTTGCTGATGAATTTGTAGGCTTCAGTTTCCTTCTCTGCTCAGGTGGATTCAAGCAAACATTTCACTGTATTCCTGTAACTGGTGCCTTGGAGGGAGGAATAGGGAAGAGGAGAGTTGGTAATCTACAGACTCGCATTTGTCCCTTACTTTATTAGTAAGTGTTGTAGTTCCTACAAGAAGGAGTAGGAACACCAGACCTTCATGAAAGAAAACACCAACATTTTTAGGGATTCTGGGCCTGTCTGCGTGTGTGCTAATGCTTAACACTAGATCATGACCGTCACTGGATTTTACTTTGCTTGATTTTGGTGGACTGGTGTCTTTAGCTCCCAGTAAGGTTCCGACATGAGCCAAGCTAGAATTCCTCAACCCTTTTAAGACTAAGCACTTCTAGATAAAACTTATTTTTAGCTGTTTTCTTCTTCTTAAATGATAGATCTTTTCTAGTTCACTTAAAGTGTACTTACTGAACTGTACTTAATATTAATATTTACAGTTTTCATTATTTAAATTAATGAAATGAACCAAAGGAAAGCTGATTTATCTGTTTCAATAAATTACATAGCTGATAATATATATCTGTTTCAGCTCAAGCTGTAAAAAAGCAATGCATTTTTAATGACTATTATCTCTCAAAAGTCAAAAAGAGCTACTTTGGAATGGGTTTACCTGAGTACATCTTTAATTGTCGACTTAGAGAACCTTTCCGTAGCAAGTACTAGTGCAAGAGTCAAATTTGTTGGGGTGTAGGGTGTTTTTTCCTATTACCCCCCCTTTATAAGTTTTAACACATTGAATTTTTTTAATGACTATTGAAACATAAGTCACCATTTGATTAGTTTAGCAAGGGAGTAGTGGATTTTCCATCTTAAAGATACTATAGCTTGTTGTGCTTCTAAAAAAAGGTGGTTTACTTCAAATAGAAGTTACTAAGGTTCCTAGACAGGAATTGCTAAATGAGTTTCTGTAGTCTGTTAGGCATGCCAAACGGGAATGGTCATAATGACCTCTTTCAGCCTTAAAATCTGTAAAGATGTGATTTCTAAAGAAATCTTAATAGAATTTAGGCATCCAAATCCAATAGAATAAAGTGGGAATTAGGTACCTACCTCCTTTAGTCTGCAGTCTTGGGAAGTTTTTGCCATAGTTGTTTATGGATTTCTTAAATGACAAGTAAGTATTGCTGAAAGACTTCCTTACTTCACTGTCACCATTTGATCATTAAATCAAGGATGTTAGTGAAAAATAGTATTTTATGTTAACTTTCTATCATAAATTTCATAGTTATCTTTAAATACAGGAAGCTTGCCTAGTAGTTTTTCCTGTTACACAACATAATATTTTGAATTCAGCTCAGTTGTTCAGTTGAGTTATTTAAATATATGCATGTTTGATCCCAGGTATATATTGGAAATATATGTCTGAATAAAATAGAAGTGATACATTTACTATCTGTGTGATAGCATTGCTCACATAATGTACGAAGTTATGTTGCCTTGATGTTAGATAAACACGCACGAAAAAGTGTATTTACTTCTGTCTCATATTTCTATCTCTGAGTTGATTTAAGTTGCAGAAAGGGGAGTATTAATTTTTTTGACAGGTTTAAACCTTACTAGTATGCAACTTAGAGGTATAGAAACAGAAGGTTTTAACTAAAGAGAATATCTTTGTTGTATATACAGCACTCTTAATGTTGGAAGGTTCCAACGTTATTTGACGTCATTTTTATTTGGTATCGTTATACTTGCATGCGTTGCCCAATTTTATGTTTTCTGGAATAAAAGTGCATCTCTTGTACTTCCTCACTCATTTGAAATCTTTCAGAGTTTTTGGCTAATTAAGATATCTACCTTTATAGACTAAAAGAGAGAAAAAATATTTCTGTATGAATTACTTTTTAAACAAGTTTAGAAGGGAAAGAAGTTGTTTTAATCTCTCCTGGTTTTGTTGGTGTAAGTCAATGATCTGTGATCGTGTGTCTGGCCTTTCCCAAAGGGCCGCCTCCCCTGCAATTACTTATCTAAAGATATGCACTAATTATGTAGGTGTATATATTAAATACATACATGTATTAAATACATACATGTGTTAAAAACTATATGTATAGCTGAATCTATAATTAAATATATATGTGTATATTTATACAGAGCACATGGTCTGTAATCATATGTGCTCTAAAAGGTGTAAAATATTATGTGCATGTTATTTTAATAAATATAGAAATATTTCTGATTCAGTCTAATATCTTCAGAAAGAATAATCTCATTGCTTACAATGTGCTAAAAGTTTGATTCAGTGGAACTGTTTTCACAAGTAGTATCTGGCCTTTGAAAGAAAGTGTGTATGTGTGCATATATGTATATACGTAACGTGGAGAGATTAAAATACTGAAGTTTTATGAAGACAGGATATGTTTGCTTTAGCATATTTTTAGTAACTGTAAGACTTTGTACTTACTACTACTAAAACAACTTACCTATAATATAACCACTGTGGTATTAAAGTCTGGATAAAAATAGGGAAAAATAACAAGTCTTGCAAAACCATACGTTTTTATGTTAATGTTCACATTTACTGCAGTAGTGCCCACACGTTGTCTAAGAATGGGATCACATTTTTCTAGACACAAAGTGGCAGAAAATCCCTGCACAAACCAGTTTGCAATCTAAAGGGACAAGACAGATAAATATCAGGGAAGGGGGGTTGCCATACAAGTACAGTAAATAACATGACAACATGAAGTAAATTATTTTCCTATTTTTCTCTGATTTCATTGTTTCACTGAAGAAGACAACTTTGGTACATTACAGTAATTTCCATATATATAAAATACTTCAGCAACTACCGGTTTACGTTGAATTGCATTGGGAGTATTTTTTAGCATTTTAATAACCCTTTCATGTTTCTCCTTAAAATTACTGTTGTTTACAGAGGAAAACTGTTCAGATGTTCTGTAGCAAAATATTTTTATGCATATCAGCTTAACTATGGGAATATGAGAAAATAGCTGAGCTGGTTTGGTGAGCAGAAAGGCGCAGAAATGGCAGAAGAGAAGGAAAATTACTGAGACTTGTGCCAAAAGATGCTTATTAATATGCATTCATGTATTATTCTTTGAGAGGGAACATGGCACGGCCGTCATTGCTGTGATACGCTTGAATTTTCCCTGGTTACTCTAGGTTTTATTTGTGGAAGAAAAAAAGGCATATGGGGGTTAGGTGAGGGCTTAGTGACGCTACTGTTAATGCTATGTAGGAGTCACTTTGGCCCAGAGTCAGGAAAGAGTCGTACACGCTGCAAAACTGATAGAACTGCATGTCTTTTAGGTGCCTGACTTCAGAGGAAGACAAGCCTGAAATTCGGCGTTAGCCGGCCTGTGCAGCAGCAGCTAATGAGAGAACTAATCTCACATAGGAGAATACGTTATGTTTTGTGGATTCTATTTTGATATGGGAAATATGAATTTAGGTGTTTCCACTTGCTTAGATACCCAGGTCTCTCTTGGAAAGTGGGCTTTTCTGCTTTGGCTTACTAGTAGAAAGTTGGAGCATCTGAAAAACTTCAAGCGGAAGACTGTTGTCATCAATAGTAATTCTTTCAGATGAAAGAAAATAAAATTGAAAGTGAGTTCAGTGCAAGCTGGATAGGTATATGATGACTGTGGTGTTAAAAAAAAAAAAAAGGGAGAAAAAACAAGGAGAGAGGTTTTCTGAATTCAATAAGCAATCCACTGAATTCCTAGTAGGAAGGGATCAGGATAACAAAGGAAAAAAAGTGTAATACTTGCTTTTTTTTTTTAAAACCCGATGCAAATGAGAGGTACTGGGATATAAGTTTTTAATAATATGAGAACAGAACAGTGAATGACATTTACAAGGCACTGAGCATATGAGGCTGCACGAATTTCAGTGTCCCAGAACCATAGTTGCTTTTTAGGAGAGGTGTATGGATGGAGTCCTAGTTAAATCAAAAGAGACAGGGCAATCTTTGTTCATAAATGTCGCTATAACATTATGGTTTACAGTAATATTTTCTGTTTGGATATTTTAATTACAATGCTGTAATGATTAATCTTTCTCACATACAAAGTCTGTGAAACAGGAATAGAAAATACTTTGTGGAAACGTAACTAAGAAATTACGCATAGCTTAATAGTTTTTATATTAGTAATCTCTCTATTTTTAGTTTCCTAACCTTCAGGCAGAGTAGTAATCAGCATGGTCTTCTGAACTGTAGCTATAAGTATGATCTCTTCAAGAATCTTGCAAAACTCAAAAGTTATGAAAATCTTGGATTTACTTGCAGTCTGTCAGAACTTACTGCTTTGCCTTTGTGCAGTGTTTTTGATACAATGCTATTTCTTGTGACTTGTGCCCTGATTTTGTTTGCTACCACAAGGAGTCTTTTGTTTCAAACAAAACCTTGCGGTTAATTTTCTGCTAGGTCTTTTCATGAAAAAGGAAGGTCATGGTTTATAGCATTTGTATTGTCACTGCAAAGGACTGTACAAACTGTTCCATGGATCAGGATGTTTCTGTGATTAATTTATCGCATACTACATGCTTTTTAAAGTAATATTTTCCTATTTTACAATTTCAGAACCTATGTTATTTAGACACTTGTGTAAGATATGAATCACATTTATGAGGATGAACTGCAAACTATAATTTATGCATCCATAATTAAGATGAAGTTAAGATCAAGTATAAAGACACGTTGAAATATTTTAAAGTTTGTTCTTTACAGCTGGTGCTAACGTCAATTTAATAGTAAAGTAGTATGGTATTTAAGTGAGACTTCAGCGTAACGCATTCTTGTCTACAATTATCAGTAGCAAGTACCGATGCAGATTTTTACTTATCGCTTACCCACATAGTTCTTTGTATCTTAAATATTTTCGTGTGTGGGCATGATACAGTTATTTGACATTTTACAATTTGTCCTTTGTTTGCATGCAGCGAGGAGTTATGGGCGAAGACGAGGTAATTCACTTCTGTTTGTTACAGTGCAATTAATTCTGATTGAGCTGTTACTGATCATTACGATTAATTAATTCAGATTGTTGATTATAAATGCTTATCTGCATGTTGTCTTAGTTTGGGGAAGATGGAGGGTGTGAGGGAAGAAGGGGTGCTGTCTGGATTGTTATGATCATTGATCTCTCTTTAGAGTTTGAACTACAAATCCTTTAATCAGTTAAAGCACTAGTTCTAACCGTAACATAGTTCATGATAATGGCTACTGCTTGCAGTCATTGCCCCTTTAAAAGTATACAGTTTGCTAGTTGTTCTTCTAACTCATCTTCTTTTGCTTCTGTAGAAGTGGTAGTGTACAGAGTAAAATCTAAAAGCCTTTCATAAACTTAGCAAGAAATCTAGTAGACAACCCTTAGTAAACAGATTTTTGTAGTATAAGCCAATATGTGCTCACTGACCTTGGAAAAGCTATGCTGTTTCACCTATATGAGGATGTGACCTGCGGTTGTTAGAAAGACCGTGTAAATTGTGCAGAAAAACATCAAGATAGCTTCCAGTATTCACAACGTAGACATAAGTTCATGTGTGTCTCTCTGTGTTGGTTTGTGAGTGAGTGCTTGGTAGCCCTAATGTAGAGATTACAGTCAACGTATGTAACAGTACAATCGTGTTTTGACAATTCCTGTCACATTCTGCTTAATTCTTTTCACTGTCATAAAACAAAAATAAACAAGTGCTTAAAAGGACTTGCCTTTTCAGTCATCGGGGGAAATGTGAAAGCCTAGCAAATTACCTTTGTGCTCTTTTCATCTGAGAGACATTTAGAAGTGAAGAGGAGGGGGAAATATTAGGACTCACATAGAGCATGTTACTCTGTGTTAATCCATTGTCCTCTATGGCATCTTAGTTGTCTGAGGAGCTACAGTGCTTTTGGCAAACCATTAGCCACCTTTACCTTTATCTCTCCAGTATCACTTCAGAACGTGTTCGGATGGTTGAATTTGTTACTGGCAAGAGAGCCTTAGATTCTTGCTGTTCTTAGATTTTAACATTGGTGGGTAAAAAATAAATTGCTCTGAGGATTATTCTTTGATTATTTTTCCCCTTATATATTTCTATATATTGTAATTGTCTAACAAGTACTTTTAGAGAAACATAAAAACAGTTTTCATGGTCTGAGGAGACATCTTCCTTAAGTAGAAATTGTGTCTTGGGGCCTTTTTTAAAAAAAAAGGACAAAAAAATGGAAAAAAAAAATAATCCCCCACACTTAAATGTGGCAATATTCTAATACCAACAAGTTTATTAAAATTAGCAAGTTACTTAAGTTTCTTTTTTCCTGCAGTATAGAGACTTGCAGAAGTAAAGAGCAAATCTGTGTGCTTTTTATAAAGATATGCCAGCTAAATTACAGTCATTTCAGATTTAAGATGTGAAGAATAACTCTTACGTATTAGTGAAGATTCTTTAAATTTCCACTTTTGCAGTTTCGTGTGAGTTCTTCCAATTTGAGTGTTACTTCTTCATTTAGCCACTTTCCTTTCACTGTCACTATGGTAACAGCTCCATTTTCTCCATCATTAACATCAGTAATTCAGAAATCTGTTGTTATATCCTCCTTTCTTGGTTGTTTAACCAAATCTTACCACTGCTTTGTATACATCCGTAAGACCTGATCATTCTTATTAATCTTCATAACTGAAACTTATATCCACATTTCGCTACTGCTACAGTCTTCATAGCATGGTCTTGCCTCTCTTATGTCTAAACGTATGATTTACAAGAAGAATCTACGTGGCTGCTTCTTCCAACTGTGTTAACTTTCTGTTTCCTCGCTTTTCTGCCCCATTGAGCGCCAGCTACATGCTTCCCCTATTAAAGGCGCTCTATTGAGCTGTGTACCTAGCTGTTGAATGCATCCTTATGATAGCAAGCAAGGAGGCCATCACTTGCTCCCCACTAGTCACATTCTCAAACATGTGTATCACCATTCTTAGTGGAGAGGAGAAGCCTGCAACAGCTTTCTGCATTGGCTGTGCCCCATCGGATGCCTGCTTACGACATAAGTGTGAAATGCCACCATAAAGATGATGTAGTTGCAGTCTCTGTTACTTAGTACAGTCCTGTGGTCCTGCTTTTATTTTGTGATCATTGTTACATTTTATTATGTTTGGTTGTTTTCTCACGTCTTGTGTTTTCATTTGATATTTTTGATGTACTATATTTTTATTATGGATTTAGATACCAAATCAGGGTCATGAGGCATTACCACAACATGGGTCATTGGTCATGATGCTTGCTGTCTGTTCTCCAGCCTTGTCTTTAAGAACTTGATTCTCAGGTTGTCTTCTGGAAATGAATGACTTTCATACTGCTTTCACTCCTAGCTGATCAGCACAGTGTCTGCAGGGCTTTCTGGTAGTATTCCCCTGAGAGGGGATAAAAGTTACAGGCTGCAATATGGCTCCCAGCTAAGCTACTGCAGACTCAGCTGCGAGGGAGCTATTCTCCTGCATATGGATTTGCAGTGGGGAAATCTGGAAGAAGTTGCCTCTTTGAGATGGAAAATTAACTTGTTTCCCAAAAGTGTGCTTAGGTTATTTTTTTTGGTTTTGCTTGCTTGCTTGTTTTTGGAGAGCAGTTGAATTAATTAATTATTTTTAAAATGACTGACAGAGAAACAGGAAAAATTGCACTTCAGAAGAAATGGTGATGTGGGGTATTTATTTTGCTTCTCAAAAGTGTTTCTTTTGGGGCTTTTTGTGGCTAAAAGACTTGACTTCTGAATTTGGAACTGTCATTAAACTTTATGTTGCTAATGTAAAGAAGGGAAAGTTTGAATATGCCAAGATGCGTATTCTGGCCCTTCCAAGTCTTTTCATTTTGGAGTCCTCTAAAATTTGTAAATGTGAAGAAGAGGGGGAATAAGCGGGGCAGAATTACTATGTTTTCACTCCCCCCTACCATCTATACATCTGTTTTGATCAGTTTGCATTTGCAAAGCCGTCCTGTGAACTTCTTAGATTTTACACTTGCTTTTCAGGGTGACTATAATCTTACTGCAGATTGCTACATGTTAGGAACCACCACAAGGCTTCCCTCCAAAACTGTGGTAAATTTGAGAGCGAGAAGCATAAATCAGTACTGTGACTCATTTTTCAAGTGTTACATTTTGCACATTTATTAAAATTATCTTCTGCTTTCTTAGAAACTAAATCTGTTGTTAATGTTATCAGCATCAGATACCTCTAAAAGAGAAGAAAAGGCATACCTGTTTGAAACTTCTTACTGTGTACACGTTTTTTCTGTTTCACTCTGTTTAATTAAAGTGTAAGATTTAGACATGCAGTAGTCATTTAGGTCATGGAAGCTATAATTTTAACTTGAAGTTAAACCAGAGGTAGACTAATGAAACTCATTTAAGCAGTCCTTAATATGATCTCTTCATAAATAAGACCCTTTATTTAAAAACAAATTACTAGTTTTCTACTGGATGCAGCAGAGTAACTACAATATAATGTATGCAGTATTATGCTTACAGTGATGTCAGCTTGCAGTCGTGGATTTCCTTTTTGAATTTTAATACATTATTCATTTTCTTAATTTTTCTTTAAACTAATACGTACTTTTCTAATATCTTGATATTTTCGGTTTTGCTTTCCAGACAGCTATTCCCCCATTCCCTACAATTATATAACCATGTACTGCCACAAAATTATTTTAATGTATGTAATTATCTTTTCTTTTTAAGGCCGTTCTTCCCTCTTCCCAATAGATGATGGTTTGCTGGACGATGGTCATAGTGATCAAGTTGGAGTCTTGAATTCACCTACCTGCTACTCAGCTCATCAGAATGGAGAACGAATTGAGCGTTTTTCTCGGAAGGTGTTTGTTGGAGGACTTCCACCAGATATTGATGAAGGTGAGCTGTCTGAAAACAAAGCAAACTCAGTTTGGAGGGAGAGAGAAAAAGATTTTGAAAAACCTAAATGAAGTAGAAGAAAGAAGCCACCGAGCAAAATAATGTTGTGTTGTAAAAGTCTACAACTATATATGTGTTGGGTTTTTTTAATGGGAGTTGATGGATATGTTGAGCTTAATATAATTTGATGTCATCCATCTCTTTTGGTTTTGAGATGATTCAGTTGCCTCTGATGCTGCACTTGCAGATTGTAGAGTTGCATGTGATGCCTGGAACTTGCGTTTCCTGCTTGCCTTGCATATTCCTTTCAAATAAATCTTAGCCCTTCATAGTGTCCTCTACCTGTGCCTTCTTTATTCTCTATTCATAGAAAACTTCTACTCATAATTGAATTTCAAATTCCATTTTGCTATTACCTGACGATCTCAGAAGTGGTTTAGAAAGGTTAATATTATTCCTGTTCATAAACAGAGAAACTAAGGCAGAGGAAGGTCAAGTGGCAAAAGCACTCTGTGATGCAGTGAACATAGAAAGTACCACAGAAGTTCAGATTGTTATGTGATGCAGTTGGAATTGCTTTGTACAACAGTACATGATTTGAAGTAATCGTGCTGTTTAAGTTTCTCCTGTGCGGATAAATGTAAATTACATGCCAGCTTTGTAATGTAAACAGAAGTCCCTTTAAAGGTTCACTGTTATCCTAGAGTGACTTGCAAACCAAATAAGCTGACTGTGGTTAATTAACTTTCAGACATGGAAAGATTGTATTTTGGTTTCATCTTCATTGTGATGCTCTTCTGAAATATACTGAGGGATTTATTTTAATATACTTCGGCTTTTTTGGGTGCTCTTTAGCTTCTAATTCAAATGTGCACTGTTGCCTTTAATACAACTGCTAAACAAAGACACATGGAAATATATTTTCTTTTCTTTTATGCCTCTTTACATGCTAATGGTAGGATGTGACTGAAAGGAATGGAGCATATTTGTGTTTGCTGAGTTATTGCTCTTGTAGAGTTTAGGGCGATTTAATTTTTTTTTCTTTCCTCCTGGCCAAGGTTCTTATAGTCCATGACAGGGAGGAGTGGCTGGGATAGAAAGACATCACGAAGTTGTGCAGGGAGCATAGTAGATTTTGCAACAGGAGTATTTATGGTTATGTTAGAAGCACCCCTAAATGGGCAATTTTAAGTTTCTGTGCCTGATCTGTGCATGGTGTCTGCTGGAAATTGCTAGCGTGCCAATTGTGGTGGTACTTATATGAGTATCTACCTGCAAAGCTCTGAACTGTACATCACTAAACAGTAAATTGTTTCGATTGCATTCAAACCAGATTTTGAGTTTAAGGAGGTACCACACCAGTTTTCACCCACTGCATTTAGTTGCCCATATGCTTCTGAAATGCTACTGTAATTAAGCAATAAAAAACAAACTTAAGCTTAAAAGCACTAGAAATACATTTCATAAATATTAATGATTTGGAAGATGTGTCTGTTTTTTTGTTCATGAAAGCTGGAAATGTTGTTCCATTTTTTTCCCATGAAACGTTAACCTTTGCTGGAAACAAAGATCTGTGCTTGATTGTACTTTTTCATTGAGTCATGTAATTTATTTCAATTGCAACTATTATTCCTGGTTTTAGATGAAATTACCGCTAGCTTCAGACGATTTGGGCCTTTGGTAGTAGACTGGCCACACAAAGCAGAAAGCAAGTCCTATTTTCCACCAAAAGGTAAGAGAGTTGGAAGGGTTTTGACCTGTCACTAAGTGCAAATCTTATTCTGGGAAGCTGTCTCATCTTTTTCCAATGGATATAATTTACAGCCCCTCTGAACAGTTCATTCTACAGTTTCAATGGAGCTTCAGACGGTGCTTTTACATACCAAGTCTAAAACCTGAGAGTGTTGTTTTAGTATTGTCTGATTTGGTGCTGGACTCCTGAAGGATCTTCCATATTCTGATTTCCCATATATCACATCAGCATTAGATAGTTATATGTGTCATTAACTCTAAATTCTGTATTTGCCTTTCTATCCGGTTTCCAAAACTGAAATTTGGTCAAATTTTTAAGACTAAATCTTAGATAAAAATTTTCATAGGAAGTTACAGGCAGGAAGTATGCATTTGGGTATCTGATTGAGTTAATCAATGTTATGTTTATTTTAGGTTTAGGATGTGAACTTCCTATTGAAGCATAATTATCTTTTTGAATAAATGACTAAATACTGATTTTTAACTATTGGTTGTGTTGCTGTTGGCGTAGATTTTCTAGTATCACAAACTGTTGGAAAAAGCATTCTGTACGTTAAGTAAATTATGCGGCATATCTCTATACATCTACAATCATGTATTGGTACATATAAAATAAATGCAGAAGTCTGATCCAGATGTGAAAGCAATGGAGGAATTACTCATTTTTTAGAGAATGCAGCAATTCATTCCTTCCCTGGAAGTGACAAAAGGCAGGTATAGTGCCTTTGTAAACTGATTCTTTGGTTTTTTTGTCTGACCATATATGCTGGGGAGAAGACAGGTTTTTTATCTCAGACACACATTTAAAATACAGTGTAGGTTTCTTTTTGTAGATGCTCTGGAAATACAGCTTACTATTAACTGCTGAATATTGCTGTGCTTGTATCTGTTTTTTCCAGTGCGATATGGACCATGATTATTTTGTAGAAGGATTTCTTAAAAATTTGTCTGTCTTAAGTATTACTCGTGAGTGCAGGCCAGAACCATGTATACATATATTTAATAAGATGTCTGAAACTGCTAAAGATAGGCTAAATACTAAGAAAGCTTTGAGATTGATCAGTAATTAGCAAAATTAGAAATATATACTATATTAGCCCAAGGAGTTATTTTTGGTTTTTACTTTTAACCTCCAATTTCTAATCTGTTACTCTGCGTGAAGTCATTTCAGTGTATATATTTTTGTTCGTTCAGTCTCATTAGATATGTGACATAGTATTACTTTCCAAATACATCTCAGAATTATCCAGTTCTGGTCTGATTTATGTAATAGTCTTCCCTGTGGTGAAGAGATACAGCCTGCCTTTTTTTTTTTTTTAATGCCTGTTCAGTTTTCCAGGCTGTGGTTCCTTCTAGGCTTTCTGCTTACAGAAAGTCCCGAGGGAAGGACAAGTTCATAATAAGTATTTCCTTGCTTGAAGAAATGCAAAAACTGTCCTGATCCATCAAGGCTGGCTGCCTTCTGAAAAACACCAACTGCTTGTTCTTAACTAATTACATTTTGTATTGGTTCACCACAAAATTAGGCCCAAAGAAAACAAGAATTTTTTCAAAACTTCACACTAATCTTACAAGGAAACTGTTCTGAAGCAGAAAAAAAATATTCTGTTGAGATCAAAGTACAAAGTCTGTAAGTGATCTGCCAACTGTAACGGAGAATTTCTTCCTTTCTGACTTGTCACTGTTTATCATTACTCCTGTTACTACATAGTTGGCAAATAGGCTTATTTATGAAACAATACACGTGTCCAGAGCAACTTGCTGAGGTGAGGACTCCTTCTTATGACAGTGAAGCTGTCAAAAAAATGGTGCCGTGAGGATATGCAAATCCGAATAAGACCTTTCAAAACATGCCTGGTTGTTTGTGTGCTCTGTACTATTTATAGTCCGTATCAAACAGAGGATAATCTGATTTAAACAGGACAGTATCCGCAGCCGTTTCTAATTGTCTGGGTGTTTCTGTTGCCTCCTATCTCAGCGGTTGTGCAGTAGCTTCATTTATTCAAGGTTCTTAACTGCTAATTTAGAACTGATTGGAAAAAATCAGGTGGAAAATTTTCTGTTTCTCATTTAAAAAGCAAAACCCCAGGTCCATCCAAGTTCTGTTTAACTTCTTACCAGCTTATTTGATCACACTGGGTAGGATTGAACTCTGGATTCAGGCAAGTAACTGTAGGTGTCTGCGTGTGTGATTAGAGTCTAAGCTTCATTTAATCAATGGGAATCTGGCCAGTGCAGTCAGTGGAGTATAGAGGGCTATTCAGGTCACTGTAACATGAGCACATGGAGCTTGATTCATTTACCCAAACCGAGGATATCAAAAAGGTTTACATGGGTCTTGCAAATGTGCCATGGCACCTATTCAAGCCTCAGACCGTTCTGGAGCACCAGCTGAAGGTTACACAAAGTCCTGTAGAGGATAAATGGGCCTAGACACCTCCGTGTCCCACTTGGTCAGCTGAGTAACTGTCCAGTCACCAATGACTACCCTGACTGGATCTCTGTACTACAGTCAGAGCTTAAACACACTCACTGCAGAAATACAGAAATAGGTGTTTAGATCTTGAAGTGAATCCTGCTCCCCCTTGCTCAAAAGTGCCTCAGCTAATAGCTACATTACAATTGTGTCAGCCTGCATTTTTTCACTTCAAGTGTAGTTTGGAGTTAGTTCTTCATCAAAGATGACTAAACTCAAGAAGTGAAAGCTTTATGTTTTAAAGATTAAATTTATATGATGATGAGATCTCTTTAAAGAGAAATAGATTAAATGCTGTGTGCCCTTCCCAAAGGTGAATTACTCCCATCATCAAATATTTGTATTAACCTGCAGTTTACACTGATTCTTTCTGATTTAAGCTAAGGCGCAGCATTCTGTGGGCAAGAATTGCATGACACTGAGGCCATTTAGTGTCCTTGGGGGAGAGTCTGTCAGGACTCACTGGTGAGACCATACCTTGAGTACTGTGTGCAGTTTTGGGTGCCACAGTATAGGAAAGATGTTGGGGTCCTGGAGCGGGTCTAGAAAGGGGCAGTGAAGCTGGTGAGGGGTCTGGAGAACAGGTGTTATGGGGAGCGCCTGAGGGAACTGGACGCGCTTAGCCTAGTGAAGAGGAGGCTGAGGGGAGGCCTTGTTGCTCTCTACAGCCACCTGAGAGGATGATATAGTGAGGCCGGTGTTGGTCTGTTCTCCCAAGTAACTAATGACAGGACAAGAGGAAACAGCCTCAAGCTGTGCCAGGGGAGGTTTAGATTGGATATTAGGAAAAATTTCTTTACGGAAAGAGTGGTTAGACGTTGGAGCAGAGGCTGTCCAGGGAGATGGTGAAATCACCATCCCTGGAGGTGTTCAAAAGACGTGCTTAGGGGCATGGTCTAGTGGTGGGCTTGGCACTGTTAGAGTAATGGTTGGACCTGATGATCTTAAAGGTCTTTTCCAACCAAAATGATTCTATGATTCTATGTTTCTAGGACAGTAGAGGAGCCAGCCCCAAAACAAAATACAGCTATACTGACTGGCATGGGCAGTGCCATGCTGGCTTGCACTGATTTTCTTGACTCCTTCTCTAAGCCACTAGTGATAGGAGTTAACTGGAGCTGCTCTCTGATTTCTACACAGAGAGTGCATAGCAGGAGAAGTGTCCTTTCTCCTTCCGGTAAACTTCCATATTACTGTGAAATAAAGAAAATATACCTTGCTCAGAAAATCATGTTGGCTACCAGTGTGGATCTAGTCTAGAATGCTTTGCTTTTGATTTGTTCTTTGTGTAAAAAATTGAAAAAATGAAAAGGTTTGATTTGGTAATACAGATAGGACTCTTCAAACTTACCTGATGGGTTTTCTGTTTTCAGTGCTGACCCAAAACATTAAAAATAAAAAAATAATTTCTTGGCCTTGTTTCATTAAGACAGATGTCAGCTCAGAGTAAGGATGACTATAATCAGTGCAGTATCTTTAGATATCAGGGAACATAGTTCTAAAGCCTGTTATCTCCAGAAAGATTTGTTTATTATTTGAAGTAACTTTCTGAGGACAAGAATTATCAAAGTCACCCACACTGGTTGCCTTTGAAAATAGAGTATTATTAGTAATAGTTCCAGTCTTACAAAGAGGAATTTAGACAAGTGATAAACACTAACAGGGGTCACCTAAACATTGTCTCCCTCAGGAGGCATAAATTCTGGTAGAGGTGCACATGAACAAGAAATTTTTATAAGACTGTGTTTCATCTAATGCTTTTCATCTTGTGAAATATGTACAAAACATACAAGCTTTGTCTCTTGGCAAGTAATACCTGATCATGACCTGCTACTGTTGGTGTACATACGGCCCAAAGGTATGTGCTTCCTTCAAAGAAAACTTCCTTTCAAAGAAAACTATTAGAGTAACTTTGCTTTTCCGTTGTAAACAGACTTGAATTGCTATAGGGTGTGAAGCTGTACCACTGATGTGGTACACCAAAAATCCAAGAAACTAAGGAGTTAAGCTGATCTGTAGTACAGTAAAACACCTCCTACTCTTCATCCTCCCTCCCCATCATGTTTCACTGTGACATGTACTTTCTAGCACACTTGGTAATTGCAGTTCAGTAATACTCCAAAAAGACTAGTTAGGCAGTTGAAATCTTTTTCATCATACTTATGCACGTGACTTACAATCACCGCACTAGCTTTGTAGACACTAAACATCTACAATAGTTCAGGAGTTATGGATGTTGAGGTGAAAATTAATCCAATAAAAGCATATATTGAGAAAGCAGAAGGGGATAGGAATAGTTTGTGCCATGTGGTAGGTGTAATAACAAGAGGAGTCCTAATTTATGATGCCTAAATGAAATAGGTGAGAGTGTAATTTCCCTTTGCAGGTACTTAATAGCTAATGAATATAGGCTGATTGCCTATGCAGCTAGTGTTCTTTGGAGAAGTCTGTGGCTAATGTAGAACATTTGTGCCAGGAAATGCACCCTGGTCCAGGGCATGTGTTGGAGAGTGGTTTGTATGCAGGCTGTGCAAGTCTAGCATTCTTTGGAAGGGATTGGCTGTCTCTGTATATGACTATAAAATGTGGGACCTGAGCAAATTATCTTCTCTAGCCAGTTTTCTTCACCAAGAGAACTAGTGATTTTTCTCCAAGCTGAACTTGGGGAGCAAACTAAAATGCATTATAAATCACTGAAGGACTAGAGCTGTGGAGCAAAACTATAGCCTGACCAATTTGATAGTACAGACTGTACCCTAACTTTCACTGTGTCTTCAGAGGGTAGTACAGCTAAGCTCATGACACAAGCCTGTCTCATGCTTAAAACGAAGTGGGTTGAACCCAGGCACGAGTACGTGTTTTGCAGATAACATTGAGAAAGCCTTGATGATGCCTACACTGTCTGCTTGCAATAAGAAATAGCCAGTGGTTAACAAGATTCTCTCAGAAATACAGTGTCATTTCCAAAAGGCTTGGTAAAGCAGCCACGCTCGCTCTTGCCAAGCCCACTCTAGAGCAGCTGCTTCAGAATTTATTTTTCCATCCAAGTAATAAAACATAACTTCGTCTGAAAATTCCACACTTGGTATTAATCTCAGAAAGAAATGTGGATTTATGGTCCTTTTAAAGTTCATTTTAGACTATAACCCTGCTTGCGCTATCGGGCACCTGTCCAGTAACAAATTTTGTATATATCATTACACTGTAACTGTTAAAGTATTCTAACGTGTGAGGTTCTTTGCTTGTCTGACTGTCTGCTTTTACTGTAGCATTAAATAAGCATTTTAATTCCTATTTTTGTAGTGTTTGGGAGGTTTGCTGGGTCACTTACGTAACAAAGTACTTTGATCTAATCTCTAGAATAGAGATTAGTCCCTTGTGCCAAGTCGGATTTTCATTGTATAATGTCCATTGCTGCCAATGAATTATGCTCAGCCTGGACTTCCAGTACATGATAGAGCAGACGTGTTTGCTTTTATTTGATTATTAGTCTCTTTTGACCATTATTGTAAGGATAGAAGTTCTGTTGATCATGGCAAGTTAGTACGTAGTTAAAGATGATGACTAAGAACAAAGAATTGGTTTGACTTCCTTTTACTTTTGGAGTAAACACATTTGTATGGAGAAGTCACTGGCAAAGATGATTAAGAAAAATAAAGATAAGAGAAGAAATGTCAGTTGGTTTGGCTTTTTTTTTTCCAGGTTACGCGTTCCTCCTGTTCCAAGAAGAGAGTTCTGTTCAGGCTCTGATTGACGCCTGCATTGAAGAAGATGGAAAGCTCTATCTATGTGTTTCCAGTCCTACTATCAAGGACAAACCAGTGAGTAAACAGTAGATGGCCTGCAGGCTATATCTGCCATCTGTCTAAAGCTGCATTTGAAATGATGATGATGAAAATAATCAAAAGCAAACTACTGTTGGCAGAGCTCAACATCTGGAACAGTTGGATGATTTTAAAATGGTAGCGTTTTGAATTAATAGGATTAAAACAGAGCACCTAGACATGCTAAGCTAATGGTGTTATGACTGTTTGACGGTTTACATAGGCTGATGAACATATATTCACAATGTAGTGAAACTTAAAGTAGCATGCTATTTCATTTCCCAATTTAACAGGTTCAGATTCGTCCCTGGAATCTAAGTGATAGTGACTTTGTGATGGATGGTTCCCAGCCGCTTGATCCTCGAAAAACAATTTTTGTTGGAGGAGTCCCTAGACCATTAAGAGCTGGTAAGTGTGATCTGTGGCTAATTTTAAAAGTAGAAGATTATTGTAAATAACTTGAACTATGCATACTTTTGTATAGTTATGTATGGATACAGATAGATAGATAAAAAAGAATAGAAGTCGGTCATGACAGTTATAACCACAGTAAATATTCATATATTCTTACATTTCTCTAGTAACTGTTTTCATCTGGATTCGGCCATAATTCACGAGTTGTCATTGACATTTACTGGAAACTACTAGATGTCTAAAGCTGTAGAAAAGATTTTGATCATATTAGCAAAACTGTAGTGTAAACTATGTCACAAAAGAGTTTGTTTTTAAAATTGTGCTATGAAAACCTCTCTGCCATGCTCCATGAGCACGTGGAGCTCTATTTGTACTTGCTTG
The DNA here is from genome assembly GCF_034619465.1 of Leptosomus discolor. Classification (NCBI taxonomy): domain Eukaryota; kingdom Metazoa; phylum Chordata; class Aves; order Leptosomiformes; family Leptosomidae; genus Leptosomus; species Leptosomus discolor. The sequence continues at coordinate 66,988,730 of NC_141394.1, read as the reverse complement.
TCATTGTGCATTAGCTACTCTTCTGCTGCTATCAGGTTGCAGTTACTCTTGCAAATATGGGCAAAGCAGAAACAGAGGTGATGAAGGGATACTTGGAGGATTAGGAACATAGGAAAAAAGGAAGTTCGGAGAGCCAGTACAGTCTGTGTGGCACAGCACTGTATGAGATTGCAGGACTCTTTCGCCACTGTTGTCAGAGTGCTTGAAGGAAAAATTAAATGTTTCTGTAGCTGTGGAATGGTTGATCTGGAACCTGGGCAGTCTGCTTTGTGTGACTGCAGTAGCCTTTTACAATATTTTATGGTGGCCTTCTAGTAAGTAGGTTGAAGTGAATGTTGGAAGTGAAAGTATAACATAGAGCGGTTCAGATCCTCTTTTCTATTAGAATGACTCCTGGACTTAATTGTTACTATTATGGGAAGATGAGCTTTCAGATGAAAGATGTAGGAGAAACAAGAATTGATAATTAGTTCAAATTTGGTGTATAAAGAATGTTAATTTTTCTGTCATCTCAGACCTGCAGTGCTCAAGCTCTTCTGTTATTTTGCTTTTAAGACCGTACTTTTCACTGTAGTACAAGCTCTGTAAATGAGCATAAGCACAGTATGTTCCAACTGCAGATTATTTTTTCTTTAAATTCAGTCCAAATACTCCAGATTACTGTGCTGACTGTCTGTGATAAATTTAATGGATGCATTCTTATGTTTAGCTTTCAAATGCCCTGTATGTGTGAAAACAAAACTTTTATGGCATCGTGAAGTAAGAATCATGGCTTCAGAAAAGCAATAAAACTTTGGGAGACTTTTCAAACAACTTCTGAAAATCAGTGAACCTGCTGACACCTTTGTACCCTAAAACAGAGGATACTAATTCTAAAAAAAAATTAGTATTTTCCACCTAAATAAATTGCAAAACTGAATTCATTGTAAAACATTACTAGAGGATTGCTAAAATACTTGATCTGAAAAATTTTAGATTTTTGTTTCTATGAACTTCAGTATCTGTGGTACGTGTAACACTAGTCATAATCAAGCTCTGTGTGGCTGATGAAGAGATGCTACCTACATCTTTAAATTCAAGTAGCACATAGAGTATCAGGACAGCCAGAGAACGTGTACCAAGGAATTTGAGGCATGTGGATCTATTTTATACAGCGTACATTCCATGCCTGCCCAAAAAGTCTTTTGCTGTAATCCCCTGAAGAAAACTGCCCTGGAATTTCAGTTCCAGGTTATCAAGGACTGCAGGGACTTACAATTCTATTGTTCCTTGGGTGTATGTACCCACAGTGTGAAAGATCTGTCTGCTGAGTATTTCATTGCTTATTTGATATGCTTCTGTATTTCTTGTCATCACTGTTACATTGGCTGTTGCAAAATTAATTATTAAAATTAACTTTTCTAGTATTTTTAAATACAAGCATATTATATAAAGGTTCTACTGTAAGAACAATTTAAATGAACATTATTTTGTTTCTTAATAGTGGAATTGGCTATGATCATGGACCGTCTCTATGGTGGAGTCTGTTACGCAGGAATTGATACTGACCCTGAGCTGAAATACCCAAAAGGTGCTGGACGTGTTGCTTTTTCCAATCAGCAGAGTTATATTGCTGCCATCAGTGCTCGGTTTGTTCAACTTCAGCATGGCGATATTGATAAACGAGTAAGTTAAACAGAAATTAATTAAAGATGAGAGTGAGGATCTATAAAGGAATTTCTCAGGGTGTGGTAATGCTGCATTTGATTGGCTTTCATGCCAGCTTCTACATTTCTTTTCGTATTCCTGTAACTCCACTAGTTCCAAGAGTTAAGCCATGAATGCCCCCAAACGAATGACGTGCATTCCACAGAGCAGCTCTTTGTTCCTTGGACATATGTTAAACCATATGTTCTTTCCATTCTGGAGTTCCTGGTTTTGTTGTGTATGGGCAAAGGGCTTGAAAATCTTTTTCTCTCCCTTGTTCTAATGAAACCAAATACTGACATAATTCCTCTGTCATTCATAGGAAACTAGTGTTCATTGGTTTCAGATTAGCTTTATATTTGCAGCCGCCTTTAGTTTCAGCTGTAATTGTCAGTGCTCAGCACTTCAGAAAATCAAGCAAGCTCAGCACCTAAACCACAAAATGTCTTGTCTTTTGTTCGAGAATCTTCTTGTATTTACCAGTGTACATTTATGACTGCTAAAGATGCTTATTGCTAGCTAAAGCAAAACTATCTTTTATTATAAGACTAGATAACTTCATTACTCCTAATTAGAAATATAAGAGTAGCACAGAAAACTGGCATCTAAATTATGTGATTTTTAGTGTCACTAGTTTTGATGTCAAGAGCTGCAGAGGTAGTCACTGTATTAATAGATGTTCTTTTTTTAAAAAAAAAAAAAAGCTCTTGAAGAAGGGTTGAGTAAGTAAAGTAGTTCAAGGTCCAGTCTCCTCTACAGATCAAAGACATGGGAAAAAGAAAGTAGTGCAGTTATAAAAGTCTGCTGTAGGGAGGTAGCATGTGCTTCTCTCCTTTCAAATAGAGTAGTACAGCTTTACATTTGTCTCTCAGATACCAGTTGCCTAGTGAGCTGAAATCCCCAAACATGGTCCTTTCCAGAGGCTGAGTGGGTCTTGTTGTGGGTAGTGAGCTACGCTTCACATTAAGATGCGACAGCTACGTTTTGCTGGTGGTATTGCTGTCCCGGTGACTTGCAGCTGACTTTGACTTATAGCTCTGTCTTTTGGCTGATTACGTAAGAGGAAAAACGGCCTTGACACTGTGACTGTGTGAGGGGAAATAAAACTTAATGATCTTGCATTTGAGTATGTGGACAAAATGGCCGTAAGGACCGGATTTCAGAACTCCTTCTGAAGAAATGCTAGATGGGTCATTTAGCTTCAGAATTGGGTGTAGCCTAGTGCATTTCAGGAACCATCTGTAGTGTATTTGGCTGTGAAGTGACCTAACTTTAAAATTAGAGATGGACATTTGGGTCCCATTCAAACTAGTTCTCCCTCAAAGGTGGGAGACATGGACTTGAACCCTGTAAACTAGGGGACACTTTTATCTTGGTCTTCCTGTTCCCGTGGGAATGTCCTTTGCAGTAGTGGAGTATATGATGGACTGGCGGTGCCATCTCGTAATAGGAAGGCAGGCACAAACCTGCCTTGAAGGCTGTACTTCCAAGTAGGTTTGCTTGTTGTTTCGGTTTGGTTTTTTTATGATAGGGCACCAGAGATTTTAAGGGCTTTTTGGATGCCAAGCAGGCGTCTGAAATGGCAGTGCTTGCTGTTTGCAGGGAAAGGGATGTACGTTGTTCAAGTGTGATAAAACACTGAAATACCGGGGGGGGGGGGGGGGCGGGCAGTAAATCTCCAGTTTTACAGTGGGTGTGTGCTGCCACCCTCCTCAGCTTGGACAAGGAGGGGGGGGGGGGGAAAAATCTGCTCCAAATATTACATTTCAGAAGCAGAGTATTTGAGTTATATCCATGAGACTTAATTTATAAAAACAGGAGTCAAATGATTTCTTCAATCACTATTACAGGGAAGGAGGAAAAAAAAAAAGGAAGGAACAAGTATAATTAGTACCTGTAGATAGCTGTTCATGGGCTGGAGAAATTGGAGGGGAGAGGGAAGGAAGATCTAGGCTTTTTCTTTATGTATTTGAATTTTCACAATTTCTTTTTTGATTGTTACAATTTTTGTTCTTAGTGTTGCTTTTCTAATTCTTGAAAAGTAGTTTTTTGACTCCAGTGTTCTCTTAGATCTGGAATTTTGGGATTTTTATTAGCATCCTTGTTTTTTCTTGTTTTTAAAAATGTGTGCTACTTCTCAGGTGTTTCACTTGCAAAATATAGCAATGCCAAATCTAAATATTTTAATAAATTTGTCTTTAAACCATGTGATGGGGAGGGTTTATGAACTTCTTTGTTTATTTCAGCAGGTTTTTAATCTTTATTTTTAAAATCATCTTCTCAAATTATGTGGTCAGTCATTATTTATGTAATTATATATATTTATACAATCTAGTTATCTGCGTTACTGAGGAGTAATAGAGAACAGCCTATTTTTAGGGAACACCTTAACTCTTAGCTGTTTCTGAAAGTATGAAAAAAGCTATTTTCATAAATATTTTTTTGCTCCATGGATTTTATACACTAATGCCTTTTCAGGCTCTGAGAATATTCTGAAGTCAGCGTTGCTGCTGATTATAGATGAGCACACAATTTGTATAGGTCTGTAAAGCGCTGCTCTTTGTAAATGAGGAAGATAGTCCTACTTTGGGTACTGCCTTCATCTGAGATGTGCACGTATGCTGGCCAACAAAGCAATATATTACATTTTTCACTGAAATCTTAGAGGCAGGCTGTTCCCCTACCCTTTACCTTAGCATAGCCTTTCTATACCAGTTATAACCAGTTTCAGTCAGTCTACTGGCCTTTCACATTCTTTTCATAACCAGTTTTGTCTGTGTAAAAGTCTTTTTGCATTGTTAAATTTTGCAGTTCACCTGTTTATCCTCCTGAACTTTAGTTTAAAGTATTTATAGCATTTTTTTGCACATACCTTTTCCTACCTTAATTGGAAATCTTAGTGTCACAGTTGCTTAACAAACATTGTCTGTGATATTAACTTCTTCCTTGCCGAAGTACTCTGCAGCTTCTCTCCAGTTCTTTTGATGTGTAGATATGTGTAGTTTCTCTAACAGATGTTTTTCTTCAGTAAAGTGCTCCTCATCCTGTTTTATCATATATGAAAACTCAGCTCCAAATGTTTCTTTAAAACTCATTTGGAGTTTCAGCTCCAAACAATTCCTTAAAATGTTGTTAACTTTCATATGCCAGCCGTCTGCATCCACTTCGTGTGATACATCCATTCCCCAAAGTGTTTCTCTAATACGTTTGAAATAGTCTTCATACCGATCTTGGTGCATTAATGCACTGAAGCTTGAAATATATGCTGCTTCATGTTTTCAGTAATTTTGAACCTCAAACACAGATACTGCAGAAGGTACCTGTTTATTGGAAAGTTTGAGTGTAATTTGTGATAAGGCAGGTCATTGTAGTGAAATAAGAAGCAGAGCTTGTACTGAATATAGATTACTGGAAGAAGCATACTCTATTTCAAACATAGATGCGTTTGACATGTCAAGGATGACCTCTACTTGTGAAGCTAAGAACATGAAGGCTATTCTACTGTAAACTTTGGGGTGGGTAGCTGTAGGTGTAAGTTTTTTCCTCTGAAGACACAATGGAAAAAAAATAGCATTTTAAAGTTCTTACTATTTCAAACATGTCTATATGTAGCATTCTTCTCGGGTAATAGTATATCAGAAAAAAATCTTTTAAAGTAGTGAGTCTTAGTATCAACTGGAATAGCTCTTTTTGACAAGGCAGAAAATACCGTCTTTAAAAGTAAGGAAAATGTGGAAGACAACAATACATTCCTTAATGATGGAGTCAACTGATTTTGTGTATTATTATGAAGTTCTTCCTGTCTGATCGCAGTCTGTAACAGTTCAGTTATGCAAAGACATAACACAAATTTACTGCTGGACTCCTGCCACTTTTCCACCCTGGCAGTCAGAGGTGTTTGGGAGAAAGGAGCTGTGTAAGACAGGTGCTTCTAGCAGTCTGTAGACTTGCAAAATGGTCTTTTAAAAATATTTCCAGAAATACATTGAATACAAATTTCTGTACAGCTCAAAGCCACAAAAAGGGAAAGTAATAGATGACCAAAATCTGTAGCTCTAAATTTGTCCACATTTTAGAAATAGGGAGTGCATTTACAGGGAACAGCAGTGCTAAAAGATCTGTATTCCAGCCTGCAGAGAGTACTTTTAATTTGCACACAAAAGTAGTCCATGTAGAGACTTACACTTATTTTTTTAAACAAGGTTAATGCATAAATGGTTACATTCTTTTGTATTCAGTTATTTTTTGCTAAACAGTATAGAACTGGCTGTCATGTTGGGGTACATTTGGGAGCTGATGAGATTAGTTGGGAGACCTTTGGGCTTGTTTGCTTGTTTTCTACACATAACTTCCATATTATCATTTGTCAAGAACATCCTTCCAGAATAAATTAAGGGGAGGTTATGATGTAGCTATTACATATTGTGTACTTCCAAAGATCTGCCACGAAGTGTGCTGCTTACTGTATGGATAGATCTGCAGCTGATAAATGATAGAGTAATAACTGATCACTTACCTAAAGGCATTAATATGTCTTCTGTGTTTGGGTTTTTTAAATCAGAAAAAACTGAATGTCCTCATAGAACTTGAAGTAGGAATAGGTATGAACTAGGATTGTTTCTGTTTTACTCCAACAGGTGGAGGTAAAGCCATATGTGTTGGATGACCAGATGTGTGACGAATGCCAGGGCGCACGATGCGGTGGAAAGTTTGCTCCTTTCTTTTGTGCCAATGTCACTTGCCTGCAGTATTACTGTGAGTTTTGTTGGGCAAATATCCACTCTCGTGCAGGACGTGAATTCCATAAGCCATTGGTAAAGGAGGGGGCTGACCGCCCACGTCAGATCCACTTCCGCTGGAATTAAACATGGTGAACCAGCATCTACATAAGGAAAGAAGGGTGCATGTGGCTTACTGTGTTTGAAGATACTGACATGCAGAAGAAATAAGTGCATTCTTCTGCTTTTCACCCCAGCTATCAATACATGCATCTTTATCAGCAGCCAAAACACTACAAGCCTCTTGTTTTTCACCAAAACCCTACATCTCAGGCTTACTAATTTTTGTGATATTTTCATGTTAAAATAAAATGTTTTTTTGTATTTTCTCCAAGTTATTTTTATATGTAAAGTTAAAACTAGATATGAGAATGTTTTTGCGTAGGGGCACACAGTCTGCTGCTATATTTAGTGGGTGAAGCGTGCACTTATTTCTAAACATGGGTTTTTAACTTCAAGATCTGCCCCAGTAATTTACCAAAGGTAGCAAAATAGTGAAGATGGAATATGTCTGCTACAAAAAGCTTATTTTTATTGTTGTTGCTATTTTCAGTGTATACATAAACTAAAAATTAGGGTTGATTTTTTGCTCTCCATTTTGACTTGCAAGAAATAATACCTCAAGATAATCTGATTTATTAGCTATTTTTAAACATTTTTAATCACAAGCTGTATTAGCTTTGCTGCTATATAGGTGTTATGTGTAATGCCACCTATTAATACGGGATTGAAACGTTTAAGACACACTGCATTACAGATTAAATGCAGGCAGCACAATATGGCCTAAACTGCCATAGTTTTAGAATGTGAAAAAATTGCATGTTTACTTACCTGTATACACCATATGCATGCACTAGAACTATTAATTAACAAGAGGTGAGTTATTGCAAATGTTCAAAAAAGGCTCTCTTGAA